>NC_067402.1:11646400-12246400 GCF_016432865.1 Antechinus flavipes
TGTTCTCTCCCTCCAAGGGAATGGATGCTGTTTGAGAGTATGCTCTTTGCATTTACATTTATATCTGTAGCAAAACGCTGGGCACACAAAAAGAGCTTGCCACACCCCTTTATCATTCCTTCATTTATTCATCTATTCATTTAAGCCCTAGCTCTGGCTGTCTGTGATGGGATACAAAGTTGTGTAATAGTTGTGAGTATGGGTTTCATAGAATTAGAAAATGAAACTAAAGTTATGTGTTTAAAATCGCCATTAAATTAGCTAATTATTATTTGTGCCCTTTATTATATGTATGTGTGTATGTGTGTATTCATCTATATCCACATGTGGTATATATTTTATATTATATGTGTGATATTTAGATTATAGGTGGGGGGAGGGACAGCAAATTAAAAAAAAACAACAACAATAAAAGTGGAAAAGATTCAAATCACTTTAGAGAGAAATGTGTGATATCAGAAGACACAATACCCTAGGGTGTTTTGCTCAGCAGGAAATTCAAGTAGTTAAATAAGAAAATATTTTGAATGGATTATGGAAATTCCTATTCATTAATGATTTAGAGACATTGTGAAAGTTAGTACTATAGATTCAAAGGGGGGGGGGAAATCAATCGACTGAATATGAGCTTCCATATTATTCTTTTCATACTCTTAAACTTTGCAAGACACAACCCAGCCAACCAGCCAGATTGGATGCCACAACCAGACAATGCAGGTACCAATAATTTTAGGGAAGAACAGTTGTTAGTATTTTGTCCCATTTATATGGTTAATTGCAATTGTGTAGACTCACACCATGAATATTTCTCAAACCCTACAACTAATACGTATTTTTTTTAAGACAGCTGGCTTTTTTGGTGTGAAAATTTAAGAATAAATGAGGCTCTGTGACTGGTCCCATTCTTTCTTTGTCAGAGAGGAGCCCCTGCCTACTTTGAAAGATTGTCTCTGCATCTGTCATCCCATTCACAAGGGTGGCCCCAGCCAGGACACTACAGCTGTCCGGTTCTTTTCAGTTCCTTCTGGGACAGAGAGGTGGGAGGATTGGGGAGCTGGCCACTGAGAACATCCCACCCCGAGCTGGGCTGCGCAGACCCTTTGTATGGGTGCGATTATATTGTTTCCTCTGCTGTTTGTATTGAAGAAGGTTTCAGATTAAAAGGTCATTAGAATGTTTGTTTGACTAGGGGTCCCTATCTCATCATTTGGGTCTGAATTGCATTTGTTGCTAAAACAATGGTATAAAATTGTCAGCCTCCATTTGTGTTCAGGCACGCACGTGGCTGCATTTGCATAGATACGTGAGTTTGGAGTTTGAGATACTTCTAAAGGAGAATTGTTGTCCCAAAGTCCAGTTTCAGGCTCCTGATTAGCTGCAATCTGGTGATTTCCCAAATAAGGCATGTGGGACAAGGGAAAAGGTCAGTTGGGTTGGGACTGTCTAGGTAGGGCAGCTTGGCCATGCTGCTGATGCCCGAGATTTCGGGGAGCTCACTCCTTCAGCTTGAGCCCCCAGTGAGTCAGTCTAAAGGTCCCATAGGGTGGCTTCCTCTTGCCAGCCTTCCCAGGGGACTTCCTCTTAAGAAACCTTTGTGTGCTGCTCACTCACGTTCTAGAACTTCATTTGCTCTGCAAGGCGCATGGGCTCATGGGATTAGTCAGAGTTCCAAGGCACCATCAAGGTTTTCCAAACCAAGCCTTCTTTTCACAGATGAAAGAATGAGGTGCCAGGAAGATTTACCCAAACTTGAATAGATAATGAATGAAAGCGACAGGATTTGAACACAGACCTCTGATTCTAGCGTCATTGGGGATCTCACAACCCCGGGTGGCTCTTCAGGGTCAAGATAAGAGAGGAAATGGAAGGGTGAGGGTTTGTGGGTAAGTGGAAGCCCCTGGAAAGGAAGCATTTGAACAAGGAGACCAGAGATCAGTAGCCTCTGACTGGATGCTATCACTGACCGGCAGGGATAACTGAGATTATCTCCCCTGCATCCTGCATCACACACACCCACACACACACACACACACACACACACACACACACACACACACTCCTTGGTGTCTGGAATATGACGGGATGTTGAATACAGCAAAGGAGAGGAACAGGAGGAGGGGGAGGCAGAGACAGAGGCAGATAGAGATAAAGAATGAGACACAGAAAAAGATAGAGACAGAGACGGACAGAGACGTTGAGTGACAACTCGATAAAGAGATAGGCAAGGAGCGAGACAAGCTGAGAGACACAGAAATACAATGACAGAAAAACAGAGAGAGATAGAGACAGACACATTCACACACACAGAGATGCAGAAGAAGACAGAGACTGAGAAACACAGAGAAAGATGTGACAGAGAAACAGAAGGGAGGGCAGGAGGAAAAGGGAGAGAACTTTAGGGAGTGTCTTTCCTGGAAGCAGAGCCAGCCTTGCACCATGAGGGCTAGTCATGGGAATCAGGAGCTAGTGCAGAACAGTAGAGAGACCAGAAGAAAAGGATGCTGGGATCTTGCAGGATTGAAGCCCTGAGCTTCCTTGGCAGGGCTCCCCTCTTTGTCTCTCACTGCCATCCTCCCCCAAGCTTGTGCCTGCCCTCCCTATTGTGTGATCACAACAGGGAGATGCTCCATACCAAAGTGTGTGTAACAGAATATAATCCTTTCTTTCTGTTCTGCTTTTTATGGGCAAACACTTGAAGACACGAATTCAGTTCAAAATTTTCAAAATAAAAATTTAAAAGAGAAAGTACATCCTAGCTTTATGGAACAGCAATTTGGGGATACCGTCAGTGCAAAGGGTTCTGGACTTGAAGTCAGGAAGTTGTGAGTTCAAATCAAGCCTCAATTTACTAGCTGTGTGACCTTGGGCTAGTTATTTCCCTCTGCCTCCATTGCAAAATGGAAATGACAGCACCTACCTCCCAGGACTGTTACGAGGATCAAATGAGATCATATATGTAAAGTACTTAGCACCTTATCTGGTGCATTGTATATAAGTGCTAGCTCTCATTTCTGCTCTTGCTCTGCCATCTTAACAAAGACTAATTGTGTCGATTGCCTGACTGGTAAAGGTATGTTCGCTGATGAGGAGAGTGGTTGTCAGCTAACCGTAGCTTTCAGAACCCCAGGCTACCCTGTTCTTGTGGCAGGTGTACCTGTCCTGCATGGGCCAATGGGGAGGCTTGTGGAAGGCTGGTCCACTTGAAGCTGGGGAGCCATTCTTCAGACATGCTCCGGGGGAGGTCAGAGGGAGCCATATGTGTTTTGTCCTAGGTTTGGGGCCAAGGCAATCAAGGCAAGAAAAATGAGAAAAGATCCCTGAGTGACCTCATTTCCTTCCTGACTTGTCAATCTTTGACCTAAAGGTTTCATCAGCAGATGGGCATTGGGTGGAAGGCAGGGTGGTTTTCAGAAGCTGGCCAGGATGCAGAAGAAAAGTCAGCATACGATGTTCTGTCACAAGGTCACATCCAACTCAGAGTCCGAATGGGCTCCCGACTTAGGAGAGCACTTTGTCATTATGACGCAGACATATGCCATTGCCACCAGGCTTTTGAGATAGTGGCTATATTTGGTTTTATTATTTTTTTTCTTATTCCTGATGCCCAACACAGTGGCTTGTATATACGATTATAGATTCAGACATGAAATTAACCTTTGTGATCTCAAGTCTAGAGGCCTGCCTGCTGTATGTGACTTGCCACATCCCCTAGTTCTGAACCAGATTAAAATACTTAACAAAATTAATAAAAATAGAAGAAAATGTAGATAATATTCCATTTTAAATGGAATGAAAATTTATGGAGGCAGCTGGGTGGCTCAGTGGACAAAGCACTGTACTTCGCATCAAGAAAATCTGAGTTCAAATCTGGCCTCAAACACTTAGTAGCTGTGGAATTGCAAGCAAGTTATTTAACCCTCCAATAGGAAAAAAATGGCAAAGTACTCCAGTATCTTTGCCTAAAAAAAAAAAAAAAACCCAAAAAACAATGAGCCCCCATTGGCATCACAAAGCATCAGATGCAAGAGCAGTGGCAACAAAAACCAAAACTATTTTAAAATGACATCATTATGCAATGTTCTGGGAGTTAGATATACTTCAGTAGCTCCTGTTTCTATCCCAATATAGCTGAACCCCCTTATCTCACAAAAGAGGAAACTGAGACCTGGTAAGAATAAGAGATTTTCCCGAGATCATACAAAAGGAAAGTGACAGAACTTGCCTTGGGACTTAGCTCTTCTGACTCCAGGTGAATCATTTTTTTCACCATATTTGGAGATTTCTAAAGGAATTTTGAATGATGTGGTGGAAAATAGCACTGGCACTGGATTGGAAGTCAGCAGACTTGAGTTCCAATCCCTACAATCCCTGCCTACAGTTTCCCTGTTGATAAGATAAGGATAGAGCAGCATGATCTTTAAGGTCTCTTCCAACTCTGAATCTATGGTCCAATGTTATTAGCAGCATGGTACTGCATGGTGGGGGTGGGAAGATAAGACACAAGATCTCTGCTTTCTGGAATTTTAAAAGCCCTTTGTGCTCATATGTTTTGGGAAAATGACAATACAATTGGAGGGAGATCAGCAGGAAAATACAACTGTGAGTGGTCAGAAACAAAATGGCGCACGATAAAGCAAGTAATGGATTTTAGTAGCTTAATATATGAAGTAAGGCTAGCTTTGCAGGCACATCTTAGAGTGCCACCGAAAGAGAACAATTAACTTCCCCCAACTTGGTATAGCTGGCCACTCCCAAGTATGGAGAAAGGAAAAAATATACTCTCTTCTCATGAGGGACAGAAGGAACATGATCACCACCTGATTGACTTGAAAATAGGATTACAGTGATTAGGCCCAAGAATTGTAATTCGTTACTCTGATTAGAGGAGAAGAACTACTATGTGAAAGGGTCTTAACTATTTGGGTGATGAGAAATCCCCAAAGGAAAAAGAGACAGAGATAGACAAAAGGCACAGAGACAGAGAGAGACACAGAGACATATAGACAAAAACACAGAGAGACAGAGAGAGAAAGAGACAAAGAATAGTAGATTTAGAGCTGAAAGAGGGCTTTGCTCAGATCTCCTCCTGTTTCAGATGAGGAGACTGAAGCCCAAAGTTTACCTAACTGCCCTCAGGTCCCTCAGGCAATAACTGATAAGGCTGGGGTTTGACCCATGATGTTTCCCACATCACCATGCTTTCCTTTGATGTACTCTGGAGCAGGGGGAAAAACCAGATTTGAATTCAGGACATAACAATCTGGCTCTCCCTAGTCCATATGTGTCCCTGAGCAGTTCACTTTCTCTCTCCTGGGCCTCAGTTCCCTCATCTGTACCATGAGGAAGCTGGTGACATCCAAGGTTCCAGCTATAATCTGTGACTTTAGGATTCTCTTAGACATCTTTGAATGCAAGAAATCAGCATTGGTGACATAATGTCACCCTTTTTGTATCTACAATGGGTCTGTCCATTGCTCTTGGGAGGAAGATAGACATTTTCATTAGAGAGAAAGAGACTGATAAAAAGATCACAATGACCTGTTATGTTTTTTTTTTCTACTTCAAAGTCAAGATGTGACCCAAAAAGCAGAGAACAATCCTTGTTGAAGTAACAGCAAACAATGGTCAAGATATCAAGAGATACTTTGGCCTGGTCCTTTAAGAGATTAGAAGCCTAACCAAGTACAGATAATGAGTCACATGTCTAATGCTTGGGCAGTAGCTGAACTTCTTGTGGCAGAGGAATATAGTGGGATCCAGTTATACTGTAATCAAGCACAAATAGAAAGAATACTATGGTCCATCAATTGATCAGTAACTATGTATTAAGCACCAATTGTGTACCAGAAATATGGCACTAAGCACAAATGGAAGAGGACTTTGGTAAGAAAGAATTAAAGCTAATCCTATCCCCAATCTGATCAATGAGTGAACTGATAAGCATTGACTGGAGAGTCAGAAAACCTGAGTCCTAATTCTGTCTCCCTCTGTAACCTTGGTCACTTAATTCTCTCTGCCTTCCTGTCCTCATCTGTACTAGATGCCCTCTGCCTTTCATCTAGTTTTAGACCTGTGATTCTATGAATAAGCATTAATACCTGATAATGTTGACAGGGGGACAATAAGGCAAAATAGTCTCTGCTCTCAAGTCATTTCCATTCTAGTAACCCAAGTTAGGAACTCAATAACAATCTATAACAACTCTTGTTTTTGCCATTATTTAATAGTTGGGGATTCCATTTTCTTTATTTATGGAGCAACTGTGGTCTACAACCGGAACTTCCAAGTCAAATCTCCCAACAGCATGTCGTCATTGGAATCGAGAATGAGATTATGGTTTAGTGTAACACTGAAGCCACAGCTCTAAGTGCCCTGGGCTTCTTACTTCCCCGTCAAGGAAGAACAGGTTGCAATTAGGTGCTTGTGGATCATCAAAGGAGGAAGGTTACATCTGCTCATTTTCCTCCCACCTGGCAGATTGGCCAATGATCTGAGTATTTCCTTGGTAATTGCCAGCCTAACTTTCTAGGAAACAGACTAATCTGACTGAGCACAGAGAGCCATTGCTTTTTACTTCAAGCATAGCCTAGAAAGCGTCTAATGGTTATCTCTAGCCTCATCAACATGCACAAATAAATCCATTAGGTGCCATTATCATGCCACGCAATGCAACTAATTTCTTAATAACCACCTTAATTATATATTGAGCAAGACAAGGTAAATATCCTTCTGATGGTTTGGGAAAGTGTGCTAATGTCGATGCTCTAGATGACTCTAGAGCAGCTCTCATCTGTCAGATTCAAATGGCTCTATCAACATTGCTGCTGTTGTTTTGTCAGTTTAGTCATATCCAACTCCTTTTGTCCCCATTTGGAGTTTTCTTGGCAAAGACACTGGACTGATTTACCATTTCTTTCTCCAGCTCATTTTGAAGATGAGGAACCAAGGTAAAGGATTAAGTGATTTGCCCAGGGTCACACAGATAATGTCTGGGGTTGGATTTGAACTCATGAAGATAAATCATACTGACTTCAGGCCTGACATAGTATGCACTGTGCCACCGAAAACACACACATACAATTCTCCCCCATTTTTCAGTTGATAAAAACCAAGAATTGAAGAATTCACAATATTTATACCTTGGTACACAGGTGACATCATAGCCTAGAGGAAGACGTACAGGATTTAGGGTCAGGAGAGACCTAGGGCTGAAATTCACCTCTAGAACTTCTTACCTATGTGACCATAGGCAAATCACATAACCTCTCTAAGCCTCATTTTGCTCATCTGTTAAATGGGAACAATAATGACCCCCACCTCACAAAATTTTTATGTTATCTAAGTGTATCAATGAATCAATGAATGAAAAGGCACCAAAACCAATTCAGCTCGAGTTCATGCATTCTTTTTTAGTTATATGTTTCCCAAATAATAGCTTTTATGTTACTTTTTGCACATCATTGTTGTGGATAATATGATACTATCAATCAATCAATCAACAAGCATTTATTAGGCACCTACTATATGCAAGCCTTGTTCCATGTGTTTTCACCACATAGAAAAAAATTCAATAGCCCTTGTCCTCAGGGAGCTTACATTTAGCTTTAGAGGGAACTTTTTTCAGAGTTTTTTTTTTTTTTTTCACATTAAATGTCTTTCCTTTGTCCTTCAGGTCATCCCTAAGTTTAATTTGTCTGACATCATAGTGTATGAAGATTTGCACTATGTTGCCAATATACAAAGGAACTGTAAGCTTATTAATAAGAAAGAACTCCCAGTGTGAGAGCCTCTTCATCTGCTTAGATGATAATATATCTATAGTTTAATAAGTATTTGGTAATTATATGAAGGGTCTCAAAAGTAAGTGTTTTGTTCAAGGTAAAACAGCTAGTAAATATCTGAAATAGAATATATACCCATGTCTCATTGACTCCAAATGGACAATTCTATCCATTTTGAAGTGCTAGTCTGTTTTCACCATATATCATCAAGAAATTAGGAGGGGCAGCGGATAGAGCACCAGTCCTGAAGTCAGGAGGACCTGAGTTCAAATCTGGTCTCAGACACCTAACACTTCCTAGCTGTGTGACCCTGAGCAAGTCACTTAACCTCAATTGCCTCAGAAAAAAAGAAAAGAAAAAAGAAAATAGGAAGGCTGTCACAAAACCCTGGTCTTTTGGAAATCTAGTCTGGAGTTCTGGATGAGGGGACAAAGGCAAGTTGGCAAGATGGTCAGGGTGGATGGATGATTCAATGGGTCTGTTTTGGAATTGACTAAATAATTGGGGTAAGGGCAGCTAGGTGGTACGGGGGGGGGGGGAAGCACAAGGGCTAGAATCAGGAAGACCTGAATTCAGATTTGACCTCTGACATGGACTAACTTTGTGACCAGTATCACACATGACTGCAATGGCTAACCAACAACAAGAGATAATGTAAACCAACTGAATTTAAAGTTACTCACTCTCTGATCAACATAGCCCAGTCTCAGGGCAGGAGTTCCAAAACTGAGAAGATTAATTCCCTATAGGATTCCAAATGGATTTTATATTCACCTTTGGAAAAAAGATGGCATGACAGTTCTATTTGAGCTTTTCAAACTGTTATTACAATCTTCTCATTTGGTTTCCTTTCTATTTATGCAGTTAACCCAAAGAATTATTGTAGAGCTCATGGGAAGTGAAATGTCCTAGGTACAAAGTAACAGCAATTGGAAAATGATCAGCTGTGAATGATAGCTATTCTTGTCCAAAGACATCTCTGAGGGACCTATGATGAAAAATGCTATATATCCCCCAAAAAAGAACCAATGGGGTCTGAATCCAGATTGAAGCATAATTTTTACTCCTTTTATTTTACTTGAGATTTGTTTTGTTTTGTGGTGTTTTCTTTCACAACATGACTAATATGGAGATGTTTTGCATGATTACATATGTATAATCTATATTGAATTGCTTGTCTTCTCAATAAGGCAGAGTAAGGAAAGTGAGAAAATTTGGAACTCAAAGTTTTAAAAATGTAAAAATTGTTTTTACATGTAAATGGTAAAAACTAAAATACTATTTTTTAAAAAGGAGTATCCTTGTAGAGCAAGTCTGTACCTATCAAACACCATGATTTGTTTAGGAAAGGATAAAAAAAGACATCAAGTATATTGTAGCTTGCTATGTATTTGTCTATAAACAAAATTTCCCCTCCTTTTTTTCTGGACTTGTTTTTTGGTTTGTTTGTTCGTTCATTTTATCATGGCATGGTGGACAGAATGTTGGATTTGGAATCTATGACCAAGGGTTTGAATTTCATTTCTGACATCTGTGAGCTGAGCACCAATGGGCAAATCACCAAACCTATTTGAGCTTCAATCATGGAAGCAGAGGAGAGCAGTAGGAAGGGTGCTTGGTATAGACTTAGCAGACTTGGATCTGCCACTTACTATCTGTGTGCCACTGAATGAGTTGCTTGACTTCAACTAATAAGTCGATGGGGTTATATGACTTCCAAGTTCTCCAAAATTATGATCATAATTTTTTTTACAAAATTCTAGGCAAAGTTTTAGCAACATGGCAATATATTATTCAGGAAAAAAGTGTTCAAGGGGGTGTCAGTAGAGACAAATTGGGAATCTTACCTCTGATGCTTATGGCTTGTATAGAAATGAAAAGTCATTTGAACTCTCCAATTTTCAGTTTGTAGTGAAATGGGGTAGGTGAGGGATGATTTGATAATGCTTATAATATCTACCTCACAAGCTTTTTGTGAATAATGTACTTTAATGCCTTAAAGCTTATAAACTAAAGAATGGTTATCCTTAACAGAGGGTATTATAGGAAGTTGTAGATGTGGTTGAGACAGGTGACAGGTTCCCGTGGCATGGGATAAGGTCAAAGTAGTCAGCTGATGCTCCAATTTTTCTTCTCTTTGAGCCATACATTTTTAGGATTACATTATTTGGTCCTTAATTACTTTTAGTTCCTTTTCTTAAAGCCCTTTTCCTCAGTATAATTTCTATTGTCTTAATAATAAATGGATGATATGAAAATAATAAAAGATGAATTTGATATTTCTGCTTTTTCTATATTTATTCATTCTCTAATTTAGGGCTGAGCAAACCATGATCAAAGGACCAGAGTTAGCTCAACCCTGTTTCGTATGGTCTACCACCTGAGAATGATCTTTACATTTTTAAAATGTTAGAATCATTCTCAGCTCATGGGCCATATCAAAACAAGTGACAGACAAGTTTTGTCTTGGAAACAGTAATTTGTTGACTATTACTCTAATACAAAGTTAATTTTGATAAAGGTTCACAGCTGAAAAATATATATACATACACATGTATACATATCATGCATACATATACATATACATACATATATTCCCATTCAGCACTTATCAGAGATGTAGCATTTCTAATTCTAAAATTTTATTCAAGTATTTCTTCTGAGTTTACTTTTTTTTTGTTAAATTTGTCTAGTCTTAGATTAAAGATCAACATCCTCAATGACCATAGTTTTACTATGTCTTCCTTTATGTTGGTTGATTTTTCTAAAACTATTTAGATGCTATGCTATTTGGGGAACATATAGTAAATATATATTTTATATTAATGTGTTACCTATGATTCCTTTACATTTAATGTAATTACCTTCTTTATTTCTGTTAACTGTCTGTTTACTGTTGTTGACTTCCAGCTAAAATGGAGGAGTAATTATGAGCAAAACCAAACAACTGTCATACAACTACTCTTGAAGTGGGGATTGCAGAGAGGAGGGAAGGGGAGCACACTGCATTGAATAATGATAGAGAAAACTACATTTTTCCAACCCCAGTGCAAAAAACGGAGAAAAGCCAGAAAACTACTGACTTTACAGAGTCTAGCCAGAAAACCCAGCCTACAACCCCAGTACAAGTAAATTTTCAATTAGTTTCCAGGAGAGTTGGTCAGGGAAACCTAACACTTGCAGCTCTAGTCCTTAGCATCATAAAGACTAGAGTGAGAACCAATGGCAAGCCAGAGACACCTGGAGCATGAAGTTATTTCTCTCTAACTCTGGAAAAGAGTAGAATAAGGATTTTGCAAAGCTCAAAGAGAGGAGCTATAAACCATGACCTAGGACTTCTGAAAGTTTTCAAATCACTGTTAAAAGTTGTCCAGGAGGGACATGGAAACTACATCATTCAGTACCCAGATAATAGAGATCAGGATCAGATATGGGAATCCCATTCCTTCTAATGGTAGTGGATCATTGGATAAAATGAGAAAATACTTGTAAAATGCCTATTTTATCCAGTGCCTAGCATGTAGAAGGTACTTTAAAAATGTTTATTGCCTTCTTTTCTCTCCATTCCAGAAATATATAGAGCCTAGCCTAGCCACTAAATCCCAATTCAGGAAATAACATTGGGAATATTAGTAAACAAAGGAAAATTCTGATAATAAAGAAACATGATCAATCCAGGAATGTCAGTGACACAAACTCAGGGAAAAAGAATAAAAAATAACATTAGAACTTCTGAGGAGAAAAATTCTTTGACAGAAGGCTATAATAGTTCAAAGAAAATAATAGAGCAAGAAATTTTTTAAAATAATATTATAAATTAAATGAAAGCAACTCTAATAAACACGAGATAGAAAATTAGGGGAAGAAGCACTGAGTCTTACTCAAGTAAGAGAATTCTTAAAAATTAGAAGGGACCAAAGAAAAATCACTGGTCCATAAGATGACCAAAAATAGTAGAACAAATTCAAAAGGGATTAAGAGGGAGAATGGTTTCAGGGAGGGATTTGTCATAAATAAAACAAAATTTATTAAGATTAAATGAAAGAAATAAAGGGTAAAAATCTGTGATTATGAATTAGAAGAGTGAAAAGAACAGGGCTATGAAAGCAAAACATAGTATCAATTATAGTTCACTATAGAGAGAAATTCCATTCTATTCTTTGTAAAGAGAAGGATAAGGATCAAAGAAAGGAAAAAGCATTAAGGGTTATGTTTGATGGAAATACAAAGCTAAAATCCATCCCTATGAATATGAATGGGATAAATTCACCCAAAAAATGAAAGAAGATAACAGAATGAATTAGAAAACAGAATCTAACAATATACTGCTTACAAGATATATATCTGAGGTATTTTTACTGTTGTCTTTTCTGAGATCACATTTAATAGCCTACTTTTTTTTTTGATATTGCCTGAACAGCTCCACCTCTTTATAATAATTCTGGGTATCCTTATATTGTATTATAGTATTTCCATCCTTTACGTTCCTTCTCCTCACAATAACTAGCAATCTGATATAGATTAAATATGGGCAATCCATTTAAACATATTTTTCTGTTTGTCATGTTGTACAAGAAAAATCATATCAAAAAGGATAAAATAAGAAAAGAAACAAACACACAAAAAAGGTGAACACACTATGCTTTGATCCCCATTCAGTTTCCATAGTTCTCTTTCTGGTAGTGGATTCATTTTCCAAAAGAATAATGTTTTTAGTTGCTTAATATTTTTTGACCAAACATATTTTAATTTGTCCTGTGGGATTGCCTTGTTTTGTTTTTGTAACAAGAAGTTTAAAATAACTTCAGTCCAGAAAAGGGTATTTAATAAAAAAAGAAATCTGGTCAATGAACTCAAAAATTGGAATAAAGAACTCTTAATGCTTCAAAGTTTGCCAAGTACTCTACATAAGTGATCTCATTAGATTCTCACAACAATATTATTGTAAGGGCTTTGGTTTATAGATGAGGGAACTGACAACAGAGATTAGGTGAGTCATCCAGAGTAACAGAGCTAAGTATCTGAGTCAGAATTTTTTTTATCTTCTTTCATAACCTGACTCAATGTCTTGGGAGGTGATTTTTTTTTTTTTTGAGACTGCATCCTCCTATGGAGGGTGTGTCTGTTGTCATCTTGTTGAGAGTACTGAGACCATTGCTTATATATTTGTTAAGCTTCCTTTAAAAGATGGAGGACATAGAAATGCCCCCATTCAATCAAATGGTCTCACTATCTATAGCTTTCATTTCTTGAGTCAAGTGATCACACCACTTTCCCTCTACAATTGCATGAATAAATGAAAAAAACATTTATTAATTTATTAAGTACTAAGATTTATGATTTACATATACATGCATACCACATATAGATACAGAAACATACACATCACATATGCACACACATTACTCCCTTATATGTGTTATATTCCTCTTACAATACAGATAAGGGAGTAATGGCCAGGGAGGAGTACCTCAGGTAAAGAGTCCCAGGGATGGTAATTGGGGCCACAGGAGAGTCCATTAATATACCCTTTCAAGAAGATAGCAGCTTCAATTTTATTATAGTATTCAGAGCAACTGGTAGAAAATGGGATGAGGACTATACAGTTTTAGGGTAGAAAATGACCAAAGTAAAAAGAAGCGAATTCAGTGGAGTTTGGGAATTGAATAGTTTAGCTCTTCCTGGGCAGGCCTATTCCTGAAGATGAACCTAGGTATAGAAAATGAAATAGTAAAAACAGGGTGGAATATAAGTAGAACTGAGACTAGGAACTTGAGATTTAGGAACTCACGTTCCAGAAACTACCCTCCTTTATCTAGGAGGTTGGGTCAAAAGACTTCCAAATCTAAGGACCATTTGTTCAAATGTTCTTCCCAAGAGGCTAGTGTCATACAGAAATTCTTCTTCACTCTCTAGAAGGTTGGATGGATACACATCTAAAAATTCTTAAACTTCTCCAGAAAGCTAAGACTCTGGAACTCTCCCCAGCCCAACCATTGGCCAAAGATGCTTTCTACACAGCATCCATATCTGAGGATGGGAATTACATCTCGCTCTCTCTAAGGTTGAGATAGGAACTTGAACTTCAAGGATTCTTGTTTGAGTCTCATGTGGAAATGCCCTTGGTCTTTGCCCCACCAATAGCAGTTTATGGAAGGAGTGGTAATGGATTAAAATGATTAGGGGTAGGAAAGAGTGTATAGATTCTCTCTTAGTTCTGGTTTGCTTTCCACTACTACTAAAAATAAGAAGATGGGGGGGCGGCGGAATGGGGGGAAGCAGACAAGTAATAGGCAGTTAATCATGTCTAATGGTTCCTTTTTATAAATCCTACGGTAAAGGGCAATTTTTATTCATTAGAAAAAGTCAACCAATTCACCACTAATCAATTCACAATGGGCCAAACCAATACGCATTCTATCTAAAATCAATGAAACTCAATCTCTCAAAATAAAGGGTACACAGATTTTAAAAATCAAAATGAAATAAAAGTGAACAGAATAGTCTTCCAACTATAGGCCAGTCAACTTGATTTTAGTTCTAGAATGAAACATTCAAGATATGGTGAAAATCTAAAAAAGGAAGCCATGGTCACATAGAGCCTCCTCATTTCAACAATACCGTAACATTGCAGATAGATGTCATTCCTCTCTTTTGACAGAATTACTACACTCCTTAGAAAGGGAGGGGAGGACTGAGAATATCATTACATACATTTGAACAACACATTTAATAAAATATCTTGGTTTTCTGTGGAAATAGTGAAGAGATAAGAGACTAGACAACACACAACTTGATGGATTCAGAAAAAGTTGAGCAGTCAGATTTAAATATTAGTCTTTTGTGGTTTTATGGGAATAAATAATAGGCAATAAATAGCAATTTCTGTGAAAAGGATCTTAGCTCTAGAAATGGGAGAAACTGCAAATCCTCTCATTTTATAGAGAAATTGAGGCCCCCAAGAAGTGAAGTGACTTTCCATGGTTACACAGGTAGTAAGAGTCATGGGCAATATTGAACGAGGGTCCTCTGACTCTGGAGCTGCTATCATTAGGTAGGGAAGGGAAGGGAGTAAGAACTTCTATAGTGCCTACTGTCCCAAAAACTATGGTAAGAGCTTTAAAAATGTCATCTCTGCTCTTCACAACAACTTTGAGAGATAGGTACAGGGATACTATCATCTTTCCCATTTTACAGTTCAAGAAACTGAGGCAAAAAAAAAAAGTGATTTGTCCAAGATAGCACAACTAGTAAGTGGCTCAGGCTAAATTTGAAGTTAGGTCTACTTAAATCCAGGCTATTGTTCCATCAGCTGCCATTCAATGCACATTGAATATGAGTTGGTATCGCATTATAGCAATTAAAAAGCTTAGGGGACTTCTACTTACATTGAAGACTATTTACCAAAAAGTATACATATGCACACCATTGTATGCACACACAACACAAACATACACATCACATATGCACACATATAAATACACAAAAGCAAATATATTATATGTATTATTATATTTAAGTGTTTAGATATAAAAGATCATGACAATATAGTGGGGGGAAAGGGAAAGCACTTTTTACTATATAGAAAAGACCAAAAAGAAGTTCAAAAGGAAACACAGAGAAGGAAGTTGTCTTGAAAATAATGTTGAAATTATTATATATATTACATGCATCGTTGGTGGAGTTGCAAACTGATCCAATCATTCTGGGGAATAATTTGGAACTACGCCCAAAAGGCTCAAAAACTGTGCATAACCTTTGATTCAATAATGCCCTAATCAAGCTATATCCCAAAAATGTCTAAAGAAAGAAAAAGATTTGTCTAAAAATATTTATAGCAACACTTTTTATGATGGCAATGAATTAGAAAATGAAAGGATAACCATCAATTGGAGCATGGCTGCACAAGTTAGGGTATAGGATTTTGGTCAAATACTATTGTGCCATAAGAACACAATAATTTGCTAATATGGAAATAAATATATTTTGCATGACTGAACATATATAAATTGTGTCAAATTGCATTCCTTTCTCAAGGAGAGAGGAGAGAGAGGAAATAAAAGAATTTGGATACCAAAAATTTTAAAAAAAGTTAATATTATATTTTCATTTAATTGGGAAAATATAAAAATTTTCATTAAAATTTATTATATGCATTTTAAAAATACATTAAAAATTATATGCATTTAAAATGATATGAAATAATTGCATAGTTTTACATATAATCCTCTTTTTCTCTTCTACTTTATATATGAAAAGATTCTCATTTTCAGATTCAGGATAAAAACACACACACACAAAAGTTACAGCAAACCAAAATAGAGAATAATCAATTTGTAGTTACCAGACTGCATATGGCATATTTGATACAATTTCAGAGGCTACTCTTAAAGAGGGATGTTGATAAGCTTAATGATGGCCAGAGGAGCATGACCTAAAAATCCTGATGTATGAGGCCAGATTTTAGGAAGGGGAGATCTTAAACTTTTAGGGATATAACAGACAGGTTTTTATATGGGAAAGATAGTTCGTTATTCCATAGAAAGGGATATAACCATACAGATCAGGTGAAAGTTAAAGGGAGGTGGGTTGTGGTTCAGTGTAAAGCAGATTTCCCCAACAATCTGGGTAATCCTAAAGCACAATCGACTTTCTCCTGCGGGTAAGTGAGCTCCCCATCTCTCCCGGTATTTTAGGATGGGGTTATAAGACAACTTGTTGAAGATGCTAGTGAGACAGTTTTGCTTCCAGTAAAGGTTGAAACGGAAGACTTCTGAGGTTTCTTCCAAATCTATGATTCTCTGAAAAATACCCTTTTGTACTAAGGGCATTTAGAATTATTTATGCCAGTGAACAGTCTCTTCCTTTTGGTACTTTTATTCTTTTGTCCCCATCTCTCCTGTCTTCCTCCTGCTCCCTCCTATCCAGGAAACCTTTGAAGGAGATTATAGAACAAAAGAAATGCCTCCAATACCCAGTGGGTTCTAGTTCTCTTTAAGGCTCGATGGATTTTGGTGGTTCCTGCAGCCTTTGGAGAATCACATGCCCTCCAATCCCAGGACTAAAGGTATTGCCAAAGAAAAATGTCTTCTATTTACATATAAATATCCTCATTCAGCATGACTGAGGACTTTTCTCATTTACAATGGAATGGTAACAACCACAATAATCAAGTTCCAAGACAGCGACACTCCATTAAACTGACAGAGCATGCCTCGGGATCAAAAAACAATCTTTCATAAATTCCACCTGGTCCAAATGGATAATCCCTGCTAAACCAACTTTGAATTGCTGCCACATTCCTCGCTCTGATTTTGCAATCCCACACAAATAATTCATGAGGCCCTCCAAAAGAGAAGAGAAGAGCAGGGGTCTCCCCTGTCTCTCAGTCATGGAGGGAACACGGGCTTATTTTAGTACCCCATCCAGCTTTGGCAGTGTGGTCACTAGTTTGAATTCATAAAAAGGACCTCTTCCCCCTAGTCAGTCGACATTGGTTTTTCCTTAACTGCCAACGTTGTCATGTCCAATAGTATATTGTCTTATGCAATAGGAAGTATAGATTGATGGCTGTCTGTTTTAACCCTTGCACGGTCTCAAGAAGGCAGGCAGGGAGGCATCAGATGATCTCAGCCTTGCTGATCGTGGCTCTAACTAAGACTACTTCGTCATTTTTGGATAGGGGAGAATTTTTCCCCAAAAAAGTTTAGGAAAACGATTGACATGCCAACAATCTTAGTAAGTATTTTATTTTGATTTTATTTGTTTGTTTGTTTGTTTGCTTTTGCTGAGGCAATTGGGGTTAAGTGACTTGCCCAGGAAGTGTTAAGTGTCTGAGATCATATTTGAACTCAGGTCCTCCTGACTTCAGGACTGGTGCTCTATTCACTGCTCCACCTAGCTGCCCCCAATTTTTTTTTTTTTTTGTGTGTGTGTGTGTGTGTGTGTGTGTGCTTCTTATTTCATTCTATTTCCAAAGCATATCTGGTATGATTAGCAAATTGTTTAGATCCTAATTTACCAGATTTCTGAGAGATTTTTTGATTATGTTATCTCCTGGAGCAAAGTATAAAAAGAATATAAGTTTCATGAAGGCAGGGACATGTTTATATATATTTTTATATTTCCAGCAATTATTAGGCTGCCTTTTACATTGTATGTGGTTAATATGTTCATTGATTCATTAGAGTCGTAAATAATAATAAATGAATATTCAATAAATGAAAGAATTGTTTCCAAACAGAAAACTCACGCCCAAAGAAGTTTTTAACCCTTGCACAAAGCACATAGGTAATAAATGACTGTTAGAAAGTGAATCCACATGCTGTGATTTTAAATCTAACTGGTCTGATACTTATGAGTCTTCTCTCTTTAGGGTTTTTTTGGTCTTCTAAAACTTTCCATCTCTTCTTTGCCTTCCTCTCCCCTACTCTTAGGAGAGGTGTAATGTGCTTTCCAATTCTGTAGCATCAAAGGCATCCAAATCAAGAGGAAATAGCTACACTGTTGATTTTCCCAAAGTTTACAATACTCTAAATAATGCATTCAGTGAATTACTTATTTTTAAAGAGATGCCATAAATCTCTGCTAGTGGAATGATTTTCATGGCAGGAATATTAAGTAACATGATTTGAGCGTGAGTGGAAAAGAATTTCTGAATTCTTTGATAAAATTCATTTTATCCAAAAAAAAAAAGGATAAGTAAATAACAAATTGGATCTGCATATTCATCTGTGGCCATTCTCGTGTTACCATAATTATTATTCCTATACTCAAGCAGTCACACTGAGGTCAAAAGTGATACAAGAAGACTCTGGAATTAATTGTGAGGCATGGAAAACTCTGTGGAAGGATCACTCAGCATGTCCCCAAATCCCAGAAGGCAAAGTCAAATTGTAGAAACTAAAAAAAAAAAAAAAAAAAAAAAAAAAAAAAAAAAAAAAAAAAAAAGATATGCAAATTTAGAGCCATCTCCACTCTAGATGTTCATATGGACTGTTTGTGACCAAGCTGTGCTAGAATATTACAAGCTCATATTGATCTGATCAGCCATAGTCAGTTACCTTGACTCCCACATAATGAAGTATTTTGGTCCTTTTGAGAATAAAGGATCAACAATCAACTCATAGGCAGCCAACATTTTTTTAGCCAGTGATTTCATCTTTGAAGGGAAATTCTCCATATTGAAAGATCCCCTTCCTCCCCAACAAAGATCAGCAACTAGTCTAAGAGAGTTGACTGGGGATATTGAGAGGTTAAGTGATATGACAATATTTCTATATATGTCAGTCAAAAGTCAGATCCTAGTCTTTCTGCTCCCAAATTTGATCTGCTATACTTGTCTCCATTATACTATGGCCCTATTGTTTTTTATCCCATGTATACAGTGGATGGATTTTCCATGGAAGATCTCTAAAACTATCTTGTCTAAAATTACTGGTACAGGGTCAGATAGCCACTATATATCAGAGGGGACAGTTGAACAGATTTAATAAAGGCACTCCCCTACTCAGGAAGTTGTAATGGCTTTCTTTTACTTCTAGAATAAATGACAATAGCTGATATTTATGTAAGAATGCTTTAAGATTTGCAGTGATTTTTTTTTTTTTACAAATATTATCTAATTTTATTCTTACGGAAACCCAGGAGCTAAGTGCTAATATTATTCCCATTTCACAGTTGAAGAAACTGAAGCAGGCAAAGGTTAAATGACTTGTCTAGGATCATTCAGCCAGAAAGTTATCTGAGATGGAATTTAGACTCCGGTCCTCTTAACTTCAGATCTAGCATTTTATTCATCGAACAATCTTGATAAAATAAGATTCATCTGTTTGAAATTTAATTTAATGTAATGTAATTTATTTTTTTTCAATTGGCTCTAGCCTATCTTTACAGAATGATTATTCATTATCCCCCCAACCCACCCTCAAGCCCCAGCCAAACTGGGCTACCCAATCTTCCTCCAGGGCAACATTCCACGGGCGATAGAATTTACAAAGGAGACGGGACAATCATTTAGATAAGTAGAAAACCGAGAGAAAGGAGTGTCACCAAAACTGGGGGAGGAGAGAGAGTGTTCAGAAGGAGGGGATAGTTGACACTGTGAATGCACCAGAGAAGTCCGGAAGGATGCAGAAGGACAAAAGGACGTTGGATTACTAAGAAAGAGATTTGTGATGACCTGGGGGAGGGGACTTTTACTCGAGTGCTTGAGAATGAAGTCAGATTGCAAGGACTGAGAAGGGACTAGAGGATAAGAAAGTGAAGGCAAAGAATACATACATCTTTTTTTCCCCCCTAAGACTTTAGCTGTCAAAGGGAGAAGATAAATAGGAGAGCAGTGTGAATTCCATCTCTGCCTCTTATTACCTTAAAGACCTTAGGCAACACACTCAATTCCATCTTGTGTATATATAATATACACTTATAACATAAGATAAGGCTGACTAGATTCCTATGAAGATCCCTCTATCTCTAGAAGTTACTTGGAGCATAAATCTAGAGCCAAAAAGGAATTTTGAAATGCCCTCCCCCAAAGTGGTTTATTTAGACCTGAGGAAACTGAAGGCGACCCAAGCTAAGTGACTTGCCAAAAGATGAGAGGCTCCTAGATGTAGAAACTCCCTGTTCCCAGGCAAGATGGCACCTTCTCTGCACTTTTAATTCTTAGAGGGCACTGAGAGGCTCATAGCATGACTTGTCATATTATGTCATTATCATATTATAATCATATTATGACTTGCCTAGATTCACACAGTCCATGTGTATCAGGAGTGAGACTTGAATCTTGGTCCTCCTGGCTTGGAGATCTGCCTGTACCCACTACACTGACTATTTCTCTATAGTCAGGAGAAAAATAGTAGTGGCTTGAATTTTTATAATGAACCTATTTATGAATCTTGACGAGTGATTTGCATCTACATGAGGCAGCTGAGTGGTTCAGTGGGTAGAGAGCATGGGAAGAGCAGGGGCACTGACTTTGTCCCTCTGCCCCTCAGTTGCGTCTCCTGTAAAACGAGGGTGATCACAGCACCTTGCTCACGGAGTTGTGAGGACAAAGCTTTGTAAAAGTGCTGGGAAACTCCTTCAGAGCCACATCAGCGCTGGTGGTGTTTTTTTTTTGGCTGGATCTCCAGGTAGTGCTTTAAGATTTGGGAATATTGTTCCTATTTGGAAATCTTAGAATAATTGTGACCAGCATTACCTCCATACACACACGTGTACAATAAACACCCACAGGACACATCATACAAACTTATAGATATCATACACATACGTGTTTACATACATACATAAATGTATAGACGTGTGTATTTATAGTTTTGGAAAGCAGCTTCCGTTTTTTGTATTTCGAGTCTTTCCGATGGCCCACAGGGAGGGAGCACCTTGGCGCTGGCGGCGGGCAGAAGCTCCCTGCCTGGGTCATTTCCACAAGGTAGGGCTTCCGTGGCCCCTTCCAATCTCCTGGGCCTTGCTCAGCCCAGGCCGGGCCGGGCCGGCTCCCCAGCATCAGGCCCAGGTCTTGCTCGGGTTAATTTTCCACTCCACTCCCATTGTCTTAACAAAGTCTGCGGGGACAAACGGCCCTGCTTTCCCCAGTAAACCCATTTGGGGATTATGGTAATCTGCGCTCCTGACTAAAATCGCCCGGCCCCGGAGCTTTGTGTCCCACCTTTCAGGGCGGCTGAAGCGCCAGCCCGGGATATGGTGGCCAGCCCCGGGCCGGGCCGGCTGCGCGGGCCCTGCCTCGCAACCGCAGCCCGTTGCCTTTGTGGACTTCTGGGAGTAGAGGGCAGCATCCCTGCCTTGGCCTCCTTCTTCTCCCCCCCACAGCTGGTTTTCTCCAGGGCAGGGGCTTTGTAAGCAGTTGGCCTCCGGCCAGCTAATGTCCGCGGTGCCTTCAGAAGTGGCTCGGGGGCTCCCAGAGAGCCGGAGCTGTGTCCCCGCCTTCTTTGGACGTCTGGAGCCGTCTGGCACACAGTTGGCGCTTAATAAATGCTTATTGAGGACGGGGATCTTTGCCCCACCAGCTGATGGCTTGGGAAGAGGAGAGCCTGCGAGCACAGATCCTCGGAGTCTCTTGCGGAGGGAGGCCCGGGCAGGGCAGCCGCAGTTCCAGCCTCCTCCGGATCCCGGGCGGCGGCAGCCCCGGGCTGGAGGCCGGGCCCCAAGGTCTGGACTATTTAGATAAGTGATTAGTTCCGCCCTCCTGCCGAACACCTCGCCGCATTCACCTATAATGAGCTCTAAACGTGAGAGCCGGGGAGGCCTTTTTCCTGTCCCCGAGAGAATCGGGCAGGGTGGAGGAGGGGCCGCAGCCCAGAAGAGAATTAGGCGGGCAGCCCTGGCGAATCTCGGGGGGAGAAGAGAAAAGAACTTAAGAGGATTATCACAAGAAAGGAAGCATTTGGAGTCCTGGGAGGTGATGCCAGTCAGCACCTCGGAATTGCTAAGAAAAGGGGATTCCCCCTCCCCCAGGCCCCGGTGCACTGGCCCCTGCCGGGGACAGGGGGAGGGGGGGCTGTCCTTTTGGGGCTGGGCCTTCTTCCTTCCCCAGAGCTGAGGGTCTTCTTCAGCCACAGACCAAGGGACGGGCTCTGCAGAGAACGAGCTAGCACCTACGGAGGAGGGGAGGGGAGCCCGACTTTTCCCCTGGATTTGTGCTTGGGGTGCCGGGGATTTGAGGAGGCTTTGAAAGGCCGAGGGATTGGGACAAAAAGGGAAAAGGGCGCATGAACAGCCAGGGGAAGGGGCTGAGTGAGTGGCTTTCCGAGGGCATGAAGCTATGGGGGTGGGGGTGTGCTCTCCCCGGCTGGGTTGGGGGCAGCCCCTCGCTCTGCAGAAGTGGTCAGAGCAACGTGAGCATCCGAGTGGGTTTGCAGGCCTCTCAGTTGTGATGGTCCCTTTTGTCAGACACATTTTAGAGGTCCCAGCTAGAGGGGAGGGAGCTAGTGTTGGACATAAAGGTGGGAGGAGAAATGGGGCCACATCTTGACCCTACCTCTCCTCACCTATATGGCCTTGAGCCATACCTCCCATTCTGAGGCTCCAGACTTGAAGCAGAAAGAGCTGGATTCAACTTCTGCCTGAGAAGATCTTCAGCAGCTTCCTTGATTCTGCCTGTTTCACTATTGTTGTCTGTCCTTCATTCTCGAAGAAGACCATGACGGCAGGGAGGTGATGCAGGGATATTCAAGTGAATTGAATTTGAGGGAGGGAGGCCCCAGTAGGGTCATCTGCCTCACTTTCCCCTCCAGAGCCATCATGGGACCCATCACCAGAAATCAGGAAGACTGGAGATGACCTTGAATGCAATGGGAGATTTTAGCCTTTAAAAGCTTTCTTCAACACTTCTCAGTTTGACTGAGGCTGTAGATTTTTTTTTTTTCTTAAGGACCCAAACCACTCTGATTCCTCATTAATTACCCACCAGTAGTGGTCAGGCCAAGCCCCGTTTGCCATTGCTTGGGTCCTGCTTGACTACTTCATTACTTTGGTTTGTAAAAGCCTTCTCAAGCTTATGGGAGTTCTTCATATTCATTGGGTTTTTAAAAAATTATATAGTTATATTTTATTACATTCAGGTACCATAATGTGCTTAACCATTTCCCTCAGCAATGAACATCGAATTTGTTTCCAGTTCTTTGTCGCTACCAGAAAAGTGGCTACAACTACTGGGGGGAAATGGGATCTTGCCACCCTTCGAATCTGCATCCATCTTTGGTCATCTTTGTCCATTTGTTGTGTAGTAGGTGCTGGAGTAGATCATTTTAAATTCTACTTAAGTCAAAGAGGCATTTGGGGAGAGCTGATGGGAGCACTTTAAAGCATTGTGGAAATATCACCAATTATCATCATCATTTTGAAAAGAAATTGTGCTACATCAAATAAATCAACATAGACCCAAGGAACGAGAGGTCTTCAGAACAATTTGGAAAGGAAATAGGCAACAATATGGAATTAGTGCTTGGATATCTTGTTTGGGAGTGCTTCTAAAGTGCTTGAAATATTGGTTTTCTTAAGTACTTTCCTAAGTGTTTTCCTTACAACCTTATTATTTGTATGTTACTCTTATTGTGACTGGAAATGACAGAGAGCGGAACTATATCAAATAATAATACTGATAGCATTTATGAAGCACTTTGGGGTTTGCAAAGCATTTTGCAAATGTTTTCTCAGTTGAACTTCTCAATAACTCAGACAGGTAAGGGCCATGATTATTCCCCTTTGATGGATGAGGAAACTGAAGCAGGAAGAAGTAAAGTGACTTACCTAGGATCACATAGCAAGTAAATATCTGAGGTTACATTTGAACTCAGGTCTTGTTGTTTCACAAGCCCTATGCTCAGTGCACAAGGCTTCCTTCTCCAGAGACATTCTAGTGCTCTCTGAACAGTTGATTACTTTTTGGTGCATATAAATATGTATTTTAAATATATATATGTAATATGTAATGTATGTGTACACATACATATCTATATATATATGCTATTTTGTTTATTAATTAATCTGGCAAATCATTTGCATTGAAATCTTACATGCTGTTCTTCTTACATCACATCTCTCACCTCTGAATTTTTACATAAGATCCCTCATTCCTAGGATCCGCTCCCTCTTCACTAATATCTGCTAGATCTCTTCAAATCTCAGCTCTGATACAGATTCACAGACTGATTTCCCCTAGATATTAGCACCTCACACACACACACCAAACAATGGCAAATGGGACTATATGTCCAAAGCCCAGCGGGATAGGCTCTAGAATATAGGGTCAGCTGGGTTAGTCTGTATATTCATTTATTAAACTTTATTCAAAGCCTTGGTGGGACTCCAAGCTGGATACATACTCAGGCACTCATTGACTTGTCTAAATTGCTTGTCTGACCCAGGTAGGACTGCTGAAATGAACTCTGCACAATGGGAATCCCACTTGGATACATCGGTTTATAATGGCAGTCACCCTTGATTTTTCATTGTGCTGGAGGAGAGAAAGATCCAACAATCTCTTCTTAGCTGGAAAGAGATCAACTATAGGACTGGTGATCGGATGTGTGTCTGATGCCTGAAGACCAGCTACCAGAAGTAGCCTAAAGACTACTTAAGACTTTGACTTAAGTAGAATTTAAAATGATCTCTCCAAACTACTCTAAACAAACCCTGGTTACAGGAGGGCGACTTTTTGGCCACTACAACCATCCTTATGTAGTTGGGTTCTATCTTCATCCATAGAAGGAGAAGCTATAGTGATAAAGCTGCAGATTCTTGAAATATTGAAATCAATTATCATGGGAAACATTATGTCTGAATTAGGGAAGGATGAACTTTCAGTGCATTCTCATTTTATGCTTTTAGAGAAGTTAATGAAGGGCATTGGAGTAAGCTCCTAAAGGACAGAAATATTTTTGTTTCAGGTCTTCACCATGTCTGCCATACAGCTGGCACTAGATTATTGCTCACTGAATGTAATTGGATTGGATTAAATGTCGGGCTCGCTATTACCAAGCTACTCAATAAGAATGGTAGAAATGGCCCCAAGGGATCTAATGCCAAGTTCAATGTCCTTTGGCTGTTTCCATACCCAGCACAGTATTCTATGAAAAAGCAATTACTTTATCAATATTTCTTGTGTTGAATCTGTTTTTTTAATGCAATATTCTTTTTTTTCCCCCTGCAAGGAGGACGCTAAGCGAGACTTTAGTCTTGAGGAGGCTAAAAAGAAATATTAAAAGGTGAGGGGAAAGATCTCAGATGGAAAACAGACATTTCTGATCCTAGAAAGGGTAAGGGGTTTAAATATCTTGATTGCATACAAAGGGTGCAACTAAATTATGGCCTCTATAAATTGTTTTTATATTTAGATACTCATCTTCCCAAATTTCCAAAGGAAGTATGAGAGGTGAAAACTAATCCCTCTAAGGATATATAATTTATGGAGGAAAAGGATTTCTGGGGAAGGAAAAAATTGCTGAAAAATGTTGCGTCATTGCCCAAACTGAAGAAAGCAATCTTTTCATCCCTACCCCACACCCAAGACTTCCCCCTAGTGGCTGAGGGTGAAAGAAAGTTGCCTATTAAAGATCAGATTTAGGAGACTGGCAGATTGATATATCTAGCTGAGATCCCATAACCTGAGAATGATTATCTCCTGCTTCAAGCAACCACTTCAGAGCACAGCCACCGAGAATCCTGCTGGCTCAGTCCAACAGCAGTTTGGCTTTTCCAATCAAAACACTGCACTCTATGAGAAGAAAGTCAAAGGGAGCTGTCATAGAGACTCTGCCCTTCAAAGATCCACATTTTGAAAGGGCCAGTCCCTCTGACCAGCACTGTGAAGCTTTAGAGCACCCATAGAAAAAGGAAAGACATTAAGGAATTTTTTTAAGACATTAAGGTCTTGAAGAATTGTGTATGTCTCTTACTCCTGTATCACTGCCATTTTCCTTGAGTTTATTAGTGAAGGGAAGCACACCTGTGGGGGCTTGTGCAGTAGAGTTTAGGAGAATAGTAACCTACATGGCTATCCATAGAACCCTATAAGCAGTAACAGTCACTCTCTTGAGGATCCATTCCATTAGGAAGATGGATATGTGAGCCCTGAGGGGGACATATGTTTTTGTTTTTCCTATTTTTTTGGATGCAGGTCTAAGCAATATATCTCATATTGCTTCTCTCTCTCAATATCTCTTATTGTCTCATAAGATCATAGATATAGAACTGGAAGAAACCTCAGAAGTGCTCTATTATAACCCCATCATTTTATTGAAGAAGAAAGTGAGGTTCCCAAAAGGCTAAATTACTTGCCAAGTTCACACAGATATTAATCTTCAAAATTTGAACTCACATCTTCTGTCCCTTAAGTGAGGATTTTCAGTTCACACACACTAGGACAAAAATATACCATAAAAAGTCATCTGCTACAGCTGAGAAGATTTTATTTATTGGGCATAATAGCTATTCATTGGTTTATGGAAGTCAAATTCTTCAAGGGAATCACAAGCTCCCCTGATATTGGAGTTCCTGATTTTGTTGACAGATGGTAAAGTCCTTTGTAGCTGAATGAATATTTAGTTAGTACCAGAGTTAGAAGGGACAATATATTCTGGGAATTCTAGCTCAGACTTGGAGCCAAGAAACACTCAAGATTTTCTCAAAGAATCCCAATCAGTCAATCCACTTATTAAATTTAAGTGATTAACTATTAAAGACCTATTGTGTCAGGCAATAAGTACGATGTTAAGCTCTGGGGAGATATAAAGAGCTCTGGGGGACAGAGCAGATAATAAGCAAATACATACATAGGAACAAGCTATACACAGCATAAATTCCAAATAATTGGCAGAGCAATGGCACTAGAATTAGGAGGACTTGGGAAAGGCTTCCTGTAAAAGATGGGATTTTAACTGGCAATTAAGGGAAGCCAGGGAAATCAGCAGGCAGAGATGAGGAAGGGGGACAATCTGAGAAAATGCCTGGAGCCTAGACTTGGTTTGTCTTATCTGAGGAACAGAAAGGAGGCCATAAAATCTTTGTGTTATTCACACTAATCAACATGCTCTATTTATAAACAGTGGGTAATAAAAAGCCTGGAAATCTTTTCCTAGAGAACAATGAATCCTTCTTAGCTTTCAAGTTGGACTTTGGGGAAAATCCAAACAGAACAAGGCCTATGGTTTTGTACCTGTGGGTCTCATGAAAAAGCTACTTTTATCAGGTAAGCTTAGGGTCAGTGTACATTGGTGTATTGGGGGACAAACTTGGATTCAGGAATCTTTGGGTACATGTTCTGCTTCTGACTCAAAACTGGTTGTGAAAAAGATACGTACTGCTATTAGGTCTTAGTAAAGAAACTTTACTAAAGTAAACTTAGGAAACTTAGTAAAGATTCCCCCTTCACTCAACTGATTTTCCTATATCAGAGACTTAATGTCCTTTTCTGTTTTGACTCCTCTCCTTTGAACATTTCTGAATACCCTTTCTAAACTGTGGCCCTAAGAACTGAATAGAGTGTACTCTGACGGAGTACAAGGGCCTCAACCTTCCTCATTCTGGAAAGTAATGCTTTTCTTAATATAACAAGTTTGCTTTAGCATTCTTGGGTACTTCTTGGGTACTACACCACACTGTTTTGGTACAGGCTCACCTAAGCTGATAATTCACTTAAGTCCCTCAATTATTTTTAAAAAGAACAACTGTGTGGGTATGCTTTCCCCATCTAATCCTTGTGACAATTATTTGGACCTAAGCTTATTTATCCCCATTAAATTGCACTTTACTATATTTGGCCCAATGCATTTAGAGTTCTGATTTATTGAGCATTAGGTATGAAAATAAAATACAATTTGACTTAGAGCTGTTCCTGGCACCTAGCATTTGGCCTTGCAAAGTTTATCCAGCAAGTGAGGTCAGTCCCTTGTATAGAAGATAGTTCATTATATTCAAAGAAAACCTTCGTCTGTAGGCAATAAACACTACTGTTACCTCTGATGAAAAGATTTCTCACAGATTCCTGCCATCCTTGGTCTTGAGAACCTCAACACATCTTAGGACGTTTATCTATCACCCTTATCATCTTCATCTATGGCAAGAATCAGCAGCAATTAAAATAAAGTTATCATGATCAATTATTTCTTCATTTTATATTAGGGAGATCTTCAAGTTGTTTCAAAGGAAGAATGAAATTTGATGGAGATCAATGTAAAATCCCATTTTTTTCATTCTAAAACCAGCTCCTAAAGTAGAGAATGGGGGAACAATGGCTTGTCCATTCTAGTGAAAAAGTTCTTAAGATTGAACTAGATTCCAAGGTTAATAATAGACATTATCATCACAAGTAATAGTCAAGAAGGTAATATGAACTGACATGATCATGAGATATGTAATACGTGTGTGTGTGTGTGTGTGTGTGTGTGTGTGTGTGTTGGGGGGTGTTTATCTCTTGATACTTTGCCCTAGTCAGACCGCATCTGCAGCATGTAGATTAAGTTCTGGGTAGCACTTTTCAAAAGAGCATTGACCAGTGGGGAGGTCAAATGGAATAAAGAATATCCTTGAGCTCTTACCATATGAGGATCAATTGAAGAACCTGGGATTGGTTGGCTTAGAGAAGAGAAGACTAGGTGATATGAAAGCATCTTCAGGGGCTTGAAGATCTCTTAGTTTAAGAAGAGAGAGTTCTTGTTCTGGTTAGCTACATAGCACCATGGCTAGCATGGCACAGTGTCTGAAGTAAGTAAGATTCCTCTTCCTGGGCTCAAATCTGGCCTCAGACACTTCCTAGATGTGTGACTTTGGGCAAGTCACTTTAACTTGTTTGCCCCAGTTTCCTGATCTGTAAAGTGAGCTGGAGAAGGAAATGGCAAATCACTCTACTATCTTTGCTAAGAAACTCCCAAATGGGATCACAAAATTAAGAAATAGCTGAACAACAACAACAAGGTTTGTTTTGCTTGGTCTCACAGAGCAAAACTAGAAGCAATGACTGGGAATAGCAAAGTAGATATGGGCTTTATGTAAGAAAAACTTCCTAAGAGTCACAAATATTGGGAATTTTAATGGGCCATCTTGAAAGGTGGTGAGCTCCCCCTCATTAGAGATCTTCAAAGGCTACACAATCAGACAGGCAGAAGACAGAAAGGAATGACAGATAAAGAATAGCAGGTAGACAGGTAACAGGAGGTGATATAGATAAAAGATGGTAGAAAACAATAGATGAAAGATGAGAGAAAGAAAGATAAATAGACAAATAGACAAGTAATCATTTGTTGAAGACTGGGGGGGGCGTCTTTTGGGGCAGAAAATTATTCTTCAGAGAAGGGTTAGACTAGATGGCCACGGAGATCTGAGATCCTAGGAGTGTCTCCAGAGCAGATCTGTTCTGTATTTGGTAGTCAGAGGAAGGAAAGAGCAATGTTCTCTTTTCTAACCTTAGTCAGCTAGATGATGCAATGCAGTCAGAAAGTAGACTCAAATCAAGAAAGCCTGAGTTCAAATCCTATGTCAGATACTAACTGTCAATTATTTTATTTAATCATCTGCAAAAAAGAGGATGATAATAGCATCTCCCCCTGATTTTAGGGTTATTGTGAATATAAAATATTTGTATAACACCTTTCAAAAAGTAAATGCTGCAATGATGATGATGATGATGATGATAATGGAAGGTTGATAATTTACTACTTTGGGGGCCAGTCTTTATACATACCTGAGAAGAACACTGATTATTCACCCCCCCCTTCCCAATAGTTGTCATTTTCTAGGAGGACTCTGATCTTTGGCCAAGGTTAAAGAGAAAATTAAAATCCAAATCTGTTTAGAATCCTAGGTCTAGAGTTGGATGGGAACACAAAGGCCATTGAATCCACCAACCACCTGTTTTTATACGTGAAGATAGTGAGGTTCATGGAAATTGGGTGAGTTCAACATCACACAGGAAATAATTATCAGGATCAGGGTTTGAATCCAGTGCTTCTAAATCAGGGGGAGCAAATATCTTAGGAACTAAATGAGTTCTTAGAGTTTGTGTGTTTGTTCTGTTGTTTTTTTAAAAGAAAAGTTTGCTAAGTCTATTTCAGTATAATTTCCTTTGTAATCTTAAGCATTTCATTTTACTTTATGCACTTAGAAACTTGATTATGAGCTAATCATTGGATTCATTAGTTTGCCAAAGAAAAAGCCAAAGTTGTGGAGAACTCTGAGGAGACTCTGCTGCCCAAGAGCCATTTAGATATTTTAGTCTTTGGACAGGAAATCTATTTCCATTTCTTGTATTTGGGTTTTTTCCTCCCTTTTTAAGCAAAAGTTAAGAGTGAGGTGCTAGTTTTACAGTGGAAACCATTTTTGCCTGTCACTTATCCCTGAAGTGGTGTGTGCTAAGTGTCCCATTTATGGCTGCCCTCTTAGTAGGAACAAGAACATTCTATTCTAAGAAGCACTTTCTTCCAGGGTGAGTGGGATGAAACCCTTTAGGATTGCAATTTTGACCTTTTATTCCAATTCTCAGCTAGAGAATTTGGTTCAATCCAACTTCACAAAGAGGGAGATTGTAGGAAGAAACATTTGTTTGGCCACATTTTTGAGAATCAAGTCTTTGAGGTCTTTTAATTTTTCTCAGGATTTCCCTCTATTGGCAAATATTGTCATAACTGAAAAAATGGGCAGGATGGATGAGGGAGCTGTTAAGCACGTTTCAGCATGGTGGAAGGAGGGTGTGAAGTAAATGAAAACAAACTCCTCAGCTGAATGGCTTTGGAATTGACACTTATGTTTTTGTTTAGGGATAAAGGAAGACTATTTGATTCCACACACTATTATCACTTTATTATCTGTTCTTCTGGGGTCCTTCTAGTCATTGGTTTATGTGATCTTAGAAAACACTTTACTAAAATACGGCAATGGCTTTAATTAAAAGCAAACAAAGACCTTCTGCATCTTGGAAGATTACAGACATCACCTAATACTTTCCATATGCTGGAGAGAGCTTTCCTTGAAGCCAACAAGGAATCCTGGGTTTTCTCCTCTATACCTGTTTTCTACCTTCTCCTTAAGTCCATTTCCAGAAGATATCTCAATCATAATTATCAATGTTTTTTGGAGTTTGGTGATATATGTTGAAAGAAAGATTAGGAAAAGATAAAAAAAAAAAAAAAACAGACTGAATGGTGACTAAGCAAAGAGACTACCCATGGAAATACTGACAACCAGATCATAAAAGTAGGGTGAATCATTTGTCTCCAATTATCACTTTCCTCCTTTGCCTTGTCTGGACTTGAAGCATATTAGAAATGAGATTAGAAATCATTGGCTTTTGCTGGTTCTGTTCTCCCCTTATATTTCTCATGGAAGGAGACGAAGCACTAGTCAAAGAATGGTAAGCTGGATCCCAGGGACCTTCCAGCAATTGTATTGGCAGAGGATGGGAGCAGGGCTATCATTAAGTCATACGGTCACCCAATGCATGGGTGTCTTGTGTGCCCCAGTCACACTTCTTCCCTCCTTGGTTCAGTTATGGTTGTCCCTCCATTTCTGGGAAGGCATCAAAAGTTCAGATTTTGTCTCTACTAGCCGACTGTTTCGCCTATGATATGGAAGAACTCCAGACAGTTTTGGAGACCTCAGAGGGGTGTGAGAGATGGCCTAAAGCCTTGGACTCAGCTGCCAAAGAAAGGAGGGTGGGATCCACCCATTTGATCTACTTGTGGCCAAGGCTGGCAATTTTAGCCCAAGGGTGATTACATAGTAGAGTGTTTTTACAATCAAGCAATGTCAGTGCATTACAATACTTGATTGTCACCAAATAGAACACGATAAATTTCAAGGTGGTGGGTTCAAATGAGTTACCATCTGAGAAGCACTTCAAAAATCGTAAAACCCATATAAATGCCAGCTATTGCTCAGGGTCCTGGAAGTGGGTTCCACCTCTTGCTTTGATACATGAAATGGAGAGTAGAAAGAGAAAACACACAAGGAAGAGAAGAATTGAAAGGGTTGAAGGGACAGACTTCCTAATTTTTAGGATCCTTGATTGACACTGGGAGGGTAATCCAGAGGCCATTTATGACCTTATTCGACAAAGGAACTATCTAAGGCCCAGGGAAGCTCAGTATGTCACTCAAAGTCACAAAGGTAGAAAGTATAAAGAGAATTTAGATCCAGGTTCTTCAAAGAGCAGAGTCAAGCATTAGAAAGACCCAGATCAGAAGCGGAAGGGATGCTGAGATCCCTTTGTCCAAGGCTCTCATTTTACAGAGGAGGAAATCAGGTCCTAGAAAGGGAAGAGACTTTCACAAAGTCATATCAGTTAGTGAATAGCTAAGGATTTGAACGTGGAACCCTGGCTCTAAATCCAGAGCTCTTGGTATAGTGGAAAGATAGATACAAAACCTACTTTTTATTCCCCCAGTCAAACCTGAAGAAAGCATAAGTAAGAGGTCACGGATGAGACTGAGGGCTGGCTCTGCTACTTAGCTGTGTGACTTAAGGGAACAGCCTAATTTCTAAGTCCCTTAGCTTTATCATCTATAAAATGGGGCTACGTAGCCCACCAGAAGGACCACTGTGAGAATCAAAGGAGATAATGGAAACAAAAGTGTTTTCTAAATGGAAAACAAATAACAAAATAGACTGGAATTCAGTGTCTTTGAACTCGGTGCATAGTCGCAGAATGCCCTTAAATTCCCTCTAAGATAATGAAAAACCACAAGACAATGAAGGTTAAACAGTGAGGGTCTTCTTTATACAGAATCAAGCAATCTCTTTAGAAAAAGACCTCAGAGGCAGAGCTATAACTAGGAAGGGGAGAATAAGATTTTTCCCTAGAGCGCTGAAATTCCAAGGGTATTAGAGGGTGCTTCAGCAGTGTTGAAATAAGTGAATAGAACATCTAGTTCAAAATAATGAGAGATTTAAACCATGACTACATAGTTATAGGAAATTGCTTGATCGGCAAACTACCTCCACCAATGCAGGCCAGAACCTTTTCTGGAATTTAAAACCTTAGGAAGTTGTTAGGACACTGAGAAGTCTCATGAGTTGTTCAGGGCCACACAACCATAATGTGCTGGAAGCCAAGTCTTCTTGATTCTGAGACCAGTTCTCCAGCCAATGCACTACACTGCTCCTCTCACAATAATAATCAGCTAAAATAGAACACAGTACTCAAAACACCAGAATTGAAGTCAGGAAAATTCTCCTTCCTGAATTCAAGACACTTACCAGTTGTGTGAGTTTGGGTAAGTCACTTAGCCCTGAAAGCTCAGTTTCCTCCTTTGCAAAATGAGCTGTCCAATTATCTCTGCTCAAAAAACCCCAAAAGGGCCATACAGAGTTGAACAAAACTGAAAACAACTGAACAACAACATAAAAAGTTAGATTTGATCTCTTATTCCTCCTACTCCCCAACCTTACTATATCCCAGGCAATGCCTCTACAGTACTCTTCCCCAATCTAAACTATCCTTAAAAAGTGGTCTATAAAATGTCTTTTATTCTTTTTGCCCTAACTCATTTTATGAAATATGCCCTGGAGTCCTTCTAATTTTAGCTCTCCTCAGAAGCCATTTGAATCAAACCATACCTGAACAATCTTTCTTTTTATGTGTGTGTGTAGAGGGGAAGGGGGACTGACCAGTGAGGGCGCAGCCCTTAGATCACGTGGGAATTGTTTAATTTGCATGGATACTTAATTTGAGTGGGTACTGTTGTGGAGACGAAGGGAACTTGCATTTGTTCATATGATGGTAGTCTTCTTGAGTACAGAGGAGGAATTGAGGGTACATCGACCAGCCCTGGTAGTTTTTGTGTGAAGACTTACTAGAGACAGCAGATTCTATCTCCTACCTGGTTTCCATCTGTTCAATCAGCATAGAATCTCTGATCTTTTTGTCTTTTGTATTTTTATACTTTTAAAATTCCAGGTACAGGAATATTTGGAGATGGGATTGACCATCGTGAGGGATCTTCTGAGCTACAGAATGTTGGCAGAGGACCCCTTAGCAGCCAAAGTTGCTGCCAGAGACCATGAGAGCAGCAGCAGTTGAGCCCGATTAGGAGCCAAATTAGGGAATGACTTGATTGACCTACCCACCCAATGATGGGAGATCAGGTTCAACCAAGTAAAGTGCTTTGGGGGAGAGAAAAGAGAACATCCCATGCTTCCTCGGCAATAAGTGAAGAACTCTGTGAATGTCAAAAAGTTGGTAGAGTTTGGACTCTCCATGGGTAGTATATGGCAGCAGGATGCAGGTAGAACTTTATTGACTAACTCTCAACAATATATGCACATGATACACTTTTAAGTTTAGTCAGCATTATTTACATTTCTTTTTAAGTGGACAATAAACACAATGATAAATCAGGCTCTGATTTGTAGCATTCACTGAATTCCAAAGTGTAAATGTTAATACTGAAAATTTGGCAATGGACTCATGTGAACAGTATGAATTGGATTCAACCCACTCCTGCTTAGCGATGTCCTTGGATAAACAAACAGTGAATGATGGCAATGTCTGTATTGGGAGTTGGAGACCAACCCGATACATTGAATAAAGGCAGCTCCAGGAGTCCGTAAGGGGGCCTGAAGAAAGCTATACTAAACTTAGGAGAAATTTCAAGACATTTCCAAGAAAGCTCCATTAATCAGGAGTTGAGTTTATTGCTTTGCTTTATGAGTTTTTAAAATTGTAGTACATTTACCCATAGACTCTGTATTGTTAGAGCGTGTACTAGATTTTTAAGGATGGGGGGAAATGTTTTAGATGAACTATTCTTACTGTATCACCTTAGTAAATACCCATAACTAAAAGTTAATCAACACTGTCTGGCTAGCTAATATCAGGGGATAATCAATTGGGGGCGGCATACTAGTGGGGGATCGTGAGTTACAGTCTTAGAAAAACTAACTCCACACCTTTCTCCCAACCCCAGGGTTACCAGAGAAGCAGTAGCTATGTTTAAAGGACCTAACATTCGCTGAATTAAGATTAGAAGAGTGAACGCAAAGATTGCTCCATACATGAGTTGGAGAGATGAACGACTATAGACAGGAAGATCAATTAGGATGCTCATTCGATAGTCCATGGCAAAGACAACGAGGGTCTGAACTGAAGTGGGACGAGAGAAATGAGAAAGGCAAAGATAAAAACGTGACACTGACAAGACAGCAATGAATTTACTGGTTATGGGAGGTAAGGGAAAGAAAAGCATCAAGAAAGGTGAGGAGATTGGGAATCCTCAGCAATTAACCTCCTTCTTAGTATGTGACTAACCCATTTTGGGGGGTTATCTATTTCTCTGTTGACATTATTAACTTGACTTTTGTTTCATGATCCCTTATTTGCAATGGACTGCAGCTCCTGCTTAACAAGGTCCTTGCCATGGCCCTTTAGGTGAGCTTCCATTTCAGTTCTTTGAAGATTGAGAAAGCTAATCCTTTGCTTCAGAAAGAAGCGAGGAATCATTATAAAATAAAAACTTCTGACAATTTCTCAATGATAATCAAGTATAGTCTTTTAGGCCCAAATCTTTGTCCCCTTTTACTGTATATCCAAGATACACATATATAATCATGCACACACAGACACATATGTATACATGCACATAAAACAGCAATGGGCAGACTTTATAGATGATCCAGTCTAGATAGTAGTCGAGACAATTGAACTGCTTCATCCAGTTCTGTTTTTTTTTTTTAATGGAAATTTAATGAAAGTATTTTGCCAAGCACAGAAAACAGGAAAAAAATAAGTTTATAAATAAATAATGATATTTAAATAAATTAATATTAAATTATGAGGGAGGAAGGAAGGAAGTAAAGCCTTCATTAGCAAGGATACACATTTTAAAAGGTATTTTTCAAAATGGGAAGAAAAAATGTTTGAAAGGAAAGGTAGCACCTATTCTCAAAGGATTATTGTGAAAGGAACACTGAGATAATTTTATAAAGTGCTTTGTAAGGTTTAAAATCCTATGTAAAGACACGCTATCATTATAGCTATTATTTTTATATTATTTTGGCTTAAAGTGTTGTGTATGTGTATATACACCTCTCTCTCTTTCACACTCTTGTCTCTGTGTCTCTTTCTCTTTGTATCTCTCTTACTCTCACGCTTTCACTCTCTCTTTCTTTCTGTGTGTCTCTGTCTCTGTCTCTCTCTTAAACTATAGCCTTAACTTCCCCAATCCTCTCACACACTAGCAAATTGTGGCTCCAGATCAAGACTCCATCTCTTCCTCAGGGTTCTAGGGGTACTCTGAGGTCATGTCTTTCAATTAAAATGAGCTCAAGGTCCAACTTCTTTTTTTTTCCATTATGAATTGCTAATTATAGATAAGCTCCAACTTGTTAACAACATTTGTTAGATGTAGAAAAGCAAAAGTACAAACATTTCTCCCCAACATCTGGAATTGTACCCTGCTTTGTAATGGCTTAGTCCCTAGGAAGAATAAGCTCAACTTTAAAGTTACAATGATAACAGTTAATTATATACCAGGCATTATCCTAAGTGTTTTTAAATGATCATCTCATTTGAGCATCACAACTTTTTGAAGTATGTCCTATAATTAAAACCATTTTGCAGATAAAGACGCTGAGGTAAATAGAGATTAAGTGACTTGCTCAAGATCCTACATCTAGTAAGTGTCTGAGGCTAGAGATCTATAATTCAGGTCTATGATCTGATTCCAGGGCCAACACTCTTTATCTACTGTGTCACCAAGTTATTTCAAAGCATTCAGCCAAGTTCACTTTAAAATGTGGTATAATAGCCAATAGAGTTACACCCTTGTTTACGGGATCTGGCATCTTGGCTCAGGGTTTTATTCACTGCTGAGCAGGGTCTGGGTTTCTCCTAAGAGCAATCATGGAGAACTTGGATTGCGTGACCCTAGAGAGTGGTGAGTACTCCAGTCCCCACGCCTCTAGTGCTTCAACATTTTGCAGCTCATGAGGTCTCAGCCTACTCTGTTGCTTCTCCAGTACTGCTTTGCCTAAGATAGAGGAAAATAGACACAAGAGGAGCACAAACAATAACAGGATCATTCAGGTGTGGGGTTTGGCCACAGTCACTAGTTCTCTCTCCATCCAGAGATTTACAGCAATGTTCAACTCATCATTTGAATGCAGCCAGGCAAGAAGAAAGAGAAACAGAGACAGAGTTACAGAGAGACAGGAAGAGACAGAGACAGTTATAGAGAAAGACAGAGACAGGGCTTGAGAGAAAGAGAAACAGAGAAAAAGAGAGAGAAATAGAGACATAGCTAGAAAGAGACACAGAGGCAGTTACAGAAGAAAAGACAGACTCTGAAAAAGAGAGAGAGAGAAAAATAGAGACAGAGGGAGATAGAAAGAGACAGAGACAGAGCTACAGAGAAAGACAGAAAGAGACAGCACCTGAGGGAAAGAGAGAGACATCCAGAAAGAGAGAGACAGAGGCAGAGACAGAGAAAGACCAACTTTGGCTAGTTAATACCTTTTGAATACACACACCATTCCAGCTCAGCAGACAGTCTTCACAACACAAATGGGACTGTTCTCAACACCAAGATATTAAAGCCTGTTGCAATAATAAACACTGGTATGATTAAAGTGTTGAGTATAAATAGAGATGCTCTGTCTGTATGTCATAAAGTACATTGTATTCTGAGCTGGATTTTTATTTGCTGTATTATACTTCTTACACAGCCTAGAAGTACGTCATCTTTAATAAACTAAGGAAATGGGAGGGGGAAGGGAAAGGAATCAATAAGGGATGTATATATGTCCTGAAGTGGAGCTCTAGGCTCCTCTATTCCAATCATCCAGAAGACCAAACCACCTCCCAGAACCGAGCCATCATTGGCCAGCCATTTTATATGCTGTTCATATGTTGTATCTCCCAAAAGATAAGCCTCTACATAGCAAAGACTTGTTGTTTTTGTATTTGCACCCTCAGTGCTCAGTTCTATGTCTCACCCAGAATGGATTGGTTGGATAAGATTGAAGTTATTGGTTTTTATGGACATTGATTCTCCTAACCATGTAAAATGATTATAAGAAATTATTAGCAGGGATGGATTTTCTTTGCTTCTTTTTTTTCCCCAATAACTCAAAATGTGTTACCATGGGGATTTGATAACTATTTCAGCAAATGAAGGTGCTAACTCTCAGGATTTTGAACTGCAAAATGTTCTTGGAGATGATTCACAAGGAAATAGGAAAGATTGCCCCAGGTATGAAAAAAGGAAATCTGGAGCTAAGATCTCCCTGAATTTGCTTCCTTCCATCACGACCGAGCTGACTTAGAATTTATGTGGAGCAATCTCTACCCACTGTGTCATTTTAAACTGGCTTTCTATTCCTGGACCCTCAAGCAGAGCAATAGCTAGAGGATATTTTTGGAATGTGTGAAAGCAAAGATTATTGGAAATGTAAGAAGAGAATTGGGAATAATGATTGCTGACCTTTCAGGTTGGCTTTAGTTACATGATCTCATTTGGGTTGGATAAGTGGGGGACATGGAGTGTTGCCTCCTCACTCAGAATGGGCAGCAGACTCACATTCCTATGGGTCATTTGATTTTGCTTGACTGCTTTTCTTTGTTAAGAGGGACATTCATTGGAAGCAGGAGGAGGAGGAGGAGGGCGGATTTGGGAATGACGGTGCTGCAGAAATTAAAGGCAGCAACAAAACTTATTTTTAAAAAAGAAAACAAGCAAATCACATAAATATGAATCACATAAATTTTACTAATAAGGAAACCGAGCCTTGGTGTGCTCTAGTTTTAACTTGTATGTGTAATAGCCAAGATTTATATCCAGATTTCTAAAGATGCCGGGGCCCATATTCTTTCTATTACACCCTTTAGGGTTTCTTTTAGCTGATAATAATAGATTAAAAGTTATACAGATTTTCCCACAAAATCTCTAAGATCTTGAGAAATTGAACTAGTTGCAAGTGAGAATAACTAGAAATTTATTAACATTGGACAGAAGTAAAGAAAGTAAAACTATCTATCACATTTAGATGAATACAATGTATATTTTGTGTTGTTTGATTTGGAAGGTTCTCTAAACATAGACGTCAAATAATAACCTGGGAGACCTAGTGGACTGATTGCTACTTTAGGTATTTGATTTTGATTTATCTCATGGAGCCAAGGGTATATTAAAATCCTTAGTTAATAATGGAAAAAAAGTTGGTATTCCTGCACTGGGCATTGTTCACCTTCCAATAAAAGACTGCTATCCATGTTCCAACTGGAAGCATCAACATATAAGGGAGACCAAGATTTATTTCATAGAGGGATGATTTGAAAAACCTGGGAATAGTGGATTCTTATTTTCTCTGAAAAATAAGAGTGATATATATAAGGAGATAAAACATGTTCTTTATGATTTTGATAATGCTTCATCTACTTTTAAGAGGACATAAAGTAACCAGTGAAACTATGGATTCAGATATTGATCCATTTGCTGACGGGGCTGAGACACCACTGAATTAATTAGGGTCTTGGACTACCTTCATTATTTCATTATCATGTGGATTATTATTATTTTTTTAACTTTTTAAAAGGAAGTCTAGGTGGCAATAGGTAAAGAACAATAGGGTTGTAATTTGTTCACAGATTTAAAATACAGTGCTTTATTTACTTAATTTATTATTAAGCAGGTATGGCTAAATGATTTTCTTCTCTGATACAATATTTCCTATTAATTTATGTTGTCAGTATATTTATAAATTTTGAGGTTTATTAGACAGTAATTAAAAATACCATAAATATGGATTTTTGCTGATCTTTAAAGCAGGAAACATTTCTGAATGGCCTATTCAAAACCAAGACCATTTAATGCACTGTGACTTTAATGTTACATCTTGTAATATTCCTCACCTTACAATTGTACAATAATATCATCCATTCAAAGAAAAGAGAGCTCATGAGTATCATTTTTCAGTTGGGGAAATAGAAGCATAAATTAAATAGCACAGTCATGGCTGCCTGATTAGAATGGATACCTGGTTTTTAAAATTCCATTTCATTTCATGTCAGTCTACAAGACACCTTCAGTGGAAGGAAAATGACATCATAGAATGCTTTAGGGATCAACATGATACTGCTTACTGGCTTTCTAGTCAGAGGTCCCAGATTCTGATCTCTAATATGACATTAGCTCCTTGTGTAACCCCTTTAAGCCTCAATTTCTTCAAATGTAAAATAGGATATTTGGGCTATGCTGTCTCTGAAGTCCCTTTAGGTTATAAATATGTAATTTAGGTCTTCTTATATGTTGGAATGTAGATAGCAGTCTTTTATTGGAGGGTGGGCAGTACTCAGTCCAAACACCAACTTTTCCCTCACTATTAACTAAGGATTTTAATATACTCTTGGCTCTATGAGGTAAATCAAAATCAAATGCCAAAAGTGGTAAACAGTCCATTAGGTGTCCCAGGTTATTATTTGACTTAGAATTCTTCTGTTAAGAGAACCTTATAACTCAAACAGCAGAAAATACATATTGTATTCATTCAAATGTGACAATTAGTTTTACTTTCTTAATTTCAGGCAAATCTTAATAAATGACACTGATAATGAAACTTAGGAGTGTATCAAGTTGCAATTTACTGCCCTTTTCATAAGGTTCTTCAGATATCTGATAGCAAGGCTATAGCTTGAATTCAGAGAAGACCTCTTCTGCTTTATCCAACAAATTCTGGAAGCCTTCCTTAAACTGCTTCACATTATATCATTTTGTATCAATTATTTATGACCATTGTTATCCTTCTCTAGACCAGAAAATGAATACAATCAAGCCTGTCTAAAATCTAAGCTTTCTATTTTCCTGAGTGCTAGTAATATTTTGCAAAAATGGTGGGCACGAGGCAGCTAGGTGGCCCAGTGGATAGAGCACCAGCCCTAAAATTAGGACAATCTGACTTCAAATCTGGTCTCTGTCATCTGCTACTCTTGTGGTTTCCAGAATCCTCACACCAGTACCTGAAAATATTATCTCTTCTTCTGAGTGGATGATGGCGATTCAAGGAGGTTGAGAGGCAGTTGCTGTTCTCTGACCTGCCCACTAAGAGGTTATTGTATTGTCTGACCTCTTTCCTCTTCCTTTTGCTTCTAATTTATTTCATTCCCTGTCCACAAGCAACTCCTGTGTAAAGGCTGCCCCAAAACTTCCTCTAGAGTCACAATCCAAAGCTGTCGAGGTTCTCAGAGAATTGACTTGCCCCCAGGCATGGTCCTTAACAGGTCTCAGAGACTTAATACTACCTGGCTGTGTGAACCTAAGCAAGTCACTTAATTCCAATTGTCTTAGCAAAAAAAAAAAAAAAAAAATGGTGGGCACTTATTGTTTGTTTCTGACACCAAATTGTTAAATTCAGATGATCATTTGTTCAGCGAGTTTTAGTGATGATTCCTGAACTAGATAGCTGCTAAAAATTCTTCTTCATTTCAAAAATTCTGAGAGTTGATGATTACCTACCTTTGAAAACAGACTAAATATTTAAGAAAATGAAAAAGAAAAATTTCAGATGGGATAATAAAGCTAAGGACCTGGAACAAAATAAGTCTAGTAGATCTTTTAATTTTTCATTTCATCTAATCACAGTAAAACGTTCAAAATGAGCAAGTAATAAAATCAATAAAAATCTTCCACTTGTGAATTATCAGTAGGGAATGTGCAAGGAAAAAAATAACATAACGGATTCTGAGAGCTCTGGAATACTATAAGTATGATTATACCCAGGGAGACCATTTACCCTTGTTGCTAAAGAAATCCAAGTCATGTGATCAGCTCTCAATGTACTGTAACGTATACTTTCCTGGCACATAGTCAGTTCTTAATAAATGCTTGGTCCCTTCCTTTTTCCCAAGGGCAATCTAGCGTAGGGGAGTTCAGATGAAAAGAAGAAGCTCGTACAAGCATGACATTAACAAAATGAATTGCTTTCACAAGATATTACTTATAACTACTAGTAGGGATAGCCTCAGTGGACAGCTTCCATGCTCACATCAGGCAGCTCAGTAGGACAAGAGCAGTAACCGCATTACAACCAAAGTCTCAGAGCCCTCAAATATATATTATTGGAAATTGAGTCAATATGGGACCAGTGGGAGACTGTCTTATTTTTCACAGCCCAGTAAAATGGAGACATTTTTTTAAAAACACCTAATAAAGAGTGAAGGAAAAAAGGCAAAGATTTCCAGAACTTAACCCTGATGATACCATTCCAGCAAGAGCCAAAAAAGTGCAGTAAGGACCAGCACCACACCAATCGAACCAGATTTCACCACCTTACAGCCAAAGAAAGTACATTTCTCCTCATGGATCCAACATACTCTGAAGTAGATGTGGGTATTTCTTCTCTACTGCCATCTCAGACCCAACTGGGTCAGTGACTACAACTCGTTTTTGCTTAACCACATAGGGCTGTTTTCAAAGGGCTGTTAATTTCAAAGATGTAAAAATAAGTACACATTTTCCTCAATTCCTCAGAAATTTATTCTCCCTTATACTACCTTGACATCTGGAGAAGTAGATTCAAAACTTATCTCACTTCCTCCATGGCATGCATATATATATATATGTATGTATATATCTGTGTGTATACATATAAAATGGCATTTTGATACAATAATAAAATATAATACAATAACAAAATAAAAGTAACAAAATATTAACCTCAAAAACCTTCTCAAATTGAAACACTTTTTAAAGACACATCATTAAGATACAGACTGTTCACCAAGCAATTTCACAACTTTCCAGGACCTCAATATGGAAGGGATCTCATGCAAGAGGCTTCTGATTCAACATATATTTGGAAGAGTTCCATCTATATTATTTGACATAAGTTTCTTTCTAGATTTTGCTTAAAGCTATCCAAAGGAGGAGCCCTTCCTACTGGGGATAGTCCTAATGAGTAAGACATTTTCCTATCATCCGGCCAAAATGTGTCTCTTTTTATCTCCTACATTTGTTCCTAAGTATTGCCTTCTAGGACTCAGCAAAACAAAGCCAATCTCTGTTCTACTAGATAACCCTTTCATTGCTTGGAGACACTTATCATTCTCTCAGGTCCAAATATTTTCTTTTTCTGACTAAACAACCCCACTGTCTTTAAATAATCCTTAGTATGAAACTTCTTCTGCACATTCTTCATTTTGTCAAAACATTTTATAAAATATGATGCCTGAAACTAAACAGGACACTCCCAAAGATCTTGAGTTCCAACAGAGGACAGTAGGACTATAACTACTTTCCCAGACCTGGACATCCTGCAGTCTCAGACTACATTTGCTTCCCCTCCTCCCAGATTCTCTTACAACATAGTTGATATTTCAAATCTTTAAACTTGGTACCAAGCAAACTCTTACTATTGAGATAGAGCTTTAATCCCTTAATAACAATCTTTAATATAGCATCCTCTAAACACTGAATTTTAATCCTCTGAAATAAGCTGTTAGGTTGGGTTAATAATTACAACTTTTCCCCCCTTATTTATTTATTTTTCTCTAGTATTTTTCTTAAAGCCCTTTATAGCATTCTCTCAATGCCATGCAATTTTCTCAGAATAGAATATTAACATCCCCCCCCATTTCATGGATATGAAAACTAACGTTTGTAAATATGAAGCAATTTTTCTGCTGCTGATCTCATGTCTTACCACAATCTCTTGTAATCCATTTCTCATATACCCTAATTCTTCCTTAATCTGCCCTTAGATTTTTCTTTAGTTCCCCAAATCCTTCCTATTGTACTGTCTATCCTGCTAAAGTTTGACTTGCTTCTTTAACCAGTCCTGTTAGCCATTCCAATGGTCAGTTTACTTCAATCCTGAGTCCTCATTTGTAAATGATTTGCTTTTCAATTCTGCCAGGCCGCAACTCTGAATGACTCACCACACTTTCTGTCTCCTGGAATCTAACATTGAAAAGACTCAGCCACTGATTAGATGTGTTCAGTAAAGAAGAAGGAAGAATCAAACATATCTCTAAAACCTGAGTGTTTTGGATAATGGTCCTACCAACAACAGACACGAGCACATTAGGAAAAGCTGATGAACTCACTTTGTTATATGCTGAGTTTGAAGTGCAAGAGTCATATTAAGATGGAGCTGTCCAGCAGACCAAATTATACATAACAATATTCTTCCCTATGCAGAGCAGTAAGGGACCCTTGCCTTGGATGTAATCTGCAGGGAAAGGAAACCTAAAGCAGGGATTAAAGATCTGGATCCCAGGAAGAGGAAGCATATACTGAAATATTCTAAGACTTTTACAATACTGAAACTGTGGTTTCTGATCTGAGGAAGTTTGCCATTGCTGCTGGGCAGAGCTGGGCAAAGGAGAAAATTCACTAGTTGACAAAACTGATATTAGGATCGGAAGTCAGGGATGAAGGGAAGGAGCCATCTCCAGGAAGGTACTATTAGCACTCTTTACATTTTTCATCTTGGGACAAAGCCCCATCTTCCCCCATATTACTTACAGTTCTATCATTAGACATTTGGATTACATGGGTCTTCAGATGAGTAAAAAGATGGACAGTGGAAATACATATTGAGAATCATCTCCATAGAGGGTATTAATGATCAAGGAAGCAGATGAGATCACCAATAAAGAGAGTGTAAAGCACTCTCTTTTTTACCTTCTTTGTGTCATAGAATACAATGCATTTTTAAATTAATGTTACAAAGAAAACAAAGTATAATGAAACACACATCAAAATATTAAAAACAAAGACAACAGAATCACAGAACCCAGGTTAAAAATAAACTTACAAAAAACCCTACTAGTATGGAGAAAGACAAAAAGAGAATCAAAGACCAGATGTTAAAAGATATTTATATTTAAAATGATGATGAAGCAGGAAATAATACAAAAATGTTGTTGCTTACAAAATAGGAAAAACGAGCACAGATTGTGATCAAAGCCAAGGAGAAGTGGATTGTCCAGTGTCACAAAGTCAAAGACGACAAAGGAACTATTACCATTTCCTATGAAAATATAACATGAATAAATCAATCACCATAACAAAGAGACCCCCAGAACTTAGAAACCACTTCAGTTTAAAAATTTCATCTCCTTGCAAAGCAGATTACATATAGATATATATTTATATACACATATACATATCTATATGAGAAGAATAAGTATATATATATGTGTGTGTGTGTATATATGTATATATATACATATATGCCACAGATAAGAGATTTAGAGCACAAACTAGATTGTAAGATATTGAGGAAAATGGTGTGGAATTATGGTTAGCATTGCCCCAGGAAACAGTGAGAAGTAGTGTAGTTGAAATATTTTAAAGAAAATTTGGCCAACATTCTGGAGAGCAATTTGGAACTATGTTCAAAAAGTTATCAAACTGTGCATCCCCTTTGATCCAGCAGTGTTTCTACTGGGCTTATACCCCAAAGAGATACTAAAGAAGGGAAAGGGACCTGTATGTGCCAAAATGTTTGTGGCAGCCCTGTTTGTAGTGGCTAGAAGCTGGAAAATGAAAGGATGCCCATCAATTGGAGAATGGTTGAGTAAATTGTGGTATATGAACATTATGGAATATTATTGTTCTGTAAGGAATGACCAGCAGAATGAATACAGAGAGGACTGGCGAGACTTAGACGAACTGATGCTAAGTGAAATGAGCAGAACCAGGAGATCATTATATACCTCAACAACGATACTGTTTGAGGATATATTCTGATGGAAGTGGATCTCTTCGATAAAGAGAGCTAATTCAGTTTCAACTGATCAAGGATGGACAGAAGCAGCTACACCCAAAGAAAGAACACTGGGAAATAAATATAAACTGCTTGCATTTTTGCTTTTCTTCCCGGGTTACTTATACCTTCTGAATCCAATTCTCCCTGTGCAACAAGAGAGCTATTCGGTTCTGCACACATATATTGTATCTAGAATATACTGTAACCTATTTAACATGTAAAGGACTGCTTGCCATCTGGGGGAGGGGGCAGAGGGAGGGAGGGGAAAAATTGGAACAGAAGTGAGTGCAAGGGATAATGCTGTAAAAAAAGAACCCTAGCATGGGTTCTGTCAATAAAAAGTTATTTAAAAAACAAAACAACAACAACAACAACAAAAAAACTTGGCCAAAGAATCATCTAAGGAATACCATACTGGGAATATTTAAAGGTGAAAAAAATGAGAAAAAATATAACTTTTTATTTTAATTATCAGAGCAACCATACTTGGACTCTAATATGACAGTGCCTTGTTTTCGAAAGGAGAAGTTAAAATGGTACTAAAGGTGGGGAGAAATTCCAAAAAGCAGTGGTACTTGACCAAAAATGTACAGAAAAAAATCTGTGTTAGATGATAAACAACTTTGAAGGCTTTGATTTTCAAAATATTTGCATGAAGAAAGTATACCAAGAACCTGGGGGGGGAGGGAAATATGGATCTTAGTATCAAAATGAGTGCTACCAGGACATATTAAGACCCATTTGTCTACTTTTTCATGTTTAGAAGTTTTTTATAAGACTCATATTCCATATACATTGAGGGCATCCTTTATATGAGAAGGGATTAGGAAGAGTTTTTCAAACTATATTCTTTAGTAAAATACACTTTTATAGTCATACAATTGACTGAAAGTCTTAGTGGATGCAAGGTCCCATTGTCCCCCCCTTTTTTTTTTAAACCATAAAAAAGTATTAGACATGGTAGAGCAAAATATCTTGATTAAAGTCAGTCCTCTGACAAGCTATCTCCCATACATATGTTGAAATTTTACAAGATTCCTTAAAGGATCTAACAGGGAACATTTTGTTTGATGATCCATTGATTATGAATATCAAGTAAAACTTATAACAGAGTAATGTGTGCTTAACAGAGATGATCAGGTCCTATAAGTGCCCTTGTGATAGCATGCTGATTGCATTTAGCACTGGAATATTGCAAAGCCTTCTAATTGAAATCTATGATCGTACTAAAGAGCTTAGCCTCCCCAGCCATATAGGAAAAACAAAAAAGGAAGACCCATCCATGGCATGAAATGCCATCTCTCAAACTCTAATCTTCACTCCCTCTCCCAAATCCATTTTCCACACAAGTAGAATAACTTTCACAATATATACATCCAGTCATGATATTTTTTCTGCTCAAATATTACCAATGACTCCCTACTGGGTCTTCATAAAGTCCAACTTCTGGGATTTTAGACTCTTTGTAACTTGGCTCCAATCTATCTTTCCATAGTTACCATTTTAAGCTCAGGACAGGAAAGGGAACTATCCCTTGATTCAGATCTAGCTCATCTTCTTGCCAATGGATTCATGAATCCATTTGGACTCAATGTTTAGTCACAGGGTTGGGTTCCTGTGTGTCTTGAAAGAGAAATGGAATCTTTGTTTTTTCCCTCTAGCTCCAATTTATACAAAATGAAATCAATAGGTATTAATTAAAAACCCTCTTCATATAGTTCACTATGTTTAGTTTTAGGGATAGAAACAAACAAACAAACAACAAAAAAAAATCCTTGCTCTTAAAAAGCTTACATCTTCCTGGGATGTTATAACTTAAATACAAATAAGTAAATACACAGATATACAAAATGGTACAAAGGGGTTTTAAGAGGTAGAAAGCATGGGGAGAGTGGAAAATGTATCATGTAAAAAATGACACCTGAGAAGTTTTCAGGACAAGAAGAAAATTCTACAAAGCTTAATTTCCAAGGAAGGAGTACATTCCAGACACGGGGAACAATGAGCAAAGAGTCTGAGGTGGGAAATGGAAGGCTGGATTGCTAGGGATAAAGAACAGCTATGTCTGTTTTCCTGAACAGAGAGCATATTATGCAGAGTAATATGATATATGGAATATGACTGGGAAGGTAGATGGGAACTAGATTGCACAGGACTTTAAATGTCAGACTGTGGAGTTAGCATTTTAACCTAGAAATGATTGTGAGTCACTGAAGATTTCTGAATCGTGGAAGAACATGGTCAGATGCATGTGTTAGACTAAATTAGGGGGAGTATTCTCCCCAAATAAATTCTAGTCTCACAACTGTGTTGGTCTGTATGCACTTATTTATCTTTATTTTATTTATTTATTTATTTATAAGCATGTTGTTTCCTCTGCATTAAACTGTAAACTTCTTGAGGACAGGGACTATTTTTACCTTTAGCACACCGCCTGATGTCAAGCAGGTGCTTAATAAATGCTTGATAGATTGTTAGATTATTTGGACCACGTTTGGACATGATCAGCCCCAAGCTTCTAGTTTCAAATCTGTGATGTGGCCTTATCTGTTTGGTGTCCAAGGTGAGGGCTGATACAAGCAGAACTGTTAAAGCATTTGTTTCATAATCAATTTTCCCTGGATTTCTTCCCCCTTCTAGTTTCTACCATCACCAAGGGCTTTTTTAAAAATCAGCAAACAAAGAAACAAGAAATCTACACTGGAGAACAAGTCCGCTGATAGATCGTTAATATTCTATAATGTGGCTGGGTGAATTTCTACCCCGGTCAATGCAAATCTTTACCTAGCTCAGTGTTTCCAGCATATTTTATGCAAATAGTGGTTAAGAATAAAAATTCTAATTTCAAATGAAGAAAATTCATGGCCTGCTTCCTGGCTGCAGTTTAATCACTGGGACGCTGGGCAGGTATTGACAGTTGTCCCGAGTGCCGCTCTGCTATTACAGTTCCTGTCCAAGGTTAAATGAAATTGCAGTTTATCAGACCAGCATTGAGAAAATAAGGGAATCTGTTCATGGCTTTTGATTAATGCCAAGAGTGATCAACACAAGAGGGTTCATTAAGCTATACATCATGTGGGTGATTTAACATGTCACTGGGCCTGCTGTCGGCCTGAACTCTGCACACAGCGCCCGGCGTCAAACTTGTAACAGCTCTACGGGATGAGAAGTTCGACACTAGAGAGTTTATCTTATTTGGTTTGGCGTATATTTATTTTTATTTCTACATTTGCTCGTTTTTCAGGTCCATCGTTGGACAACATAAAATCAACCATATCATGAATCTGGATTTTGAGAAACTCTATCAGAAGTCGTTTCTGTAGGTTATTCCCTATAGTACCTACAGGAGCAAAGAGATTAGAAAACAATCCCCCTTCTGAGATTTCTTTTCTTCATAGAAATAAACACCATTTTTAAAACATGGCAGGGTATGGAAAGAACTTCATTGGAGCTGAAGGTAACCCAATCCATGACACATTTTTTACTTGTGTTATTCTATTATTTGGTGTTTGTCCTGTGTGTCCATTAATTTATGTGAAGTGGATTGGATGTGACTTCTATACCAGGAGTGTGCAGAAAAGGTCTCCCCTCTCTCTCTCCCTCCCTCCTTCCCTCTCTTTCTCTGTCTCTCCTTCCCCCTCTCCCCCTCTCTTACTGAAACAACCATCAGTTCAACTTTGGGAAAGACACCTAGAGAGTTGCATCTTTTATTTAACAACTATGGCGAGCAGAGGAATGAGCTGGGACCAAATCGAAACTGGATTGTTTTGGGGAAATTGAGGACTATATATTCAATATTAATTTCCACATTGAAATATTGTATGGTTGTGAGTCAGACTACTACAATCTCTTAAGAAGTTAAATTGAGGCATGAATGAATGAACTGAATGAATGTAGAAATGTATAGAGAAAAAAAGAATTTTTAAAATGATTTTGAATGCTTGGCATTTTGCTAAGCACTGGAAATACAAAGACAAGAAACAAGATGGTCCCCATATTCTAAATGGGGAAGATACCAAATAGAGTGATTTCATGTACAGTTGAACAATTTAGAAATGACCAAGGGATGGGGGAGGTATGGTTACAGGCAAGGTAGAAGAAAAGGCCTTCATTCCACTTGGAGAGGCCAAGTTAAATACTCAGTATGAGCCTTTTCACCTTAGAAATGGACATATGCTGTGAATGAGGGCTTGACTAATTGTTATGTTAATTGTCTAGACAAGATAGTGATGAAGAAAATATTAATAACATAAATTAAACTTACGTATGTCTTGTGTTTTTGGAGAATCGGTTGTTAAACATCTAGAAGGATGTCAAGGGTATAGATGGCATGAATTGGAAGAGGTCAGCAACAACAGCCAAAGGGCAATGAGGAGGTAGACAGTGGTCATGTGTTGGTTACTACACAGAATTCTGAAGGAGATGCAGAGTAAAAGATATCATCAAAGAAACGTATGTTTTTAAAAAAAAAAAAAAGATGAATTGGTCTCATAGTGAGAGGGATTAATAGATAAAAGACAGACAGCATACTCCATTGGGAACATGATACCCAAGCACATCATTAAAAACCCTCATTATCCAGGATGGACTCCTTGGGATATATGAGAATTTTACAGGATGAAGGGATCAGAGAGTTCCAATCCATTTCATTAGAAGGAGCTCTCAGAGAAAGGAGAGCTCAAATCCACTAGAGTCAAATATTGGTGGGAGGGAGTGTGCAGGATTCTGTGACTGGGACAAGGTAGATATGAACAGGCAACTATACACAACAAACTTAAAATAATAGAGGAAAGATATTGTAAAGAATGTTATCATCAAAAAGTGAAAAAGAAGATGCATTCATCAAGCTGCAATAGTGATAGCCAACTGAAAGATTGATAGGGAATACTTCAAATGATGAAATGAAAGATTAATTGAAGCATTGAAAAATCTGTAGAGTCCTGTACATGACATGAGGAAAAGAAAGACAGAGACAGGGATACGAGAGCGACAGACAGACAGAGAGACAGAGACAGAGAAAGACAAAGAGGGACAGAGAGACTAAGAGACAGAGACAGACAGAGACAGAGACATTTTGTCTATATATGATGTAGGTAACTGACCAATGGGAGCCCAGTCCCTGCCCATACTCAGATTTGTCTTTCCTTGTGTATGTCAACCATATACAGATAATCCCTTCCTGGTTCCAATTCAAAATGTGGAGACTTGGAGTGTATACTTCTGGTCATGAATGACTGGAAGACTGGGACGATATGATGATGGAGAGTCTTTTATCTGGCTGAGGAGCAATGGCTTATGAATTATTGAGCTGAAACTGAATGGGCATACACTTTGGCTAATTGTTTTTTTCTTATTTTCCTTCCTGGGTTCAAATGAGGTAGAACCACTATGAGCTGTTGGGTGGGGAGAAGGGCAAGCAACCAACTTAGTCTCTCACCCTGTTACCATATATCTGTAAACACATTTTATCATTGTTTCTTTTGCTTTTGTTCTTTCCCGATCTCAAGCAAATAGCTTATTTTTTGAGAGAAGAGTCCCCAGGTAATTGAGAAATCCATCAGAGTCATTAGAAATGGGATTAATTATAGTTATAATCTTAATTAGAGATTTCTCCCCCACAAAAAAAAAAACACCTCACAATTTATCAGTAGCTGAGGCTGTGAAAGTGATACTGTCTTATTTCAGAGGAAATTTCCTAAAGACAGAGCTAGAAAAACCACAAAGAGAGCAAGTTTCTGGGACTCTGATCCCTTGTAACAAAAGAAAATTCTAGGTAATGTCCATAGGAAAGAAAAGATACTCAGAAAAAAGAAGAGAGCTAGACTTAAAGGGAACTTTGTAAGAAAAGGAACCTCCATCAAAAGAGAAAAGAACTTCTTGAGCTAGGAGACAAGACTTTACCTCAAGTATTTTCTATACAGCCACTGCATTAACTTCAGAATTTAAATCTAAGTATCAGGGGACTTGTGTGTGTGTGTGTGTGTGTGTGTGTGTGTGTGTGTGTGTGTGTGTGTGTAGGTTGAATTTACCCCAGCATGGGGAGGGGGGTTGGCTAATTACAGTTCTTGTGAAACCTATTTAGAAAGTCTTTTTTTTTTTTTGAAAAATGCTCATAGAGTTTTACTCATTGATTAATAATGAGAAACATACAAGATGAGGACTCAGAAGTGATAATATTAGATATAATTATCTATTAATTAATTAGTTAATATTAGAAATTACAGGTTAATTCTTAAACAGGTCGATTACTCAGAGCCTTCTGGGATTCAGCTTTCCACTTGGAGTTAAGAGTTTAGAAGTAGACCTGGATGGGATGCTGATTTCTGTGGTATTAATGGTCATATTTGGATGTAGACTGGGATTGTATTTTATCATATAAATGCTAGACTCAGACATCATGCTTCATGGCTCTGCTGAGTTTCCTTCTAAGAGAAATGCAATCAATGTAATTAGTCCCTGGATCTAAAAGGATAGCACTCTTGGTTCCTGAGCGCCTCACCTAGCCAACTACATCTAAGCCAACTCTAGCCATGTTTCTTTTTATTCCCTTGCCATTGTCTCGCTAGTCCTCTGCCCCATCTTTTCCAATACCGGAACTGTAATTAAATCAATAGTCTCATTGCTCCTGGAAAGAGAGTGCCTATCCATTCCCCTATCGCTCCAGTCATAACCCTTGTGTTATGTGAGGACTGATCAATGAGGGCACAATCCTTGAGACATGTTCATATTTGCCTTTCCTGGCAGGGCATACAGGGCATTCGTGATGTTCCCTTCCTGTTGTCATTCCAATATTTGAAAAATTTTGAGCTATTTTCCATCATGATGATGATTCAAGGTTACTACCATATATAATGAAGTCTTTTATGGAGGAATCAGAAGAATTGATGGATGGTTTAGTAGAAGAGGGCTTTTAAAACTTTTTCCATTTTCCACATCTTTTCACCCAAGAAATTTTCTTGTGATCCCAGAACTATAGGTATGTAAAATAAATACACAAACCAAACATTTACTGATAATAAATCATAATTTTATGACCTTGACATTCAGTTACTCACATGGGGTCCAGAACCACAGTTTAAAAAGCTGGGCAGTAGAGCACAAGTTAGACTGAATTGCACAGTGTCTCATGATCTTTGAGAACTTTAAATGAAGAGGATTGCTATGAGTCTCCAGATAGGGGAAGAACCAGAAGGAACTTTATCTCCCCCTTGTTTGCTAAGTACCCAGGAAAGGCATCTCTATTTTTTGTGTTGATTCTTTGCTAATACTAGGAGAGTATCTGAATACAAAATTCATCTTGAACTAGAAACTGAGCAGCTGCCCATCAGCTGGAGAATGGCTGAATACATTATTGCCTATGAATGTTATGGAATATTATTGTTCTATAAGAAATGTTCAGCAGGAGGATTTCAGAGAAACCTGAAAGTGATGCTGAGTGACATGAGCAGAACCAGATAATTGTACACACAACAAGAAGATTATATGATGATCAATTCTGATAAATGAGATGATTAAGGCCAGTTCCAGTGATCTTGTGATGAAGAGAGCCATCTGCACCCAAAGAGAGGGCTGTGGGAAATGAGTGTGGATCACAACATAACATTCTCATTCCTTTTGTTGTTGTTCATTTACACTTTGTTTCTTATTCATTTTCTTTCCTTTTTATCTGATCTTTCTTGTGTAACAAGATAATTGTATAAATGTTTACATATATTGGATTTAACATATATTGTAACATGCATAACATATATTGGATTGCTTGTCATCTAGGGGCGGGGATAGGAGGAAGGAAGGGAAAATTTGGAACACAAGGTTATGTAAGGATCAGTGCTGAAAAATTACCCATGCATATGTTTTGAAAGTAAAAAGCTTTGGAACAGCTAGTTGGTGTAGTGGATAGAGCACTAGCCCTGAAGTCAGGAGGACCTGAGTTCAAATATGACCTCAGACACTTAATACTTCCTGGCTGTGTAACTCTGAGCAAGTCACTTAACCCCAATTGCCTTAGCAAAAAAATAAAAAAGAAAGAAAATAAAAAAAAACTTTAATAAAAATAATTGATCTTGAAGCAGCTAAATCTAGGGAGTAGCCTGCAGAACAGCTGAATGTTCTGTTCAAAACAGAACAAAAATAGATCTATCCGTTGGCCATCCAGCACATCGGGGAAGGAACTAACCCAATTGAGCTGGGGACAATTTTGTCCGGGTGTGGATTCTTCAAAGAGAGGAAAAGACTCCCATTGCCCTTATGTGTTCTCTATACATGTGTCTTGCTCCTTTTGTGCTTTGATAGTTTTCACTTGACCCAGGAAGCATGCATGTACATAATAAAGAGTGAAACTCGTGGTTTGGAGGATGGTTTCCTATCTACTACTCTTGCCACATTCTCAGTAAATATCCTTTTGTAAAAGCTAATGTATGCCAACTGGTTGATTAACATTGAGGGAAATGCACTGAATGGGGCTCATGAACAACAATAATTACAGCTTGCCACCCTCTGGAGACCCATCTTGCTAGTACAAGTCAGATTAAGCCCTGAGGAGGTGCCATATTGCAACCTTCCAAGTGAAAATACCCACACTCCTTCCCTGCTCCATCCTTACATGGATCATCTCCTCCTATTAGAATGTAAGTTCCTAGAGGGGACCTTCTTCATTGATATTCCCAGTGCTTAGCATAGTACATAAATACTTAGTGTGTGTGTTTAACACTCCCTCCTCTATTCATTTATTCATTCACAGTCATTTTATGCCATCATTCATTCATTCATTGACACTCTTCTCACTTTGTAAAACTAACTTTGCTAATCTTGCTCAGATTGGGGAAAAAACCCTCATGTGAAGAAATCCCAATGTCCCTCCATCCAAGACAGAGGAGGATCTCCATGGTTCTAGGAAGATGCTTCTACATATTTCATCCCTTTATTTAACCTGGGGAATTCAATGTAATCATGTTTATCACTTTCACTTAAAATTAGGATATTCCAGCAAGCAAGGATTTATGCCTTGTAATAAACTAGAGGCCATGCTCTTAGTCATAAAGTCGGGAGCGGGGGTGGGGGCAAGAGAGATATACCGGAGATACATACGCCGAGAAATATGGTCACGTTTAATGCTCTGTTAGGATTGAAATTGGTCGTGTCATCTGCTCTCCTTTCCTGAGGCATCTTAGCAGAGTTTAGGCAAACACCATTTGAAAATTTCTTGGCAAGAGTGGAGTGGTCTTCCTATGATAATAGCCAGGACTGAGAATTGGTTGAGATAATGAGAGGTCGGTGTTGAATATCTGACTACGCAGGCCATCCTTTTTTGGATTTGGGGTGCTCGTTTAAAAAGGGTCACTCGGTGACCCCGTACTGCTTTCTGAGGGGAGAGAAGCCTGGAGCCAAGCAAACCTTGGTAGAAGAAAAAGGAGATATAAAAAAGTGGCACAATCAACTCCGCTGCATAAAAGCTGTAGCTTCTGGTGGGGTGATTGCCGCTGTTTGCCTTTATTATTTCTGGTATTGGAGGGGTCTGGCACTGAAGGCACTCTGATGTGCCAGGATTTTCAAAGCACACCTGTATAATGTAAGTGCTATTTTACTTTCAATTAAGTGCTCCTTTTTGTGGATTAGGGATTCACTGTACACACCCTTGAAGTAAACTGTTTGATTATTTTAATTTGGGGTTTGAAAATACATTTTCACTTGGTGTAGGACCAAATGAAAATGGTACCCAGTGAAAGCAAACATTGTCACAAGTCATAAAAATGAGTTGTTTCCTTTGCTGGAGAGGACTGACAGGGAGAGGAGAGATGAGGAGGGGGAGGAAAAGCTTTTAATCAGACCCATCCTCCAACCTTTTTTTTTTTTTTTTTGCTTCCAACCATCATCCCTCAGTTTAAACTGGCTGATGGTTCTCTCCTGATGGCCAATGCCAAGGTCATCCTTAGCTTCTCAGCCCAGGCCTTGCATGCTTATTTAAAAAAAAAAAACACCTAACCTCATAGCATTGTTGCCTACTGCCCTTAATTACCAAGTGTTTATTTGCGAGGCAATTATTAATTATACCTCTGGGAAGCCCCAAGAGTCAACCATGAATCAAAGCCGGCTTGATAAGAAGCATGAAAGTCTCCCATAATTAAGCAAGGCACTGGAGACCAATTGTTTATGGAATGGTTTTGCTGGGGCTAATTGACACTAATTGTTTAATCTGATTTCCTTCTTCCCTAGCACTTCTTCTATAGATTTCAGTGACTGTCACCAAGCACATACAGAGAGGGTTGAAGGTACTCTTAGCACTCTCCTAGTTCTGGAAAGATTTCATTTTGATTTTCAGGAAGGTGGCAATATGGGAGTGGAAGGAACATTGAACTTCAAGGCAGGAAAAGTCAGGGAACAAATCCCTTCTCTAACACTTCCCCAGTTGTGTAACCAAGGCAAATACCTCATGTCTCAGCCTCAGTTTACATAGCCATAAGATAGGGATAACCACCGATTAGTCTAGTTCCAAGGATTGTGTAAAGCTCCAGTAAGATCATGTGTTTAAGGTAATTTGTAACAAAGTGCTGAAAAAGTCAAGTACTCAAAGCTTTAGCTATCTGTCCATCTCTCAATGAATAAACTCAACACATGGCCAGTGTGTTCAGTGGAGAAATGAATAATAAGATGGAGCTTCTTGGATTAGCTGGGGCTTAATGTCTGAATGACTTCAAGTTTCTCCCTCAAACAAAATCATCTTCCCCAGTCCCCATTTTTAAATTTTATTTTAAATTAATTAAAATGTTATTTTATTCAAATTTCCCTTTTTATTATCATCGTGATTAAAGACTGGCCAATGGAGGACTCTCCTCAGATTACATGCAGTGCATTTGTGTCTGATGCTGGATGGCATGTGGCCATCATGGAAGAGAAGGGGGGACTTGGTCAACCTGCTTCTGGAAGTACATGAGAATGAATAATGGACACACTGTGCATCCAATTCAGAGCATAAGTTATTTGTGCAATCTTTTTTCAATCGCATCTGATTCTTCATGGCTCCATTTGGGCTTTTCTTGGCAAAGATACTGGAGTAGTTTGCCATTTCCTTCTCTATGAGCAAGAATTGTGTGACTATTTCTGTTCCCTTGCAGTGGTTTAGAACTGGGTATGCAAACAAAGGGAGATAAGCCTTTAGGAAGGACCTATTTACTATATGTCAGGCACTGATTGATAATAATACGAATATTAAATCATTTGATGTACAAGTGCACCAAATGTCACTCTCTCATCCCTACAGATGAACAGAAAAGAGAGGAAGTGAGCCTCCAGGGAGAGAGAGAAAAGACCTTGGACCCTCTCTCCACATTGGTCAACAGAGAATGTCTGTTTCTTTACTTCAGTTTGCTTATGCTAGCTCTTGGTGAATTGAAACAGGCTAAAATCCTGTGAGCTTCAAAAAGTTCGGGCGAGTCCCCACGGGTCCAGAGCCCTTATTGTTATTGTTCAGTCATCTTAAACACTTCATGACCACATTTGTTTGTTTGTTTTTTGGGCAAAGATACTGGAGTGGTTTGCCATTTCCTTCTCCAGATGATTTTACAGATGAAGAAACTGAGGCAAATGAATGAAGGTTCATTTGTAGTAAGTGTCTGAGGTCAAATCTGAACTCACAAAAGTGAGTCTTTCTGTCTTCAGGCCCAGCAGTCTATTCCCTGTACATCTAGCTACCCAAGAATTTACTGAGCATCTATTATGTTTCAGGCATTGAACTAAGTAATGAGAATTCAAAGGCAAAAATTAAGCACTCTTTACTCTTAGGGAGCTTACAGTCTACTGATTCTGCTGGTGTTAATTGGCTCACAGTCATGAAACACTGATTTTTCCGCACAGTTGAAATTGAGGCGTACTAGACGGGGAATGGAGAAGCACATGATGGGTAGAAGCAGCTTACATCTAAACTTCTAGGAAGAATGGCCCAGGAGATGGCACCAAAAATAATATTGTTAAATAATTCCACGGTCACGGAAGACTGATTCATCTCATCGTGGGACTGTGGGATCCCTGATGAACAGGATCCACCTGTCACATGTCAAGAGAATGCAAGGAAAACACCTACCTGCAAGTAGCCAAGGTGTGAGGCAACGCGTAGTAAACCCATGGGCTGGATCACCCACATAGTCTCCATTGGGCAGGGAGTAGCCACGTGGGTGAGATTGTGAGTCTGCTGGAGTATTCTGATTGTCTGTGAAGTGTTGTCACTTCTTGCGCTGTAAGAGGTTGAGCTCCTTAAAAGTCACCTTCCATCATTTCCTAATTGGCCTTGGTGTGTTATGTAAACAAGCTCTGGGGAAAATGAACAGATGATCAAAGGTAAAAGGCATTTGAAAGTCAATATGAAAAATCTCTGTAAATAGCAGATGAATTATACTGAATTATTATCCTTGGGTTGGAATCTCATGGAAAACTCCAGCATCTCTTCAAATATGGCCCTGCAGGGTACCTTATTTGTTTTAAATCGTTAAGTAGTTATATTTTTCACTCAGCTTCATTTCAATTTCAGGGGAATGAAAAGCTATTTTGCAGTGGGTTCATGACTTTCCCTCTATTTTTGCTGCAGGAGCTAAAGAACAGGATTTAGGGTAGCTGCAGGGAGTGGGGATGAATGTCCATTCTGTGTTAGAAGGGGAATACAGAGACCTAGCAGGATGGAGTCACGTGTGCTAATGAAAGGCAACCACGTTGACATAGAGGGTGTTTGTTGGTGGAAAGAATGTTCTCATTAGGAAGACCTGAGTTCAAATCCCAGTTATGACTTTCCTCCAATTCTAAGTGAAAGGAACAAAAGGAAAAGGGAGGATTAGACTTGTTTTGCCCTCTGGGAAATTGGGCAAAGCTTGTAATGACTCAGATCTTTTCCCTTAAACAAAGACCCATTTTCTAGTATTAATATTCTCCTGGTGATGCTATCTAGCTTCAAGAGCTGAAATTCCATATTCTTGGATTTAAAGGTGTCTGATATTCAGAAGACAGTCAATATTCAGTTTACTGTGGGTGCAAAAAGACTTGGATCCATTATTACAATGGAGGGAAAAGAATTTACATGAGTTCATTAATTAATTCAACCAGCATTTATTGAATGCCTACCAGGTTCCAGGGATTATGCACAAAGCAAAAAATAAAAGTGACCTTGTACTGCAATACAGAGCATTCTATTGGGGGGAAATATGTACGCTGAAAAATATTGCTACCAATAGAAACCCCATTCCATCTCCAAATCCTCTTACCTGCCTCTAATCACTATTCCCTCATAAGCCCCATGTCTTCTCTAGGGCACTAGCATTAGATGGTGTTATCTCCTTGAAACTACATGTATCAGAAACCCATAGGAGTAGGCTCCCAACACTTCTTGATGACTACCAAGGTCTTTCTCAAAGCCTTCTCCACAATGAAGAACAGAAAACCAAGAAGATATGAAATTAAGTTGTGTTATATATAGATATGTAAAGATGTTGGATTTAACAAGACTAACAACATTTACCAATGATGAACAACTTCTGAATTTTCTTCTGGCCTCTTTGATGTTTTAAAAAACATATCATGGTGCCAATGGTTGGCACAGGTGCTAACTTGGCGTTGGAAAACCTTAGATCAAATCCATCCTTAGGCAGCTACCTGCTGTGTGATTCTGGACAAGTCACATAATGTCTCAGCCTCGGTTTTTCTCATTCTGTAGATAAACAACTCCTACCCCCCAGAGTTATTGGGAGGATGCAATGAGATAGATATGTAAAGAATTTTGCAAACCTTAAAGTTCTATATAAATACTCCTACTATTTTTTCACCACTTGATCATCCCCCCATTCCCTTCACCCCAAATAAAAGTTTCACTTAAAAAATCAGTCAAGCAAAACAAATCCACACATTGTCAGTGTCTGCCCACTTGGGTCTCATTCTGCACCCTGAGTCTGTCCATCAGCTCCTTTTCAAGATGGGGGAAGCTGCACTTCCTTCCTCATCAGCCTTCTGGGACTCCTACTGGTCATTGTGTGGCTCTGAGGTCTGAAGTCTTTCAGAGTTGTTTTCTTCATGCTATTGTAATCATTGTCTACATTGTGCTCTTTATTCCGAGGACTCCACTCCTCTCCACTTCAGTACACAGAAGTCTGCCCAGGTATTTTGATAGCAGCTCCATAGCTGGTGTAATGCATCACTCAGAGCCCGAGGGTTCAGATAAACAATACATTTCATTTTTTTTTTAAAGAAAATGCCTTAATACAACCTCAGGTAAAAGCAGTTCCCAAGGATGTTAAAAGCAGGCCAGGAAAGTAAAAGCTAGTAAAAAGCCCTCGACAAGGAAATTGAAAGCAGTGTATAAGGAGACTCCCTGGGGTCTGAGGACTGAAGTCCTAAAAATTCCTTTTATATTCATCTTACTCAAAGGGCTCAGCTGGTTCCAGATCAATCTACCAGGGGCAGAATTAACTCCAACTGCCCCAGGTCTACACCAGGCCTTCTTTGTTCACAACACCCCAGGCTGATGTTGTGGGGGTGTCCTGTGCTAATTCCCACATCTAAAATTTCACCACCGTTCCATCCCTTTTGCCCTTTCTTCTAATATAATAATATTGCATTCCTAGACCATAATTTGTTTAGCCACTTCTCCTTTGAAGGGTCCCCACTGTGTCGACAATTCGTTAATACAACAAAGAGTGCAGCTATTATTTTTTTTTGTACATATGAATTCTTTCTCTTCTTTGGGAAATATATGTCTAGTAATAGTATTGTAAGGCCGAAGGAATGTACGACCCAGGGACTTTTGAAGCACTTATTATGTGCCAGATATTGTGCTCAGCGTTAGGGATGGGGAAGGCAGGAGCTACCTCTGAGAAACTTCCAGCTAATGAGGGAAGGAAGCACAAAAAGGGGAGCCACAATGAAGGGTTGGTACTTCATAGCAGCATGGGTTGGAAATCACTGGAAGCTGATGTGGAGGCCTGCTTTCAGGCAAGGTAAGGTTTATCGAGCAGAGTCAGGGGACTAGAGTCAGCCCAAGAACGAAGATCTGATAGAATTTGAACACCTTACTTAGGGTTACACGGCTACTGGATTGATTTTGTGGATATTCAATCATTTTATTTTTTAAACAGTAACATTCATTTGGCATTTTAAGATTTACAAAATTCATCTCATTTGATGTTCATGACAACCCTGTGCAGGGCTGGGTATTCTTGGAGTCATTTTACAGATGAGAAAATGGAGGTTCAGAATGGTTAAGTCAATATTGAGGTTGAGCAGGATGGCTGGAGTGCAGGGGACATAACTTGCCAATCTCTAGGAAGGGCGATTACATTCAGGGCTGGTTCATACAGAGTAAAGTTTTATTTCCAGTAGTTTGATGGGACCAGAGTGTCAATACCACAGAGAATGTGGCAAAGAGCCTAAAATGCTCAGGTTTAAATTTCTTCCAAGAGCCCAGTTTGGACTATAAAGCCAACACAAGTTTCCATCTTGACTGCCCCTTTATGAACAACGCAGCCCTGGTTTGTCTCTTTGCTCTGCCACAACTCTCACCCTCGTAACTAGGTTCAAATTACTTCTGAGTCTGAGCTTCCTCATTTGTAAAGTGATAGCAATGTTACCTATGGAACCCACTAGCCTGGATTTTCATTAGGATCCAAGGAGCAATGAATGGAAAGTGCTTTCAAAGCTTCCAAGAGCGATGGTTCACTCCAGCCATTATGTGCTTCACTAAGCAGCCTCCATCTTTCTATGATTACTCATTGGTGTGTTTGTCAGTCTGATTTATCACAAGCAGGAGCTAAACTGTAACTAAACTCTCCAATTAAACTTGTAAAACATATTCTTGCGAGTAAATTAGAATGCGTTTTCCATGCAAGGCAGCTGTATTCTTATGGGAAATAGAAATATCAAAGTAGGGAACAGATTTGATGCTCTGAGTGATGATTTGAGCATGCAGAAGTAGAGCAATGTGATTTTGGGAGTAGCCACATTTTCTGCAAGAGGTACTGAAGTAAAGAGAATTGCTGGATTTGCAGTCATGGGATATGGATTCAAATCCTCATCTGGTCACTTGCTTACCTGTGCCAGCTTGAGTGAGTAGCTAATTACTCTGGCTTTAGCTTCCTCATCCAAACAAAGTGAGATGAGGTAAGAAGCTTGGATTAGAGGAACCAGTCTGGTTCAATAGAAAGAGCTGGATTTGAAGGTAGAGGACCTGAGTTCAAATTCAATTCTGTTACTTAGTATTTGTATACTATATTAGGCAAATGATATCATTTCTCTGCTTGAAAGATAAAGAGTTAGACTAAGTGACTTCTAAGATCCCTTTTCAATCTAGAATCCTTAATTACATGAGGAAACAGTGAGAAAAAGTCATATCTGGTGCTTAATAGTGAATGAACTTTCTCACTACTCTTCTAAGTGTGTTTGAGTCTTTTCTTTGACCTTCTACTACCTCCCCAGGATGATGCTCACAAGAGGAATGGGAATATATGGATCCAGGATTTCCTAACCCAGAGGAGTTCTGAAGTGAGGATGTTCTCTCTCTGAATCCAGGTTGAACTCATGGAGCAAACGTTAAGTGCTGGGGAATTTTCTGAGGGCCAGAGGACTTAAATGCATTACTTAGGGTTACATGGCTACTGGTTGTCAGGAATGAGAGTGATTTTGTGGATGTTCAATAATTTTATTTTTTAATCAGTAACATTCATTTGGCATTTTAAGATTTACAAAATTTATCTCATGATAATGAGATAATCTCATCATTGATGTTCATGACAACCCTGTGTAGGGGTGGGTACTATTAGACCATTTTACAGATGAGAAAATGGAGGTTCAGAATGGTTCAGTCAATATTGATTTGTTTCTTTTTTGCTCTGGATCTGTGAGTCACCAATGTGGGCTGTTCCTAGGTGAGGAAATTCCCTCTATCAATGTAAATGAGTGCCTGCTTCCTGGATCTCAAGTCTTAGAGAGTTGTCCAAGTGTTGAGAAGTTAAGTGACTTGTCTAGAGTCACACAGCCAGCATTTAACCTGTGTTTTTTTTCTGTTTGCTCATTTGTAAAATCAGAATAAAAATAGTACCTCTGTCCTAGGGTTGTTATGATGATCCAGTGTGATAATAATTACATGGCATTCAGCAGTTTCTGTCACATAGTAAGCATTATAGAAATGTTAGTTATTATTACTATTACATGTCAGAGCTCAGGGCTTCCTTACTTCAAAGTATGTTCACTGTCTGCCTTATGAAATGCATTATTAGGGTTTGCACATCTAATAGGAGTCTAAGATGAGATTTGAACAAAAGTTTCTCCTAAACTCACCACCAAATCTCATTGTCTGGTCAATTTGTAGAATGAATATTGAAAGAGTTGGCTGAAACACCATAGGATAGTATGGCATTCATTGGAATTCTCTCCTTTTCTCCACATTTTATACACATGATGCTCTCTGGAAATACTTTATATAAGTAGCTACTATTTAAAACAACCATCACAACAAAACTGTTGCATCTCTTTACCTAGGAAGGGGCTGGCATTAGTAGGGATTTCTTTTTGTTGTTGTAGTTAAAGCTTCCATCAGAGAATCGATGGAAAGAATAGCAAGAACTATATTCTCAATGATTATAACAATTCTTTCTTTGGATTGCCTGGATACATATGGAAACTGTTTTTCTATATTCATTATCACTGTACATATAAGTATTAACTTTACAGAACACTCTGTGTCTCTAGACACCAGGAAAAAACTAGTAGAAAGGGTTAAAGGGATCTGGCCTTGTTAGCTGTATAATAGTTGGTGCTTTTTCAATGTTTATTTGTTTTATATTTTGTTTTCATTTTATTTTTCTCAATTACATGTAACCAAAATTTTTTACATTCATTTTTAAAATTTTGAATTCTAAAGTCTCCTTTCCTTCCCTTTTCCCTCCTTGAGAATCAAGCAATTTGATATAAATTGTACCTGAAATGCTTTATGATTTTCAGAGTGCTTTATCTATGTGATGGGGCTAGAATGGGCAATGGGGTCCAGTTTTTACAATGATTATAGATGTTGCTTGCTTGGTTTTGGTTCATCATATGTAATTTTTGGAGCCCTGTTTTTAGTCATGTGTGACTGAGGCATTTGTACTGGGAGATGACAAAGATAGAACTAAAGACTTTGGAGTTGCTGAGCCAGAATTAAGTGATATAAAATGATAGATCTGAGAATAAGTCAGGTTTGTTCACACTGTAATTGACATTTCCTGGAATCCATGGTTGTATCTAGGACTTTATGCCTTAAAGATAAATTATTTTCCCTTGTTACATTCTAATAACAAAATAATTCATTTAGCCAGACCTATAACTAGCAAATTGGAAGGAAAAAAGACCCTAGAACATCTTGTCATGAGGCAATAAAGAGGGAGCTGGATGGATTAGACTCCATGGGAGAATTCCCTGAAAGACATAGTTATGATTGGGGTTGGAATAGGGTCAAGTCGAGAGGATCACAAAAAAAGTTCTCTCAGTACATAGCCAGCTTTGGAAGATACCATGACATCCTATTTCTCCCTATTTTAATGAATTATTCTTGCTAACAAAATGATAAGCTCAAGTATGTTAAAAGCTACAGAAGATATTCAGGTGCTTTTAGTACACCTAGAGATGAAGTCTCAGTAACCCTACCCTAAGGATAACTCTTACATCCAATTCATATGAATTTTTTCAAATTAAATTTTGTTCTTTTTTTAAACTTAATGATCAACAAAAAAATCACTTTATAAAGACCAAGAAAGAGACATATAAAAAATCTTGAGCTTGTTTTTAAGGTCTCCCTTTTCTGAGTAAAACTTTTTTTTCAAAACATATGCATTAAGGGCCAACAACAATACTATATGATGATCAATTCTGATGGACCTGGCCATCTTCAGCAATGAGATGAACCAAATCAGTTCCAATGGAGCAGTAATGAACTGAACCAGCTACACTCAATGAAAGAACTCTGGGAGATGACTAAGAACCATTACATTGAATTCCCAATCCCTATATTTTTGCCTGCCTGCATTTTGGATTTCCTCCCCAGGCTAATTGTACAATATTTCAGAGTCTGATTCTTTTTGTACAGCAAAATAATGGTTTGGTCATGTAGACTTATTTTGTATTTAATTTATACTTTAATATATTTAACATCTACTGGTCATCCTGCCATCTAGGAGAGGGGGTGGGGGAAAGGAGGGGAAAAATTGGAACAAAAGGTTTGGCAATTGTCAATGCTGTAAAATTACCCATGCATTATAATTTGTAAATAAAAAGCTATTTTAAAAAAAAAACATATGCATAGATAATTTTCAACATTCACCTTTGCTAAACTTTGTATTTCAATTTTTTTCTTCCCTTTCCTCCATCCTCTCCCCCAGATAGCAAGTAATTCAATATGTTAAAGGTACAATTCTTCTATACAAAATATTAAACTTATTAAATATAATATATGTTGGCTGTTTTTTTACAACCTGCCCTCTATTTTTCTATTTTTGGATATTCCTTCCTCTCTAGGAACCTTACAATGCAACCCTACTTACTGTTTCTCAATCCTAAACTTGTTTCTCATTGCCACACTTTTGCCTTGCCTTTTTTTAAGACTCAGCTCAACTACTAACTTTTGCAAAAAAAAAGCTTTTTCTAGTTTACTTCCAAATGCTAGCATTATCCTTTCCATAGTTATCTTGTGTGTGTTTTCTATGTATTTCATATGTATGTATATATAATGTATGTATGTATGCATGTATATACATAGTGTCTCCCTCCCTACCATGTAAAACATGTGTTTCTTGAAGTTAGGAACTGTCATTATTGCTTTGTATCCCCAATACTTAGCCTTGTATTTGGTGCAGAGTTCTTCATAAATGTTTATGGATGGTTTCTTTCAAATGCATAAATAATAAATTAAACAGAGGAATAACAAGGCTGCTTGGTTTGTCGGTATCCCCCTTTTGAACTTCGCCAACATCAATCTGATAGTGTGTGGAAGCCACTCAGATCTTCAGCAGTTGCTCTTCTATGTGTAGAAGCTGTATTTCAAATTTAGAATTTTTCAGTGTCCTAATGACCCATTTCGATCTTCCAATAAACTCTACTTTACACTGGACTGTCTGCACTAAGCAAACAATCCAGATAATTGCTAGTACACCCTTTGGTTCGGTGCTTGAGTTGGGCACTATGATAGCTCACTGAACTCTCCCAAATACTCCATTTATCCCAAGGAACAGCTTATATCCAAACCATATTCAGAATTTTCTTTTCTTTTCTTTTCTTTTTCCTTTTTTTTTTTTTTTTTTTTTTTGCTGAGGAAGTTGGAGTTAAGTGACTTGCCCAGGGTCACACAGCTAGGAAGAGTTAAATGTCTGAGGTCAAATTTGAACTCAGGTCCTCCTGACTTTAGGGCTGGTGCTCTATCTACTGAACATTCAGAATTTTAAAACTCCTCTGAAGTCCTCTTGGGAGAGAAAAATCCGTTAATGACAATGTATCAGGAAAAGTGCTAGGTTTGGAGTAAAAGAAGTGACATTAAATCCCATCTTAGCCACTTATTAAACTGTGTAACCTTGAACCAGTCATTGAATGAGGATCCCTTATCTTCAGCTTCCTCCATTATGAAATAGAAGAGGACTAGAATGGCTAGATGACCTCAAAGGTCCATTCAAACTTGAACTGAGCCTATGAATTTTTCCTCTTAGACTAACCATCAATAGTACCTTCTTTGCATAGTGAAAGTTCTTTGGGGAAGAAAAAAAATCAGAATTCAGAACTATATTTTATTTATACTATTTATAGTATTTATTTGTCATTATGCTACTTTGCACTGTATCAGATACCAAGAGTTAAAGGCAATGAACACATTTTGTAAATGATCCAAGGAGCTGGAGAAAATATTACTCTATTAACTTTCTGAATAATAGAGTGTCCAAATTTATATTGTTTTGCCCTTACTGTACATGCCAGTTTTTTACTGTGTAAATATGACAGAGGTCTATCGATCTTTCCCTTAAGTGCTTAATCAAACTCTATTAATACAGCTAACCATAAACTAGCTAACTGAAAGTCACAACTTGGAAATGTTTGCCTCTATGGATCCAGCTTAAATGAAACACTTCATCATGAAACCATTTTTTCTGGGTCTATCAGGAGCTCACCTAGATTGTGTGTGTGTGTGTGTGTGTGTGTGTGTGTGTGTGTGTGTGTGTGTGTGTGATTATTAACTCACATGTTGGATATGTCTAAGGCTGTGTAATGTCTGCTGATTTATTAGAAGGCATATTCCACAGTAAACTGATAATTGGATGCTGTTGAAAGAATGAGTTTCATTGATCTCCTCAATGACCACAGATATTACTGGAGTAAACTTCTTAACAGTGCTGGGGCGTATTTGGACCGTGATCAATGTTTGGGATTCTTCCCTTGTAGTTTTTTGTTTTATTTAGCACTCTCTGCATTGATTTAAACCTGCAGCAAATTTAATATGTTTAATTTATCTTGACCAAGTTTCATTACTTTTCAGGAGATGCAAACTTTTCTTTGTTTATTATAGATTAAAAATCTTCTCTGACAGTATTTAAGAATAATCTATTTGTGCTGGTAGTATCTATGTGCACTGGCATTGGAAAAATAAGTAGAATGAAAAATGAAAGTCGCTGCCCTGGAATAATTCAATCAAGCTTATTTTTACTCACTGTCAGGGTATACCTCATCATCACTTCATAAAGGACTTGGGGATTTTCAGAGAACAAAGGGTAGGTATGAAATAAAACCTGAAACTTTGGGGGTTTGAATGTTTGTGAGCTAGAAGAAAGTGGCAAATGCTGTGTTAAGAGATTCATTAGAAGCTTGTTTTAATCTCAGCCTATGCCTCTCCCCTCCAACAAAATATGTTTTTGTCACTGAGTTTTCATTTTCTTAATTGCATCACAGCCCTTCCTTTGATACGTTCTTTCCGAAGCTACAAATAGATTCTTGGTATAAGCATATATTCAAATACATAGCTCTGAGCCCCCATTGACATATATATTTTATTTTTTTTGCCAACCTCTGATATATAACACAAACATATAAAATAAAAGATATTTAATGAAACAAAATAGCAATTTTGAACAATTGAATCAGGTGTTGGACAGTCATAGTATCCATTTCAAATGCTCTGCCTCTCTCCACATTTCTTCCAAGAACACTCATCTCAACCCTCATGTGATACTGTGGGCTCAGTGTAGATTACAATCCACTCATGCTGGAAGATCCTCTACTATTTATCCTGTTTCAGCCAAACAGAAAGTGTGTGTAGGGGTGAACTGATAGAGCTTTTACTCACCGATCTCTGTCTCTGGATATAGAACCCATTTACAACCATGAGGAGATCTGGGAAACATCAGATATGTTGTATACTTGATATTTTACCAATTTTATTCTCAGATGTTACTGTGAGTATTATAGCCATGGTTAGATTTTTAACTGTTCTGTGGAATCCACATCCCCAGTAGAAGTGAGTAAAGATAGGAAGCTTTTGCAGCAGAAAAAGGGGGTGGATGGTGGAATTTAGAGGGTTAACAGGTAAAGGATAAATGTGATTGTCTTGGATAAAAGCTCCATAATTGGCTATTGAAGAGAAGGTGGCATGAGATCCTATTTCTACCACTTGCTTGGGCCATCACATATCTCACTTGACTGCCACTAGTCTAGACAAGCAGAGTTTTTCATCCATTTGGGCTTCCCTACATAGATCATTAGGTTTATTTTATCTGAACAATTATATATCTCATTGAGAAGGTGATTCAATTTTCGGAGAGGGTATCAACATAATACTATTCATATAGGAGTATATATATGACATGGGATAGGGAAATGGCCATCTAGTAAAGTTCTGATTTAAGCCCTAATTCAGAAACTTATTAGTTGTGATTATGGACAAATCATTTAAGCTTTCTGTGACTCACCTTTCCCTCCTTAAGATGATGGGATAGTACCAGTTGGCCTCCAAGCTTTTTTCAAGTTTTAAATCTACATGAAGCACCTCTTCAATTAGCCAATTTGGGCTGACACTTAGCAAGAAATCTGTCAGAAATGGAATAGATAATGGCGATAAGCATATGTCCAAAATCCAAATTTATAGTCCAATGGGAGCTCGGTAACTTCACTTCCTCATGCTCATGGAAATCTGGGTATTTCCAATCTGTTCAGACCTTTATTGCTAACTTTCACAAATCTGATAGCAAGGTAATTGTATTTAGCTAAATTATGTCTTTTGTTTTGGCGAGTTGGGTCTAGATAGTGGTGTGTGTTGAGATTAACACCTAAATGAATAATTATATGGGCTTTTAAATTACAGGGTAGGAATTGGAGTGAAAAAGGCAAATAATATGAAATGATATGCAATACATGGATTTGTTTGTAGGGGACCCGAGAAGCATGTGTGATGAGATGTTTGGAAACCTTTACAATTCTGTTGCTAACATTCTCCATCTCTTTTGCCTTTCCATTCTTTATACCTGGCTCTGATGATGTCTGACCCGTAACACAGGTCTCCTTTTGTATTCTTGAACAAGATCCTCCATCTCCCTACTCTCACCAGCTTTCCTCTATGTCTCAATTTCTTTTCCCTCTCATTTCTACCTACTGGTCTTGCTGGCTTCCTTCAAATCCCAGCTAGATCAGCCCTCCCTCACTTCAACTCACTTGCATGTCATGGTATCACCTCCCTAATGTCATGGTCCTCTTCAAGAATGAAGGACAAACAATAACAGATCATATTTTAAAAGAAGCTTTTCCTGATTCCCCTTAATGCTAGGGACATTTTTCTATTGATCATCTTTAGCTAAGCCCTAATTTACTTTTTTGTACATAGCTATTTACAAATTATCTTCCCCATTTAAGTGTGAATTTCCAAAGACCAGGGACTTTATTTTGTCTTTCTTTATTTCCCCAGAAGGTAGCACGGTTGCCTGGCATATAGTGTGTTTTTAATAAATATTTACAGAATGATTTTGAGTGTCTGCTTTATCTTAGATTCAGAGCTAAAAGTGACCTTCAAGAGAAACCTCCTCATCTTATTTATTTTTGCCTTTATTCATTTTGTTGCTTTATGTTTGTTATTCCAATATTTACTAAGTCATGCGGGCAGTAGACAGAGAGTTAAACCTAAAGTCACAAAGATTCATCTTTCTGAGTCTAAATCTAGCCTCAGATATTTACTATCTATGTGATCCTGGGTAAGTCACTTAACCCCTTTGCCTCAGTTTCCTCCTTTGTAAGATGAACTGGAGAAGGAATTGGCAAACGGCTCTAGTATCTTTGCTAAGAAACCCTCCAATGGGATAAAGAAGATTCAGACATGACTCAAATGACTGGACAATGACAAAAATGCTTCATTAACACCGTCAAAAATGAAATTTACCATATATATATATATATATATATATGTATGTATATACAAATGGAAAATCAGGGTCAGACATGAAGTCATGGTTTTCGGTTCCTTATAGCAAGAACTTTGAAAAAAATGTTCTAAATTCAACATGCTTGCATCAAAAATGTTCTGCTTTTCTGTATATCATTCTCTTCTCTTCTGTCACTTTAAAAATACTATAATGACCTTTCTTTTCTTTTCTTTTTTTGCATCTTCATACTCTTTCCTTCCAAAATCCCCAAATTCTAATTAAAAAAAAAGATATCACTCTTTTTCATGAGTAAACATAATGAAATCTCTCAACATCCTTACTGATCAAGCTCAAGTATGCATATTTCAACCTCCCACTCAAGTTTCCCACCTCTGTGCCAGGTAACAGGCAACCTATTTCATAATTATCTTCCCGAGTCACAATTGGTCATCTTTTGCTCAGTGTTTTTAAGTCTTTCAAAATTTTTCTTCATACTGTTATAATTATTGTATAACTTTTCCTATACTTACAATTCAATCTGCATTGATTCATGGAAGCCTTCTAAGATTTCTCCGAATCCATTTCTTTTATCATTTCCATTAAATTCCTCAATTGATGGATACCCTCTTAGTTTCCAGTTCTTCCCTATACCCAAAAAAGGGCTATTACAAATATTATTCCATATGGATTCCTTCCCTCTTTCTTTGATCTCTTTGAGATACAGGCCTATAGATAACCCAAGATTATAAGGCATACACAGTTTAGGAACATTTTTAAAAAATAAAATCAAGATAATAACAACATCTACCTCACAAGGTTGTTGTGCGAATGAAATGTGTTACTATTTATAAATTACTTTGCAGACTTTAAAGTGCTATGTAAGTGCTAGTTATTATTTTGCAGACTTTAAAGTGCTATATAAATGCTAGTTAGTTTTTTGGGACCCAGATACAAAATTGCTTTCTAGAATGTCTGTACTAATTCACAATTCTCCCAACACTGCATTAGTGTACCTATCCTTCCATATCCCCTCCAGCAATTGTTATTTTCTTTTTTTTTCTTGTCATCTTTACTCATTTGATGTAATACCCTTATTTCATAGAGTAGAAAAGTGAGTCCCAGAGAAGTTAAGTATTTTTAAGATTACATATCCAGTAAGGGACAGAGGAGAATTGCCCCTAAATTGCTCTAACTCCAAAGCAAGCTCAGGAGGATGGCATTCTGGGTCTAGAACCAGGAATATTTGAATTCAACTCCACTCTTAGACAATTACAGATTACATGACCCTAAAAGAGTCATTTAGCCTCTGTCTGCTTCAGTTTTTCTCAGAAATGGGGATCATAATACCACTTAACCCAAAGGATTGTTGTGAGAATAAAATGAGATTTTAGCACTTGGCAAAAAGTAGCACATAGTGGATACTTGAATAAATGCTTTTTTTTTCCTCCCCTGTGACCTTCCTATGCTGTCTAGCACCTTACTCCCACTCCTTTTTTCTATACCTTTCCCCTAAACCCATACCATTAATGACAAATTGTGTGACAAAGTAAAATATAATGAATTGGTATTCATTATTAGTCCCTTCTCTCTGATTTTTTAGAAAGGGATTGTATTTAAGGAATACAGATTAGTTGAGATGAGTATAATGCAGGTATAGATAGTTTCTCTTCTGTTTTTGTCTAGTGTTAGTATCATAATGAGATGACAAGTGTTTAGTGGAAATGTACATAGTTAAAATCCAAATTAGATCCAAGTTCCTGTTCTGATTCTTACTAGCTATGGGATCATAGCGTTTCCATTCAGCCTTAGTTTCATTATTTATAAAATGGGAAAATAAATCTTCAAGAACTTGATTCACAAGGTGTATTGAACCTTGGGGTATTCTAGGAACTGTTATATGGCAGACCCATGGAAAGTCTTCTCCCATGGGAACTGGGAAGATCCACCAATATGGTCCTTATATAGCAGTGATTCACTTGAAGGAAATCCAGACAGAGCTGACTACTTGGAAAATCTTTAGAAATAGGCAAAAGGAGAGTCAAGAGAATAAGCACAATAACTTTAAGTAAAACAGCACTGCACTAGATCAGAATTTAGATTATGCAATGTCCAATTCATTCTTTTTCATGACTAAACATAATGAAACCCACCAACTCCACCATTGACCAAGTTCAGATCTGCATATTTCAGCCTGCCATGCAAGTCTCCCATCTCTATGCTGGGTAATACCTGCCTAGAAGGCAGGTGGTGAAACTTCATTCTTTTCAGTTGGGTTGATGGATTATGGATGTTGGATGATATGTGTGTTCTCAGACATGGTTGGGTCTCTATTTGCTTAACTGTTTTCCTTTATTACAAGGAGAGAAATGATAGAGAAATGAAAATTATTGAGCATTTATACGGTTAACTATAAAGCATTTAAAAAGAAAAGGGGCAAAATGAACACAAAAATGTTCTTCCTATATGGATATGTATACATATATTGTATTTAACATATACTTTAACATATTTAACATGTATTGGTCAGCCTGCCATCTGGGGGAGGGAAGAGGGGAAGGAGGGGAAAAGATGGAACAGAAGGTTTAGCAAGGGTCAATGCTGAAAAATTACCCATGCATATATCTTGTAAACAAAAAGCTATAATAATTTTAAAAAGAAAGGAAAAAATGTTCTTCCCTGCAAAGAATGTGAAAGGGGCAGAAGAGAGGGATGTAGCTTTGTTCCAGAAGCATAAAGACAGTCCAGTCCAAGTCATAAACATTCAGGTGTCTTTGGGAGCCTGGACTCCTCCTTCCTCCTCCCTTCTGGTTGTTAGAATATTAAGCCTCCTTCAGCTTGCAGCATAGCCTTTCCCATTACCTTTAAATTTCAGTGATTTCCCTCTATTGATATCTTCCAGTTTATCAAGTTAATCCTATATGTGTCTTATTTATTTTATGTTTCCCTCTATTAGATCGTGAGCTACTTGAGGGAAAGAACTATTCCTTTTCCTTTGTATCCCCATTGTTTAGGACAGTGCTGCTTACATAGTACATGTTTAATAAATGTTTATCAGCACGGTTTTCTAGTAATTCAATTTTTGACAGTTTCTCTCTGCGTGTCTCTCTGTGTGTATGTTTCTCTTTGTCTCTGTTTCTGTCTGCCTCTCTCTGAATGTGTTTCTTTGTCTCTGTCTCGCTCTCATTCTTTAATCATTATTTATTCATTTATTTTTTAACATAACATGTGGCCCAGTAGAATATAAATTCCTTGAAGGCAAAGACTATTGGGAAGGGGTATTTTTGTATTTTCAGGACCTATCATATGGTCTTGAACATAGTAGGTTCTTAATAACCACTTGTTTGGTCAGGAGGTTATCAGGATGTACTGCTATTTTGGTCCCTGGAGAGTTCTCAGATAGCTCTAGCCCTAGTGTTTATTACCCAGTTCTTGAAGTTGTCTAGTGCCCAGCCTCGATTCCATTAAGTGCCAGGCTGAGGGGTGATCAGTTAATTTCATAGCTGTTCTAAATAGTCATATCACATATCAGTCAAGGTGATGTCCGCCTCCAAGTCCTTTGGAAAGCACCCAAGGACAGAGGCCAGAAAATATCGTCAAGCCCGACTGGGAAAACTACTAATGAAGCAGGTCAGGGAACTTTCCTTTGAAAAGGCCAAGAAAATAAGGAAATAATGGGGTCGGGTCTCTCCCTTTTCCTTTTCAGAATGCTTTTAGTATCAGGATCTATTCAGCCAAGGGGATTTAGGAATACGGTAACAATGAGTGCTTCTGTGTTTTACATTTGGCACTTATTAAAGTGGGGACCTACCGAGCTTTTTTTATGAGATTAGAATCACCAGGAATCAGAGGGGAGAATGAGAGGAGGTTATTGGGCTTGCAAAGATATTTCTATTCAGAAAACTGACAATTATCGAAGTTGTACTGGCAAGTAGGAAATGGTAAAATTTTCTGCTTAAGAATCGAATTGAATTAAGAAATAGTGAAAAAATATTTATTATATGGGACTTAGGAATTTTGCAAAGAGTTTTTAGAGAAAATATGCAAAGATTAACATAAGAAATAACCAGAGCCCAAGCATTGCTCAATTGATGAAAGTTGGAAATTATATTAAAGATTACTTTGTCATCATTTGATTAATGGAGGCTTAACTGCCAAAGGTAATTCATATGTTGATTTTTTTTTTTTTAATTTCTGGCCCAGGGATTCCTGTTTGTGCTTGATATTGTAGTCGTTGTATCAAGCCTTGGAACACTCTAGTGTATCCTTAATAAGATTCTCAATTACTCGAAAGACCTCCCCCTAGCTGACTATATAACAAAAAACAAAGTGGACAGAGGATGTACTTAACCTGGATCCTGACATGTAGATGGATGGGTACACAAGTGGTTGGGATGTCATTGAAGATGGAAATGGAAGGATTTCTGAGTTAAATCTGAGTTAAATAAAAAGAGTAAGGTGGCCTTTGGGAAACTACCCAGCACTTTGAATAAATGATTCCAGAATGTCCACTGATTTAAAAACTTTTCTCTTGAATGCTAATATTCTCTCAGTGATGCCATGTGGCTGTGAGTCATGGAACACTGTGATCTAAAGCAATTGTAACTGTTTTCTCAAAAGGTGGTGGAAAATGTATAGAGAAGGTAGAGAGGTTACAAAACACCATAAGTTCTGACTAGAGAGTTAGAAATTGCATGGAAAAAAATATCTAGATTAAGCCTATCTAGAAAAAAGTGGTGGTCATGTCATAAGAATAGTGGATACCAGATGGCAGTCCACACACTACATTAACTGGCACAATTCTTTTTTTTTTTTTACTAAGGAAATTGTTTTTTATTTTTAAAGCTTTTTATTTTCAGAACATATGCATAGATAGTTTTCAGCCCCCTTGCAAAACCTTGTTTCCAATTTTTTTCTCCCTCTCTTCCCTCCATATCTTCTCTAGATGTTAAGTAATCCAATGTAAATTAAACATGTGCAATTCTTTGATACATATTTCCACAATAATGCTGCACAAGAAAAATCACATAAAAAAGATAAAAAAAATGAAAGAAAACAAAATGGGAGCAAATAACAACAAAAAGTGAAAATATTATTCTGTGATCCACATTCCCCTCAATGCTCTCTTTGGTTCTCTCCATCATAAGACCATTGGAACTGGCATAAATCATCTCACTATTGAAAAGAGCCACATCCATCAGAATTGATCATCATACAATTTTGTTGTTGCTGTATATAATGTTCTCTTGGTTCTACTCACTTCACTCACACATCAATTCATGTAAGTTTCTCCAGGCCTTTCTGAATTCATCCTGCTGATCATAATATGATAGCCAAAGTTAGTGGTTAAAACTCAATTAAGTTGAATTGTCTTATACCTCTCTTCCTTTTCTCAGGAAAACTCTTTGAAAAAGCCATCTACAGTTATTGACTTCATATCCTTTCCTCTCCCTTACTCCTCAAATGCAATCTGATTATAGACTTCATCATTCAACGGAATCTGCTCTATCCAAAGTTAGCAGTGATCACTTAATTGATGAATTTGATGGCCTTTTCTTAGTCCTTCTCTCCAACTTATCTATGAAGTAGCTAAACATCTTTTCTTTCTGCACATTTTTTTTTCTGTTTTCAAGATACTACTTTCTTCTGGTTCTTCTCTTATCTATCTGATCATTCCTCCCAAGTCTTCCCTGTGAATTCATTAGACATTCCACGTCCACTAACTAAGGATATCCACCAATACTCTGTCCTTGGTTTCTTCTCTCATTTTCTATTTTTGACTTTATCAACTCTCATGAGTCTAATTAGCTCCACGCTGACAATTCTCAGATAAATTTGTCCTGTCTTTTTTTTTTCTGAGCTCTAATCCCTCATCATGGACTGCTTATAGAACATCTGAGGTAGAATTTCCATAGAAATTTGAAACTCAAGATGTGAAAAAATTAATTTTTGAGTCTAAACCTGACATCAATTTTTTTCAATGAAAACAAAGTTTAAATAAAAGTCAATGAAACAAGATTAATGTAAAATTCACTCCAACTGGCAATAGATGTAATATAATGATTATTTAATATGTTCCATCCAAATGAGGCCAAATTTGAATTGGCATTTGTCAGGCACTTGAAATGGGCTCCATCTGCAGACACAACCCACTGGCCTGGCTCGGATGGTTTTAGTTGTGTCTCTTGCTATCATTACATGCAAATTGTGTTAACTTCAAGTTAAATAATAGTTGTATGGAAGTCAAAAGTGCTATTATGATTATTCTATTTCTTAATACCGTTGACTTTGGTAAAGTGCAATATATGTAAATAAATTAGAAGCTTAAGAAGATAATTTTCATAGGCTATTTTGTGAAAAGTGTGAGGTACCAATGGATTTTATTTTTTAAGTGGGCATTGCTAAATAAAGTTTGGAAACCAATGTCCTAAAATATTGTGGTCATCATGTAACTAGATATTTGGGGCTTAGAACTACCAGAGCAGCACATCTCCCTCCTTTTTTTTCACCCCGTCCTTAGCCCTGTCTTTCAATCTTTGGATGTAAGGAGGAAATAGCAGGTCTAGCAATTTTGATGCTACTCCTATATGTCTTATTGATTTAAAAGGAAAAGAAACTCTCTCTCTCTCTCTCTCTCTCTCTCTCTCTCCTCAATTTTCTGGTAAAATATAAAACAAATAAATGTTATATAAAGTTGGGAAGAATTTTCAGTGACATTAAAAAATAATTCTAAATTAGTTTTTAAATTTTTAAAAAATATTTTAATTTTAAATAAAAAATAAATTAATCATTGTAATTCTTCTTTTCCTTAAGAAATTGGCCAGGAAGGGGAAGCCCCTTACTCAGGGTCAGTACATCAGTGAGAACCAAAACTAGAACTACTCTCTTCAATTTTAGCAGCATTCCATTTCCTATACTTTTCTTACTCAGAATAATTTGATATACTCATCTTGATGATGCATTAATAAAAAGCTAATTCTCCTTAGAAGAAAAAATGCTCATATTAATTGATTATTTCTGATTTCTCAGCCAGATGTGCCTGAAAAAAAAAAACTTAATCATTCAACCTCAGCAGCTCATCTTCTGGTAGCCACCTGAGCTATGGGTTATAGCCTCAGAGGGCTCTCTGTTATCAAAAGGCCATGCCTAATCAATTAAGCACTCTTTCAATGGTAGTCTTTATTTTTAATGCATTATATCAATATCTTTTGTTTCCACATTTTCTACAATCCCCTCTACTATTCCCACCCTTCACAGATCCATTCTTTTAAATATAAAGATTTTTTTAAAAGGAAGAGAAACAACTTTAACATTAACCAATATTTTTGGGGAAAGTTGGATATTATATGAAATGTTCCACACCCATGATCTCCCATCTTTGGAAAGAAGATGAGTTGTCAAGTCAATGAGCATTTATTAAATATCTAATATGTGCCAGGTGCTGTGTTTAAGCAATAAAGACACCAAAAAATGAAAAAACTATATGATCTTTGGTATCAAAGAGTTGATAGTCCAGTGGGGGATGCAATATGACACAAACTGTGTACAGAAAAGGTATCTATGGGATAAATTGGGAGTAATCTCAGAGGGAAGTCAATAAAATTAAGGAATATTGGGACAGGCTTTTTACAGAAAGTAGGACTTTAGCTAAGACTATAGCTAAGAGGTGAAGAGGGAGGAAGTTCCAGATATAGATGACAGCCAATAAAAATGTCAGGGAGATGGTAGAGGATGGAGTGGAGTATGTGTATAATGGTGGTAGTGGTGGTAGGGACTTGAGATAAAGAGACCAATCAATAGGTTATTGTAATAGTTCAAACCTGACTAATGAGAGCCAATATCAGGATGGTAGAAGTATCAGAGGAGGAAAGGGGACATCTATGGGAGATGCGATGAAGGTAGAAAAGATAGGACTCAGCAAGTGATTGAACATGAAGAAGTGGTAATAAAAAATCAGAAGGTGAGCATGACCTCTAAGATGGAACTTTGAGTGACTGGGAAGATAGTAGTGCCCTTGACAATAATATGAAAGTTTGGAAAGGATGAGGGCTTAGGAGAAAAGTGAATGAGTTCACTTTTGGACATCTAAACATGTATATAAAACAATTAGTTCAAGATGTCTATCTCTTCATCTATATATTCTTGGTAAATTTTTTGATTCTTTGAATTTCTAGCTTTTTATTCTAAGCTAAAGAGCATTTTAATATGTATTGTACGACATGAGAGGGTATGTGAACCATGATTCTCATATGTTGAGACTTTTATACACATACACACACATACATATAATTCAGCATGAAATTTTCAAAACTACGTATCCTTATCAATGATTCCTTTTGGTCTAGATCTGTGATTTTTCACAAATTAAAAAGCTTGAATGATGTTCATTTCTTTTGTAAAGATAAAACAATTTATTACTTAACAAAAATGATTCCTAATCATCAAGTTCAAGTATAAATCTTAAACTCAGAAAATTTATTTGAATGAGAATGATACTCATAAGAATCATGTTCAAATAGATTGAGATTATTTAACCATATTCCAGGATCACCTACATATTGCTAATCACGTTGAGAAGAAAATCATTCTAGAAATTAAAGTAATTGTGATATTGCTGAAATAGCCCCTGTGAGAAGAAACCATTTGGTTTGATTTGGGTTGGAAGGGGAGATGAAGAGAACTTGATTTGTCTTTTGTTCTCTTACTTCTTCCTATTTTGGTGGAAGAGGACCTTAGATATTCTGGAATGTCTATGCAGTGGTTCTCAAAGTGTAGTCCAAAGAATTATTGGGGTATCTGAAATCCTTTCAGCTTTTAGATAGGGTTGACAAATTCAAAATTATTTTCTGTTTCTAATATAGTAAATAGCTATAAATATAACCCATGTGAACAAAAACAACATGAAGATACTGAGAACAAAGGCTTGAGAACCACTGGTCTATAGAGTGTTGGGTTTCTAATCCTCTCATCGACATATTTGGACACATTGACAGCATTACCTTCATTGTGAGCCAAGGATATATTGAACAGAGACATATCATGTTTACGCAGAACTTCTAAAGCACTTTTTAAAAAATGGAAAAAAAACTTTCAGCAACTAGGAGATGTGAATTTCTCCTTTGCCATATGTGGTCTCTAAACTTGAGCTCATTTTCCTATAGTCTTTGAGTGTACTTGTGGCTTAGTGTGTCAAACTTTTAGGGGAGGAATCTTCTATACCAACTGTTTTTCTGTGAAATATATATATATATATATATATATATATATATATATATATACATATATATATATGTATATATGTATATATATAAATAATCTGTAAATACTACTTAAGGCTTATTGACAAAATGATTTTCAAATTATAATTTTGGGAGAAGTAAATTGGTGAGGGCTTGAGCTAATGGCATCAAATGATTAGCCTTGCTTTTTCTAGGGTATCCTAAGAAGCATGAGAAGAAGATGTAGAGAAGCTCATGAGATACAAATCATGAGTATGATTAGAAATTAAGAGAACATCCTTCAGAGTTCATATGGGTTGTTTTCTTTTTTAGCACCCCCATTCCTAGCCTTCTTTCATAAAATAAGCAAGCAAAACAAATTCTCATATCAGTAGTGTTCAAAAGTGTATCACAATGTGCACCTTGCTCTCCATCAGGAGATGGACAGTAGCCTTCATCATCAGTCTGCTAGAATCGTAGTTGTTCATTTCATTGCTCAGGGATATGTTGTCTTTCAAAGTTGTGATTTCTTTATAATGTTATCATTACATAAATTGGTCTCTTTGCTCTCTTCACTGTACTCTGCATCAGTTCATATAAGATTTTCAGGGATTTGTTGCTAAGGTAGTTCTTTCCCGTTTCCATTATTGTAGTCATTGTGGACATTATTTTTTTCATTCTGTTGACTTCACTTTACATCAGTTTCTAGAAGTCTTTCTATGCTATTTTTATGCTCACTTTAATGCCCTCCCTTTTAGATAGAAATGTCTCCCAGAAGCATTTGAAATTTCTTATTTACAGAAAATGTTGGGTTTTCTATATTTTGGAAATAATTGCAGTGAGATAGGGGAGTAGCCAGTCAAGAGAATTCATTGTGACTAAATGGGTACATTTTAGCCAAGTTCATACCCCTTACCCAAATAATCTCAGTGATATGTGGCTTGCAACCACTGAGGATTGTTATTGTATAGCAGAAATAAATAAGTTAAAAGAAATATCTATGTCACTAAAACTCTGGGTCCTTGCAGAGGAAAATTTAGGGCTAGCTATAAGATTAGGCAATCTATTTTTATATTGTTACTTTGAAAAGTTAATCATAAATTTGAAAAATTATATTTTTCAATGCCAAATCTCAAAGTTAGTGAGGGGCAAGAGGGCAAGATTATAACTTTGGAGATAATAAAATAAAAATAGCTAGTTGGGTATCTTTAAAGTCATAGATAACAAAATCATACAAGTTTAGAAGGAAAGGGAGCCTTGGGGCTGAACTAGTAATCTACTCCTTCATCTAAACATCAGGAAACTGAGGTCCAAAGAGGTTATATTTATATTTTCCCTCCACTGATTTCTTATATTGATATATTATATATCATATATATCTTATATTTCTTATATTCCTTTGACATTGCCTAGAGGTGAATCTGAGCTCTGAACTCTATGCCAGTATAGTGTCAATTTGGATAGGTCTCCCCAAATGGGGTTAAACATTTCTGAAGGTCTAACCTCTTCAAGGACAGAGTTTTGCATCATGAGGTTGGCCTGAGGGTGATGAGATTTTCAAATACAACTCTCAAAGACGATCTACAAAAATATTCATGACCATTTCACCACTTGGATCTATAATCAATTCCAATCCCCTACTTCCAGAATCAAATGTAAAGCCCTCAATTTTGCATTTAAAGCTCTTTGTAAACTGTGTCCTTTTTATCATTTTAGTCTCTTTACATATTCCTCCCTTTACACACTCTGCAGTGTCATATGGGTCTACTTACTGTTTCTTAATAACATTCTCTCTTCCATCTTTGTGTCTTTACATTAGCTGTTCCCCATACCTGGAAAGCACACCTTCTTCACCTCTGCTTCTTAGAACCCCTGGTCTCCTTCAAATCTTGATCCCAATCCACCCTTTTATAAGGTTTTTCCTGGATCTCTCTGTACTTCATGCCATCTCCCTAATATTATCTTATGTCTTTTCTAAATTAATATTTAGAATACATATTCTAGAATACATAGAATATTTAGTACACATGCTTCCTTCTACACCTAAATATAAAATTCCTGAAGGTAGAAACTATTTTTGTTTTTTTCTTTGTGTAAGTTAGTGTTCCACTAAATTGAGAGATAATGGTCCAATCAGGATCACTTTATTAGTTAGCTCACAATAACCAATAAATTGGATCCATGGTCTTTTATAACCATTAGCAAAATGATGGTAAGATCTTGAGTAGCTTGAGTCTTCTTCCAATTGGCTATCAATGACAGTCAGACTAGAGTGTATATCATTTGGCTTAAAACCCTTTTATTATAGGCTCATAAGAAAACCCTTTGTTTGATGGGTTAGGTCTCATATCTCCAAGGATTGCTCAGAATGGGAAGGCAGGGATGAGTCAGGGACTCAGTACTGAAGTCAATCACATTATCAAGATCACAGATTCACTAAAGTCCTGTGAAGTATGAAAATAACCTCTTAAAAATAAACTTTTTTTTTTATCTTCTTCCATTGCTGGCACACAGATGTCAGCAGAGAGAGAACTAAAGTCAAATCTAAGAATATTCATGCTCGGGGTAATACCATTGAGCAGAAGTGGAGAGTTACAGGGCAGGTCTAAGTGAGAAGAGGCAGCCCATTTTGAGCCCCAGAATCTAATCCCTATTTTCTCTGAGAATGGAATGGAAGGCAGCCCTGGGGAGCCTTACCAAGTCAATAAGAGTAGCTGTTCTACATGATGATATAGAAGAGGAGAGGATTTTGAGATGAGGAATGGTGGTGAGAACAGGCCCAATTCAAGGAGCAACAACCTTGCCCTTAACCTCTGAGAAGGTTTTCCCCTCTTAATGCTGGTGATGGGAATTTGAGCCCAATGTACCCGGTGTTCATTATGGCTCTTGATGGAATGAACAATTTGTGTGACAAAAATGTTTCTCCCTGTTCATTTCCATAGTTTTTTATTAGCATCCTAAACCAAAGAAGACATTTAACAAAACCCAGATTTAAAGGGGGGGGGACAAGTTATGTAACTTCATGGCTATCCACTTTAAAGTGTGGAATTATTCAGATTAAACTCCTCCCCAAGAATACGTACTCACAGCTGGCAATACCGTTACAAAGTCTTCAGGACAAATGCGTGACGACCTTAATTCCCCTCTGAACATGGGTGTGAGGAATGTTCCAGTTCTGCCACGAAATATCTGCCTTAGTTTGCTCATTGAGTTTTCTTATGCTTTGTTCCCATGTCTAAGCCTGCCCACTCGTGCCCGCCTTGGTGGCGTCCCTTTTTGACGCGTGGAAAAACTTCCCGGCACAGCTGTTCTAGAGTAGAAGTTCTATCCCTTGAGTGAACTTAAAATGGGAAGCAGCCTGGTGCAGAGGAAGGAGACTGGATTTGGAGTCGAGACTGAATCCTGCTGCTGCTCTCCCCACCTCTAGGACATTGCTCAAGTCACGTCGTCTCTTTGGCCCTAACTTTCTCATCTGGAAAATGAGGCTTTTGAACTAGATATATCCTGAGTCTCTTTCCAGCTCAAACTCTATGAGCCACAGAACACTTGAGAAAAGAGAAGTTAGAGGTTATTTTTATGTTACCTAAAGCCATTATGCATTATACTATGATTTCTCATGGATTCATTCTCAGGTTCCTGCCATATCCCAATTCTATCTCCTGACACCATCTGCAGTTTCTGTGACAAAGAAGAAGCTTAGTGGGAGAAATACTGGGTTTGAACCCTCAGCAAAGTATTTGCATGCACTTCAGAAGGCAAAAATGCTTCGGAGGGAGTACTTGCTTGAGGAAAGAAAAATTATTACATGTTTTTTTTTATAGCTTTCCTGCAGATAAATTTCATTCTTATTGTTTGCCACTAAGTAAGCAACATGTGACAAAAAAAAGAACCCTTTTATTGAGAAGCTGATAGTGCTAATAGCTTAAATTTTGAAATTGCAAAACAGGAAATGGGGTGAAAAGAATTTAAAAGCAAAATGTCAAAGTAATCTCTCAATATTAGCTCATAATTCCAGTTTGATTATTGCATGTACGCATGTGGGTATATAAAGCTTGCTTTTATTTGGTTCTGCTGTTTTGTGGAGGAAAAGTGTCTAGTTAAAGCAGTCCATTGTGCTGTTATTTTTGATCTTATGAACAGTTTGAAAAAGCTGTTAATGCTAAATAACAAAACCAAACCAAGGCAACCAGAAAAGAAGAAATGGCCTTTCTATGCTCCTTTTCATAAGTTGTCTACAAGTTCACTATCATCCAGGGTAACCAGTGATGCAAAGAATGGACCGATGGACAGGGCTCCACAGGAAGTCAGGAAGATCTGGACTTAATTCCTAGTTTTTGCCCCCAGGCGCTAACTGAGCCAATCGTTTTATGAATCTAAACCTCAGCTGCATCATCTCTAAAATGGAAATTAAAAAGTACATGGTTACTGTGAGGGTGAATTGAGATCATTGGCAAATACAGAAATGTTGTGCACATGTGATCTATCCTTTTTTATTTTGATCCATTTCTGAATCATGGGCATGGAATGCCATGAAAGACAGTCCCAAGGGCACATACACTTAGATAAGGAAGTTGACTAGAGAACTTGGCAATGTCTAGAATTGACTCCAGAGCACTGATGATGAAGAAGGGTCCCACCTTACAGAGGTGGGAGACTGGTGGTACTGAATAGGACATGCATTTCTCGTCACTGCCCATTACAAGGGAAGGTTTCTGTGGGGAAGGAGGTGAATTAGTGGTAGTGATAAAGATGCTAAATGAAAGGGAGAGAGCAGCATTGAAAAATATTCAAACAACCACAGCAAAATGGCAAGAAGTTCAGAAGGGGATATTAACCAACATTTTATTATTATTTGGTTAAGATGATACTAGAGAATACATGGAGATAAAGGTATTTGTATTTGAGTATACATAAAGGTAACTAGGGGCTGCATTAAGAGTGTTAGACTTGGAGGATCTGAGTTCAAATCCAGACTCAGACATTTACTAACTGTGTGACTGTGGCCAAATTGCTTAATTTTTATTTGCCTCAGTTTCCTTAAATCAAAAAAAAAAGGGCCTAAAATAGGACCCATTTCCTAAACTTGTTGTGAAAATCAAATAAGACAATATTTATAAAGTGCTCTGCTAACCTTAAAGCATTATATAGAAATGTTTGGTGCTGTTCAATCACATCCAACTCTCAGTGACCTCATTTGGGGTTTTCTTGGCAAAGATACTGGAGTGGTTTGACATTTCCTTCTCTAGTTCATTTTACATATGAGGAAACTGAGGAAACAGGGTGAAGTGACTTGCCCAGAGTCACCCAATTGATAAGCAGCTGAAGCCAGGTTTGAACTCAGGTCTTCTGGACTCCAGACATAGCGTTCTATCCACTGACTTGCCCAATGCCCTGTAGTTAAATTGGAGAGGGAAATCATGACTCCAAAATGGGACTTGTTTGTATGAGCAATGGAACTGGAAAGAAAGCTTTGGAGGAGAGAGGCAGCTTTCATTCTGCATTAAGAAAGGGACTTATATGTGTGTGTATGTGTATACATACACGTCTTCCTACATATATATTTACAGTGTATATACATTTATATACAAACTATCCAGACGCATGTAGTCTAACCTGAACGGTATCTTTATACACATGTCCACATATATGTATACGTGTACATATGTGTCTATATATATGTATATACATACATAATAGGATTTCTATTTCTTGGGATTCAGGAACTGCTCCTAATGAGGAGTTTTCTCCCCTGATGCAGCATTTTCTCTAGAATTTTGAGGGTTAGAAGACTGCTTAGTGAACTAAAAGATTATTCCACTTGTCTAGAATTCAACAATTATTATGTGGTAGAGATCCATTTGAACCCCAAGCTTCTTGACTCTGAAGCTGACTCAGTATGCACGAGGCTATCTCTCATTTAAATACAAATTCCAAAAAAAATGACAAATTATAAACTAATTACAAATCACCAAAAAATGTGGTTTCTTATACAATCCCCCTTTTTGCTTCTTTATTTATTAAAACTGTTAGGTTTTGCATAAGGAGGAAAAAACCTGTCTTGTTCTGATGTAATAAGGAAGAAAGCTTTTTAAAAAACTGTTTAACTTTAAAAGATATCCCTTACTGTGTCAACATGCAATGCTCTTTTAAAAGGAATAAGGGCCTTTGTTTGCTCATAGTTCCTGGGGAATTGACCTCATCAGAAAGTTCCAATTTGAAGAAAGTGGCCAGGGTGACCTATTTAAAACTGAGGAGCTCAGGTGATCCAGAAGCTCTATAGCTGTGGCTTGGAGAAGCCAGCTTCCTGCATCAGAGGACTGGGTTCTTATTCTTGGGTCTTAGTTATTTAACCTCTAAGAGTTTATATAGACATAACTCCTCCTTTACAGTGAGATTAGCAGACAGTCCCACCTAGCCAAGAGTGGTCATTCTTTTCAAACCATGGTACAAGACAAGGAGGCTACAAAGAAAAAATGAAAATGTGTCCTGGCTTTCAAAGATGCTACACTTCACTGGAAATACAATATGCATATAAGTAAATAGATATGTTAATTTGAGATTTAGCCTTCTTTTACTGAAGAATAAATGCTAGTGTGGAAGGAGTAATGTAGAGTTCAATATTCTGAGAGGAAACTGGGGCTAACTAACCCCAACCATAAAAGAGAATTATTTCAGTGAGGGACTACTGAGTCCAATCCTGGTTCTGCCATTTTCTACTCATGTGATTTCGGGCAAGTCCCAAATCATTTAGGTGGATTCAGTTTCCCCATATGTTAAATGAGGTTGATTAGACAGCCTCTGATATTCCTCCCAACTCTCAACCCATTTTACTCCTTCCAGTAAGAATTGAGATTGGGGAACTGCAAAGATTCTCCTATTCTAGCCCTTCTCCTGAAGCTAGCCTTACATGGAAACCAGGGAGTAACTTAATAGGGTTTTGAAAGCTCTATTATAGTAGCAAGAATGATCACTAGATTGATCATCAGATCACTTGGGTTCATTTTTTTTCCTGTTGCTGTTTGTGGGAATGTAGTCAAGACAGTTAAATACTTTGTACTTCAATTTCCTCTTCTATAAAATGGGTGAGTTTGACAAGATGATTTATAAAATTCCTTATGTCTCTGTCTTAAATCCTAAAGTCAGTCAGTCAATAAGCTGTGCTAAGAGTTGAGGATATAAAGAACACTTTAAACTCAGGTCCTTAGCTTCTAAAATTAGTTTTCCCCTCCCCTTCCATCTCCAGTGTGCTACAGCTAGCATTTATTAATCATTTACTCTCACCTATAAGAGGCAGGGGCGGAGTCTAAGGTTAAGGAGTGTGAGAGTAGTGAGGATAGTGGTTGGAGTGAGGAGATAACCAGAAAGAGAAAATGGGAAACACAAAGTTACTTTCTCCAAAGGTTTCTCTTGGGTCTTTCCAATTAAAATAAAGGAAAGGTTGAGAATCATTCTATGATTCCAAACTCCGTCTTCACCTTCCTCCTTTCATTTAAGTTCTGGATATCTGTCATTTGTTTTTCCAGGACCACTATGACAACCATAAACAGAAGGAAAATGAAACAATGCATAGATGATGTTCTGGGAAATGGTGAAGGCCAACTGAAAGTCATTGGACAGGGAGGGGGGAAGAGCCTGTCTTTCTCCCTGTATTCATATGTGGAAAGTGAAATTAGTATAAAGGTCCCTGAGCAGTTCCATTGGGTGTTTATAGAAAAGAAAGGATCAAAGGAGCTACAAGAATTCCGGGGGGCTAGGGATGTGGAAACAGATTTGATAGTGAAGAAGTTAATTTCCCCAGTGACCCAATTGATATAGGATAGTTTTATCTTTTTCAGAAAATTAAGAGCAAATTGTCTGATTCAATAGCTGTAACTGACTACGCTCAGATAAGTATTTGGAGGTATTTATTAAGTTGTTGATATAGTATAATAATACGAGTGATTTAATAAAGATAAGGATTTCGGTGAAATTGAGCTGACTTTCCATTATGCAGCTGGTTCGTTTCAAGCAGTTGAAATAAATTAAAAGATAAAACATGCTCAGTCATATGATTAAGAGACAAAAATTGATCACTGTGAAAAGGACACATTTCAAATGGGAAAGGAACCTTTCAGTCTTGACCCACAAAGATATATGTATCCATGGCACAAATGAGCAGGTCTGTCATCTGCAAGTTCTTTGAGATATTCTTTTATCTTGAAGGCAAGTGACTGGAAATGGTGAGTGTTTTGTAAATGATTGTCATAATGAGATGCAATTAACAAATACATGCCCCTTGCAGGCAAGTATTATTTATGTCCAGTGTTATTTATTGCCTCAATAATTGAAATCTTTAAATCACAAATAAAATAAATGTTATTAATTCTGTTATTTATCCATTTTCACATACATCAAGGTGCTTCTAGCGTAATACCTCTGAGCCATGAAAAATGTGGTGGTTGTCACTAGAATTTAGAAAACATAAAATGGAACTGTTTCCTGCCCAGCCTTCTCCATTTGCAAAGCCTAGGCAGAGAAGAAATACTTCCCTTCTCATTAGAACTCTGGGGAATAAGCAAGCATGTAAAAAGTAACCTGAAAGTTAGCAATGCAGAAAATCAAGCTGATTCAGAGAGTCACAGAATTTATGAGCTGGAAGATACCTATGCAATTATCTTCACTTACTTGTTGAGGAAGCTGAGTAGTGATGTGTTCCTTCTGTTCCACAAGAACATTAGAACATTAATGTAGTACTGAGGTCAGGTTCAACCACAGAATGAACTATGGAGACATTTTCTCGGCAAATCCTTTCCTCTCCTCCTCACTCCATTGTTGCATTGACCAGGGTTCTTAAGTCATTCAAAAATATTTTTCTTTATAGTGATTACATAAGTTATTCCCTTGGGTCTGCTCATTTCACTTTGCATCAGTTCATATAAGTCTTCTTAAGTTTATCTGAAATTGTCCCTGATTTAGCAATATTCTATTCTATTTATTTATGAGAACTTGTTCAGGCATTTATCATTTGATGGCACTGTCTTAGTGTCCAATTCTTTTTATCATAAAGAGCTATTATATGTATTTATTTATCTTTTTGTTCTTTCTTTGATCTTCTGGTGCATAAGTCTAACAGTAGTATTATTACTGGTCAAAGGGTATGCATAATTTAATAATTTATTGAGTGTAGTTCCAAATTGCTTTTCTGAAAGGCTTGAATAAATATAATTCATGACTCCACTAATAGTGTATCAGAGGTCCTGTTTTCTCACAACTCCATCTGACATTTATCATTTTCCTCTTATTTTGGCCAATTTTTGCTCATCTAATGGGTATGAGATAGAATCTCTAAGTGGTTTTGATTTTCATTCCTCTAGTTATTGATTTGTAACACCTTTTTCATATGGCTGTTGATAGCTTGGATTTGTTCCTCTCATAATTACCTCTTTGTATCTTTTGATCATTTATCGATTAAAGTATAATTTTTCTTATAAATATGAATATTTAATATATACATACATGTATATGCAAACATATTTATATATAAATAACACATACATGAAATGTGACATTTCTTAGAGAAATATTATTTTAAATGTATTTGCTTGTCAAGTTAACAACAATTAGCAAGTCAGGCACTAGGCTACACTGAATTGGTTTTGTTTCTGTGAAAATCTTTTAAAATTGTTATTTAAGATACAAAATAGTCCATTTTGCCCTCTGTGATTTTGCTCTGTTTCTTGTTTAGTCACGAGCTCTTCTTTCCACATATCTGACTTTTCTTCTTTTTATCTTTAATTTGTTTATAATATCACATTTTATGCCTAAATAATATACTCATTTAGAGCTTAACTTATCATACAGTGTAAAAATATTAGTCTATATTTAGTTTTTACCAGAATGATTTCCCAGTTTTTGTTAAAATGTGAGCTATCCTAATGCCCTAATACATAAATCTTAAGTTTATCAGACACTAGGCTACATTGCTTATTTGCTTCTTCTATATACTGTGTATCTAATTATTCCACAATCTACTTCCATTTCTAAATTAATACTAAATAACATTGATGATTTCTGCTTTATTAAATGGTTGGAGATTGGACATTTCTAAGGTCACTTCTTTTCAAATTTATTTTTCTTATTATCCATTGAAAATAAATTTTGTTATTATTTTGTCCCAGCTTTCTACAAAACAACCCTTTGGTTGTTTGATTAGCATAGCATTGAATGAATAATTAAGTTTTGGTAATGCAGTAATTTTTATTATATTTAGAAAGTCTAACCATAAGCAATTAGCATCTCTTTATTTATTTAGATCAGAAATATAAAAATTTCAAGGTGAAATTGATTTTAGAGTTTTGAATCAAGACTTACTATGCACTGGATATACTGTTGCCTGGTTTAAGATGATTTAAGAATTCTATTCTAAGAGATCCTGGTTGGATCATTCTCAGACCCGAACAACTTTCCCTGGACATGATGCCCCCTATATATTTTGTCTTCCCCTATTAGAAATAAGTTTGTTGAGAGCAAGAACTATCTAACTTTTATTGTCTTGCATTTCTAGCCCTTGGCACAGTGCCTGACTTATAGTTAAGTATAATTAATACTTAATAAATGCTTTTCTTTCATTTTTTCATGCATTCATATTCTTGGAAAGATCTACAAGCTCCCTCCAATGGTTCATCTTGCTGCCCCTGCATGCTTGCCTATTTTGAATGATTCTTATCTGTGTTTTCCCATATATATTCCACTGCTTCTCCCCACATGTGGAAAGAGTGGAGAATTACTCTGTTTTTTTTCCCTTGACATCTTAAGGATATTCACAGAGTGCAACATTGTCCATTAGAAATTTCATTTTTTTTCACATGACTATATTATCTTCTGTTTTAATCATACACTTCTTTGATGTAATCCTTTATAATAAGTGTCCTTTGTAATTTCCCATATGTAATATACTGTAGCTTCTCATCCCTACAATGTACCTGTACCTTTTGGATGATTCCCAATTTCAATTCTTTATATTTTACCATTTTCCATATCTCTTGTCTAAGTTCTTCTGTAAATCCCCCATAAGAAGTCAAGATTTGGCTGTATTTTTTGGTACTTTTAGCAAGTGTTAGAGGACTTGCTTTTAGAATTTTAATATTTTGTGGGTTCCAGTGCAGCACTGGAACTACTTATTTTCCCTCAGTCTTGCTATGTAACCAACCCACTTCATTTTCTGATTACACATTTCCTGAATGACATCTTTGGAAGCAGTCTGGACTCAATAGTCCTTTTTTGTACATTTTATTAATGATATGAATGTCTACATTCATTTAAAAAGTAACATATGTAATACAATTGGTAATGCATTGATGTGCTATTTTACTATTAATAATAGACATCCTTTAACTATTTTTGTTTATCTAATGAGATGATCTTCAAACACATTAGAGTTTAGATGTAGACATAGAAGCTACATCAAAAGCCAAACAGTCACACTTTCTCTTTTTTTCTCCTTCCTTTCATTGAAGGAACTCAGGTTATAAACTTAAAGCTGGAATTGAACCTAGAGGCCTTTAGCCAAACATCTCACTTAGATATGGAAATGAAAATATAGGAATATCACTGTCTTCCCCAAGGTCACAAAGGCAATAAGCATCAATGGTGGGACTTTAACCTACTCTCCCAAAATACTTTACGACTTTAACATTCTAAGATTCAAATCTGTCAAAGCTTTGAGTAGGTTAAGAATTATCATTCTTGCCCAATCCTACAGACATTTGTATTTTAAGAATGACACTAAAACCCCCAAAGATGTTTAAAACACAAGAAATCCATCCTGATGGAGGAACTATTGTGAAGAGTAGATATTAAAGACATCTTAAAGGTACTGAATAGTCAGTAATCTTCAAAAGATACTATATAGATACCCATCTAATCCTGTGTATAAATCTGGCCCCCAAGGGAAATGCTAGAATTCTGCAAGGTGCAGGGATTCTACAAAGTGTGCTACCTTGACCTGAAATCCTGATCTCGGCTCATCTGGGAGGAGTGCTGATTTCCACTAGGCAATTCCACCTAAAAGCAATTCCTGATTTAAACATGGCGTTAAGAGATGGGCTCTTACAAACTGGGCTGAGATGTCACAAACAGGCTGTTGTTTTTCCCCCATGCCTGATTTCTTTCATGCAAGATATTATTGGAAATATGTTGGCTACTTATGACAACAATATTTCCTCCTGTTACTTCATGTCACCTACTATTTTGACTCCTTGGGGATTGTGGTTCCATGTTAGTGGTGTACTAGAATTATAGCTATATGAAGTTATTGGAGGAAAGTTTGTATTTAAAAAATTGGCTCTTTATGCCAAGAGCAGTTTGGATTCATTGAAAGCTCCGTAGAGTTTCCTAGATCTCATTTTTCTATTTAGTTCAGTCCATTGCTCATTTCTAATACCTGTTCAAAGCATATGTGCTGATGGATTAAATCAGTGAATAATCTGTCCAGTTATTACAATGATCACAACCTGCACAATAGGATTCTTCTTCCATCTATTTTTTACTTGTAGTTGTTATTACTTTGGTTAGTGGTCTTGGATTTCACTGAGTGCTGTACAGTATTCTGGACTTATTGCAATCAATACAATATTATATAAAACAAGAATCATTTGTGAAATCACACTATTTCTAAGTGTTTAAATGTAAGGTAACACATTTATAAAATAATACTAACACAGTAATGAAAACTTGGCTGTGGAAAATAGTTTTGACCATGAGTTTTTCATGACATAGACCATTTCTTCTGAAAAATCTGTTTTATTGCTGTAAAGCCTATTTGAATAGTCTGTTTGAATAATGGTCAAGAAATCCAAGACTACTTTGAGAGGATAAATCTCCATTTTTCCTGCTGTTCACTCAATAAACACCTTGCTCACTGTAAGTATACATGCCAGGAGGATGAGTTAATGTGCCATTCTCCACTCTACATAATATTGTTCCAGATTCCTAAACTTGATTTTCTAGGGTTTTTTTTCCTTTTTATTATAATAAGGAAAAGAAAGAGTGAGAATATGAAGAAAAGAGAAAATCAAAGCTAAGCTCTCTCCTTGGTGCTGACTTTTCAAGATGATGGCTACAAATTTTCATCTTTAAAAGAGTCGTGTTTAAAAGCTGGCTGGAGAGCTTTACATACTTAAAAACATGTTCATTTCTAAAGATTCTGACATATGAGGGTCGTTAAAGGAAAGGGGATCTTTAGTCCAGAAAAGGGGAAGATTTCAGGGTGACATAATATCTGTTTAAATACTTGAAGGTCTGTTATGTGGAAAGAGTGTTAGACTTGTTTGAATTGGCCCTAACAGAAAGAATAAAGGGAAATGGGTGGAGAGAATGTAGAAAATGTAGGTTTAATGGAATCATCCTAAAGTACAATGGATCATCTTGGGAGATATTGGTGTTTCTTCACTGCTGGAGATCATCAAACTAAAACTGAATGACCATTACATAAAATAATGTGGGAGGAGGGGGGGTCATATACTTGGAAAGGTTAAGCAGAGCTGTTCATGTTCAGATATGGATGTGCCCTTATGTTCTCCCAGGTATCTTCCAGCCCTGAAATGTCTGTGATTCTGTGATTATTGACTGTTTTTTTTTTCCCTTGAGCATTACAACAGTTCAGAATTTCAGCAGACAAGAGAGAGTGTCTTTTCACCAAGCTGTAGGCAACTGAGAAAGGTTTTCAATAAATCATTTGACAAACACAACTCACCAAAATAACACTCTTACAAAAAATATAGTGTCTAGAAAATTGGAAGAAAGAAAAGAAGATTGCAAAAGCAGGCATAAGAGTCCACCAGTGGTTAGAAAGTTCAAAAAGGCAATAAATAAAACCAAATACAGATCTTTAGAAATCATTTTTCAGGTAAGATCTATAGAGCGTCTTTCCCTTTAAATCCTCATTTGACAGTATCCTTGCACATGTGTTGGCTATTAATACACCTGGGTCACCGCAGGGAGTAATTCAAAAGATAGTTCTTAAGACACTGGCATTCTCTTTTCCAGACCCATGAGTCACATTGGATGTGGAGATTGAATTTTGAGGTGGTCCCTTCTGTGATAGCGAGGAGTTGATAGAAGGGACATCATCAAGGTACAGTGATTGTTCATCTTATTGATGAGATTGTATAAACATTCTTTTGCTTTTAAAGTTGCTTTTCAGTAATCCACTCTCTGAAGGGTGAGAGTAGGAATTGAAGAAATGAAAAAGTGGAGAGTTTAAGGCAACTACGAGGAAGAAAATGACTTCCTGAAATGGACAGCTGGGTCACAATACAATAAAAGGTATAAGACAATCCTTGCTTTCAAGAAAGTTAGAATCAAGTGGGGGAGACAGCATACCAACAGTTATGTACAACATTTACATATATATACATACACATATATACATACATATATGTGTACACACACTACATATATATATATGTAATTGTTGCTATTTCTATTTATCCATTTATTTAGATTTTTTCAATTAGGTGAAACAAACCATTCTTTCTAGAAACCTAATCACTAGATTGGTGTGGGCTCAGTCAAACTGAGATCCGTTAAAAAAAAATCATAGCTTGAAAAGGGCAAGGTCTCTCTTTGCACATCTATATCTATATCCATCTATATCTATCTATCTATGCATCCATCCATCTATCTATATTATAAGACAACTAACAAAGAGAAAGACTTATTAAGGGAGAGAGGGAAAGACCCTGAAAAATGGGATTTTTATCTGGAACTTGAAGAAAGTAGATAGCTACCTTTCATATAAAAATTAAATTCAATTTAACAGAGATTTCTTAACCTTAAACTTAACCCTCATGTAACCTAGGTAATATGTTAGGTTAAGTAGACAAAGAAAAAAATCAATAATTCCAGGCCCTATGGAATTTATATAATCTGAGGGAGTGGGGTACAAAGGAAGATGTCTTTGAGGATGTCCCATTCCTGTCTTTGTTTCTAAACAAGAATCTCTGATGATGGTTTGAAGTTGAGCAGAAACAATTAAGAAAATGTTTGGCCGACTCATTGGTGATAGTGTTTTTGGTTCTGAAAACAAGCTGTCCAGAGTAGTTTTAAAGTTGCCTTGGCTCAATATTCCAGGAGTGCAATCCTTTTCATTTATGGTTATTGGGTACTAGGCACTTGTAAGCATCTATGAGGGTCATCTAATGACATGGGAAGAGCAGATCCTGGAAATAGGAGATTTGCTGTTTATGCCCAGTTTTTCAACTTGCCAACTGATACAGTCCGTGAATATGGCTGAACCTCAGCAGCTTCATTTGTAAAATGGAGCTTCTGATAGTTATATTCCCTTTCCCACAGGTTTATTATGAATCTCAAATAAGGGAAGATCTAGTTTGAAACATCACACATTAGAAAAAGGGGCTACAATAACATCACTGATAGACTGGTACTTACCCTTTAAATTGCAGAAGCTTCCAGTTCATTCAGTACATCATATCTATAGGATTTCTGGGAAAATACAAATAAGACTTGTCTTACTGGAAAGAAAACTGGATTTTAAAGAATAAGTTTTAAGTTCAAATCTCTGCTTTGCTATTTCCAGTTTGTGCAACCTTGGCAAGTCCTTCTCTTGAGTCTCAGTTTCCTAAGAGGTTAATCTAGAAAATCTTTAGGTAGAATGTAAGCTCCCCTAGAAAACGAATTTTCATTTTTGGTCTTTATATGTCCTAGTATCTATGGGAATGTATGAACTATGTTAACTACTTAATAAATGATTGTTGAGTGATTCCCTTCCAAGTGGAAGTTCTGTGAATGGCTCTGATTAAGAAGACTTGAATGAATCTCTTTCTTGATAGAGGGAACATTTGATAGACTTGGGACTGAGAGTCCAGAAGAACTAGATGTGAAATCTGTTCCTGTTTTTACCAATTATATGACTTTGGACAAGCAATCAAAAAACTTTTCTTGAGCATCCATTGTATATTAAATACTGTGTTAGATACCGAGGGTGATAATTTGGGTCCTCAAAGAGCTCAGATTCTCTCAGAGAAGAATTGTCTCTATAACTGCAGACAAAATAACTACAAGGTAAATCATTCTGAACTTCTTGGAGCCTCAATTTCCAAATCTGCAAAATGGGGAAATAGCCAATAGTGCCTACTTCATGGTATCCTTCAGAAATGGCAGCTGTTGATTTTATTATAATAGAAGATCCTTGAGAGTAGGGAATTGTTTCATTCTTTGTATGAGCACAGAGCCTGGCACATAGAAAGTCTTCAATAAAATCTTGTAGATTAATTGATTATCAATAAAATCACCTATTCAAAGTATTCATATTGCTCCTACAGATTTCACCCTAAACCCTTGAGGTTCAAGAACTTGCATGGAGAGTAAGGAAATGCTTGATATAATGCTAAAAGTGTCCCCAAGTGCTACCTGTCTTGGCAATAGATGAAAATAAAGGAGAAGTATATTCATAGAATAGAACATCCTTTTCTTTTTCTTAATTATTTTCCTTGTCCCTCCAGGTTCTCAGTAGTTGAAGATTTCCATAATAGACTCACTGAACCCTGGGAAGCAGCCGGGCTTGCCTCCTAGGACATCCATTGGAATAGCAGATGGTATAAACAGCCTGACATATGTTTTCTGCATCAATGTTTTAAAATTGCCAGACAGCTGTCTTCTTAGCTATTGTACCTTGTGGCACCACAGGTTGATTAGAGCTGACAGTCACTGAAAATAACGGGGATCTCACTTTCACTGACTAGAGGCTGAAATGAGTCCTCAGTTTTAGTGTCTAATTCGGTAATATTTTTTCAGTCTGTATTCCTATAGAATTCCAATTCCAGATTCATAAACTGTCATTAAGGAGGCTCAGTTTTCCTAATCTATACTTCTCATACCCATTTGAAACAAATTTTAGATGCAGATATCTCTCCCCACCCCCTGTAGTTTTAACCACCAACTATACTAAATGTTTTCCAAATCCTGACACTGGACACTCTATGAACAAAACTATGGATTAAAGGAGAAATGGCTGCAAGTTGGAGCACCAGTTCTGTTCTTAATCTTCTCTGTGACAGAAAAGAACCCTGGAAGAAACTGAGACCCAAGTTGGAGTCTCAGTTCCTTCCATGGGGTCGCTTAGATCATGGGATCGAGGAGTTACAGAATGGACCTATAAGCTCATCTATTTCAATGTCCTCATCTTAAAGAAGAACAAACTGAGACCTAGAAAACACACACAACTCACAAATTATCAGGGCTCACTTCACAGCCTCAGTTTTTGCTTATGGCAAATGGGGAATGGTAACCTTATCTAGCCCTGAAGATTATTGAGCATATCAAATAAGATACTGGATACAAAGTAATTTGTAAACATATACATGCACACACATGCACACACACACATATACAACACAGTGCACACAATACACACATATATACATACACAACACAGCAATACAATGCAAACATATACAAGGCACATACATGCATACAATGCACAATACACAGTACACATATACATGTGCATGCATGGATGCATATACATACAATACACATACACACATATATGTATATACATATATATGTATACATACACAATTGTGTGTATCTCTATATCTATCTACCTACCTCGAGAGAGGTAGATAGATAAATGATGGGTGGATGGATGGATAGATGGCTAGAGAGATATGAATGAAAAGCTTTCCAGGCAATATTTGTTCAACAGATATCTGTCGTTATTTAAATGGCACTCACTTTTCCAATGTAGAGCCTGTTCTAAGCTCAACCCAAGAAAAATGCAAGTTTTCTTTAAGCTTGCTACCTGTCTTCTTTTCCTGTTTCCATTTAAACAATAGAACCTAGAAACTCCAGGCAAAAGAAGCCATTGTCCCAAGTGAATAACTAAAATGGTGTTTTGGTGGGGATCTCACAGGGCTGGTGGAAATTAACCTCCTGCTAGGAATTGCCCATGGAAATATATTGTTGAAGAATAATTCTTCTCTTTGAGAAGGATGGGGGAATTAAGCTACAGAAATATTTGGGACCATAGTGGGGCATGTGTTGAAATTTGTCATGGAAAAGATAAAAGGGCACTAATTGAAAAATAAGTCACATCATGGACAATCCCTTGGGAAAGCCAACGCATTATTATCCTAGAAAAGGCACCTTAGAAGAACAAAAGCCTATCTCTCTTCTTTTATTTGAGAAAGAAGATGGTGAGGGGACAAAATAAGCTAGATATGAATGTACTCCTTTTTGAAAGGTTGGATGTGTTTGTTTTTTTCCTAAATACATGAGTCTAAAATTAGTTATACCCAGCTATCTATATTTTGGATCTTATCTCTAGAAAATCAATCTATACTTTTTTTTGCCTTTTAAAACTTATTTTCTTTATGTATTCATTATTTCCAAATATCTTTTTCTTCCTCCTTGCCCATAATCCAAAGAACTCCCTCTTGTAGTGAAAGAGGCTCAATTAAGTATAATCAATGCCCAAGACTTTCCATTGCAGACCAAGTGTGACAGTGACTCCCTTCTTGAACACCCATAATACCATTTCTCCTTCTAGAGAGGAGGGAAGAATATTTGATCATCTAGTCTCTTGTCTCAAGATTGTTTTGACTTTCAAATGTTCCAAGGACTCTCTGATATTGATGTGGTTATTTCACCAAATGAGAATGTTCCAGTGCACCCACACCTGCTAATTCAGTGTAATACCCCTGTATATTTGTACACAAATATTTTGGGGAATAGTCTTAGATTCACTTGACATTGAAAACAGCAATTGGCAACTAGGCCGGATAACAGAGAGTGTGCTGGACTTTGAGTCAGGAAGATCCAAATTCAAATCCTGCTTCAGATACTTGGTAGTTGCATGAATCTGGGCAAATTAGTTATGTTCTCTTAGCCCCAGTTTTCAATCTATGAAATGAGGTAATTGGTTTTGACTTCAAGTTCTCAGCTCTAAAACTACAAGCCTACAAGGACATGACTTTAAGGACCTCACCATTTAGTAAGAGTAGCAAGAGTGCCAGTACAGGCAATATGAATAATCCTTTAATTTCATTGGGTAATTAGCAAAAAAAAATTTTTTCTGCTTCTGTGATAACACTCTTTATTCCATTTATCACTCCTTAAAGTAGCATATGATAGCCTGTTTTTTATCCACTGTATTACTCCAGTGAATGACTAAACCAAATAAAAAGCAATCATTTACCTCATCTTATCCTTTATTTGATGCCCATTAATCTACATACCTTATCCCAGTCACATGATTTTTTTCATAATCAATAAAAACAATTACAGAATTACAATGGGAGTTTATATTCTCTACATCTTTCAGTTTGTTTGTAAGATGGTGATGATGTGGTTAAGCATCTTTCAATCAATTATGAGATGTGGCCCAGCGTTGAATATAAATTATAAAAGTCTGTTTCGTCCCCAAACCCTCATCAAGGATAACCTCAATCTGTGTATAAATTAGCCTAATTTCTAAAGGAATGGGAGATGGGCAAAAAAGTGGATTGTTGTTGACACTATCTTGGTCATTGTGGCGATCAATATGGTCCGAGCTCTCTCCCACACCTTTGGGGTCTTCCCCTGTTTTTGATATTTTGTAAATTCTTCACTGTGTCCTAACAGTTTTACTGTCTCTAGGATGGATTGCTTTTTTAATGCTTGGAAAACCCCCATGATTTTCACTCTTAAGTAGATTAACATCATCTATAGTTTTAAGAAAGACTGCATGGTATAAGGAAGGGTTTGGATTCTGCTTCTGACACTAGCTATGTGTCCTTAAGAATGTCACTTATTCTCTTCTGATCTCAGTTTCTTCATTTGTAAAATGTTGATAATTGTACTTATCTTCCTGAGGTACCATGAAGATATATTTTCATATCTAAGATGGGTTGTATACTTTAATGTGCTCTCTCCATGTCATTGCCACCCATTTTGTGGCTACTTCAGTGGATCTGTGATCTCAATGATAGGCACACACTGTACCCCATTTTGTGCTATTCCTTCCAATGAATGTGTTTAAAGTAAATTCCCAATCAATGGAATCAAAATGTAGAAGATAATGTACAAACAGCATATACTGTGAGGTGGTAATTGGAAATTTGAGTAAGATGTCAGAGCTTCCTCTCATTTGGTTAACTAATCAGTCAGTAAATAGATTATATCCATTTTCTTCCATTTCACTCTCTCCAGAGCATAAGATTCTGTGCTAAATTCTAAAAAAGAAGGAAAGCACCATGGAAATGGCAGGATGGTATAGAAACTATCTGAATGAGTGGAAAGAGCAAGAAGTTCCATTCTTTGTGAAAGTGAGGTGTTCTGGCAGAGAGTGTTATTTCAAAAACTCTTTTGACATGTGGTTAACACACACACACACAATACTGCCTCGGAATATACTTTTAAAATATTGACTCCATTTTTTGTTTAAACTAATATATGGTTTCCCTGAGAAAAGAACAAAAACAAATTTTCTGAGGTTTCATTTCAAACAGGTAAAGATAGTTTCTGGGTTTTTTTTTTATGGCTTAGTGACATTTTTATGTCTCTTGGATCTCATTCAGTGCATTTGAATATGGGAAAGACTCAGAACCACAACTAGGACAAGGTGAATAGAACTTTAACCACAGCTTGGAAATATGGACGATATCAATAATTCCAACAGCAAAACAAACCAATTTAGCACCTAATTGAGATGAATAATTAAAAGTTTAAAAAAGGAAATTTCCAGATGGCATTCTTCCTATCCTTGGTTGCCGAATCCCTGGAGGATTCCTTCCTTTTTCACCTCCCCCCACTCTAGGTTAAAAACTTCCCCAGTAATAATCTAATAATATTCTTGTGTACCTACCACACCTTCTCTCCCTAACTACTCTGTCCCTCCACTCACTCAATTTGTCTTAATAAGTTGGTTTGAGAATGTATTTTATGTTGATTTGCTGGTTGCTCGTCCACTTCTCTCCCCACCCTATCCCCTAACAAATCACTGGTTATGATGCTGGAAAACTGCAGAGAAAAATGAATGAAAGAAATGAATTTATTAAATGAATTTATTAAATATTTAATATTCCAAGAATGGAATCTCCATTATTTCCCAGGGACTAGGCACTTCCCCTTTCTCTACTAGACTAATTTGAAAAAATTAATATAGACTTTGCATTTAATCTTATAAATGTTAAAGTGAAGAAAGGTATTAGGTCTGAGGTGGGTAGGAATAAAAAAAAAATAGGAGAAAATAAAGCTTTAGTCAAATTGGATGACCTACTGGGACCTAACCATTAATTACTTTTGTGAATAAATAGTATTTAAGAACAGATTTGAGGGAAGGAATATAGTTTTAGCTACTGTCATCTCTCTCTCTCTCTCTCTCTCTCTCTCTCTCTCTCTCTCTCTCTCTTTCTGTCTCAATAAATTTTCCAAGCTTCACATTTAGCTTCAGGCTGTATGGGAGATGGGGTTACATTTTTGAAAATCTTTCATTCCAGTTCATTTTGAATTATATTTGTGTGAAAAGGAGGTTTGATCTCTTTTTTTAACCTTTGAGAACATAATTCAACAACTGGGGAATTTATTTTCCTCTAACTTTCCAGAGAGAATATAGAAAATCTGTTTCCCAAGAGCATGGGCTTTTGAATGAAGTCTTTAAAATTCATCTAAAAATAGCCTTTTCTTTCCTCTTCTTCTATTCAGCTTCTGAGGATTTTAACTGTAATGCAGGGATTTTTTTTTTTGAGGAAATAGGGAATCAAACAGAAGTTTAATTTCAAAGAGAAGGAAATGGTTTGCAAGCAAGTAGGAGAATTAAATGCATGTGCTAGGGTTCTGCCCCTAGTCGGGGTACCTAAGGAATACTTCCTTATGAGAGATTTCAATACTTATACCAATGACCACTCAGTGAGCTGTAGCCCTGACAATAAAGGGTAACAGCAACAACGAGACAAGTTTGATTCATAGAAGGGCTTCATGACCAGAACATGGGTAATTGTCTAAGCTTGTTTGATACTTGTTTGAGCTCAGAGAACACCTGGTGCTGGTCAAATCAATAAAATAATTATATGAAACAATTTGGGGATTTTACTGAGATCATCCTCCAGGTGAGTGCAAAGGATTGTTGTTATACCAAGCTCAGAGTACAAGCTTGCTTGCTGGAACTTAGCTCTGGAAAAGAGGCTATGGCCTTGACATCTCTCTTTTTAATAGTTCTTTGGGCATAGTTTCTTTTTCTTTTTTTTTAAAAAATAATATATTTTTGTTATCAAAATACATGCAAAGATAGTTTTCAACATTCATCCTTGGAAAACCCTTTGTTCCAAAATTTTCTCCCTCCCTTTCCCTCATCCTCTCCCCTAGACAGCAAGTAATCTAATCTGTTAAACATCTACAATTCTTCCATACATATTTCCACATTTATCATGTTGCAAAAGAAAAATCAGATCAAAAAGGGAAAAATGAGAAAGAAAACAAAAAACAAACAGCAACAAAAAGTGAAAAAACTATGCTGTGATCCACATTGAGTTCCCACAGTCCTTTCTCTGGATATAAATGGCTCTCTCCATCATGTCTATCGGAATTGGCCTGAATTAGCTCATTGTTGAAAATAGCCACATCCATCAGCATTGATCATTGCATAATCTTGTTGTTGCTGTGCACAATGCTCCCTTAGTTCTACTTACTTTACTCAGCATCAGTTCTCATCAAGCCTTTCTGAAATCAGCCTGCTGATTATTTCTTATAAAACATTAATATGACATAACATTCATATATTATAACCTATTAAGCCATTCCCAAACCTGAGGATGTCCACTCAATTTCCAGTTCCTTGCCATCACAAAAAGGCTGCTACAAACATTTTTGCACATGTCCATCCTTTTCTTTTTTTATGATCTCTTTGGGATACAGACCTAATAGAGACACTGTTGGATCAAAGGATCTGCACAGTTTGATAGCTCTTTGGGTATAATTCCAAATTGCTTTCCAGAATGTTTGGATCAGTTCACAACTCTACCAACAATGTATCAATGTCTCAGTTTTCCCACATTCCCTTCCACATTCATTATTACCTTTTCCTGTCATGTTAGCCAATTTGAGAGGTGTATAGTGGTGCCTCAGAGTTGTCTTAATTTGTATTTCTCTGATCGATAGTGATTTAAAGCATTTTTTTTCATGTGGCAGGAAATGATTTTAATTTCTTCATTTGAAAATTGTCTGTTCATATCCTTTGACCATTTATCAGTTATAGAATGGCTTGTATCATAAATTTGAGTCAATTTTCTATATATTTTAGAAATGAGGCCTTATCAGAACCCTTGGATGTAAAATTTTCCCCCACTTTTCTACTTCCCTTTTGTTCTCCTTGACATTTCTTGGTATATTTTGACATTTGTCATTTTTTGGTCAAAGGGAGAGGGTTTGAAAGATCCTTCTAACCAACAAAAGAAAATCAGATATAAGACAAGATACCACAAGAGCTGGGTCAGAACATGATGTTAAGTTTAATAAGTCTTGTCTAGTCATTGTTTGCTTGAAAGCAGTAAAGAGAGGGAGGCCAATAATGTAGAATTAGAAAACTGTTTGAATCAGGGACTTGGTGAATGGGCACATAAAAAAGGAAATGGGGGGGAGTAGGGTAGCATATTCAGTCCTTGTGCAGAATCTTGGGATAATTATTTCATCTGGTAAAGCAAGGATTCTTAAATTGGGGCTGATGAACTTTTAAAAATTACTAACTGCTTTTCAGTATAATTGGTTTTATCTTGAATCTTTTATACATTTAAAACTATCATTTTGAGAAGGATCCATAGGCTTCTCCACAGTGCCATAAGCAGGGACCAAAAATTAAAAAAAAAAAAAACCACTGCTTTGAAGCTACTCATCAAATTTTTGAGTTTGAATGAGAAGAATGAGCTTTTTTCAGGCAAATATTAAGGAAAAAGGAAACCAGACAAGAGTCTGAGAAACATGGCAGTGGTTCCTTAAGGCAGAATAGCTTTTATACAGATATCTCTTCCAAAATCATATTCAGACCAGTTTGGACCTTCCAGTTAACAAGAGCCTTTTCCTAGACCCTCATCTATTCATGGAATTGTTTCTTTTTTTTTACTTTTTTATTTTGAAAATTTTTTCTTTACATTATCCCTTGCACTCAAACTTCTGTTCTGACTTTTTCCCTCCCTCCTTCCACTCCCTCCCCCAGGTGGCAAGCAATCCTATACATGTTAAATATGTCACAGTATATTCTAGGTACTATATATGTTTGCAGAACTGAACAGTTCTCTTGTTGCACAGGAATAATTGGATTCAGAAAGTAAAAATAACCCGGGAAGAAAAACAAAAATGCAAACAGTTTACATTCATTTCATGGAATTGTTTCTTATAAATTTAACTGTTCTCTAAAATCCCAGGAGCACTTGGTCCTATTTTTATTTCAATTCAGTGGGAATATATAATAGTATTTCAAAGTTCTTAAGACAATAGCTTTTTGATTATTAGGGAGATGGTTTTTTAAAAAATTTGCATATTTTAAATATATTTTGTTCATAACTTTCATAGTATTGTAATAGTATAGAGATGACTTTGCATTTCTTAAAGGCTATGCTGGAAGAGCACAGGTTCTAATAGCTATTTGCCACATTGGAAAGGCTTGATGTCTGGTCTCAGCCATAGACAATGTCTGCTCTGTGAATATGAGTTTAAGTATGAGGAAGCTTGAACTGACCACTTGATAATGACATTTCTGACCGCCAAAAGCCCTGAAATAAAACTAAAATGAATCTCTCGAATCCTGGGTAGTCACTTTTGCTTCTTCAGGGGAAAAGAGGATGCTAAGAACTAGTTTTTAGAATATCCATAAACATTCACTTAGCTAGTAGTGCTCTAAATGTATGATTCTTTTCCAGTCACAAATAAATGGACCTATTATTATAGAAAATTCATCCCAGAAATCCTGAAGTTCCCATTATGAAATAAACCAAAGGAGAAGATGAATTTGAACTGAACTGATTTTTAGGTTATTTGGAGACACAAATGAATTGACAGAAATGATCTCATGTATCCCAACATAGCAAGAAACATCATTTCCTAAACTATCTGGTCATCTTATCTTTATTGTTAATTTGCAAAAGGAACACCTTTAATGAACTTATAATTTTTGTATCAGCATTTATGGAAGAATATGGAGAAGAAAAATGCAAAAAAAAACTTGATAAATTTTTTTCCAAACCAAATCAAAATAGACATTTGATTTGATGGCTTCAATGTGAAAGTGAGGCATAGAGAAAGCAGCAAAATTTTAAAAATTGTGGAAAAGATGTACAAAGTGAGAATTGGTAAAGGTTTATTGACTATAGAGAAACTTTATGCCAATATAACATGAATGCCTTCTTTGAGAATATATCATTCAGGTATTAGAAAGAAACATAAAAAAGAAAAGACAAACATCAAATAGTTTCACAAAAAAGGGAAATAGATTAGGTCCTAAAAGACAAAAAAAGATGATATGGATGTGAGAGTCATTTGTAAACTAACTCTTTCTGTACGATCCGACAATTGATTTGTTGGAACAAAGATCAAAATCAATACCAAATTGGAAGAAAGAATAAAAATGTGAATATGTGGAATGTAATTGTATGACTCCAATCTGATTTATTTAAGCAAGTTATTGATGTCTAGAAAAAAAAAGTGGAGGGAAGAATCGATAAAAGAACAGACATCAACAGGGACTATCACTATTTTATAGGAAATTGAAATTAGATTTTACAAGATCAAAAGATCAAGGACCTAGATATACCCTGAACCAGAAAATATTTGATCTCCTAGAAAAAATGAAGAAATATGATAACTAAGAACAATGGCAGCTGAGAATACAAACAATTTAAAATCTTATGAAGAATTATGAATATTATGAAATTATGAAAGAAAATTATGAATAGAATTGTTTCATGTAATGGCAAGAAACAGTAAAGGGGAAATAGTCACATTTACAAAAAGTTTAGGAAAAGGTAAGTTATCACTAGAGGACTTAAGGATAATGATGGAAAAAAAATTAAAATTATATAAATATTTTTATGATTATTTTGAATATTGTGGATCTACTCTATGTTTTTGTATGCATCCTAGATGTGGCTGATTTCTCTGTTTTGTTTTTTTTACTGGGACTTGTGATTTCATTGACATAGAGAACATTTCCAAAGGAAATTCCTTCTGGGAATAGAGATCATTCTCCTCTACAGTTTATAATCTTATAGAATTGCCTGGAATACTGAGATGTGCACTGATTTACTAAGAGTCACACAACCAGTATGTAATGGAGGCAGGACTTGAACATAGCTCTTTCTGATTCAGAAGCCAGTTCTATCTTCTATCTATCTAACTTTCACCCTACCTATCCCTATATTTTCTAATCTTTTGTTTTTTAAATTTGTTTAGGTGCTGATTTTCTTTCTTAGGGAGAATCTCCAATCTCAGAATTCCTTAGGTCAGTGAAATTATAAATCTGGTCCAAGAGAGAAAAAACACAATACTTAGATAAAGGAAAGGAACTTCTCTTGGTCTGACATTATTCTTCACTGAAGCCTCATTCTAGACTGGTTTTCCTCCTCCCTGTATCACCCAATCCTTCTCAGATTATTTTGCTGAATCTTTATCCAGGTTACAATTGTCCTCTATCCTGGACCCTCTTTTCTTCTTTCAATATACTATTTTACTTATTGATTTCATTGATTTCTGTAGTTTCAATGATCATCTTTATGCTGATGATTCTACTTATCTGATCTTAACCTCACTCTTAATCCCAGGATATATCTTCTGCTTTTCAGATGTCTCATACTGGCTATCATGTAAACATCTTAATCTGAACAAACCTAATCTGAACTCATTATCTTCCCCTTCCCACTCTCTCCCCTTCTATACTTCTCTACTACTACCAAGGGCACTACCATCCTTCTAGTTATCCAAGCTTAAAACCCAGGTGTCATCCTTGACTCCTTGCTATCTCTCATCCCCCACATCCAATCTATTACCAAATCTTATTGATTTAATCTTCATACTATGTTTCCTTTGTTCCCCTTTTCTCCTCTAACACTACTACCCCCTTGGTATAGACCTTAATCACTTTATTCCTATATTATTACAAAGACCTTTTGGTTGAATTCCCTGCTTCAAGACTCTTTTCACTTCATTCCATCTTCCACTCAACTGTTAAATTAATCTTCCTAAAGCACAAATCTGACTACATCACTCCATCCCTATTGAGTATACATGAATAGCTCCTTATCATCTCTAAGATCAAATACAAAATCTTCCATTTGGTGTTCACAACCCGAGTCTCTTATATGTTCCCAGTCTTTTTTGTACACCTTGCTTTCCCCTCCAACCCCTCCTTGCTGTTTCTAGAATGAGAGACCCCATTTCCAGATCCTAAGCATTTTCACTGGCTCTTTTCCATACCTGGAATGCTTTCTTTCATCATCTCTGCCTCCTGACTTCCCAGGGTTCTTTCGAAGACCAACAAAAATCCCATCATTGCCAAGAAGCCAAAGATGATTCCCCTTAATGTTAGTGCCTTCCCTCTATTAATTGTATCTGATTTATTCCATATATCTTTTGCTTGACCATAGTTGTTTGAATATTGTTTCCTTTCTTAGATTGGGTTTTTCTTGAGAGAACCAAACTGTCTTCTGGCTGTCTTTGACATATGTTTTGCATATTTGCATATTTATTCTGTATATCTTTTGCTTGACCATAGTTTGTTTGCATGTAGTTTCCCTTCTTAGACTGTATTTTTCTTAAGAGAACCAGACTGTCTACTGACTGTCTTTGACTTCTATTCTTAGCCCCATGCTTTGCACACAGTAGGTGTTTAATACATATTTGTTGAGTGACTAACACCTCATTTCTTCTCAGTCCCTCAATGTGACCTTCTCTGTCATCCAGCACAATGTTTCACTTATTATTACAGCTATGGATCCCCAAATCCCCAAAGTCCCAATTTCTTTCCCATAGTGTAGTTGAAGGTAAGAATCCTCAATACTTCCTTGGCCCTTGAAATTTTCTCTGAAGATGTATGGGAATAATTCATGGTATCTGGATGCTTTCCAGACATTGTTGAAGCTTGTTTTTAATTCTTCAATATAATATCCATAGTATTTATTATGTGAGATTGCCCCAAAATAGCTGTTGATTGATACATTTCAGAATTCTCCATTAAAATTCAACTGACATTCAAGTTTCTACAAGAAATCTTTCCTGAGATCCAATTCAGTTCCAATTCATCAGTGATGGACAGAATCAGCTACATCCAGAGAAAGAACACTGGGAAATGAATGTGGATTACTTGCATTTTTGTTTTTCTTCCCAGGTTATTTTTACCTTCAGAATCCAATTTTTCTTGTGCAACAAGAGAACTGTATGGCTCTGCACAAATATATTGTATTTAAGATACACTATAACATATTTAACATGTATAAGACTGCCTGCCATCAAGGGGAGAGGGTGGAGGGAGGGAAGGGAAAAGTTGGAACAGAAATGAGTGCAAGGGACAATGTTGTAAAAAAGTCACCCATGCATATGTTCTACCAATAAAAAGCTATAATTAAAAAAAAAAAAAGAAATCTTTTCAGTGCTAATATCTTCTATTCTGAAATCACCTCATATTTTCTTAAAGTACCTCATTATTTAAATGACTTTTTTTCCCTCTTAAACAACTGTGAGTTCCTTGAGGGCAGGAAAAGAGTTCTTGTTTTTCTTTACATTCCTAGGGCTTTGCACAGTACCTGGCACAGAATAATGACTTAATAAATGCTCATTAACTCTCTAACTTTAAATCCTATTTCAACTCTAAATACATCAGAGAGAAGTATTTTTATTTTGAGAAATATATAATGAGCTGTTCTTTCATCCTCCCCAAACATATCCTCACACCTTAAGACCCCCCCCCAACCTCCCCACAATGTCCTGGAGCATAACAAGACTAGCTTTGTAAAACGTCCACATTTGAAGAGGTCACCTTCCCTGGCATTTTCTCAGTGGAATTTTGAAGGAGTTCAGGAATTCTATTCTCTCCCAAGCCTGAGGGTCTTGGCCCTTTTAAGAGCCAGTTTGCATTACTCATTTCTCTGGGGACGAAAGGTTTCACATAAATCCATTTCAGTAAAGTCACTAAAAGAGTAAATATCTCCTGGTAAAGACTTAAACTAAAAAGTGGAACTAGCCCTCACCATCCCCCATGATAAATGGCTATTTGCTTCTCACCGCTACTCTCTTTGAAAGCACCTGAATGAGAGGAATTTTCTCTTAAAGATTACTTTTTCACTGACAAACAATGAGTACAATGGGATCTCTGTCTATATCTTTTGGCCAATTTGAGGCCTGTAAAGATGCGGCTTGTTGTACAGTATGGTTTGCAAAACCTGCCTCTTCCATCTTATACTTTGATCAAGGATGCTCCCTTTTGGTAAATGCAGATTCTTCTCAAATATTCTCTGGAAGACAGCAAAGTAGGCATATGTGGTTCTGCGGTTACTGATATGTTCTCACTTGTCCTTTGGGAACAACAATAATACAGAAGTTTTGGGGTTCCTCCCAATTCTTTGATATTCTCCTGAAAAGAAATTATTCAAAAGCAGCCATTGGAATGATGTCATCTGAGTGGAAAGAAAAAAGTGCTGGCTCCCCAACAAGTGTGAGAGATAAGCAATGCATTATCCCCATACTCCATTGGCTCTAGGCAATGTCAAGAGACCTAGAAGACGTGCTCTTAACTTGGGGTTCCATGGATATACTTCAGTGGACTAGTAAAGTTTTTTTAACTGTATTTTTTATATTTGATTTCCTATAAAATTCTGTGTTTTCAATATTGTACAAATTTAATAGCATTATTATTATTTTTGCTGAGGCAATTGAGGTTATGACTTGTCCAGGGTCACACAGCTAGGAAGTGTTAAGTGTTTGAGGCCACATTTGAACTCAAGTCCTCCTGACTTCAGGGCTGGTGCTCTATCCACTGCACCACCTAGCTGCCGTTAATAGCATTATTTTGAGCTAGACTTATCTGAACTGCCACAGAGATCCAAGACACACATAAAGGGTAGAAACCTCTTGATCTCGATAAAGTTGATCCCCACATTCAGGGAAACCCATGAGAAGAATCTGTGGCAGGATATGAGCAAAAATCATATGAGGTAGCCAATCAGAGGTGGCTTTGGGCTGGTTGCACCATTGGAAAGAGTATCTACATGGATGAGACTATAAATTTATTGAAAATCTTTAATTGATCCAATACATGAAAATAATTAAAGGAAACTGCTCTGTAAAATCAAAGCTTTTTCAGAATAACAAAACTGGATTTCGTGCAATGGTAAATGTGAAATAAAAGATAAAGGAAAGATATGGCATCCCTAATTCAATCCAATTCAACATACATCCATTATGTTCTTACTTCATGTCAGATAAAAAGATAAAAATATACCAGTCTCTGTCCCCCAGGAGCAGTGTACTGCTGGACACAGAATGATGTAATTAACACAGTCTATCTCATCCAGGACTTAAGACTGATAGATCTTCAAGGATATCCCCTTCAACACTAAGGCTGATCTCAAGAGTCTGAGTCACCTGTTGGCATTTAAATCAGGCTATGGGCCTGGAATCAGGAAAATGTGGGTTTAAATATGGCCATGGATAGTGACCAAAAGTGTTTCTCTGGGTAAGCCAGGCTTTGCCTCCATTTTCCTCAGTTTTCTCAACTATAAAATAGTGATAATAATAGTGTCCAATTTCAAAGTGTTGTAAGAATCAAGAAAATATTTGTTTACACAAATGTTTGGCAGTGCACATACTACCACATAGTAAGTACTATAGAGATCCTAATTCCCCCTCCTCAAGATTTCCATGCTATTTTAAATCTATATATTTTCTCTATTAATGTATGAATTTCTTCTAAAATACACAACTTTTACTCAGCCTGTCTGTCCCTGCCTTGTTCATCTGTAAGCGTGTTGGCCATATGTTATTCCAAGTATAAGGCAATCCCCTATTCACATTTCTCAAGCTTTTGGCTATAGTTAGAAATTAGGCTGTTCCCTGAGTAGTACTGTATTTGGGCCTCAGTTTCCCCACCTATAAAACAGAGCAGCTGAACCTGATGATATATACAGCCCTATAATTTCATGACCTATAAAGTGAGAGGCTTGTGCTAGATGAGCCCTTCTCATTCTAAATCTCTTCCTCAGTGATCCAGATTCTTCTTCAGTTGGCACTTTCCTAGTTAGGTTTATAGCTGTTAAGCTCTAAGGAGCTTTCTTAAGCCACTTAACATGTCCCTGAAAGGCGAGTTCATCACTCACTCAGTAGTGATATCTTTTTAACAAGTCTCTGTCTAGCTCTGATGTTCAGTTCCACATTGCCTCTGATTTTCCCAGATGCCTTCCTGATAAACTCTCTTAGTTCTCAAAAGGATGTTCAAGAGGTCAGCCAGGCCAGTTCCTGCCTTCAGGCAACACTTGGATGGATGGTTGTTTGACCTGTTTTCTGAGAACAGTCTACACACACACACACACACACACACACACACACACACACACACACACCTTACTAGTCTTTTACAACACTCAATCACTCAATCACCTTTGTCTGGAAATTCTTTCTCCTGTCTAATCTGGATTTTAAAAACCCATTTCCTCTTGTTTAAGCCTTTAGTCCTGTCCTTTGCAGATAGGAAGTACTAGTGGTCAGCTCTTTCCATGTAATACCCCTTTTACTCAATGGCAGGTAAATCCAAAGTGATATTTTCCCCTAGATTAAGCTGCCTATTGTATTCTCATGCAGTTAATAGTCAAGCTATTTTATTATTTCGATTCCTCTTGACTTTATCTAACTTCTTCTGGTTCCTCTTTTGATTTTTTAAAAAAAATTCTGACTTTACCATATAACAGAAATATTTCCATACATGAAATGGATCAGAAAAGAGGCCATATAAAACCACAAATCTCTATTATAGACAATTTGCTTTTAAAAATAGAATAAATTTAATATGTTATTTTCACAATTGTCTTTCTTATTTGTGTTTACTTCTAAACTTCCTTCACTTATCATCTGTGCATTTTTGAAAAATTTCAATAATCCTATTTTTGGTCTTCTTTTTCTGGCATTACCATTTCCAGCTCTCATTTCCCTCAATTAATCCTCACTCAGTAAAAAAAAAAAAAAAAAACACATTATTCCTGTAATAAATATACACAATCAAGCAAAACCCAACTCTATATATCTACTATGTCCAAAAATGTCTCATTCCGCATCCCAGATTCATTATTTCTCTATCAGGAGTTGGGTAGCTCACTTCATCATTGGTCCTCTGGAATCACGATTAGCATAACGATCAATCAGAATTTTTGAGTCTTTCGGAGTCATTCCCCCCCCCCCCCCAATACTATTGTTTTCATTTAAATTTTTCTCTTCTACTGAATTACATATAAATTCATGTTTTCCCAGGTTTCTCCAAGTCCATCTCTTTCTTCATTTCTTATGATATAATAATTTTTCATCACATTCAAAGACCATCATTTATTTAATAAATTTTTAGTTGTTGGGTACCAGCTTTGTTTCTAGATCATTGCCCCTATGAGAAAAAAAAAATCTAGATTTTTTTTTTGTTTATTTGTTTTTGAGTTAAAGGCATAAAAATGGCATTATTGGATCAAGAACATACAGTGACTTTGGGGTATAATTCCAAATGACTTTCCAGAATGACTGGACAAATTCACATCTCCATTAGCAATGCATTAGTATGCCTGTCTTCCTATAGCTACTCCAACAATTGTTGGATAATATATGCATATCCTTTGTCCATTTATATGTTGAGATTTAGTTGTATTTTTTACATATCTAGATTATGTCATTATATTTGGATTTAAGATGTTTATCAGAGAAATTTGTTACAAAAATTTGAACTCTTGTTTCCTTTTCAATTTTAATAATATTGGTTATTTTGTACAAAATCTTTCCAATTTTATCAAAATAAAACATTTAATCTTCTTTGATCCTCTCTGCTTCTCACCTATTTCTAAGCTCTTTTTGTATTACTAATTGTAAAAGATACTTCCTGTTTAATTCCTCTGAATTTGTTTCCTCTCTTGAAAAATAAGAACTAAAAAAGTTAGAGCACAACTATAGAAGCCCTTTTTATAACTCTTGGTGTTATAGATATTCATAGAAATATTATCATTTATAATAAACCCACTAACCATGCTAAGAACTCATTAGGTACTTCAGAAACACTTTGTTTCTGGGACAAACTGGGTTTTTGTAAGAGAGCTTTATCCAAACCATTGAATTAGGGCTTAATCACAATAAGAACTTCCAGGAGCCATAGGACTGTATTCTCCTTTGCATCCCATAATGCACGCAAAATAAATGCAGAAACATTTGGTCATTTGTTTTATAGGCCTGAAGTAAATGTAGAATAAACATTTCTTAAGTTTTTTTTCCCCTTCCATTATATTTTGGAATTCTGTAATAGCATGAAAAGTTAGCATGGATCAGGGAATAAGATACATATATTATAAGCTCCAACTCCACCACTAACCAACTGTTAGCTTTGAACAATCAACTGATGAGTCAACATTTATTTTTTAAGTGATTCAAAATGCTATGCATTCAGCTAGAGGCTGGACATGCAACCTGACCTAAAGGAGCTTACATTGGTGCTCTTGGGGAGGCAACATATTCATATACAAATGTAAATTCCTATTATGAGAATTCATTTAAGTCCAGAAGCAATATAATGGACCCCAAACCCATGTGGTTTCCTTTTCTATTGCTTTAGGTAATTTATGTTAAAAGGAAAGTTAGATATTCGATCATAATAATACTGAGTCCTCAATTAGGAAAATTCCCCACATTTAAACATCTATCTCTTTCTGTCTCTGTTTCTCTGTCTCTCTGTTTGTCTCCTCTCTCATTCTCTCTCTCTCTCAGACTCGCTTTCTGTTACATACGCATAATTTTATATACATTTATATTTATATATTTCTGTGTATTTATTGTATTATATTCTATAGTATATAACCCTTATGGTAAATTCTTATAATCACCCAACTAAGATGGCCAGGAGCAGATTAAACATAATTGGAAAATGTCTAAGAAAATAAATAAGAATTTATACATATATATGCAAATGTAGTTCATCGGTGGTTTTCTAAATCAATATACACCTGTAGGGATCATTTTGATTTGAATTTGGCAACAATGTACAGAATTTGCTCCATTATTATTACGCTTTACGCACATTGTTGAAATCCCTAAGTTTTGGGGAGCCCATTTCTACTCAAGGTTTTCTCACCCCATCTTGTTGGAGCCTAATTTTTCTAATCATTCCATGCATTCCTGGCTATTATGGTTTTGGTTTTATGAAGCTATGGAGTGAGAGCAGTTGTTAGAATTGGGAAGATCTGAGTTCAAGTCCTCAGCTGGACACACATCCTAGCTCTGTGAGCAGGAGCAAGTCATTTACCTTCTCAAGGTCTAAATCAATTCTCTTTTAAAAATTTTTATTCATGTTGTTTTCTAATATTGTTTTCAATTTCTAATGATGACCCATAAAACTTTCATTTTAACAAAGAATATAGTTAGGAGTTAGAGTTAAGATGTCAGAATAATAGAGAGAAACATTAGTTGAAGTAATTACCAACATTAGCAAAGTTGCAGGATATAAAATAAACCATATAAACCATCAGCGCACACACACACACACACACACACACACACACACACACACACAGTGACAAATAAATTCAGATATAAACAATTGGAAAAATAGTAATTGATCATGGGTAGGTTATTATACATGACAAACATGATAACTAATATTTAAAATTATGCTAATAATGTAATATATTAATATAGCAACAGTATATATAATATGTAATTAATATAATAAAATTGCAATTCTATCTAAATTAATTTACTTATTCAATGCCATACCAATCAAACCACCAAAAATCATTTTATAGAACTAGAAAAAATAATAACAAAATTCATCTGAAAGAACAAAGGTCAAGAATATCAAGGGAATTAATAATATTTTGGAAAGATGAAAAAAGGTGAATTACCCACACTGATCATAAACTGTATCATATCAATGAAATAAGTTAAGTTACAATAGACAATAATAAATAATCCTTGTAATATAATGTTTGTTAAGCCCAAAGATCCATGTTTTGGGGACAAGAACTTACTATTGGACAAAAACTGCTGGAAAAAAATGGAAAAGTATGACAGGAACTAGAAAGAGAACAACATCTCACACCATACACCAAGATAAGGTCAAAGTGGCTATAATATTTAGACATAAAGGGTGATCCTTAAGCAAATTAGGGAAGGTTGAAACAATTTACTGTTAGATCTATGAATCAGGGAAGAAGTTAGGATCAAATGAGATAGAAAGCATTCCAAAATATAAAATGGAATTTTTTTTATTATATTAAATTTAAAAGATTTTGCATAAAGAGAACCAATGCAACCAATATTAGAAGGAAAGCAGAAAATTGGGAGAATTCTTTTTACAATAAATATATCTGATAAAGCTCTCATTTCTCAAATATAAAGAGAACTGAATCAAATTTATAAGAATATTTCTTTCCTTTTTTTCTTCCACCATATTTGGAATTTTGAAACAGCATGAAAAGTTAGTGTGAATCAGGGAAATAAGATAGATGTATTATAAGCTCCAGCTCCATCACTAACCAGCTGTGTTAGCTTTGAACAGTCAATTGATGAATCAACATTTATTTCCAGGTCCAAGCACAAAAGTTCCTTTAGACTCGAATCCCAAACACCCTGGCTTATCAGAAATGTCTTGCTAGGCTGGCTAGCTGGCTACAACATCTCACCTGGAATACTGGCTCCAGGGTCAACATGACTCAATTTTCAGAACAGAGTGGATCATCACCTGTACCTGAAACTGAAAATTGAGCAAGGCAAATCTCCCTGGCATGGGGTAAAAATGCAAAGCAGGGAAAGAAAGGAAGCCAACCTTCCCTCCTTATCCATTTAGTTTATTATACTCACACTGTAGATAAACAGTGATCTTCCCCCAGGACACAGCAGAAAAGAATATTCAGGAAGGAGAAAGACTGTCCCAATGTGGCAATTTGCAAAGATAAAACTTGTCAAATGAGACCATTCCTGTCCATAAAATAGGGGAAATATCTGGAATCAGAGAGCCTCCATCTTAGATACTCTGGGCATTTATAATCCAGGATTTGGTCTTAAAAATTATTTTCATCATGGTGGATACTTGCTGCATTAATGTAGATAACAACCTCTATGACTTAATAAACAGTCTTTAAAAACTACCCCATTCCCCCAAGGAACCACTCAAATGGTTCAACAATCAATCGAATGATGAATTTCTCTAAATCTCTCTGAAATTCAGTTTCTTCATCTGTAAAATGTGGTGATTGCATGAGTTGATGTCAAAGATTTCAGTTTGAAATCTATGAGCCTATGGACATAAGATGAAATTTTATTTGATCAAAGGGACACAACTAAGATTGCTAAATAAAAAAAAAAAGCTTCTCAATTATTTCCTTCTGCTTGTGTGTCTTTCCTAAATTTAAATACTGAGAGTAAGGAGGCTTAACTTTCATGTGTCTCCCAGAAATCTGTTTATGCCTAGAATTAGTAAATATCAAAATGCCTCTTTACACTGACAGGCAAAAGCTGCAAAAGAGAAATATGTAAACAAAAAAGAACTCATGTCGGGGGGATGAGCTCACACGAAAGAGGATTAATTTGCATAATAAATAGTTCAATATTCAGTAGATTATAAAATAGCAATTATTCTTGAGTTTCTATATTAGGGCTTAGCTAACAAAAAGGCATTTAAAATGTAATAGTGTGCCTTTCAGAAAAAAAAAAATTCTCACTCAAAGACCCTATTTTGATTTGGCTATTTCTTTTAAAATGTTCCATTGATGCTTTTCTTTACCAATACTCACCTTCACCTCTCAATATTGATACATTATTCCTAAAATATGGGCAGTTGGGTGAGGTTAGTGGATAGAGCTCTGGGTCTGTAGTCAAGAAGACCAAGTCCAAAGCCAGCTTGGGACACTAGCTGTGTGACCCTAGTCAAGTCACTTAATCCTGTTTGCCTCAGTTTTCTCATCTGTAAATTGAGCTGGAGAAGATGATTGCAAACAACCCTAATATCTTTGCCAAGAAAATCCCAAATGAGCTAACAAAAAGTCAGATGTAATTGAAAACAACAACATTTCTAAGATAAAAATCCAACCACATCACTCTTCTACTTAGAACACTTCAGTGGCTCCCTATTGCTTTTAGGAAAAATTACAATAGTCTAAACTTGGCATTTCACATTTTTCTCAATCTGGTGCTGACCTCCAATCTAGATAACCCTGTAGACTACATTCTAATTCCCAACTCCTATCCCAGGGTTTTGCTGAGTGAACACATGTTCTTTCTTACTTCTATCCCCTAGAGCCATTGTCTTCCCTCAGATCACTGTCCAAGATCCATTTTTTTCCCTTTTCTTTTTATCAATATATGTAATTTTTTAAAAAATTGCTTTTTTTAAAAATTGAGATTTTAATTTTCTTTTGACCTCTCTTCTCTTGCCCTTCTTGAGTACAGAAACAATTTGATATAGAACATACATGTACAATCGTGGAAAGCATATTTCCACATTAGTCATGTAATTATCTCTCAAAAAGACAAAAAGGAAGAAAATAAAAAAATACGCTTCTATCTGCATTCAAACTTTATTAGTTATTTCTCTGTAGGTGGATAGCATTTTTCATTGTAAATCCTTTGGAATTGTCTTGAATCATGGTATTGCTGAGGATAGCTAAATCATTCACAGTTGATTATATTTATAATGTTGCTATTACCATATACAAAATTTTCCTGGTTCTACTCACTTCATTTTCCATCATTTCATCTCTTCTCAAGTTTTTCTGAAACCATTTTACTTGTCATTTCTTATAGCACAGTAATATTTGATCACAATCATATCCCACTTGTTCAGTTATTCTTCAGCTGATGGCCAGGTACTTGATTTCTAATTCTTTGTCACCACAAAAAAAAAAGAGTTGCTCATTTCTTTTTGCTTATTAAAAAAAAATTTCTTTAGAATATACATGTAGTAATGCTATTGTTGGATCAAAGTATATGGAGAGTTTTATTGCCCTTTGGGCATAGATCCAAGCTGCTCTCCAAAATGGTTGGATCAATTCACAAATCCACCAACATTACATTAGTGCCAGTATTTTTCCAAATCCCTGCTACATTTGTAATTTTTCTTTTTGGTCACATACTCAACTCTATATGTCAGAGTTGTTTCAGTTTGTCTTTCTCTAATCAACAGTGGTTCGAGTATTTTTTAATGATTATAAATAGCTTTGATTTTTTCTTCTAAAAACTGCCAGTTCAAATCCTTTCTAGTCCCACCTTATACATAAGATCTTTCTAGTTCTCTCCAGTTGCTAAAGGCTTCTAGAAATTACTTTATTATAATTTATTTGCTTTCTTGAGTAGCAGGTAAGCTTTTCCAGTGCCTAGCATTCAGTATGTCTTAATAAATGCTTGTTAAGATTTCCAGCTACTAATTCTTAAGCTCAGGAGGAGAAAACCAAAAATATATATGAAGAAAAAGAGCAATAAATAATCCATGTTCTAATTGCTTTACATTTGTGAGTGACCCTACAAGTTTATATGACATCCCATTTTGAAGTAGATCAAATTAAAATATCTAATTAAACGTTCGTGCATTTATGTACATACACAAACACTTTTAAATTGCTGTACAAAATGATCCATTAATTCTTATCTGTTTAGAAAAATGTTGTGGTAATATGTTTTTACCCAGCCTCCTCCTCCTCTTCCTTTTCTCCTTCTCTCCCTCCCCCGCCTTCCACCCTCCATCCTAGAATACCAGGCTGGATCTAAAAGCCTGAGAGCTGGAGAGGATTGAGAAGGAGCCGAGTCAAACTGTGTCAGGAGTGGGCGGCCCACTCAGGCAGGGGGTAGAAAGCTAAAGTCATTCCGTGTAAAGATACTGCTGCCTAGTTATGCTAATAAGCGGGTGAATTCTTTCTCAAACACCATCTGGGTTTTTAAAAGGACTCAAGTGTCGCAGGTATTGTGTGCCTGTGTGTGGTTCCTATATGTTTACAGTCACTTTTAAGTATTTAGCATCAGAAACTAAATAGGTCTCATTAATTTCATGTATTTTCTTCCTGCAATAATTCTCAGCTGAAAAAAAAAAAAGCTGTAAAACGTTTCAATCTTTTTGTATAAGAATGAACCCAGAGGTTGAAATGGACATGTCATTTAGAAATAGATAAATTAAGAAGCCCAATTAAATGCTCCAGTATTCCTTAACATATACAAATACCTTTTTTTTGTCATCATATGGTAGAAGAGTTTAAAACATTTTAATATAGACCATAAGAGCAAATTACCATAAGGAAGTATATAGAAGATGATTTTGCACCTTGAGGGAAGGCCCTATTCAACCTAATAACATGGTAAATGCTGGCCCAGTCCATCACCTACTGTGCGAATTCAATGTAAAGGATCCTTCTTATAGAAAAAAACAAGTTCGATGACTTTTTTTTTGAAAGCTCCCTCTTGCCTCTAGAATAATGTACAGCCTGACATTTAAAGCTTTTCCCAATAGGGCCCCCACCTGCCTCTCAGGCTTATTTCCTATTATTTTCATTCACTCACTGTGCTCCAGGCAAACTGACCTGTTTGCTGTTCCTTATAGAATGTCCTCCATTTTCCCACTGTGGCTAGAATGCTCTCACTCTTTACCCTTGCCTTTTGGACTTTCTAGCTCCTTTTACCTCCTAGAAGAGACAATTTTTGATGTCTCATTTGCTTTGTCTATAGGAACTGTGTGTTTATCTGTAGATATATATTTAAACCTCACCTCCATCCTCAACTGAGAAATCTGCAATGGCCAACTGAAATTCTGGGGACTGGTGCCAGAGCAGAATACCCAGAGGATGCTCACAATACATAGTGAGCAAAGAGAAGAATTTGTTTTGCTTAACTGTGTATGTATGTTGGTTCTTAAAATGCAAGCTTCTTAAGGGCACACACAATTCTGGATCTCTGCAAAGGAGAAAAGAATGGACTTGGAATCTGGAAGACTTAGATTGAAATTTTATCTCTGATGTTTCCCAGCAGTAGAAGCCTGGGTCTTTCTCAGTTTACTCAACTATAAAATGGAAATCATGATGGTACCCATGTCTCAGGGTTTGGATGAGAATCAAATGAGATAATAACTTTAAAGTGCATAGCAATGTCTGTCATATAGCAGTGCTTAATAAGTGCTTGTTCTTGCTTCTCTTTGAATCACTAATAACTAGCATATTGGCATACAGTAGGTACTAATTAATAATTAATTCATCATTGGATTGAAATCCCATGTCCTTGAATGGCTGTCATCCTAGAATTTTCATGAAAAAATGCTAATGTAATTCACACATTTATAAAAATTACTTCTGGGTAGTTACTGGCAGAGCTGAGACACACAATAATCTCTGTCCTTCTTGGATAACCCAGAGAAGTTGCTTAGACAGAGGAAGCTTTAAAACAGCATAAAAACAAAACCAAAAAGCAAATAGCTAACATTATAGTCATCTGAAAGGCCAGCCATGTCATGTTGCTGAAAAGGATTTTTGACATGCAGGGCTGTCATTAACTGAATTATTCCATCAATCTCCTATATTGATCCAAATCTCATTGTCCTAGACACTAAGAGAATGCTAGAATGGGAAATCAGTGAACTAGGCTACGTTGAGGCAAGGGTCACCTACATGAGCAGATCTGATGAAAACTCATCCATACCACCCTCTCCTGAAGCATACAAGTGGCCAAAAGTCTCAGTACCCTTGATCCACCAAAGGTCCTCCAGTTTAAAACATTAGGGTCACCTGTAGATGTCAGAATACAATTTTCAGAAAGATTATTTTAAAGATAGAAATATATAGGGTCCGGAACTAGCCATTTCCTGTAGCATTATGGGAGGAGGGAAACCCAGCAGGGGAGGAAGAGCATACTTGAGTAGATTTGGTTCAAGGGAGGGATATTTTAAGCTGCTTTAATTATTCAAATTCAGGCATCCATACTATTAGATGAAATAAACCACTTGTATTGTACGAAGAGGAACGAATGCCTCCAACTTTTGTTCTGAGTCTGTAAGTAACAAAGCACTTTGGAAATGATTGGTCTGAGCCCTTTTAAGCACTCGCAGATTTGGCAAGCACTCAGACAGATACTAAGTGTCTTTGTGCAAAAGACTGAAGATACAAAGATGAAAAAACCATTCGATAAGTATTTATTAAGCATCTACTATAATTAATACACTTAAGAAAGGTTATCTTTCTTCTAGATAGATCCATTTTTTTCTGCATCTCCCCATTTTCTGGACTCTTTTGTGCCTGGAATTTTCTATGCTAGAAATTTCCAGCTTTCCATTTTGCTCTCTGCCTGTCACTTCATGGAAACTAATCTACAGAGCCATTGCCCATCATTCTAAAACACCTGGTGCTTTTCTTCATCATTATGACCCTATTGTATGGGATAGGATCATAGATATCTGCAATAGAGTGGAGGTGAAGAACAAGAGCCCCCAGAACTTGAACATAAGGCCAGGGAAATGTTTTCTATATTATTATTGCCTTTTCTCTTCCCATTAAGGACTGAAAAGCATATTAGCCAAAGTCTTGGTGCCAGGTGTACCTGCTCCCTCTGGAGATGCAGTTATATTCAGGGTTCTGATCTTGATGGTAACATTGTCTTCTCCTATCCCATGTCCTTGGATATCCCAACTCAAGCTATCAGTCTTCCCTTTTGAGTTGAAATATGCTCATAACATGCCCATGATTTGCATTTGGCTAATTTCCTACTTCTGCAAATCTTTTTATCAGCTCCAAATGGATTGAAACCATATTAGAGCAAGAAGAGGTGGGTGTTAGATGAGCATTTTAGACTTTTTCTTCTCCAAAGTATTGTGTGCATGTAATAAGCAGAAGCCAACATAGTCATTTTGAAAGGGAGGGAAAAATTTAGTTTAATTTCAGTCACAACAGAAGAATGTGCCGAGGGAGGAACCTTTAACATTGTTTGCTTGGCAATCCTCTGGAGTCCGATGCCCCACAATCTGAAGATGGAAATGGCTTTGGCTAGCTTTCTATACATTTCCCTCTTTGGAGACTCCTTGCCTAGCTCTCTGTTGGTTGACGGCGATGTCATTGTGTCCCTACACCATAATTTCCCAGAGCATTTCCCCTGATCCTTCATCACACAAGACACTAGAAGGGTTGATGACCTTCTGTGCTGCCACTTCCATTTCCTCATTACCAAAATTGACCTTGTTTCTGTTATTTGAAAGGGCTCAGGCCACTGTCACTCAGCCTTCACGACAGCAGAACACTAATAACAGTATTGTCGGCCGAAGGCTCCAGCAGCTGTTGCCCAGCATTGTCCTCTCCTCCCAGAATCCATTTTGGATTTCTGAGCCCAGTCAGCAGGCCCTCTTGGCTCACTTTGGTGAGCATTATACTTTGTGATAATTCTCTTCTTATCATTAAGTCATTTAGTTGTAGGAAATCATTGTCTAGAATGATGGGGCCGTTGGTCAGATTTGTTTAGCTTTTCTGGCAATCTCCTGCATTCCATAGTTACTCACAATCAGATGTGAGCCTTTGAACAACAGCTTCTTTGCAGAAGCCCTGGGAAGCAGAATTATCTGTCCAAGGTGCTGAAAGTAACACGAGATAGAGACAGGATTTGAATACAGCATCTCTGCCTCCCAGTCTGGGACTTTGTCCTTTGTACCACTAAGGCTTGTGGTAGCTCAAGGACTCTAAGAGTATGGGTCTTTTATGTTCAAAGCAAATCAAAGGCATAATATGGCAGGAACTGATTTGACAGTTTAAAATTTTAAGTCATTTAAATTTTCCATAACTTTTTGAGGTTTTAATTGCCAGCTTTTACATAATGTTTCTCAGGCTGTCAACTGTGACCTGTATTTATAGGGAACTATTTTTATTTCATATTCTCTTGACAAAAATCTGAAAGCACATTTTTAAATGGTGAAACAGAGCCTAACTTTTCAGACGTGGATTGTAATTGTGTTTGAGGTTTAGGGGGAAAGAGAGTAACTTTCATTTTAATATATAAACCAATTAATTTTAAAGAATAATTTTTAAAAGATTTTAAGAAGGTTAGGTCAGTCAGTTTCACTAGGCATATTCTCCATATAGTTGAAAAATTAATATTCCTAAAATTATGCCTCTGACTGTGATATTCCTCTGTTCAAGAAATTTATATGGCTTTCTTTTGCTGATAAAGAGATTTGTAGTGGTACTAAACTAGCCACAAATGCATATTATGGATATATTTCAACTCAGAAGGGAAGACTGATGGTTTGAGCGGGGCATCCAAGGACATGAGATAAGAGAAGCCAATGTTACCATCAAAATACAGACACCTCAGTCTGGAATTTAAAGCTTCCCACAATTCAACTCTCACTTACTTCTCTATATACTTCCCACTACTGTCCTCCATGCATTCTATATTCAAGTCAAACTGGTCTATGTCTCATTACAATACAAGCTCCTGATGGGAAGGATTTTTTTGTATTCTCAACACTAAGCATGGAGGTCTACATAGAGTTAGTACTTAATGCTCAATTATCAAACATTTAAGAGCTTATTAAATGCCACTGCAGATACAAAGACAAAATAAAATAAAATCAGTCCTCTTAGTCAAATCTTAACTACTGACTATTTATTATTCTTGAAACTTCAGATTTCATGCTTGGCATAAACTATATCCCATCTCTAGCATGCATTCCCCTCTGTCTCTTAGAATCATTCACTTTTTTTCCAGGCTTACCCCAGATTCTTCTTATTCTGAGAAACTTTCCCTGATTCACCCAGTTCATTAATACTCTCTCCCTTCTTGAGTTCAATTGCATTTCCTTCTGCACATATGTGGCATCTGTCCAGGACAATGTAAACTCCTTGAAGGCAGGAGATGTATTTTAGTTAATCTGTTTTCAGTATGGACAGAACATGCCACATTGTAGATGCTTACCAAAGATTTGTCAACAGATTGATTCCTTAAACATCTCAAGTATATTTAAATTCATGAACAATACAAAAGTATAAACTGTCATTTGATAAATATTAATTGAATCTTGTTGTAATATGGGAGTCACCTGCCAGTGGCTGCTGGAGATCTTTCTCAGACCTGTAGAAGGGATCTTTTCATGTGAGAGGATGATGATGATGCAAGGAGACTGAGAGGCAGTTGCTGGTCTTCACTGAGAGGCAGTTGCATTGTCTGACCTCTCTCCTCTTCCCTCTGCCTCCAATTTATTTCATTCCAAGTCCACAAGCAACACCTGTGTCAGTAAAGACTGCTTTGCAACTCCTTCAGATATTGATTCACAGCTGTGGAGGCTCTCGGAGAATTGACCCGCCCCTTCACCTAGGCATGGTCCTTAACAGAACTTAAGAACAGAACATTTTAAATTGAACTTGAAATGATCTAAAATAATGGTTTCCACATTTCTCAATCCCATTGACAGTTCCTGAATTTAGTGAGGCATGGGATACAGCCTGCATGAAGATTAATTTGAAACTCTGAATCAGGATGAGGAAGCAAGCTGATTCCTACTCCATCACCTTTTTGCTGAGAGGAAGGAGGCATGTTTCATCTGCAGCCCTCTGAAGTCATGAATGCTCACTGCCTACAATAAAGTTTTGATGGCTTCCAAATGGTGCCTTCTTTCACATGACTGTGATCAGTATGTCAACTGTTTATCTGGTTCATTTTCCTTCCCTCTGAATTAATTTTTACAAATCTACCCAAGCAGGCTTGAATTCTACTTTTTAAATGTCTTATGGTACAGTAATATTCCACTACTCTTTAGATCCATATTCTCCAATTAATAGGCTCCCTACTGGATGTATCTCTTTACTAAGGAAAAAATGCTACTTTGAATATTTTTTGTTCTGTCTTTGATCTCCATGGGATATATGTATGTAGTATGTATGTGTTCTGTAAAGGAGGGATTATATCAGAGGTCTCCTGCAGTTAGCTGCTTGGGGATTATGATGTCAAACTGCTTCTGAATTACTTCATAGTTGCAACAATATGGCATAAGTGCTCTTTAATTTCCATTGCTTCTTGATCACTTACTGTTTTCATCATTTGCAATCTTTGCCAATCTGATGGGTATGAGATGAAACATCAAAGCTGTTTCAACTTAATTTTATCTTCTTAGTAGTGATTTGGAGCATTCTTTCAGTCAACAAGCATGTATTAGGGACCTAGCATATTGTCTCTGTGCACTGTGTTAAGCATTGGGGATAAAATGAAAAGCAAAAGAAAGTTTCTACTTTCAAGAAGCTTACAGTCTAAAGGGGAAAACAATATGCAAACACTTAAAACTAAGATAATAAATGAGATAAACTGGAATTAATCTCAGAGCGAAGGCACTAAGATTAAGAAACACTGGGAAAGGCGTCTTTTTTATTATAGCTTTTTATTTACAAGATATATGCATGAGTAATTTTTTCAGCATTGACCCTTGAAAACCTTCTGTTCCAACTTTTCCCCTCCTTTTCCCCACCTCCTCCCCCAGATGGCAGGTAGACCAATACATGTTAAATATGTTAAATACAATATATGTATACATATTTATACAGTTATTTTGCTGCACAAGAAGAATGGGACTTTGAAATAATGCAAAATTAATCTGAGAAGGAAATCAAAAATGCAAGCAGACAAAAACAGAGGGATGGGAAATGCTATGTAGTTGTTCACACTCATCTCCCAGAGTTCTTTTGCTGGGTGTAGCTGGTTCTATTCATTATTGAACAAATGGAACTTATTTGGTTCATCTCATTGTTGAAGAGATCCATGTCCATTAGAGTTGATCATCATATAGTATTGTTGTTGAAGTGTATAATGATCTCCTGGCCCTGCTTATTTCACTCAGCATCAGTTCATGTAAATCTCTCCAAGTCTTTCTGAAATCTTCCTGCTGGTCATTTCTTACAGAACAATAGTGTCCACAACATTCATATACCACAGTTTATTCAGCCATTTTCCAATTGATGGGCATCCATTCAATTTCCAGTTTCTGGCCACTACAAAGAAGGCTGCCACAAAAATGTTTGCACATACAGGTCCCTGGGAAAGGCTTCTTGCAGAAAGCAGGTCTTTAGATAAAACTTAAAGGGAGCCAAGGAAGTCATTAAGTGTAGATGAATAGGAAAAACATTCCAAGTGGACAGCAAGTGAAAATACTCAGAACTGAGAGATGGAATGCTATGTTCAAGGAATAACAGGAAGGCCAGTGTCAATGGATTGAAGAATATAAGAAGGGGAGTAAGTGTAAAAAGAATGGAAGGAGATTAAAGGGTTCATGTTAGGAAAGGCTTTAAAAGTAAAACAGAAGACATTATATATGATTCTGGTGATAATAGGGAGCTTTCCAAGTTTATTAGATGGAGGGGAGGAGGAGAGACATGACCAGACCTGCACTTTAGGAAGAGCATTTTGACATCTAAGTAAAGAATTGTTTGAAGTGGGGAAGTACTTGAGGTAAGGCAGCCAAACTATTTTGATTGTCCAGATGTGAAGTGATGAGAGAATAGAATGGGTCACTGCAATGGTGGAAGAGAAGAGGAGGAGAAAAGGAAGAGGAAGAGGGGAGAAAGTTTGGACAGAACTTGATAATGGATTGGATATAGGGAGCTGGGTAAGATAGACTAATGAAACATGATTGACCTTTAGGTTTAAACATGTGCTTGAGTGCTGGGATGATGGTGGTGCCCTCAACAGGAATTGAGAAATTAAGAAGATAGAAGGGCTTGGGTGCTAATATAGTGAGTTCAGTTTTGGACCTGTTGAATTGAAGATGTTTGTGTGACTACATAGAATTCCCAATCCCTCTATTTTTGTCCGCCTGCATTTTAGATTCACAGGTTAATTGTACACTATTTCAAAGTCCGATTCTTTTTGTACAGCAAAATAACTGTTTGGACATGTATACATCTATTGTGTTTAACTTATACTTTAACATATTTAACATGTATTGGTCAACTTGCCATCTGGAGGAGGGGATGGAGGGAAGGAAGGGAAAAGTTGGAACAAAAGGTTTGGCAATTGTCAATGCTGAAAAATTACCCATGCATATATCTTGTAAATAAAAATCTACAATAAAAAAAATTTTTAAAGATGTTTGTGTGATATCTTATCAGAGGGATATGATAGGCAATGGGAGATATGAGAATGGAGTTTAGAAGATAGGTTAAGGCTGAACAAATAAATATAACAATTATACATAGAAAAATGATAATCGAATCCATCAGAACTTATAAGATCACCAAGTAAAATAGGATTTCATATCATTGTTGGTATTTAAAATTTCCTCCTTTGAGAATAATGTGATCATATTCTCTGATGCCTTCTCTATTCAGCAATGGCTGTTCTTACATATTTGTATCAAATATATACACATAAATATATGTCAGATATCAGAACATTATCAGCTATTTTCTACAAAGATTTTTCTCAACTGACAATTTTTTATACTGGGTTTATTAATTTTGTTCATGCAAAAACTTTGTCATTTTAGTTCATTGAAATTGTCTATTTTATTTTTATATAATCACCTCTGTCCCTTATTTGGTTAAATTTCATTCCTTGGCCATAACTAACTATTCAAAGTACTTTCTTCCATTCTTCTCAATCAAAAAATGTTAACATCTGTGTAGTTCACATAAACATTTGGAGTCCATCTTGATATATGGCATAAGTTGTTGGTGCAAATGTAATTCCTGCCAAACTGCTTTCCAAATTTCTTGTCTAATAGTGTATTTACCTGAGTATTTTTTGTCTCCTGGATCAATTTTTCTAGACAAAAGACTATTGGTCACATTTTTTCCATTCTGTATTTTAAAAGCTGATTATTTGAATCCTATGTAAGATTTTAGCAATCCATTCTCCCTCTCCCAGCATGAAGTCAGTTACATCTCTCCTTCTGAATTCTAGGGATACTCCTGAAGGATTGGGTGTCTCTTTATCACCATCTCTTCAAATCCCTGGTATTTCTCCTCTGCTAACCACCACTAATTAGTTTCTCAAGTCCATTTACCCAGGACTGACATTGAGTTAACAATGATTAATTTTTACTAATTTTTTTTATTTTGAAGATAGAGCAAGAACAGAATTTCAAACATTTCCCCAACACCTGGTGGGGCATGCTCTACCTTAAGCTACTCAGTGCCTATAGAGATTTGGCTCACATTAATTCAATTTTTTGGTAGATTTATACCACTTGATAAAACTGCTGGATGCATCTTCCTTTCAGTTACATTGAACTGTATCCTAAGAGTCATACTTTGGAGCATAGATACTGTACCAGTTGGTCACTAACCCTAGCATGAACTGTGCTTCAAATCTTCTTGGGGCTCATTGTCTTTACTTTTAGAAGCTTGCAAGGTCACAGCTATCCATAATCTCTTCACCTCAAATGAGGAAGGGAAATACACAAAGTCTTAAAGAACAGACAAATGGATCACATGTCTACCTTAAATGAAGAAAGCCCAAAGCCTCTCCCCTTATGGTATAGTCTTTCTCCTCTCACTAACATGCATCCAAGCAAGAAATAATCTTTAAAAGTCTGTCTGTGATTGATTTTTAAATGTACCCCTAATTCCAACTCCACAGATAAATAAGGGGTTCCTCTTCATCATATGACCAGCAGAGCAGAACTAGTTTCAAATATCTACATGTGTTCCAGGTCTCTCTAAGGTATTTCTATTACACATCATCATGCCTTCCAGGAAGCAGCCAGTCCCTCCCCCAGTTTCTCCCATGAGGAGTATTGCATCAGTCAGGAGCACCTGCTCACCAGTCCCTCACTACACATATAATCCTTATAATATGTAATAGTATTAGATTCAACCCAACAGTTTAGCTTGGGAAGAATTCTGTGATTTTGTTGAATGGTTTTAGATCTCCCTCCCAAATTTGTGTCCATTGCAAATAGGAAGAACAGGTCACCAGACTTTATCCAAGACCTTGTTAAAAATGCTAAATGGTTTGAGGGCCAGGCATGGATTCATGGCTCACAATCGTAGAGATTTCCTTCCAATAACTTTATAAACATTGATGACTTCTCATCAGATCTGGCTATCTAAACCAGTTCTGAAGCCACTTGACTATTATTCTATGGCTTCATCTGGTCCACCAGAAAAACAAGAGCCTTTGTACAATGCTTTGTGTAAGTCTATAATATTCCATTCATCTATTAGCATAGTGACCTAAAATGGAAATAATGTTAGGTAAGACTAAAGCCATATTGGCCTTTGGTGAATGCTGCTCCCTTTTTCTAGATATTCATTAACCTTCTCTTTAAGATTTGTTCCAGGAATTGCAATTGGCAGATTTTACTCTCTGTCCTCTTCTGGTCCTGTAGCACCCCTCAAATCCTTCACAAATCTTCTCTGTCAGAGAGAAATGATAATGATTAGATCCTCGATCCTGAGATGGGAGGGACCTTGGGAGCCATTTACTCCATCAGAGTAAACTCTGAGATCTAGAGCAGAGCAGCAACTGTCTTACTCAATCAAAAACTGGTGAAGGCAGAATTTGAACCCTCATCATCTAATAAGTAGATTTTTCTTAATCTAGTGTCTTTCCATGGCACTCCATTGGTTCCTCTCATGATGCTGAATTAGATTTGCGTAGGAGAGCTAGATGCTCTCTTGTGTTCTTCTTTTGTTCCATTTTCTCCAATCCAAAGATCATTGCTCTTGACAGACAGAGAGGTGGGGGCAAAGCAAAATACTTTGGCCTTATTTCCCTCATGTTATTCCCATCCACTCCATATTACAGTCCCATTCATTCACTGTTCTTCCTCTTCTCTACAATATTTCTTTTTCTAAAACAAGAATCCACAAAATCTTTTTTGTTATCCAAATGAGTAAATTATTATCTCATCAGGATGACCCAACCACAATAAGAATTAGCAAAAAGAGTTGCACATGCCTTCCAAAGTCTAGTTCATTGACAGGTCTCCTCCCCAGACCGAAATCTTGCCTTTCCGATATTTTTTGGAGATCGAAGCAACTAAAGACATTTGCAAAAATCATCTGCCAAGGAGGTGCCGTGACAGAGTCAGTAGAGAGTACCGGGCCCCTATTTCACTACAAAGAACATATGAACTCTTTGTCCCTGACACTTTACACAATATGCTCCCTGGCTTTAAGAAAACACTATTCCATGTTCTCCCTCTAATCAGGCTTGTCTGCCAGCCACAGAACAGAGAGGCCCATTGTTATACACAGCTGTCATTTGTTCCTTCTTCTTGCTCCCTCTGACTCCAATATCTCTGAGGTATTTAGGGAAAGTAATTTTCAGTTGGAAATCTCCTGCCCTTTGGGTAAGTGCTAGCCCAGCACTTCATCAATGGCCAAAGAATTCCCAGCTATCTGGGATGTATCAGGACAGTTGATAAAACCTCACAGAGCAACCTATGATAGCCCATCCCATCATAAATTAAAAAAAAAAAGGCAGCAGCGGCAGAAAGGCCCTTTGTCAGTGTTTATCTGTAGCGCTTTTATTCTTTGCCCTTGATTTCCTCTTCAGAAAATTGATGCGCCCTTAAATTGAAGCAGGAGACTTGACAGGTGATGGTTAGTGTGATAACTGCTCAGATTTCATCAGCCAGTGTTTTTCTCGCGCGGCAATTGTCGGGAACTTTCAGCTAGATTACCTGTCATCCACTGCATCAGATAAAAGAGGGCGAGCTGAAAGAGGCTTCTGCCCCTGGCCCTCAGAGGAAATGGGAAGTGCAGGTGAGGCAGGGGCTGCCCGGAGCCGTGGGGGGCCTCCTCAGCAGGTGATTCCTTCCCGAAGGCCAGCCCGAGCCCCGGCCCTCATCGGAGATGCTCCCTGGGGAATCTGCCCAGCTGAAATGGATGGGGAAGAAATGAAGGAGCCTGCATCCCCACGTGGGGCCTAGGAAAGGCAGAGGTTCCCCCTCCCATGGGGAATGGCCCTACTTGGATCTCTGAAGGCAAGGTGGTTTCATCACATGTTACAAGATGCTGATGGGGAACTTGCTCTCCACTGCTGGCAGGTTGTCTGATCCTAGGAAGGATTTCATGACTTTATGGAAAAGTAATTTTTTTGGGGGGGGGTTAGGGAGAGAAGTAAGGTTTCAGTTAGAATAAAACTGGGGAAAGGGTATTTTTTACATAAATCTTAGATGTGCAAACAATTTCCTCAGATCCTTTTTGAAGGGACAGATCAAAACAAAGAAGCAAAGACCGAGGATTAAAGGTCTCTTTTAGTTTCTGAATTTTGGGGTTTCTGAATTGTTCATTTCTGTACTTCTTTGTAAACTGCAAATGTCACAAAATGAACTTCTTTCCTCTTTCAATTTCTTCCTCATGCCATAGAGAAGCCAGTATTTAAATATAGCCATTGCTTTAGTAAAATGGTGCCCTTCAAGAACAATTCCATTTCACAAATATATATTAATCATGTATTAAGTGCCAGTCACTGTTCTGGGTGCTGAAGAGATAGACAAAATAATACAGTCCCTGGCCCTACAGAGAATATAGCTTACATTTCTTCATGGATACAGCTTTTCCACAAATAAGTAAATGCAAGATTCATGTCAAGGGATTTCATAGGAAAGACAGCATTAAGTACAGAGGGCATCAGGAAAGGCCTCCTGTAGGAGGTGGCCCCAATCTGTGCATTGAAGGAAGCCAAAGATAATAGGAGGAACCCAAGAAAGAATTAAGTGCTAAAGACCAGCACAGAAACTCTTCGAAAGCATCAAGGTGGAGGATGGTCTATCTTGACCAGGAAACACATACATGGAACTGATCAGTAGGAATGGAGAGCTGGATAAGCAAGGACATGACTTTCCTTTTGCTATACACACCTTAGGGCCTGCCATATAGGAAGGGCTTAAAAATACTTTATGGCTAATTGCAGTGAAGATAATCTAATGGGAAATAAACAAGCAAAATGGCAGATGTAGTTCACTGGCAGCCTCCCTTCCCACTATGGTAACAGAGAGTCTCATAGAATCAATGTGGCATCCTACATTTCTATTATTTTTTTATTAATTAATGAAGTGTTACCCATGACCTTTGCTTCAGAGTCAGATTTGACAGTCAAACCCTAAACCTGAGGTAGGAATCACTTTTTGGAGATTCAGTTTTCTTCAACTCAATCTGGTTCGATTCGACATATATTTATTTAACTGTTACTAGATGGGACTTGCCCATTCTAGGTCCTCATGGTGATTATACTCTACTAGGAAGGGTTGGGGATGTACACAGAGAAGTATGATATGAAGTCAAATGAGATCAAAGAAGAGAACTAAACAAAATTCCCTCTCACTAGTGAGAAGGTGGTGGTCCCTCAGCGGAGTCTTCAAGATAAAGGATTTCAATAGGTGCATACAAGGAAGACGTGTACTCGCACCAAGTCTCCATCCTTGGACATCTTGTCTGGATGATAAAGTAATAGTGTGAATGTCTCATTTTTCATCTAATTCAATACATTTGAAAACATCAAGACCTCATGACAAAAATGAAAACATTTACTATAAGAACTGGGCCAATCACCAAGTATTTATTAAGCACCTACTAAGTGCCAGATACTAGGTTCAATGAGCTAATATTCTCCGGATTGTGTTTGTGGGAGAGAAAGGATATAACAAAAAGAATCCTGGCTGTGGGAACCTGGGTTTGTATCTGACTTTGTCCTATTTAAAATAAAAGTCTTAGACTACATGACTGAGGTCTCTTTCCACAATTCCATACATGGCACATGAACAAGGGATGATAACTATAGTATTGGTTCAACTAAGGAGAGACATAGGATAAAAAATGGAGGAAAACAGGGAAGGCTTCTCATAGGAGGCAGCACCTGCATTGAGTCTTGAAGAAAGACAATGATTCCAAGAAGCAAAGAGAAAAGAAAAGGACATTCTAGAAACTGGGGCTAGCATGAGCCAATATTTACAGGTGGAAGATAAAATCTATGAGTCTGGTTCAACTGGAACATAGAGTTTATTTAGGGGATTCATATAAAACAAGACTTTTGCTTTATTGAAAGACACATTGTGATTGTTACTAGAAATTGGACCCAATTTTGTTCAGATTATTTAGTACTTTTTTACTTTATATATTTCAGTGCATTTTTTTTTTGCTCAGCAGAATATTAGTTCTTTGGAAAGGGGGTTTCTTTCATCTTTGTCTTTATTCTCTGAACACAGAGTCAGGAGTATTTTTCTTTTGTCCAGGTCTGTGTTTTCAATGGCAAAAGAACTCCCAGAGAGGAAACTCCCTTCACTACTATAGATTAATAGAGTTGGGGTGAGCCCAATGAAGTGACTTACTTGCAGTCCCACAGTAATTATATCAGATGCCAGACCCAGATATTAGTCACTTGAAGGCCACCGTGATGTTAAACCACTTCAATCCTGCCACAGAGTGGACATTTAATAAAAGCTAAGTTTATTGAAAAAAGGAATTCTGCCTGGCACTTCTGTCCTGGTCTCCATCACTTCAATGATATCTTTCATTATACTTCTTTAATATACTTAGAACTCAGTGATTGTCCTGGCAATTGGCTTAGAAAGAGGGGATATATATATATATACCCCACAGCAGCCTTCCCTTTAGCCAGAATTCTGTTCTCTGTCTTCTGAAGTCATCATCCATATTCCTGTATCAGACACACTCATTACTCTACACCTTTGCTTGGACCTGGAATTGCAATCCCATTCCTTTCCACCTATCCAAATCTTTTCATTCTTCAGTGCTCACTGAAAGTCTCCTGAATGGCAGAGTAGATATTTGGAACCAGATCTTCTGACATGAAGTTCAATGCTCTTTCCATTATACTGATGCTGATCTAGAAGGAATCTAGCCTAACTTGTTACCAGTGAACTCATGCTGGTTCCTGGAAAGCACCACTTTCTTCCCTAAGTGTTCACACTATCTGCTCAGTAATCATTCATACTTTATTAGATTTAACACCCTCACACACTGGCTTCATATTCACAGCTATAATTTTGGTGGTTGTTGTTTTTGTTGTTTTTAGTACAAATGTAATTCATTCAGACATTACGACATCTCTCATTTAATGTAGCTACCCAATTCTCTTGCTGTCTCCTTCATCTCTGATTGTCTTTTAATTTGCTTTCTATATTCATGCATTCATTCAGCTATTCAACACACATGTATTAACAGCTACTTGGTAGTCTTGGTAGACTCTGGGAGAGGTAGCAATTTTAGTCAAGTCGCGGTCTGGGTCTCTCCCTTCAATCAATCAAAAGGTATTTATTGAAGATTTATCTGCCCCAAACTAAGGATTCAAATATGTACATGAAAGAGGCCTCAAAGACTTTACAATTTACCTTCATGGCGCCTCTAGGCACAAACATGGAAAATTCTTATTCATGATCTTATGGGACAAGGGCATTAAAAAGTTACAAAAATAATCTGCCTTGTGAGATTTTATGGGAAAAGTTATATTTGATATAAAGTAGAGAAAAAAGGAAGTAAAGTCTTCCTGGAAGAGGAGGCCTTTGGGCTGATAGGTAATGTCTAAATGATAGGTAAGTCTTAAACAGGGGAACTGTGCAAAGGGAGATTTTTCTAGGCAGAGGTCCCAGTCTGAGCAATAGGATGAAAGCAGAAAGACACATTTGAAGATAATTCTCCTTGATTGAAGATGGAAGCACAATAGAAATGGAATAGTTGTGCCTTTTATCTCTTCTCTATTCTATTACATCCTCTTCTCAAAGCAGTAGGGACCTCCCTATCCCTTCCTTCTTGCTTTGAAGGAAGCTTTAAAAGCATTTAGTAATTTTTCTTCAATCTCAAGAACACTTTCTGCTTTAGTCCCTCCTGTACACCTCACTTTTGTACTTCCAAATTTTTAGTAGATCCCATTTTAACATTAGAATCATATATTCCATATTTTCTCTGTTTCTCCTAGTTCTTATAATAAAGAAGTTTTTAAGCAAAAGACAACTGACAAATTAAATGTGTCTGATGGTATAATTGACATTCCACATTCACAGCACACCCCACTCCCACCTTTTTGCCAAGAGGAAGGAAGTATGTTTATTATTCTCCTGGCAGCAAGATTGTTCCTGACTATTAATCTGAAAGTGGAAAAATGTTAACACTGTTTTTGTTTACATTATTGTAATTATTGAGGCTGCTCTCATTTGATTTTACTTTCTTCTCTCTGAATCAGTTTTATACAACTCTTTCTTTGTTTCTCACAATATTTATAATGTCCATTCAAGGTCATCCACTGCATCTCTGAGCCATCACCAGTAGTCTTGACTTGACAGGGAAGGCTCTAGAAGAGAGAATGAAGCTGATGACTTTGAGCAAGTGCCTCCCTTAAATCCAATTTACACAGAAATAAAAAAAAAAGCAATCATATCTCATTATTCATATATCACAATTTGTCCAACCATTTTCCAATAGATGGGAATTTGCTTTGCTTTCCTTTTTTTTTCACAACCATTGTTATATTTTGTCATATGTGGGCACTTTCTTTGTCTTTGATCTCATTCATATCTCTCAAAGTAATGGGATGATGTTTCTTTTCTTATGTAATTCCAATTTTTTTAAACAGTAAATGTGGACCAATTCTAGACTCCATCAATAGTGATTTTGTGATCATAAAATTGTAGATCAATAGCTGGAACCCACCTTAGTGATCATTTAGATCAATGCTCTTGTTTTACAAATGGGGATTTGGGGACCCATAAATGTTCCATGACTTGTGCAGGATCATGCTGCTGAGGCTAGATTCAAACTTGGAATTTCCCACCTCCCAATCCATTTTGCTCTTCACTGTATTCTGCCTTTCCAGGCATTGAATGACCTGTTACTGAATAAAAAGTCTTTTCATTGTCCTCCTTTCAATCTTCCTACCACTAAGTGCCTATCAGGGATTTCCCAGCTGACCAGGTTTTTAAAGTTAAAGACAGCTCATCTTCTTGCTCCCTTTTAGCCTCATATTCCTTCTAGGGTATGTAACTTGGATTTACACACACCCCCGCCCCAGTTTCCCCCCTCACCTCCCCATCTTTTCCCTCACCTCCTCTTGCCTCTGCTTCTTTGAAAGAGCATTCGCTGCAGCCAGCCTCTCCCCAAGAATCATCTTCCTCAAGTGTTGTTTTAACCACAGACTATATTCTTGGAACTGAAGTGGCTGCCAATTGCCTCTTGAATCTGATTAAGACCCCCTGATCATGGGTTTGAAGGCCCTTTACCAATGGGCTATTTCTTGCATGACTGCCCCTATCTGCTGCTACTCCCCACCCCCATCTCCTAGTCTGTGATTTCTACTCTCGTCAAGCAGGTTCAGTTCTTTCCATCAGGCCCATACTTCCTCCTTCTAAAATCATTCCCTTCTGTTGGAAAGCCCCCTCCCTCATCCAAACTATAATCTTGGCTCTCTCGAAGACTTGCCTTCTCATTGTCTCTCTCCAGTTCAATGCCAGAGGTATCCTCCCTCTTACCCCATCTTTTGCATCTTGATTCAGTCCAAAATCACTCACACTACTGGACTATGTGTGTTTTAAACTGCTGCCTGTCATGGCTTTGGGGGTTTCCTAAAAGGCAACATAGTCCAATGGGGAAGAGAGTGGACAAGGGGCCAGGAACACTTTGCTTCAAATACTACATTAGACATTTACTGACTGCATCACACCAGGCAAATCTTTTAACATTTCGATGCCTTATTTCCCTAATTGGTAAGAAGAACTATGTCATTGGCTCCTTCCAAGACTAAATCTAGGATCTTATTATTTGAGAATTTACCAATACCTGTCTCTTTTCACATCACAATATATCATTGGCTTTCCACAAGTTGAAACAAAAGAAAAAGGAGAGGAAATAGGAGAGAGTGATGTTTTGTCCTCTCCTAGACCTGTGGTCACATCCTATTGTGGTCTGATCTGCCATCTGCTGCTTTCCCCATTTAGAAGGCTATGTGGGGAGAGAGGAATTTGCTAGCACATACAAGGGACCAAGTTCTCATTTCAGAATCATTTGTATTTGGTTTTATAGAAAGGAATTAGGGGTCCCCAGAAGACAAATTGGAAAATCTGACGAGAACTCAAATATTATCAAATTGCATACAAGTATCCTGAACAGATCTGGTAGGCATTGTTCCAATCCATCTCAGCTGCTGGAAGACAACTGTGATGATAGCCAGACAATCACGCAAAGCAATTTCCCAGCAATTCTGAGCCAACTATTCCCACCTCCATTCCAAAGGATGCAAGATGTGAGTCATGAAGTCAGGAATATTAGAGTTGAAAAGGTGTTCCTATTGCATAATGAAACAAACAAGAAGATGAGGCTCTTTTTGCTTTGGAGTTAGACCAGTAATTCCACTGAAATAGAGAAGTCCCAAAGAGGAACCCTCTTTCACCAAAAGAGATTAGCCCCAGTCCTACAGATTAGAATATTCAAGATTTGCCTCCAGACACTGAGAGTCCCTGAAGTCACACAGCCAGCATGTCTCAGAAGTAGGATTTAAACACAGATCTTCCTGTTTTTGAGATCAGCTATTTCAGATTGACTCACAGACAATGAGGAAATAAAGGCAAAATAAAACCATCACTTCTCTAGTCAGGAAGCCTACAATTGAATTTTAAAATCCTAGGCAACCTCAGATATCTAGTGGGTGGGAACAGGTAGAGTACTGTAGTGGGAAGGCAGTCGGGTGGTGATGGTGGCAATGGTGGCAGGGGCAGTGACAATAGTGGTGCTTATTTTGTCCTTCATTTTTAGAGAGAACTAGTGACACTTTGAGTGATGTCTCAACTTGTGCATAAATTGGATTTAAGTGAAGCAGAGTTGTACAAGGTCATCCACCTCGTGCTCTCTTCCTAAGTCATCAATGTGCAATAGAAAGACAAAAATCAGGAAGACTGGCAATGACCTTGGATGCAGTGGATGACCATGGCATCTTTGGGTTCTGACCAGGCTCTAAGAGCTTGGCACTTCCTGCTTCAGTCACCTTCCTGACTATTGGGACAAATTGTTCTCAGTTGCCCATTTCACCAGGGAAATTATTCCTTGGTATTTTTGTTGGTTTTGTTGTCATTTTGTAGTTGTTGTCTTTGACTCCTCCTGAGCCATTTTAGATTTTCTTAACAAGGATATATATCCCTATATATGGATATGACACCCCATATACTGCAAAAATGAAAGGATCCTCAAGGGAAGGGTCTATTTTGATTTTGTCTTTATATTTCCAGCTGCTGACATTAACTTGGCAATAAAAAGTGCTTTAAAATACTTATTGGATGTGAATGAAATTTAATCCAGTCTAGAACTACAGGCTCTGGGTTTACATCTCATCTCAGTTTCTTAATGACCTATGTGACACTGGGTGAGTCAATTCATCCCTCTGAGTCTTGATTTATGCACCTGTAAAATGACAGTCTTGGATTGGGTGAAATCTAGAGGCCTTCTTATTTTTGATCAATGTTCTACTTGAATCTTAGCAATTGAAAGAGTAGATTATTGGAACCATAAAATCTCAAGTCGGAAAAAACTTGGAGATTATCTGATCCAGGAGTTAAGAAGTGTATCATTTTAGTGTATATCAAAGACCTCCTTGGCTGTCTAATAAACTCTATGGACCTTTTTCCCAAATAATGTTATTACATAGGATTATAAAAAAATCAATTATATATATATATTCATAAACATATATGTCATATCCACATATAGGAATATATATACACACACACATACTTATGTATTTCTATTTCTATATATCCATGCATATATATATCTATATATACATATATAAATGTATGCATATATGTATGTGTATATATATATATATATGTTACATATATATATATGCACATAAGTGAATGCTATTATTGTACCACTCAGTTGGGTCCAATCCTTTATGACCCCATGTCTAAATAGACATTAAGTGATTTGCCAGGATCGTGTAACTAGTAACTTAGCTTAGGGTTCTGGTTGTCTTAATACACTGGAGAAGGAAATTACAAAACCCCTCCAGTATTTTTGCCAAGAAAACCCCATATGGAATCACAACTTAGACATGACTAAATGACTGAATAATAACCTATATGTATACTTCTACATATATATGTATACAAAAGAAAAACGTATAAGTTCATGGAGTTCAGGTCCATGTTTTCCATGTTTTTCCCAAGCTTTTCATTAGACAGAGGAGGGCATTGAGCTCCAGCACTCAGATGACTTGCTTGAAGTTACTGGCAGAGCCAGGACTGAAACCCAGGTTACTTCTCCAATTCCTAATCCAGGTCCTTATCCTGTGCCGGGCTTGGAAACCCGTCTACATTTTTCTTTCTCTGAAGACATTATTGTTTACCATTCATGGCAGGGTAGTAAATCTGAGTGTGAGAGAGAGATGGATAAAAATGAATAAGTAGAAATCTTTTATAAATGAAAGCAAAAACATAATAGCAAGTAAACACCACCACAAGGAAAATAAATCAACTTCTTTCTTGCTGAATGTCAGACAGTATGGCAGGGCTTGCACTGAAAAATGAATAGAACAACCTGAAAGCTTCTTCTGGATGTCTGTCCCCCGACACTTTGCACCATCACTATTCAGCGGCGTATCTTCAGCAAATCATTAATTTGATCCACAAAATCCTACGGAATCTTTAAAGTCACTTTATGTTACTGTTCTTAAATAATAAAGAAAGTAGCGAGACTCCCTTTAGATTCATTTAGAATCATATCCTGTGGTAGAGCCTTTTGGATTATAAAACTTTCTGAAAGATCATTAAATTCTTGCCTACCAGAGACCATATCTTGCCATGTATACACACTACACTATCCAGTAGGGATGAGAATCTTTTTTTTTTTTCTGCCAAGGCCATTGGGATACTTAGAACATTATCCACGGGCCATACAAAATTATAAACTTAAAGAACTCAAGCAGTGGGAGGTTGTTGTCACCTACAGTTGTTTTGGCAGGGCCAGACCAAATGATTTCACGGGCCTTATACAGCCTACAGGCCAGACGTTCCTTGTGCTTGCTATAGGGGCTTGTCTTGGATTTATTAGGATACCTCTTTCATCAGCAAGAACTCACTGGAGAGATTTTTCTATCAGGGATTTACTCTTTTTTTAGATGCCCTAGTCTTAGGGGGATCCTCTTAAGAAAATAATTACATTAAAATTATTTTGTAATTAAAAAATCAGCTTTCTTGTATGTTTTCTTGATAAGATAGATCCGTTTCTTTTCTGTATTTTTGATTACTTGCATCTTCATGCATGATTATGCCATGATTTACTATGCTTATTACTAAGTACAAAGACTAGTACAAGTGCTACTACCATTTTTGCACATCTAGAACACTGCTAGTTGGCAATGCAAATGGAGATACATGGAGGACTCTTAGTTAAGAGAATTCCTCATGATTTAAGTAATAATGTTGTTGAGACTCCTCTATAAAATTTCATTGATATTAAAGAGATGTATGCCATATATTAAATGCGAGAAGAAGAAAGGTGAAAACTTAGTTTTCTTTCAGTTACCAAGGAGGTGGATCCTTCTTAAATTCTAGCAAGATAAAGGTTTCAGAAAGCAATTAGACTCCAATTACCAAGCATCTCACTGAGGATGAGATGACACTGAATAGGATAAAAAGGATGTTAATTGGTGAGACAGATTCTGAAAACAAATTAACAAAACTAATTTGTAAAACAAACGTGGACCTCCAGAAATAGCCTCCAAAGTTGCATTTCTGGAGCACTGGTTTTCTAGATCTAAATTAGGATCTAAAAACAGATATTTGGAAGCCTCTCCATTCCATGGCTTACAACAGTGATATCCAATTCAGAAAGAACCAGGGGCTATCAATCCATACAAAAGTCACATTTGACTTAGTTTTTAAATACTCTTTTATACAGTATTGTATTTTCATTTATTTTGTTAAATAGAGCACATTTATATTGTAATCTGGTTTGGAAAGTACTTCAATAGTACAGAAGGGTCTCATGTCATCTGTAAATCATGTGTTTACTATCTTTGGTCTCCAGTATTATACCACAATAGGTCCATACATCTACATTAGGTTCTTTATGAAAGCATAATCCATGTTACTCCTTTAAAATATTTTCAAGAGGAAACTGTAAATGCAACAACCTAATAAGGTTAAGGATCAGTTTGTCTGTAAAAAAGATGGAATATTTGGATCCGAAATGTAACTGAAGAATTACAATATTTCAAAGTGGGAAGAAAAAGAGGTAATTATGAGGAAGTCTTAAAAAAAATAGCACTTGGAAAATCTTAAAAGACATAAAATTTTGGAATTTGGCAAAGTCTACAAGAACACAAAACCTTAAATCCCTTGATAAATATACTTGCGGAGATTTTTTTTCAAAAAGCAATTTGCTATCCCCAAGAACCAAAAATTCATATAACTGGTACTGATTATGGGAAAGAAAAAAAGCAGCACTGCTAAATTCTGATGAGTTGATAGAAATCTTAAATTATTTTGAATATAAAAAATCAAGTGAGGGGAAACTCAGATGAAGTTCACCTCTAGGAATTCAATTCTTTCCAGGTATAAAATATGGGATCAAAGTAAGAGACCATTTCTGAGTGTTCGGACTTGAAAGCAACCACCTACTCAAACCCTGAGGCTAGAGGTGCAGCAGACAGGATTGCTCAATCCTAGGGACCAGGGGACCAGAGAGCTAGTTTATCTGATGTAAGACTTCCATCATCACAGTAAGGAAATTTTTGTTACAACTGTGGCTTTCTTGAAAATATAAATGATATGTCCACTAGAAAGAGCAATACTGATTTAGTATGAGAGAAGTTAAATTCCAAAGTCAGTTTGGGAAAATAGAGATAGGGCCAAAGGAAAAGTCAATATAAATGTCTTCATCCTCAATTAAGTCACAAAATTCATTTAAAGAACACGATCATCAAGCCACCAAGAAGGGGAAAAATTGTTATAATTGTAGATTAAAGATCATAATGTTACATGCCTCATGAAGACAATTGTTAGTTCAAAAGAGGCTGACTTATTTCCAAGTAATACTTGTTTGAAAAATAAACAAAAATATGAAATATATGTGTTTTTTGAATTTTTAAGGAAAAAGACAAAGTTTTTTAGAGAAAAAAAGCTTTTATACTCAAAGAACATTGACAAAACTTGACAATCAGATCGACATGCTCAAATGAGAGACCTTCCAATTGACGAGGAAATTGCAAAGTGATGTTAACCAAAGCTTAATGAAACCAGCAATCTGCTTGATACAAAAGACGTATTGAAAAGATTTTCATGAGCAAACTGTTACAATAAAGCAGCAACCTAAGTAAGCTTGAGGATCAGTCTGTTTCCAAATTTACAAAAAATTCTGAGAAACATGTTGTCAAAAGTAAAGCAAATAATCCATCTGTATTTTTCATGAAGTCTCAGGTAGAAGAACTCCATTACAATGATGTGGATGTGATTATGTGTTGTTACCTCCCAGTATAAAATGTGTCGCAAGCACAGGTTCACATGATGACAGTTGGTTAAACCAATTCTATTTTATATTAAAGCATAAAATATAATCCGTAGGGGACTGTGATAGCCAGCCAAAGCCATTTATAAAGTCCATTCTTGGATTATTGTAACAAACAATCATATAGAAATTTAGAATACATGGGAAATATTAGGTTTGTTAAGCCAGTAATCAAACTTATATAGGATGTATGAGGGAAAAAAGACATGGAACCAATATAATTACTCAATAGTATATATGTAATAAATTCACTGTATGTGACTATATTTTCCCTTGTTTTTTATTAGCAATTATTTCTCTTCAATTTTTTTCTATTTATATAAAGTCACTATGCATGCTGTTATATACTATTCACTGTGTGTGTGTCTGTAGCATGTGCTATTACTGTATATAAAAATGCAATATTAGTACATATCAGTTTTATAGTTGATGATTCAATGTATTATAGAATTGTATGTTTACACATAAATACACATATAAATATACTTATATGGACATAGAGAGACTTGTTGACAAAACAATTTAACCTGTTTTGAATCATTGTAAACTAAATAACCATGTGAAATATTGGAGATATTATTGTTTATATACTGTTTGCACATCCTATGCTATATTGATTTTTCCTAAATGCTATGCAAGTTTTTCACTAAGGGAAAGGATATGACATGGTGCCCTTTTCTGATTTTTAACAATTTTATAATTAAAAAGGAGCAGTTAAAAGGATAGTTGTCCAAAAAACAAAACAAAACAAAACAAACAAACAAACAAAAAAAAAAAAAAAAAAAAAAAAAAAGCATGGAGAATGCAGCCCTCAGGGAAAAGAAGCAAACTAAGACAAAAAAAAAAAAAAAAAAAAGGCTCCAGTAGGTCTCTGCATCTAATAGAATTAAATAGAGAGATAAAAATAGATATAAATATGAGATAGATTGATATAAAAAAGACAAGTACACACAGATGTTGGAGAAACAAACATCCATATATTCATACATATATCATTCATTCTCATATATGTGAGAATTTGGAGGTTGATATCTATGAAATCCCAGTACCTAAAACTGTTTGGAGACTCTGGAGAATAATATATTGCCTGGTTGTGATTTGACTGGTAGAAATGTAGTTTTCAGCATCTTATAAGACAGAAGTGAACCATTTCATACAAAAGATCTTGTTTGAGAGCAATCAGAATGAGAGAAAAACCTGCCTTGTGAGGAGTTCTGGGAAGAGTTTAAGAGCTGAGTCCAAGAACCAGTCCTCAAATTGGGTCACATCGAGATCTCATTATTATCTGCTGCTTCGAAGAGTAAATTAGAGGAAAAGCTTTACTTCTGGGTGCAGTTAATTAGAAGAAAAGCTTTGCTACTTGATAGAGATGATTGGAAGGGAGCTATTTTACCTTTACCTTTCTCTGACCTGCAATTTACTGCCTAAAAGGTGGTAATCCCTCAGAGCTCAGACAATGCAGCAGACCTGGAGCAGATCTACAGATTCCAAGATTAGGGCAACTGCTCTTGATTGGAAAGGTGTGATGCTGCTTCCTAGATCGGCCAAGGGAGAAGATCCGGGAAAGCTGTGCGGTTCCTAGGCAAAGTTTATGCTTTGCAGGACAATGGTAACACTGCTTCAGAAGCCCAAGCATAGTGCATAAGAACGAGAAGAGAAGTGTTCCTGTTTGTCAATTAGCTGCTGTGAAAATTACTTGTGAAAGAAATAATGGGCTCTTAGGTCTACCATTCAGAGTTATAAGTCACCCTGGGCACACGCATTTCTACTCATGTGCCTCCCTGCTATGGTCTTGTAAGCTTACGCCTTCTTTGCCCAATGGGGCATTATATGCACTGATGGGAGGGCATGTCCCAGGTTTATCTGCAAAATGCTGTGTTTTATTTTTTTCTGACTTTGCCTTCTATTTAGTGAATGCTTCTTATCAAGAGTCAATAGTGTCATCTCGATTAATTTATTAAATTCAATGAATAAACATTTATTATGCAATTACTGTGTGTCAGGTACTGTGCTAAGTAAAATAACACTGGTAGGGCACAAGAGCATATATGTATGTGTTTTTGCTGTGAACTGTTTAACTTGGGAAAAGATAGAGATATTGAGGATGGATAAAAGGGCAATAAATGTGGAACATGAGAGATCATTAATGACCTTTGAGATAATAAATGCAATTCATTACAGTCAAAGCCAATGGCCTCTTAGGCCATATTAACTGAGGCACCGTGTTCAGGACTGGGGAGGTGATGGCATCCCTCTACTCTCATCTGGTCAGACCATATCTGAAGAGAGCACCGGGTTCATTTTAGGGCACCTTATTTTAGAAAGAAGATTGATGACCTGGAAAGAGGCCAGAATGAGGAACTGATGATGAAGGAACTGGAGACTCTTTTAAGGAAGACACTTGAAAGATTTGTGACCTACGGAAGTTTTCAGATAAAACATGACAAACATCTTCAAATAGATGAAAGATTATGTTATACAGAAGGGCCTCGACTTGTTTTTCTGGTCCCAGGGGCAGAACTAGAGGGAGGAATAGAAGTTTCAATGAGGCAGATTTAAGTTTGATGTCAGGAAAAAACTCGTCCCAATTAGAGGGATCCCTATGGAGGCAATGGGTTTCCTTCCCCTCCCTGCAAGGCTTGAAGCAGAAGCTGTATATATATTGTAAGTGATTCTTATTCAGATCCAGCTTAGGCATTTTGGTCTCTGAGGTCCCTCCAACATTGAGATTCTGTGATTTCAGACTCCCTCCTAGTCAGGTCTTTAACTAGGAGTAGGCAAAATGAGCTGCTATTTAGGCAGCTAAATGGAAGGATGCTGGGGGAGAGAAAATGAGGGCCATGAAAGATCAGAAACTTGTTATGCTCAATCTGGGAACTGGAGTCAGGGCAGCTGCCTCTGCTTGTGGATCTGGACACTAGGTTCATCTACCTTTACAAGTGATAAGGTACTCCTAGGCAGAGGAGGCTGCTGGTCCTTCCCTTGGATAGCCCAGGCAGAGAAAAATTCCTATTTCTATTTTCTTTTGAGTGCAGTTCAGTCTCAAGTCCATTTTCCACGCTGGGAGTCCCAAAAAATCCACCAAGACTTTATGTGTTGGCATCCGATGACTGACTCTGAGGGATCCCGGAGCCCATCACTGAATTGGGTGGTTATGTCTCTATTTGGTTAAGAACTAAGCTTTGCCTTGCACAGTCTAGCTTGGGTTCAAAGCAAGCCAGTGATCGGGACTTCTTAAGTCTAGGAGAACTATTGGGCTCTCAGATACTTGTCAAGTCTTTGCCACCTACAATCAGGTGACTGGCTATCAGCACCATCTGGTGTTTAATCAGGGAAAGCCTGAGATCTCTCAGAAAGATACTACTTCTGCATAGAAGGATCAGAGAAGGCTTCATGAAGAAGGATGAGTGGTACCCAAGGTAGTCTGGGCAATACCTAGAAGGAAGCAGAAAAGAGAGGAAAATGATTGAGGGTAGTTAGTGAAATGAAGTTTATCTCTGAAGATAAGTGCTTGTGAAGATGTGAAAAGACTTGAATGGCAGGGTAAGGGGTTTTTATTTTTTATTGTAGATCAATGGGAACCAACAAAAGTCTTTGATCAAAGGAAGCATGTTTTCAGACAGATTTGTTGGATTCATTTGACATTAATTAATTGAAGGGAAGGACTGGAAGTAGGAACCAAACATTCAGGGAGGTCTTACAACAGTCTAGTGAAAACAGGATGGAATGGGAAGCATTGGGCTATTTTTATGGAAAAGGAAAAATGGAAGATGGAAAAGAGAATTTCCTTCAAGATCTTGAAGTTTATCTTCAAGTTCCTGAAATTTATCAGGAAAGTAGGAAGAGAAACCATCTACTGGGAGAGGTGGTGATGAGCTAGAAATTAAAGATTGTGGTACAAGGGGAAGCTTTGGACCAGCCATTTTAGGGAGTGTGTTAGAAAGTTTATAAGACAAGATAGGACAACAATGATGGCCCAGACAAATAAAAAAAATTTAAAAATAGAGTCACCTCAATCAACCTGATCAGATTTACTGACTTCCTGCAAGAGAAAAAAAAAGGGATAGGAAAACATATTGCAGAAATGATTCCTTTATAGATTCAAATCAATGAAGAGAGTAAAGTAAAATAAAAATAATGAAAGGAAAACTTGGAGCAGTCTCATTATTGGGGGAGGTGGCATGATATAGATAAAGCACTGATTTGGAGTCCCAGGATATGAGTTCAAATTTTCATTCCCAGTGCACCATCTCCTCCCCCTGTCATAACAACCAGCCACTGTCCTCCAAGAATTTATATTCTTTTGGGTGGATGCAATATTTATAGAGATAGGTAAATATCAAATAATTGGAGAAAAGAGGGAAAACTCATCAACTGATGTGGGGGAACAGTGAGAAAATGTTTCCTCTAGGAGGAAGAAAGACATTTTAATACACCACATACAACCCAAACCCAAGGCTTGGGAGAAATTCCTGTCCTAAGCTAGAAGGCAAATAGGAAGAATGGCCATTGTTTCAGCTCCACTTTCACCTCTCACAGACCACATTCCACTAGGTCAAATTCCCTGAGTTAAACCCTTCAAAGAGCTAAGGTTAAAAACTGCTAGTTTGGGGAGGGAGTTTATTCCAAGCTCAGATAAGAACTTGTATAAAAACAAAACATAAGGGAAAAAAAAGCTACAGTAATAGATAAGAACTTGTACAAAAACAAAAGAAAAAAAAAACAGCTACAGTAATAGATGAGAACTTGTACAAAAACAAAAGAAAAAAAACAACTACAGTAATAGATAAGAAATTTTACAAAAATAAAAGAAAAAAAAAAAAACAGCTACAGTAATAGAGTAATAAAATGATCTTTCTTTAGAGCCTGGAGTTTAAAAGTTCACTTCTCTGCCCAAACAGTAATTCCTTCTAGTGGGAGGGGGAAATCTCAGTAACTTTTCTCGTATTTTTTTTTTTTCTTATTTTTAAGTAAAGTCATGGATTTCAGTAAATATTCTCTTCAGCCTTCCCAGAAGTTTTTATTTTCTGATTATAAAATCCAATATAGAAATATGGTTCTTTTTAAGAATCCTAAATTCACCTAGAATATGAAAGGGAAAACCATAATCACCAGACAAAAAGCTACCACTACCCTCTCTCATATTCACAAAGAAGTCTAACTAGGCAAGGTAATTGGGGCTTTGCCCCCCGGCACTGAATTTAGAAGGTGCTGATAGCGCTTGCATTCCATCAGCATAGGAGCAACAGAGCTTACCACCTAGTTAGTGAGAATAATTAGTTTGTATATGAAGCTACCAGATGGAGGGCTGAAGCAAGCTCCTCCCTCCATGCTACTGGCTCTCCCCTCCCATCCAATGCACCAGGCTTGCACCAGTGACTTGGGGGCTTTAGAGACCCTGCTCTGAGATGGCATTTGATGCTTCTTGGGGGCATTGCGATATTTGTACCCTACATGGATCTACCACACACCCAGTTATCCAATCATATCTCTCTTGCCAATTTGTTTGCCCAAAAGGACATACCATCCTACAGACTCCTCTGCCTCCCAAGGATGTGACTTAACAGATGAAAATTTGTTTGGTACTATCATATGAAAATAGTGTCTGCAGAACATCAGGGGACAATATCATGTAACGCCCTGGAGGCTTGAGCAGGATCCTGGTGAAAAGACCCTTATTGACAATTTTCAAAATCTAGGTTTGCTGTCCGTGGTAAAGGCTCCTCGTTAGGGCAAAGATGCTCTCTGACATTTGTAGTTGGGGTGCATTTGAGCATCTTTAACCAGCATTAAGCAATAGGAAACCACAAACCATATTCTCAAAGCCCTACAGTGTGTCTTCAAAAAAGAACCTGGATTTGCTCACCAATAATTCTTAGCAGCAATTCCCCATACACTAGAAACTGATGAATTAAGAATCCATATTTTTAAGTGGTCTCAACTTTTCCATAATTCATGAGATCTTTTCCCCATTTTTTTTTTTTTGCTGCTTTTTAAATGTAAAAAGATGAAAGAATACCAACCTTGTAGGTTAAACCAGCAAGGAGACGGAGCAGAGCTGGAGTCTCAGGTTCATGTTAAACAGCTGCTGTTTATTACAGGGGGTAGTTTTGTATGCTGTTGATTCTCTTGTTCCTAGGCACCACGGGGGGAGGGCATGCGGAGAGAGACAAGGATAAACCGCATTTCATCCTTAACTAAATTAGCTTCTGCTTATGAAGATGTCAGACCCTCATTTTACCCAATAAAACATTTTGGTAGCTTGACGATTTTTTTTTCCTCCTCGTGAATTTCCATAAAAATGGAATCATAAACGCTGGCAGTTTCAACAACCAGCGGGCTAAAGGCATTTAAAATGCTCCATCTTTCCTCCAAACTCAAGACGTGGACATGGTTTTTGTCTTAATCGGAGGGCAAATTGGAAGAATGGGTTCTTTGTTTCAAACCCACTTTGGCTCCAACAGACCACATTGAAAATTGTGAAATTCTCTGAATGGATTTGGGGAGGTTGGGGTGGGGGGGGGGAGGGAAAGAAGCCTGTTCGTTTTAATATACCTTCAGAAATATTTTACTCCTTGATGATGACAGCAGCTCTTGCTGACAACTATTAATACATTATAAACACCCCATCAGAGTTATATAAAAACATGTCAGTTTTCAAGAGAACATCTTTGACAGCAAATTTTCTGATTGTGAAACAGCTGTGCCTCCAGTACAATGCATTAAGTAGTTTATTCCTTTTAGATAGTTAAATGGTGCATGAAATGTTGCTGGCTCAAGGGCTCCAAATCTGGCCTGATTAGCGAACATCTGTTACATTGGAAAAATTCATGTCTCCCCTAATTAGCTGTCAGGCTGATGTACCTCAGCCCTGATGGTGAGGGATCCAGTGCCGTTGAAGTCGTACAGGTTCCTCTCCTCGCCCATCACCTGCCCTTTCAAATCTCAGCCTCCAATGCGGGGGTGTAATTAGAGCCGGTTGGAAATACAATGGAGCAGGCCATGGTCACTTATCGTCCCATCTGTGCGATATTTTGATTCCCACCAAACTTAGGGGCTGACAGATAAAGTAGTCCCAGCAGCAGTGAGGCGAACAGGTCTCTATCCCCGATAATCTCAGGCTCAAGATCTTCATCTGATGAACTCTCAGGCTCCTAAAGTTGATTGAAGGGAAATCAATGGGCACCCTGCCATTTTGTCTCTATTTTGTGTGTGTGTGTGTGTGTGTGTGTGTGTGTGTGTGTGTGTGTGTGTGTGTGAGTGTACAGAGTATCTATCCACTGAACTTAGTGCATGGCAAAGCAGCCTGCAGACAATATGGAATAACACACTTGGCTGTTAACAAATATGCTACCATGATGGCTAGACAAAATGAGGTGGATTTTTAAAAATGGAATGGGATTTTGATCCTCTTTTTGGTTTTGATCCTCTCTGGTCAGTCTGCCCCATGGCTGTAAGATGATGATGTTGATCTATGAATGGTGGAAAGCGCAAAATCCAGTTCGGCCAGAGAAAAATAGATGCTAGTGATATTTCCGTATTGTTGAATCATACCATATTAACTAGAAAAAGCTTGTATATATAAAATAAGCTTTATATTTAAAGTCAAAGGACCTGTATTTTAAACTGGATTCTATCACTTACTGTACACCTGTGCACATAAATGAACACCTGCCTCTTAATGTATGGCCTGAGGCAGTCTTTCTGCCTAAGACTCAGTTTCTGGATCTGTAAAATGAAAGGGGGAGGTAGATGGTAACTTGCTGGCTAGCTGTAAATTCATGATCTTTTGAGTCTGTAAATCTGAGCTTCTAGTTCAGATTTGATCTCTTAAGTGAGTCATAGCATCAGACCTGCTTTTTATTTTTCTCATCTGAATTTTCTTTATTAGGATTTATTTTTAAATTCTCTACATTTGTATCAAGAGCTCAAGAAAATTCAAACCAGATACTGTCATTCCTAAATAGAAACGTGCTCTGATTACTGTGGAAGGCAGATTTTCATAATGTCGGGGCTACTGTTTCATGTGCATCCCTGATGATGAAAGTAGAAATGAAGGGAAATGTTTATATTTTAATCAGTTTCAGGTAAATTCACAGAAAATTAGAATTATAAGGAACCTCTGAGATTTGGTAGAATCCTAAGATTTTTAGATGAGGTTCAGAGAAGGGTAATGCTTCATCCTAGGTCACAGAGTGAGCTAGGGGCAAAATGAGGTCTTAGATATGGATCTCCCATGATGTAGTATGGAAAGAGCACTGATTTTGGAATTCTGGGACCCAAATAGGAATTCCAGCACAACCACTGACTGTATGACCATGGGCAAGTCATTTATTATGCTGAGTCTCAGCTTCTTCTTTCATAAATTGAAGGAGTTGGATTAAAATGCCTTCCAAGTTGCCTTCCACTTGTAGAGCTCTGGTTCTTTGTTTCTGTGATCCTCAAATGGACTTTTTTCCCTTTGTCTATTCACAGGATTATGGGTCTTAGATCCTGATATGGAAAGGCTAGCAGAGGCTGTGAGTCCATTCTACTGATGAGGAGATCGAGGACCACAGAGTTGATGAACTATGTATTAATATCCAACAGAAGTTCTTTCATAGAATATGGCAGTGTCCTCCCATTCATATTCATGCATGAGGAGATCTCAAAAGTCTGAGGAAGAAAGTTAAGCACACAGACCCAGTGGACCCCCCTCAAGGGACCAAGAAGTAAGAGGCACAAAGAATGGGATCTGGAAAAGTCATGGTGACCTCTATTTTTCTCCTAAGAGGTTTCACTCGAGACCAGAGTCAGATCATAAAATTGTATGAAATTTGAGCAGAAAACGACCTTAGTTATAATCTGGTTTACCTCCCATTCCCTTGCTTAATTGCAGATGGAGAATTTGTGTTTTTTTTTTTTTTTGGGGGGGGGGGTTTGCCTACAGTCATGCAGCTTGTTGATGCTTATGATATGGGTCTCCTAACTTCCCATCTAATCTTCATTCTATTTCAGAGGACTGGGAATCCTTGGAAGGATGAGAGGATTTTGTTTCTCTTCCTGACACCATCACCACCCTTCTGACCAAATATCCACTTAGTCTAAGAATCATACAGAGCACATTTCAAATGGGGATTATATTGGTCTCCCCAGTCAAAACTCCTTTAGAACTTGGGACAGCCCAAATCCCTTGAGGGTTCATTTTCTTTGGAGCAGATCTAGTCCTGGTAATGTCATCCTTGAGGACCACTAGGAATTTCTGAGTATGAATTTGATCTTAAATTGTTCTTGATCCTTAGAATATCTGAAGAATATCCTTAAGGATTCTGAAGACTCCAGAGTTGCTTTAGGATCCAGGGAGGAAAGTAAGAAGCATTTCCTCTGCAGCTTCAATCCTGCCATCACCCAACACACACACACATACACACACACACACAAACACAAACACACACACAACACAACAGAAATACACAGAAAGCCCAGTTGAATGGTCAAATGCTTTTTGTATGTAAGTCTTAGAATCTGTAGTTTCCCTCAACATTGCCTTTCCTAACCTTAATATCCCAGTTATTCTCATTCTCTCTCTCTCTCTCTCTCTCTCTCTCTCTCTCTCTCTCTCTCTCTCTCTCTCTCTCTCTCTCTCTGTCTCATCTGTGTGTGTGTGTGTGTCTGAATATGGCTTGCATATCTATTTGCTTGTACATGTGTTATATTTTCCAAGGAAAAAAAAGTGAGCTCTTTGAGGGCAAAAACTGTTTAATTTTTATTTTTATAACTTCAGCAGAGTACCTGCCACATGATAGGAAGTTATTAAAGATTCACTGAATTGGATTTATTAGAATTTCCTGCCTAATTTAGTGAGTCCTAAAGAAACAGAAAAAAGCACATTAGATGTACTTCACAGACATTTTCTTTTTCAAATCTTGTGTATTTTACCTAGAGACTGGATAAGAGCCAGGAGCTCTGGATTCTACCTGTGTGGCTTTAGTTTAGTCCCTTACCTTGTTTGTAGAATAAAATCATCTCTAAGGTCCTTTGAAACCTGATATGCTGTGCTCACTCTTCAATACAGAAATATTAACTGAGAAATTCTATGACAAAGTCAGCACTTGCAGCAAATTCATTGTCTGGACATCTCTCCTTCTGAGGTGTTCTAAACTTCCCAAGTATTTTTGGAAGTGGCTTCATCTATTTTCCTTAGAATAGGTTTATAATAAGAATATAAGATCAGTTAATTTTACAAGTGTTACCCCTTCTACTCTCTCACTGAATTTGGTTAAATGCTGCTTCTCTAATGGCAGTCATAGACACTATCCTTAGATTTTAGAGACATAGAGGAGAGTAAAAGGCAAAATGTTAATATGCTTACAAAGTTCAATCGAGTCCAATTGAGAGGAAGCCAAGGGAAGTCTTTTTCTTCCATTTCAAATATAAATCATTCATCTATGACTGATCAATAGCCCAAAGACTTCACTGGTGTCCAACAAAAGTCAGTAGACTTGGACCTGATGTCCGTAGCCTTTCTTATGCCTTGAGTCCCTTTGGAAGCAGTCTTTGGACTTCTATTTAGAATCATGTTTTTAAATTCATGAAGTAAAATCCAGAGGATTCCAAAACAAACTAATTCTACTCAAATAGTTATCAAAATCTTTGGGAGAAGCAAGCTCACAGAGGCCAAGTTTAGAATTTCTACTAGGAGAGAGGCCCCAACTTTGTTGAAATGACTCCCTGTCCAGGATTTCTGGGAGATCATGCACAAGTGAGTTGGGAAGAGGAGATATCCACAGGCTACAATCTGTGCTTTTGGAAGAACACTCCTAATTCTGAGATTTATCAAAGGACAGTATAAATCAACTTTTGTTTCTTAAAAAATGTTTTCTTTGCTGTATATCTTGTCCAACTTAATGATTCTGGTCATTTGACTAAATAGCTTTCCAACCCTTATCCCTTTTCTTCTTTCTTTTATAGGGATGACTCTTTGCAGAGGATAGTAGGGAAGGATATATTTGGAAATAAAGGAGATGCAAAAAAAAAAATGGCATAAAAGAATATCTTTTCTTTTTTTTTTTTTTTTTGCTGAGGTAACTGGGGTTAAGTGACTTGCCTAGAGTCACACAGGTAGGAAGTGCTAAGTGTTTGAGGTCAGATTTGAACTTGGGTCCTCCAGACTTCAGGACTGGTACTCTATCCACTGCACCAACTAGCTGCCCCAAGAATATATTTTCTTTAATTTAATTTTTTTTAATTCTGAAGATGAAGTGATTTTGTTTGGAAAACAGGATTTCTAAATGTGCTAATTGTTTTTAGATAAATCTTACTGACGTGAGGATTTATAGAAGTAGGATGAGAGAATGTTAGATCTAGAGCTGAAAGTCCAATCTCCTGATTTTATACATGAGGAAACTGATCCTGAGAGCAGTTAAGTGATTTACTCAGTGTCACTAGATTCATTTAGTAAAGTAACACAGGGAATTGGAGGGTTGTTTTCTTTCTAGAAGAAATGATAGTGATTGGATTAGTGCTTCCACAGCATGGAATTAAGAGGGAGCATGAAGATGAGATAATGGGAAGATGACACAAAGGTGTGGTAGGGACCATTTAGATGCAGTGAGGTAGAATAGTCATAAGATATTTTATTCCTGGTTCAATCCCTCGCCCTGGGCAACATGGCTACAGACCTAACAGAACCTGAAACCTATTGTTTGTGGGAACTTTGGCTTTTAAATCTAAAGCTGCTGTTTTTAATGCATAATATGAAATTATTACACAAAATAGCTAGGTATGCAAACCACCACTTCTTCCAGTGTTTATTTCAATAGCTAGTTGCTAGAACCTTCCCAAATTACTCCATCCTAAATCTTAAACTTTATTAACATTAAAGCACAAATGACAAAGGAATATGGGGACTAAAAGCAGTCATTCACCACCTTTATGGACTGTATACTGCTCACCTTAAATAAATCCCCAAAATTGACTTCCCAAATTGCACTGGATCAAATCCCCTCCACTCTCTGGTCTTGTATTTTTGTTAAAATATAATGCTTGTAAAATGATTTCCTCAGATTCTTTCCAGCTGTAAAATCTTATTAGTCCATAATAACTTTGCATCTAAGACACATGTAAAATTCCCATGCTTATAAATAATCACAGCTGCCATTTACTTCTGTTTCTTTTTTGTCATATCCATCTCTTAGTAACCCCTTTTGGATTTTTCTTGGCAAAGATATTGGAGCAGTTTTCTATTTCCTTCAAGATAAACAGGTTTAAGTGATCAGGCCAGGGTCATATAGCTAATAAGGCCAGATTTGAATTCAGAAAAGGGAGTCATCCATGGTGCTACCTAATCACCCCAAACAGCTACATTTAATTTTGCAAAGCCATTTTTAATCCACTAAAATAGCTGAGCCTTACTACAACCCTGGTGGTAGATTATACAGAGGGAAGAAACTGAGGCACTGGAAGAAAAGTGACGATGACTGTGAAGGACAAAATTGGCCTCCTGACTTCAAATTCAGTACTCTGTCCCCACAAGCACTGAATATCCACTGACCTCGAACACAGTTCTATTAGCTGATAAGGGCCAATTTGCCCCTGAGTTAGAAACGAGGACAGGAACAGTGCCCTTGCAATGTACTTAATGACTCACCTAATATACAGTAAGTGATTTCACCCAAGGTGCTTTGTGGTTTTCTAGAAAGCAGTCATGGACCAATAGAAAAAGAAATAAATTTGGAGTTCAGAGACCTAGCTTGGAATCCTGGCTCTGATGTCATGCAATTGTGTGAGTCTGCTCAAGTCATTTTAACTTTCTAAGTTTTTTTTTTGTCTGTAAAATGGGGATAAACATGCTTGTGCCTACATTATAAACAAATCTTATGGGTTGTGATGAGGAAACTCCTAAGTTGGTCTCAAGAAGCTACAGAAATGGGAGTTTGGAGATATTCACTAATAAAATCTAAAGCCTTTTGTCATTAATAAAGAAGGCTAAATAAATGTTTATTCTGCAGTACACTAGCAACTAAAATAAACAGTAATAATTGTTTTCAGTGGTATCCCTCCACAGCTGATGAAAAAATATAATTGCAGGTCATTTATTTATAAACGTCAACCATGGAGGCTTATCCATACACAGCAAGTTAGAATGTGGACTAACCTTACTTTGAAAAATGGCTAATTCCTCCTCAGGTAAACACTGGGAGGTGATGGAGTGGACAGAATGCTGGGCCGGGAGTCAGAAAGACTTGAATTCAGAAACTCAGTAACTGTGTGACACTTGGGCAAGTCACCAATCTCTGTCTCAGTTTCTTCATCTGTAAAGAATAACAGTAGCACCTACCTTCCAGAGCTATTGTGAGGATTAAATGAGGCAGTAGTTGTAAAGTGTTTAGCACAGTGTCTGAACATAGTAGTCAACTTTCTAGGATTGTAGCTTTAGATTTGAGAGAGACTTTAGAAGTAGCTAATACGATCCTCTCCTTTTATAAGGGAGGAAATTGAAATCCAAAGAGAAGTGACTTGTTCAAGATCACATGGATAATAAGTGAAAAAGCTAAGAATTGAACACAAGGCCTTTGATTTCAAATTCAGAGTTTTTTCTCTTGGATTACACTGTCTTTCTCTGAGATAGTTTCACATTTTTTCCCCAGTATTTTGTAAGCTATTCAGTGAAATTTTAGACAGTGGAAAGAGTACTTATCCTAGAATCACAAAGCCTGGGAAGAAATTCTGCCACATTCTTGAACATCATTTTCTCTTTCTCAGACTCACTACTCTCATTTATAAAATGTGAAATATGGCCTTCTTATTCTTACAGGTCTGCCATATGCCATAGATCAAGACCATCTTAGAACCTACAGGCACAAGAATTAACCTTAGTGAGGATGGTGCCAGAACTCAGAAGGCAAATCACTGCAGGACCCCTTGTTACTCTCTCCTCTGTGCTCTTGCCCCAAATGTTATTTCTTTGGACAAATTTCACATGCAGGCATTAGTGGAATCATCATTTTCTTCCATGAGATATGTAGAAAATAAATCCTTCTGAGAGGATTTTGTGTCTGGTTGTGGAATCTCGCCCATTCCAGTTCAGCACCACGACCAGCGACTTATTGCCTACACATCCCTCTGGATCATCTCTTTGTATCCCCAGCACCTAATAATGCCTGGCACATAGTAGGCACTTATTTAATTTTTTTTGATGTATTTATTGTTTGGAAATCAGCGCAAGAACACTAATGAAGCTGATGAGAAGCTTCCTCTGAACTTGTATCTTTTCATTCATGCAGTAGTTTTCTGTAAATATTAAATGTTACTCAAAGTTGGCTTTGATCTTGTACTAGAGCTAAGCTATAATAAAGACTGGAGAAGCACCCATAAGCAAGCACAGATGAGGGAAACAGAATTCCATGCCATATATTGAACATGATTAAGCAACTAGAATGGGTGAGATCCCAGACTAGGCTGTGGACATACAAGGACCCAAAAAAACCAAAAACAAAAACGAACATTCCTTGTATTCAAGGAGTTTTCATTTCATTGGCTGGGGAGGGGAGAGGGGGCAGAAGGATTCCATATTATATAAACAAACAAATATAAAGTATATCTAAGGAAAGAAGGGATTTTAAGGAGTAAATATGTGCCAGGTGTTTTACAAATACAGAGACAGAGAGACAGACAGAGAGACAGAGAGAGAGAGAGAGAGAGAGAGAGAGAGAGAGAGAGAGAGAGAGAGAGAGAGAGAATGAGAATACTAGTGTTATTAATGGTGGGAAGGGGAATACAACAAAGAGTCAAAAAAATCTTTTGGAAGAGGTAGAATTTTGCACTCCACTCAAAAGAACACCAAGGATTCAATGAGGCAGAGTGTAAGGTAGAAGGGAATGCCAAGCATGAGGGATTAATAATGCAAAGATGTGAAGATATGGATGGAGGATAGATGATAAATGGGTTTGACTAGAACAGAGATTTGTTAAAGAAACAAGATTGGACATGTAGATGGGGAGGCCAGCTGCAGAAGGCTCTACCTTTTAGGCTGAGGATGTTAGGTTTTATCCTGGAGGCAATAGAGAGAAGGGTCATGGAAGAAGGAGCCAATTCTCAAGTAATGTTGTAGTTAAGGGTTAAAAGAATCCAGCATCCTTTTTAGTGGATGTGTTAACCAATTTTATTTAAGCAAGAAATTCATTCTACATTGTAAGCCTAAAACCTCTAAACAATTTGAGGTAATTATCTACCAGTTCATAATATGAGACTTAGATAACATGCTAGAAGGGATCTTAGAGGTGATGTAATCTAATGCATCATTTTACACATGAGGAAACTGAGCCCAAGAGAAAAGAAATGGCTTGCCCAAGGTCACAAAAATAGTACATGACAGAGGAAGGATTCAAATTCAATCCCTTTGTCTCAAAACCCAGCCCTTTCTTCATTGGATTATTTTGTTTCTCCCACCTGTGGGGATGTGTGATGGTGAGTGGAAAAATAAGATAGTCACCTGAAATGCGCTTTCTGGAGATATCTGAGCTCAGACCCTACTTCTCATACACACTGGCAGGAAAATCTTGGAGAAATCTCTTAAACACTCAGTCCCTCAACAATTCTCTAAGTGAATTGCAGACTAGTTGCCCATCTATTTCTGTGGAGAGAGATTGTACATTGCAATGAAATCATAGACCTAGACAATTGTTGTTCTCAATATTAAGTTCCTGCATTTGCCCATGTACTCATAATTTACTTCATTCAATTCACCAAATATATTGAGTGGTGATCAAATGCAAGGGATTCAGGTGGATTCAGATATGATGATTTCCAACAAGGAATTTCCTGTCTAATATTTTTTGTCATCTGTCATGTACATGATCAGGTACCATCTCTGCTTTTTAGGTGAAAATCAAGATGTAGACACAGTCCTTAAATTATCAAATCAGTGGAGATGAGAAATCAAACTTGGTTAGGAGACTAAGCTGACCGGGTAATTCCTCCAAAATCATCAGTGTGAGACCCCTGTTAGACACAATCAACCATTAGGTTGTAAAGATCAATATCAGATTCTGATTCTTTCCTCGTGGATCTCTCTAGGAGACATCTCCTACTCCATACCTTGGTAAAATATTAGGGTTATACTATAAGCAAATTCTACTCAAACTCTCACACTTTTGTTATCTGTTCCATATATGGAATTTGAAATCAAATATCCCATTTTATCTGGACGGGGGGGCAAGGTGGGGAGAATAGATGTTTCTATCTTGAATCAGTTTTCCCTGGAGCTAGGTCTGTGAAGGCATTTGCAGTTCCAATTGATTCTCAAGAGATTTCATAGAGGTATCTCTTTGAATGCCTCTCTATGATAAAAAAACAAAAACCAAAATAAAACTGAGCTTCAGGCAGAAACCCAGAACTGCCTCCTGCTTGACTGTGTCTGACATCAATCTCCAACCATGATTTACATTTGAAAGCATCAGATCAATATTTGAAGGGCTGTTTTTCTTTAATATCAACTTACTTCCAATTTTTTTGAAATAGAAAGTTATTTTTCAACACAGAGAGAGATCAGCTAAACACTACATGAAAAAGTTGGTGGCAGCAAAGTGCTTCAAGGGGGGCTGGTGCAAAAAAAAAATTAAACGTAAATTTTGTGTTGACATAATCCAGGTTAAGTCCCCCAAAGAAAAATCCTTACTTTTGTCAAATGAGAGGCTATTTTATCACTCAGAGAATGTCACATCAATTGTGAAGCCATCAGCCTCAAGGCTGGCTGGTGATTGCTTCATATTTACTGTGAGTCCAGCCTTGGAGATGGCACTTTCCGCAGTCTTTGGACGGACTCGTGTGCGCGGGTGACATTTAAAGTGTTGATTTTTCCAGCACTTATGTTAATTGTCGTAATTTTCCTGATGAACCACCATTCTGGTTCCCTGATGCAGCCAAGATAGTTTTACATTTTCTATGCAGGGCCTCTTTGCCATTTGGTCTGTGTAGTGTCAGCCTCGAGTGCTACTGAAAGCAGACAAAATTGCAAGCAAATTGCATCAGATTGCCAACATTGTGAAAAGGTAAATTGCTTGCAAATCTATTTAAACCACTGCCCTATTTTCATCAGCTTCAGTACTTGGTATTCATGATTGCTTAATTGGGGACCTTTCCTATTGTGCTGGGCTTTATGGTGTAATGGAAAGCGATCTTTACCAAACCAATTACCCTTTTTTTCTCAGCACTACATTATTGCTGTGATTGCAACTGCCAGTCCTTTGTAAATGAACTTTCTGATTTCAATGATGTTTTTAAAATGTAAGATAGAAAAAAGTGGCATTCATATTGTGTGATGTTCTATTTTCAAGCCTTTTTGTACTCTCCATTGTCTGGGAGAATGGACTGAAGGGTTACGCAGTACCTACAAATATCCGTGTAACTATTATTAATATTATTATAATGTCTTCCTTTGTGCAGCAGCTCAATTAGGAAAGGATAGGAGAAATATTTTGTCACCTTGTCAAGTACACAGGAAGTGCTGTTGACGCTTCTCTTTTTTTTTTGACACGTACATTATCTCGAGTAATAAGATGAGATTCTTTCTTAAGGAGTGGAGAGGAAGATGCGAAATCAATTTAAATACACCACCCCCTGCTTGTTTTGTATTTACCCCCCCCCCATAAAGATAAAAATATTTAGAATTGGCACAAAACGCTAGTTTGTAATCAATAGTTGCGGGCAAGGGAAGGAACACGACAAATTGGAATTCTCTCTTGCTCGTGACCCAGGTACCAACGCTTGAAACCATGAGCCTGCCATATGTCAAAAGGTAAGCTACATTATATCAACACACCCTGCTGCAGATACAATGGAGTCTGAATGGGACCAGCATTCACTTCCCATTTTTCAAGCTAATTTGAGAAATTCCCTCCCTCAATTACTGTTCTTGGTTATCCTCAAAAAGGCTCTGTCACCACAGTGAGTTATGTTTATGTATTTATTTATTTATGTGATTTAGGAAATCGTATCGTTTCTCGGGGTGTCAGGGCAGAAAGGAATCTGCCCCTCATTTAGTCATTCCCTAATCCAGTGAGTGGAAATGGAGGCTGGATTTACCCCCCACTGTTCCTATTTCTAAGGGTGGGGAGATTTTGTAGTGATTTCTTTTCCTCTCTCCTCTCTTTGAATTGAGAAGAGAAGCAGAGTGCTAACCCTATACCCACATTATGAGATTATTGAGGATTTGCTTAGGCAATGTCCTTTTTTAAAAAAAATAAAGCATAATCTCAATCTTCAAAAGCATAGAGATGACTTTCCTAGATGCTGCTTCTGAGTGTCACTGACAGCCAGTCTTCCTTAAGTTGGGGGTGTCGGGTCCAGTTCATTTGTGGCAGATGGAACACTCTGAACCCTCTCACACAATGACACAACTCACTTGACGTTTCTAATGACTTTGAAGTCAGACATGGAGCCATAGGCAGGGATAGTAAGATAGAGTCATTCTAGTGTTTATTTTTCTTAAAATAGGCATTGATCTTGTAGAGAATGAGAGGATCACAGGAAGCTACATTGAAACTCAAACCCAGACTATTGAAAATTTCATCTCAGGCTCAGACCAGTCAGTGCTTCCATACTCCAGTCCATTCCTGTCTATGTTCTCTCCAATGATGTGGATTACATCCATTCGTATTCATCCTGTGATTTTTTCTTCTGTTTCAAGGATTATTATGAAACACAGGAGCAGCATGATGTCAAAGACAGTATGCTGGCTTTGGAAACATTAAGACATGGGTTCAGATTCTACAACAGATACAGCTATGTGATCACCTTACTCCTCTGTACCTCCATTTATAAAATGAATGGCTTGTTCTTGATAAATAATTTCGAGTTCACAAAATTTTATGAACTCTAAATTTATGATCCTGTAATAGATGGCCCAAGAATTCATCAAGAAGTGTCCATCCCACAGTAAGTGACTCTTTCTCTGATTAGCAAATCTAGTTCTCAGGAAGCAGAATCAGTCTATTGTTGGAGTCATACTACCCGCTTTTCTGGAATGGGAGAAGCTTCCAGAGTTAGTTTTGTGTTGGTTTAGTCTTTGGGAATCCAGTTACCTCTGCACCACCATAAGAACTTAAAGTATATGCTCAACTGGTAAGAGAGAAATTAAATATTTTATAGGAAGGGAAAGAATTCCCAGTCTCCATGTAGTATTTCTGGATAGAGAGTCTATATTTCAAAATCCTACTTATCACTAATCACAAAAATTGTGATTTTTTTTCTCAATTCGATTCAAGCCCATAAATGCTTATTAAGCAATCAATCACTAAATATTTATTAAATATCTATTCTGTGTCAACCTTGTGGTGAGTGGTAACAATATAAAAAGAACAGAAGGCAATTCCTGCTCTCAAAGAGTTTATACTCTAATGGGGGAGCCAACATACTAATGGATCTATACAAAGCAAATATAAAAAATAAATAGAAAATGATCAACAGAGGGAAGACACTAAAATTAAAAAGGGCTGAGGAAAGTACCTACTCTGTTTAAGAAACTAAGGATTTAGAAAACAAAATAAAAAAATAAAAAAACTACTCCTGCCCTCAAGGAGCTTATATTCTCTTACATAGATGGAAGATATTACTATAGCCCCTTAAGGTTCACAATGAACAATGTACAGACATTAACTCACATTGGAAGGACTCTACCCTTCCTACTTTTCTCAGTGTTCCATGCAGAAGAATACCAAATATTCACTCAAATCTGCATTCAACATATTCTACAGACATTTGTTAAATGCTTATCCTTCACAAAGTATAAGTGCTTGTTCAAAGATAAAAACCAATAATGTCTTGCTTTCAGGAAAATGGGAAGTTCATATCTGCATGAATTACTATAATACAAATTAAATAATTAAAAACTGAGTTCATGGAATTAGTAAATATGAGTGGTCTGAAAGCTGGGTATAATACTATAGTGACATCTCTTGTCTCACAGGAATACTTGCTTCTCTTTTAAAGACCTGGCTGCCCTCCTGCCCTGTCTTATATCTTCATGCTGCATGGAAGTATCTGAGCCCTCAGACGGTCCTTGAGTGATTCCTCTGGAAGGAGTTAATCTAGAACTTCTTCAGATCAAGAAGCAAGGAATGGGCTTATAGATGGATTTCTCTCCCAGTCGCTGTCAGCTGATGTGTTCCTGTGTTATAATCTCACGTTTCAGATGCACAGCTCCAAGACAGCTGGGGGGTCCTGGTCTCTGCAGACTCCCCATGCATAAGTGTGGGGTTCTTAAAGAAGCCTGCTCAAAGCAAAGACGGGTGCAGCTACTATTCATGCTGTGCTTGTTTTTCAGAAGCCCTACTTGGGAAAGGAGAGCCTTGTGAACACGGTGGGTAATAACTATACACGTTTGCAGGTGTGGTGAATAGCAGATCAATCTCCACCCCTCTCATCTCTTATTAAATAATGTTTCTCAGGGCTTACTTATGGAATTGCTGCTTTTTGGCCCCATGCTACGATTCCTTGGAATGAAAATGATGACCAGGTCTGCAAACACATTGTCGAGTTACAGGAAAACTACAGATAAAGAGCAGAATGGGCCTAACTGGCCAATTGTGCACTGAGAGTAAGGGATACCTGGACAGTTTAGATGTTTCATGGTACCTAGGAAATATTAAAAGATCCAGACCCATAGCCTTTGGAGCTCATTGTCTAGGGAGGATTTATGGAAAGACAAAGGCAAAACAGGATGAAAATTTAATTCATTTAATAAGCATTATTAAGTACCTGCTAAGTGCAGGTCAGCTAGTTCAGTGGGGTACAAAGTCCAAATAAGCATTTATTAAGCACCCAATATGTGATTTCATACAATATTTTGGGTACCACATATACAAAGACAAAAATGGAAATAGCTCCTGCCCTCAGGAAGCTTACCTTCTATTGGGACGGGAGGAGAACACACACACAAATGATTCATATTACATATGCCTGAAACAAATGGAGTGATTTGGGTGAAAGGGGATTGAAACATGGAGAGCTAAGGGGATGGAAAGTCCTCCTATGGGAAATGATGCCTAAGATGTACCTTGATGGGAGTCTGGGATTCTAAGAGGCCAAGGTAAGGAGGAAGAGTAAAGGTTGTGCCAATGGGAAGAGGTCTCTAAAGCCCCTGGTGACACTGCAGCTCTCCCATGATGCCTGGGGTAGAAAAACAGATTCTTCCTCTGAATTCCTAAATGATGATATAAATCTCAATGAAAAATGCAGTAGACCCATTGTTGAGAGGACTGGTTCCAATCCATGTGGAGGCTTGGGGAACCTACTTCTGGATATAGGAAGGGAAGGGAACCTTCCATCCACTTCAGATCAGGAACAGCAGCATAATAATGCTTCTGCTTGCTGCAGGATAATTTAAAAAGCTTTCCTTTTTCTGCTAAGCTGGAACTGAATGTGGAAACAAAAGTAGTTAGAGACAGAAGAGACTCCAATCTTTTGAGATGCCAAAGATGAGAAGAACCATCAAAATTCTGTCCAATAACTGGAATCCAAAACAGAATCTACCAGAATCTGCAAGAGGAAAGGCTGATGAGGAGCCAGCCTCAAGGAATGACTTGCTCAACATATCCCAGAAGTGAAGTGACCCAGGTCAAGATAGCATGACGTTTAAGCATGGGATTCACTTGACCAATAGCTATGGAACTTACAGAAGTGATTTAGCAGAGACTCTGGAAAAGAGAGAAAAGGATGCCCTGAATTGAAGGACAGAGGAATACATTTTACCCATCACTTTGAGTCCACTCTCCAAAGAGACTATAGGCCCCTGTTGCTCCTTCGTGCTTCTGACTATATGCCCTTCTTAATCAAAGTACTTTTTATAAAAGCAAACTGTTATCAGTTCATTCATTGAAATAGAGATATCACCTGCTTGAATGATGTCAAGGAGTTCAATGATGGGGACTTGTGAAAAATAATATTAGAAACTGCAAGCCATTCAAGGTTATCTCTAGAACTCTGAGGAGAGAGAGTAACCATCGCCATTGCCTTCTGGGCCCAACCTTCCCATGCAAGTGTGGGCTGAGAGAAGGAGCTCGGAGAGAGCACAACTGTGGGGGACCTGGCAATAGCACACAAACTTCTTGCTTAACCTTAGTTCTCAGGTTCAGCTTTTTACTTGTTTACATAATCATCTTTCTTTTGTAAGACAATGGGCAGCTCTGACAAAAGAGATGTTTAAGATTTCTTTAAATAGAAGCCATACTTAGTGCATCAAATATGATTTGATTTCCCAAGACATAATTTACATGCAAGATTTCAGAAACAATTCTGTTGTAGAAGTCAGGTGTTATGGGAGTTGTCCCTTGTTTGAGCCATACTCCATAGAAAATGGGCATTACATTGTGGACCTATTTGGGCTTTTCCATTCAAGGATTCTCACCTGGATCCCCTAGCCAGGTATAACCAGTGGGATTCATTGGTTTATTGCTTAATATCTGAAGGCAGATTCCTAAAATACTTCTCCCTAGCAAGAGGCAAAAAAACTTCTCTATTGAATTAAACTTTTTAAAAACTCAATTGAAGGGACTAGGGGATAGCAATTCAGACACCATCCCCAAGGGGAAAGCACCCATAAATACAGGGGACTATGTCACAGTAGGAATATGGTGGGGGGAAAGAAGGAGGAATTCCTCCCTTCATGGAAGTAGAGTGAGGAAGTACAGATTCTGAGATCTTTCTACTTTAACTGATGATTCCTGCTAACTAGACACTAAGTTTAGTTATATCTATACTTCTATTTTTTTTATTGAAGCTTTTTATTTTTCAAAACACATGCATGGATAATTCTTCAACATTAACTCTTGCAAAACTTTGTGTTCCAGTTCTCTCCTCCCCATTCCTCATCCTCTCCCCTCCATGGCAAGATTTCTACCAAACATGGTAGAAATATATGTTAAATCCAATATATGCATACATTATAGCTATACTTTTAAACGAGAATAAATGCAGTTGGTTCCATTTCAGTTTCAGTACCATGAGGCAGAACCCTGGTTGTCCTGCTCCCACTTGTGACTCTGCCCCTTTAGAACCAATAGCATTTATCTGCAAGGCACCTGATTAAAATTAGAGGCACCATCCGTGTCAGTGAAATGGAGACAACCCCACTTGCCCTCTTCTGAGCATTGAATTCAAGGGTCCAGCTCGTGAACACAGGACTTCCACCTGAATCATCATGAGTCACATCAAACATGGAAGAACCATATCAACCCAGCCTTTTCTAGTCTCCTCCTCCTCTATGTGAGAAGTCAGCAGTCACACAGTCCAACACTAGCTCTAGTCTAATTTGCTTTTTGACAAACATTCATTATGCCCCTAACATGTACGTGGTGCTGGGGACATAAGATAAAAAAAGATTTCCTGCTTTCCAACAACCTATAGCTTAATGGAGTCGATGAGACACCTACAAAAATAACCACAACACAAGTTAGAATATGGACTGGAGTGAAGAGAACTTTAAGAAGTTCACTTTGCAAATCCAAGATGGGGAAAACAAAGCTAAACCAGTTACCTAAAAAAGGCCTTCGGTTTTCAGTGAACTGCAATACAATGAACATAAATGCTCCCAAGTCTCTCAATTGGATTGTTTTTCGCATCCTTTCCAGGATTTTGAAAAATAAATTTAAAAGGAAAATTCATAAGTAGTTCTCACTCACCAAAGCATTAAATGCTTGTGGATATCCCAGGCTCTTCCACCCCAGGCAGTTGCAGGATCAAGCCCAGGTCTTGGGTTCAATGCTCAGAAGAGGTCAGGTGGGTTATCTCCAATTCCCTGACACAGATGGTGCCTCTTACTTCAATCAGGTGCCTTGCAGATGAATGCTATTGGTTATAAGGGGGCAAACGAGTGCATATACTCTCCTTTAAGATCTTCTTTCTTTATCCAAAGTTTTTACTCTGAAAATTTCTCTATAAAATTCACTCAGTGATTGCCCAAGCAAAAACAATGAAGTGTGTTAGACACTGAGAAAAATAAAAGTAGAGAGGTGTTTCATAGGTGATAAAAAATAAAAAATAAAAGTCAGTACTGTTCTGGGATCTGGCACAATTTTTTATGACATAACCAAGTTTGATAAACATGGGATACAAGGAGAACATGGTCAAAATCAGGCCAATGGCGGATAGCAACAAGTCCCATATGGCAAAGACCCATGAGTGTTTTTACAAGTGACAGATCTGAGACTCTCCTTGAATTGATAAAACGATCAAAGACTTTGGCTATGCTAGTAAGAAGTCCTTTATCACAATAATGGGAAATCCTAGTTTCCATCACTTAGTCTGCAGCTAGAAGACTACGTTCATGAATGAATGCCATGTTGAAAGAGGGACACTGACACATTCTCACCACTAAAATCATAGATCACATCATCCCAGATCTAGACCTGGAAGGAACTCCAGATATTATCTAGTCTAATCTCATCATTATACAGATGAGGAAACTGAGATACAGATAGGTTATATGATTTGTCTAAGGTCATCATAGACAGTAATCATGAGAGGCAGATACTCTGATTCCAGAGCCAGGACCCTTTTCATTTCACTCTATTGTTTCTCCATGTTTACAGCCCAACTTGGTTGCCACTCCCTACAAACCTTTCCCTGACTTTCCCCAGACCTAAATGACCCTCTTAGTCTAATAGTCTAAGTTGCCCTATTTAATGAGTGAACAAGTCAGTGCAAACTCACTCCTTATATTTCATTGGCCATAGACCAAACCAGGTTTTGTATCCCATCCCATCATTCACCAGGAAACCCAGAATTAAGCAGCTCCTCCTCTACTCCCCAGAAACTACCACTTTTGATCCCTTATTAAGGAAATAGTAATTAAATCAATATTACTATTCTTCCCATGCTAGTGGAAGGGAAAATGAATGGATTCTCATTTGGCTGTCATCACAGTCCCTATGACATCTCAGACCAAAACTCCATTCCTTAGCCACCATACCCTAATGCAATTTTTGGGGGGAGGGATAAGGAACATGTCATTTTTATATTTCTGTTCCCAGCATCTAGTGTAATACCCAGGATAATGCAAATAAGTAATACATGCTTTTCCATGTATCCATTCGTGAAAATTAGAAAATAAAGGCATCAAGAAGCCAGAGAAAAATATCCAATGTAAGCTGACACAGGGAAGTGTGATTCTATCACCTTTCTGTTCCTCATCTCTTTCTTCAAGCACTGGTTCTTCCTTGATAGTGAAAGCCTTCAAAGTTCTGGTAATTTTCTGAGTGGTTGAAATGATGTCTGCCTCTCTGGTATAGCTGCAGATTTACCCACTTCATTCCAAGGGTTGACAGCCTGACTTCCAGCAGCAATTTCTCCCATAATACGGTGGCAGGCTGGGAATTTGCTGTGCCTGTGTTAAGAGGGGATGGGGGAAAAGAGGATCTCTGGGATTATTTCTCTTAGTGGAATTAGTATTCTAAAAAAAAGGTACTTTAGTCAGGAATATCTTTCTCATAGCAAGTGGGAAATTCAGAAAACTCACATTTGCCCAACTAAGTATATTTATAAGATGACAAGAGATGAATGAGATATGCAGAGTATAGTTATTCAGGGCACCTATCATCATGCATAGCATCTGCATTGGAGTAACCTTTAAAATATAACCTTTAAAAAGTATGAGAGTTAACAGCATCATGACCTAAATCAAAATGGCACTGCCAATAAGGCTGGGAATCCTGAGTCCCCTACCTTGAAGAAAGGTTTTTCCACTTTCATCCACATCACATTCAGTATGAGCTTTCTACAAGTTTCAATCTCAGAATCATACTGCCTCAGAATTCCAAAAACAGAAGGCATTTAGGAGATCAACTAGTCAAATCTTGTTTAATCAAGAGATCCCCTATCATCCCAAGAAGCAATCATTGAATTTTTGTTTAAAGTTCTTGGTGACGTAGAGCCAATTCCCTCCTAAGGCATCATATTCTATTTTGGGAAGGATATAGCTGTAAAGAACACCCCTCCTTATATCAAATTTAAATACTCCTTTTTGCAACTTTTCCCCCCTAGATCCAAACACTACAAGTCTATCTTTTTTCCACATAATAGCCCTTCAAGTAGCAGAAAGCTAGCATGACCAGCTAAATTTCCTATTATCCAGTCTAAGTAAGCCCAAGATTTTCTTTTGGCATGAGCTCTTCATCCTTGACCATCCTGGCTGCCCTCTGAACACCTTAGAGCTTTTTGGTTCATTACGCAAAATACAGTGCTCATAATCAAATAGAGGATTCCTGATAGTCTGATTTGTCAAAACACCTCATCCAAGACATCACTTCATGTAGCTTAAAATAGAACTGTGGGATTATATTGGCAGCCAGATCATCCTGCTGACTCAATCAATTTGATGGACTCATCAAAACTTCCAAATATTTTTTAGACAGACTTCATCCCAGTCAATCCATCTTGGATTTTATGAGATTGGATTTTTAATCTGTTTATAGTTAAATATTTATCCCTATTACACTAATAATTTGCAAAGAAAATGCCTACTCACTTTGGAACCATCACCAGGAAGTTCTTTATGCCAATGAAAGCATAGTTTATTATTCTCAACACAAAACACTCACTCCTCAAGGGTGAATTTTCAATATCAACAATAATATTATAAAAATCTGTGCTCTCTGATGTGAGAGCTCTATCCATTGAACTAGATTCCATTTAGAATAATAATAAACATATAGGTATATTTTATTTGATACCTTACTTTTTCTCTCACCAGAATCTACATAAAAGTAACAGTAGGGGCAACTAAATGGGTAAATCTGCAGCTATACCAAAGAGGCAAACATCACTTGAAACACTCAGAAAATTACCAGAACTTTGAAGGCTTCCATTAAGTTATCAAGGAAGAACCGGTGCTTGAAGAAAGAGATGAGGAATGGAAAAATGATGGAAATAGAGCACAGTCCCTGGAGTCAGTAAAAGTTGAGTTCAAATCCAACCTCAGACATTTACTAACTACTCTACTTTGGGTAAGTTAATAAATCTCTGACTCTGTTTCCCCATACTTAAAAAGGCAATAATAATAAACCCTACATGCCAGGGTTGTTGTGAGGATCAAATGAAATAATATTTGCAGTGTTTAACAACATACCTGGCACATAGTAGGTACTATAAAATATTAATAGTTATTATTATTATTATTTGACATTGATATACCACTTCAAGTTTCATAGAGAGTTTTATATATAATTATCTCAACTGACCCTCACACCAACTTTGTTTAATCAGTAGAGTAGGTATTATTGTTTTCATTTTACAATGAGGAAGCAGATTCAGTATGATAGAGTGATGTACCTAGGATCCCTACTAGTCAATGTCAGAGGCAGAACTGAAATGGGTCTTTCTGATTCCAAGTACCGTTTTCTTCCAGTAAAGTCAGGAACCCAATCACCTAATTCCAAATCCAGCTCTCACTTCATATTACACTATATTGCCTCTCTCAGAAAGATTGAACAGATAATTTTATGGCTGTGGTGTTTGAAAGTAATGGGAAGATTCAGTTCAGAGGTGCTTTATTTTGAGAAAAATTATCCTGTAACACATCAAAATTACTTCCTCTAATATTTATCAGTTGTGTAACCATGGCCACAATTTCATAAGTATACACACCACAAGCCCAGGTGGACTATGCTATTATCCACAATGTGTAGATTTGACCCAGCAATCCAGGAAGTTACATTAACACAAGATCATAGGATCATACATTTGGAACTAGGAGGGACCTCTGAAGTTATCTGCTTTGCTTTATAAAAGACAAAAGTCACTAAGGCAGTTTAAAAAAAAAAAAAAAAAAGAACCTGCATTCAAAACTACCTCCTCTAACTTGAAATTCAGTGTACTTTTAGTATTCCATGCTGAACATTTATAGAGCTGGGTGTAGAACTGATTCTATTAATTCATTCATTTACTTATTCAATAAGCTTTCATTAAGTGCCTACCATGTCCAGGCAATGTCTTGGGGAGACAGACAAAAATGAAATGAGGAGGTTGCAATCACTTAATTTTTTTTAAAAAAGTACAAGTGAACTGCTCCAAGTACTCAAGTGACCAATAAACTATGATAGACTCATCCTCATGGCCTAGTCTACAAGAACTCAAACCCATCTCCAACTAAATAGAACTTATGAGGGATAGGAAGTGGGGAGGAAAAGAGGGAAGCAACATTTTAAAGTTATTTTTAAAAAAAACTTAAGAAAAATCTCTTTTTAAAAAATCACTGAATCCATTGAGTCCATGATCCTTGTCATTATCTACACATCAAGATAGCCATTTCTTGATGGTTGACTTAATAACACTATGTCATCACATTACTTAAAGGATTCACAATGTCAGAGCCTTTTTCATCTGTGATATGGAGGCAATACCCTACCTACTTAACAAGTTTCTTATGAGGAAAGCATTTTGCAAACCTTAAAACATTCAGAAATAGAAGCAATTATTATTTTGTTCATTGAACAAATGACCAAGATTTCTCTTATTTAAACAGATTTTATATATATGTATATATGCATATATATAGTAGATATCTATATTATATATAAATATATTAAAACAGGTTGTATAATTTATACAATAATATGCAATTATTCTTAAGTTATAGCCTTAGAGTCTATATATATAGCCTTGAGTTAAGCCTTAGAGTATAATAAACAGTATGAATGATGTCTAATAACATGGGAAGGAAACTCGGGAGACAAAGTCTTCCTTCCCAATTCCAACTTGAACCTTAGTGCCAGCAAAATTCTCAATTCCATTTCCAATTTAAATATTTCTTCAAGAGAAAAAAAACTAAAAATTGATATTTTGGTTTATAAATGACTGTAATCTTGCTGAAATTCTCTATCAATCTCCTCATTACTATGTGGTAGCAAACAGCAAATTTGGGTCTCCCGTTACTGTACTTGTAAAATCTTTTTCCAGTGATCTAGAAGTGATTGCATTTTTAGAGGAACTGACCTATCATGATCTGTTCCCTATAAGTGAAACCATTTGAGAGAAGGAAGTTGCAGCTCAGTGGAAAGACGGTTCCAAGGTATCTTAAATGGACAGATAATGGTACTGGTGGCGTTGGCTTTAATATGCTTCCGATGACAAGAAGGATAATTTTATGTGACATTTGGACATGCGTGTTACAGTGCTCAACAGGAGCATTTGCAAAAGATCACTGCAACCCATATCCCTTGCAGAAGATGCAGAGGAGGAGAGGAGAAAGAACAAAAAAAAAGAACAAACTATGTCAGAGAATGTGGATCAGGAGTAAGAACATAAAGAAGTCAAAGGCCTGGAGGCTACATAGAAAGCTCATGACTTTGCATCATGGTCATGTTCTTCAAGATGAGACAAGAAAGGTGCTGATCACAGCACTGACTAAAGTTGTTTTTTTTTTTTTTTTTTTTAATGAAATTGATTATTCTTTACAGACTGGAAGTGAATGGTTACTCACTCTAGAGTCATTTGCAAAGCATCTGTGTGCGTCCGGTAAAACCACTGAATTGTTCCAGCAAAAGTCAAAGTCAGGACTGACCTAGGAAAGCAAAAATGAGAACTACGGGTAGCCTGGTGCCTAGAGAACTGAGCAGGGAGTGAGGAATAGCTAAGCTTCAATCTTGCTTCAGGTATGTCTTAACTATAGCATTCTGAGCAAGTCTCAACTTCAGCTACCTCATCTGTAAAATGAAGACAATTATAGCAGTTACCTCACAAGCTTAGTGTGAAGATCAACTAGGACTAATATATGAGGAATAGAAGAGAGAAGGAATATTTTTTATTTTGAAAAAAATTAATTTAAAAAGATCAGTATATGTAAAGTGCTTTACAAACTTTAAAGTGTTAGTTCCTTGCAAATAGAATTTGCTTTATGCTTTGTGCTTGACATCCAGCACAATAGTTGGTATATAGCAAAATATTTGATTGTCTGATTAGCTATTATTATAATTATGTGGTTAAGGCAACTTCAATCTGACCTGATAACCTGAGTATCAGGTGTGTGTGAGAGAGAGAGAATCAGAGACAGAGAAAGAGAGAAATAGAGACAGAGGCAGACAAATAGGTTAAAAATATCCATTTTGACACAGATCATTACCATTTCCTAAGGAAGTTTAGTGTATTTAAACTAACCATCACAACAAATACAAAGAACCATAGAAACGATCTCTCTTTAGCAAATACTTGATCATATTTAGCCAAGAGCAATAGCAGTTTAGAATATAAATGCAATCATATATTTTGGAGGGGAGGACAGCAGAAGGGATGTGCCATCTTGCCTCTTCAAGGGACAAGAAGCTACTGAGAGGCACCCCATAGTGAGACTTTACTGAGTATCCAGCAGCTTTGCCCACTGGTCCTCAGATCTCCTGAACTCAAGCGATCCACCGGTCCCAGTCTGTCCAGTAGAAGGCCCGATCTGTTGAACTTCCAAGGAGCTGGACACACTCTCAAGCTCCTTGTTGCAGTGTCCACACTAGCAGATCAAACATCTGCCCCTCTGCTCCGTATATTTTGTATTTATTCATTTCTGTACCTGCCCCTCCAGAGAAAGGAGAGCTCTTTGAGGGCTCAGTGTCTTACATCAGAAAGTGCCTAATTAATGTCCTGAATTGAATTTTTAGACAGTACATGAAGGTTGCTGAGAACGCTTCCAATGCTCAGTCTGTGATTCTGCATTTCTCCATTGACGCAAGTTCCTTATTGCATCTCGTAGGAGTCTTTCCTGGAGCTTGGCTTTTGGCAACTCCAATTCCCTTGGAGCAGGATGAACTGCCCAGACTGTGCCCCCCACTCCCTCCTGTTTTCCTGTTTGCCCTGAATCCCCGCGGAGCAAAACTCCCTCCTCTCCCCTGGCCCACGGAGAAGCGAGGTCCCCCGAGCGCTTGGACCCGGCAGGCCGCGGAGCTCTCTCGCCAACATCAAGCCAAGTCCAGGCCGGAGCATTCCCCAGTTACAAGATAAATGGCAGTGTAGGAACACGCCGCCTTCGCCAACGCCTGCCTCCACAGCTCCGCCGGTGTCTTTTCTGTAATTATTGCATTTAATCCAGCTAGTTACTCTCACAAAAGAGCTTCCGGATCTAGCAATTTCCACCGGGGGCTGTTGAGGAATGTACAGGCCCATCATTTAGCCTGATATTGTCGGGTTGTCAGAATTGATCATAGCTTTTGACGGAACACCTCAAGCTTTCCTTTCCCTCCTTCCTTTTTTATGGAGTGCATCCGAGTGACATTTCGCATTGTTTAAGTAGGAGTGATCTGTTGGTTTATATTTTATCTGAAACTACAAGAGCATAGGACCGCCCCGAGGGCCTGTGTACATGACTCCGCTCCACATCTTATAATTAATAGTGGAGCCGGGAAGGGAGATTCATAACAAGGGGCCCGCAAGCTGGGCCGAGCAACTTGTCAAAAAGAAGGAAATTCCACTACAGATTAGCTTATTTTTAAGCATGTCAAGCTTTACATACAATCGTGATCTATTGCTTCCTTGTAATGTCTGCCTGGGCCTGGATGCTGCAGGCAGTGTCACGGGGAGCGCTGTAAATTTTCTCTGAGTCAGGGCAATTCTGATTGATCTCTGAGTGTAAAATCGATAAGAAGACACTGTCATTTTCTTAAAGGATGAGCTAGAAAAGGAAAATAAATTAAGACTCCAGTGAATGTCTATCTCCAGCACTCATTAATTCAGTGTGGTCTGTACTTTGTTAATGCTGTGTCCACAGCTTTAATCTTCCAGGTGCTCTTTCCTGAGATCTCGGACCAGGGATCTTTACATTATGTATCCTTAAGTGGAGGAAATGAGCATTTAGGTCCCTTTTGCTCCTCTCTTCTTCTGATTAATCCATTTGGTTATTTGGGAGAAATGCAATCAGGTAGCTACAATTAAATGGAAAATGGGAACAGCAATCGTCCCTCTGGTGAGTCCTCCATCAGAACACATGTTCCAACCACACTCATTTGTCTTGAATTGGGAGGCCAAGTCATGACCGTGGAGCATTCCCTCTCCTGGATGCTATAGACTACCAGAAGATTAATTCACTTCTCCATTTCTCCTCATCTTTTTCTGCCTACTAAGACTTTCTTTTGAAGTGGGCTTTTTTTCCCCCACCTTCCAAACTTTCAAGCTCAAATATTATCACAGAGGGACAAAAGTTTAGGAATACTCTCCATACATACTCCCAAATAATGGAGGGGTGTGTGTGTGAATAAGTTAAGAATAAGAGGTTTTTAGCATCATGATCTGAGGTTTTCAATATTTTAAAGCTGCTCATCTTTGCATCTACACCCATGATGTCCAGTGATAGAAAATGAAAGAAAGCCCGAAAGATGGATATTGATTTCTCTCTAATGTTCTTGGATAGGTTTAGAATTTTGTCTTTGTATTCCTCATATCAAAGTAGCTGAAACATTGCGGATGCCTCATAAATGTTGTTGATTCATTAATTAATGCTTATTGATTAATGCTTAATTCCCATTCCAAATCACATGGCACAAACAGATATTTCTGAGCCTGCTTCCGAGGCTAATGATGAGGTCTAAATGATTTCTACATCTCCCTGTATCCAATCTCTCTAAATATTAGTGGTAAATCATGAGGTCATGGCTTTTAAGCTTGAAGGAACCTCAGAGGCCATCTTATTTAAACCCTTTGTCTTACAGATCAGGAAAATGAGGTTGGAGGAAGTGCCTCAGGCACTGAGAAATTCTCTGACCTTCCTTAGCATCTTGCATTGGGGAAGTTTGAACCTGGGAACTCTGGACCCCCAAGCTAACCCCTTTTTCCACATAGCTCTATATCATGGCTAGAGATCTAAAAATAATCCCTGAAGGCCTAGAGCTGCAAGAGGCCTTAAAGGTCAGATCATCTAATTTCCTCCTTTTAAAGATGAGAAAATTAGGCCCAAACAAGGTAGTGAATTATCCAAAGCTCCATAATAGTGAAAGACAGGATTTGGACCCAGAATTCTTTAGGCATCTTTTTTTTTTTAACAAATTCTTGAAAACTTAAACAGATAAGGAAGAACTCCAGTAGCCTTCATTATAGCAAAGATCATACAAAAGAGACATGGTTCAAGACAAATTTTAACTTCTTAACTTCAACAGGTATTCAGCACCTCTTCATAAGGATAATGCTTTTAACAAGGAGCCACATGTAGCATTTAGTTATTTCTCAGGTAGAAATCACCTAGGAGACAAAAGCTGTCTCTGCTCCACAGAGGAGCTCGCACAATGAGTGGATTGATAATTTGATCTAAATGAAACTAATGTTTGGTCTTGGAATGATTTATCATCTTCATCTCCATTTCAAAATGTCAGTGCTTACTTTTTTTTTTTTAATGGTGGGCATTCGGAGGTGCAGAATGGCAGAGAAACTGGATGGTTAGTTTTGGAATCAAGAAAATCTATTTTCAATGCATCGTCCAGAATATGTGCAAGAAATGTTTGGTGCACATTGTATCTACAATCAGAGAAAAATGGACACACGAGAATATGCAAAATACAGAATCAAAGAATTTTAACATCATTTCATTATCAAAGAATCACAGAATAGCTGAATTTCACATTTTCAGAATCACAGAATTTCAGAAAAGTCATCAAATCCTAGAATCATGGAAACAAAAATTGTCAGGTTCGGCAAAGACCCCAGGGTCCATTTAGCCCAAACCATACTGTGATTGTGGAACTTCCACTGGGACTCTGCTGTTCTGATTGGTGAGTGAGTACAAATTTATATGGACAAGGATCTAGGGGTTTACAATCATGATTGACATTTCCATCTGGGTACTTGCTCCAACTGCCTTGAAGTCTCCATAGACCTGTCTTCTCAAGATCCGGTACTCAGGAGGACTTAATCCCCTCCTCCTTGGGACACTGCTGAAGGTGAGTTCTCCGGATTGGACAGCAAACATATCATCCCCAGGGGATGGTAATCAACTCAACATCACCACACATTAGGAAAGGGGATGCCACTTGACTGACCAATGACTTTACTCCCTGTCTCTGTGAGTTCCCAGAACAAAGCACCCTGAACTGTAGCCATGCCCTAGTTCTTGTTTCCCATAATTACAATGTGAGCTCTTAGAAGCAGAGGCTGTGTCTGTTTGGGTTTGTATCTTGAGCACATTGTACTGTGCCTGGCACATAGTAAGTACTTAAAAAAGAAATCTTCTTTCATTTACTTAGACACTCCTGAACAAAGAGTCCCTCTACAATACAAGGAATCATCTAATCCGGGTTAGAAGACTTCTAGGGTGGGGGGCATTCCCTCCCTCTCAAGGCTGACTCTTCAAATGTTGGATAATTTGCATTATTGAGAAGTTCCTCCTTGCATCAAGCCTAAATTGGCCTGAATCACAGTTTCAAGGATACTTCAGAGTTCAGTCTGTCCCATTCATATCTAAAGAGGAAACTGTTTCAAAATTTGCAGTGAGTAGCTACCCAATCAATACCAAGCAAAGCAGCCCCCAGCTGAGGTAGATTCAGGTAAAAATCAGCTTGAATCCAAATATACATCCTTGAAAAAACTAGTGTCTGCCAGAGACTCGAAGATATGGGCTTACTCCAGGACATTGGCTGGAGGTAACGTGTGCCAGGTAAAGAAAACTGCCAGGGCTTCTCTCTGCAAGCACCCCATGTGGGACGTTGGTGACAAGGGCCATGAGATACGGAGGAGAAATGAGATAATGATTACATTCTGACAGCAGAAGAAAGTATTGGCAGGGAAGTGTAAGCATTGTAGGAGGCTGCCCCAGAGGGAAATGCTTTGGTTTGCACAGGCTCTCTGGCAGGGTATTCCAAAGCCAATTGATCCTGGCTCCCCTTTGTTAAATTTTAGTGAGAGCATTTGCACCTCCAAAATCAGTGAATACTACAAATCAGGGATTGACTTATTGTTTTGTCGACAGTCCAGACTTAAGAAAGTGATGGAGAAAATGGAAATGATGTGCTTTAAACATTTTAGAGAGCCAATTATTAAATGTTTGCATCGGGCTTCTGGGCTCTGAGTCCCAGAATTACAAAGCTTTGGTACTAGGTTTGACTTAAAAAGTTGCTCTGATTTATAATAATGTGTAAAAAACGACCAATGATACCCAAATTTTTTCATCCACCAATCCCAGTGTTGGGTGTATACACCAAGGATGTCAACGATGGAAAGAAACTTTCCATATACATTAAAATCTTTATAAAGGCAATTTTGGAGAAGCAAAAAACTCGGGAAAATGTGGGTATTCAATGACTGAGCACAGCTATTTGAATGTAAAGGAATATTGTTGTGCCATAAGAAATGATGTATAAGGAAATCAGAGAAGCATGGGGAGGCTTTTAAAAAGTGATCAAGAGTGAATTAAAGGGAATTAGGAAAAGCATATGTAGTAATGGATAGAGTGTTGGTCCTTATCCTCAGGCTTGGTCTTTTCTTGTCTCTCTCATCTTCCTCTTGCTGTCCTAGTGGTATCTTATAGAACTACTGACAGTAGAAATGGTATCAGAAGCCAAGCAACATAGATTTACTCAACTGAAGGAGAATATCTTTAGTTCTCTAGCCAGAGAACTTTCAAAAGATGTGTTTCTCCTTTCTCTAAGCCTAGGCCCACTTTTACTAAACTCTCTATGTAATTGCAGGAGACTATGTCATAAACTTTTGGTGGGATTTTTGTACCAACTGTTCTACCTTTGTAGATACTTTTTCCTAATGATTAAGTCTAGTTAATCAGATGATATCAAATGATAATCTTAATAAGAAACACATCAGTGGGGGCTTGTGATCTATAATATTTAAAAGGATACCCTTCAATCTTTCAAGGCTGCTCTAAGCGTCCCAAGGGCCTGTAGTACCATGCTCAAGGAATCAGCTATAACATGAGTAAAAGTTGGGAAAGTATCCTGAGAATGTGAACTGCCTTGTTATGCTTTTAAGGAATGATTTTAATATGGATCTGGGAGATACCTTGTTTTAAAAAAAAAAAAGCCACAAAGCAATAAAAACATGGTTCTACCAATGTGTTTTTAATAATCCACAAACAATAAGCACAGTGGGATTCATTTTAATACCCCACAAAAAAAAGCTGCTTTTTTCTAAAATAAATTCAAAATAATGCTGGAAATGTGGTATGGATAAAGCCCTGCTAGTTGTGGAGGAACAGGAACGAGATAGCCTTGGAGCTAGTAAGGAGTTAAACTTTGGGACCCTAAAATCCTCATCTGGCTCTGAATCCAGGATCCTGTCTTTCTGTAAACCATGGAGTCATGACTGGAAATTGACGGCAATGAGAATAGGCAAAAAGAACTGGAGACCATGGTAAGAATGAATAATAGAGTTAAGAAGGATAAGACACAAGAAAGAAAGAAAGAAAGAAAGAAAGAAAGAAAGAAAGAAAGAAAGAAAGAAAGAAAAGAAAGAAAGAAAGAAAGAAAGAAAGAAAGAAAGAAAGAAAGAAGGAAGGAAGGAAGGAAGGAGGAAGGAAGGAAGGAAGGAAGGAAGGAAGGAAAGAAAAAGAAAGAAAGAAAGAGGCAGCAGAGGGAGAAAAGAAAGAAGGAATGGATGAAGGCACACTAAAACACACACACACACACACACACAAGGAATAAAGGAACAAGAGAAGGAAGGAAGGAACAAAGGAAGGAAAGAAAGAAGGTCATTGAGGCATCTTTATGTCATTATTTTTGTTTTCTTACTTCAGAGAAAAGAATAAAAGGACAACCAGAAAGAAATGCAGACAAACAGGACAGCTCTGAAATTTACAGATTGAATTTATTATGCACTTTCTATATATTATGCCTAACACAAATCTGAAGTTCCCCCTTTATGTTGTATGATACATTGGAAATGTTTGTTTTGCTCGGCATTTATTAATTTTTTTAAAGCAATTGGAAGTTAGCAAATAGAAGAGAGATCAGGTTTATTGGATCTGGTCCCCAGGACAGAAGCAGAAGCAATAGTTCCCAAACTTTTTTCCCTACGGGTGATTGTTATGAATTAGAGCAGGATGCTAAACATTTTAGCTGCCAACAGATGACAGTTGACAGATTCATACATTTGCAATTTTCCTTCAATAGGAACAGTTGTTTTTGTTGAGTACTTTTTAAGGAGTTGAAAGTCTGACATATTCTGAGGTTACTATATATATGTAATAGCTAAGTTTCATTTATTTTGTAAATACTTTACATGTCATATTATATATACTGGGTGAGCAAAATGTGTATTAAACACAATTATTATAAATTGCTATTTATCTATAATAGCAGAACATCCAAATTTTGCGGCTGACTTGGTGAAACTTGTGGCAAACCACAGCCATCCCTTTTGGTAAGCTAACCATTGGCTTACCAGGAGTGTGGGGTGAAAGTTACAAAGAAGTAAACTTAGGTTTGACATCAAGAAAGACTTCTTTGCAATGAGAGCTCTGTGCAGGTGCAATGGGCTGCTTGGAGTGTAATGCTTTCCTTCTCTGGAGGTCTTCAGACAGAGGACAGATGACTCCTGGGTAGGCTATAATAGGGACAGCTCTGGTAGGACATGGAAAGAAGGATTTGTAGCAAAAGAAGTTGGGGGTGAAAATCAAGAGAAACTTCCAAGACAGCAACAAGTTTTGACAAGTTTTGACATGTGATGCGAAGAGCTCTGATAGAATCATGGGATTTAGAGTTGGGAGAATCCTTGGAGACCAATTACTTTAGAAGCCATCATTTTTAAAAGGAGGGGACCAAGGTCTAAGGAGGGGAGGAGTCTCACTCTAAGTCACACAAAGAGGAAGGAGCAGAGGCAGGAGCTCCGACTTCTGTCTTCTGCTTGGACATATCACATTCGACCTTGGCCGCTGGTACAGGCAGACTTTCCTCAGGAAGGATGAGGAAGAATAATCAGGCATTCCAAGCCGTGCTCGGCCTGTTCTGCAGTTTTAGCCGTGAATGACATATCACGAAATTGCAACCAATCCTCATTTTGATCCCCATAGAAATCATTTATCCAAAGTCTTGGCTCCCATCCCCTGTTATATCCGGCCTCCCGTGGAAATGGTGGGTTCATGTCTGACCCTGGAGGGAAACAATATGGGGCCGTTCTGGTTCGGTTCAAAGGCCATAGTTAATGGTTGGGATTGAGATCATTGACTGCTGTTATGGACTTTCCTCCCATTATGGTGTCAGCCATGATTGAATGATGAATGAAACTGGCCCAAAATGGAAGTATAGATGACACTATCCTTGTCCTACAATTCTATCTATACTGTGGCTGCCTCTTACTATATGTGAATGGACTACCTGTTTCATGGATAGATTGTGAAAATGGATGAGATAATGTCTGCAAAATGCTGGGCGCTTCTTTGAAGCTGCTTTCTGTATCATTAGAAAGTAATGTCATATCATTATTATTATATTATTATGCTCATTACCATTATTAAAAGAAATGCCAGGAGACATAGCCCTTCCATTGTGGAACATTTCTGGGAGTAAAGTAACATCACTCATAAAGGAAGTAGTTTGCACATCAATTACGAGATCCCGGTTTGTAATTATGGTCCATCTGGTAGTTTTAGATGCCCCAGTTATCTCATCATACTTAGGAGGAGTCCTGTGCATAGAGATCAAGTACAAAATGATGCACAACACAGGTTAGGCAGCAAGGGTACAAAAGGGAACCATCTGGGAGGTCAGGATGAATCATGTTTTTTATATTCAATTGTACATTTGCACCACCTTTAATTTTCAAAGTGAAAGTCAAGGTATCATTTATTCACATAAGGCATTACTTGGGGGATGGGGAAGAAGGAGGAGAAGAAATAGAAAGAGGAGACAGAGAAGATGAAGGGGGACAAGAAGGAGGAGGAGGAGGAAAAGAAGAGGAGAAGGAGGAAGAAAAAGAAGAAGAAGAAGAAGAAGAAGAAGAAGAAGAAGAAGAAGAAGAAAGAAGGAAGAAAAGAAAAAAAAAAGAAAAAAGAAGGAGGAGGAACAGATGATGATGAAGATGATAATAGAAGAGGAAAAGAATAAAGAGAAGGAAGAGGAGACAGGAAAAGGAAGAGCAACAGAAGAGGAAGATGCCCCTGTTAGTTCCTTATTTCCAGAAGGGATTCTGGAGAACAATTACAAGATATTATGCAACACAGATAAGGCAGCAAAGGTACAAAATTGAGTCAGCTGGGAATGCAGAATGAGTCATATGTTTTTAATTGAATTTAAAATGATAATTTTATAATTTTTTATAAATTACAAATTATAATTAAAATGAATAAAAATAAAAATAATTCAATTCTATATTTGTACAATCAAGGAGGAAAGGCCGGCGCCATGATGTCTGAAGAGCAGTGCAGCACAAAGTGGCGATGGCATTCTCAATGTAACTCATACTTGGTTGAAGACTGGCTTCCATATTTCTAGGAAGTAGGATTTTTGTCAACATGGAGGACCTGTCAATCCCTCCATCGTCACAAATCACCATGTTTTGGGAAATGATCTCGAATTGCTGCTCTTACTGAAAAATTTATCCTCCTATAGCCAACCTAGGGATGAGATTCTCCCAACTTCAGTATTGCTCATTAGGACAAGGCTGGGCCTCTTAAGTATGAAGGACATAGTAGAGCTTGTGTGGAGACTTCTTGACTTTGGGGTCCCCTCCAGGCCACAGGGAGGGAAAAGAAGAGGGCATTATTTAAATGCTATCAGTCAATATGTCATGGACCTGTGCTTTTGTGAAGGTGGAAAATTCCTCCATCAATGCATTGCCTATAACGTAGAGCCTTAGAACGCTGGTCGATGTCATTCAGATGAAATGCTTTTCATGTGAACACTATTGACCTGAAAACGAACATTTCTGAGTTAATGCTTTCTGTTTGCTGGCCTTCCAAGGGCTAGTCTGGCTCATTCAGCCACAGCAACTCAAAATGACCTTAAGGCCCCTCGCTCAGAGCAGGTGCTTAATTAGCATTTGCTGAATGGTTGGATCCAGTAACCACATGGGTGAAATCACAGCCCTACAAGCATCAGTAACGAACTTTCACGTAAGTCAATTTCCAGCTTGGTTCTAAGCGTCCACTCTGCCCGGCTGCCTCCCTTGCATGTGCTTTCTCATCTTGTCGTGATAGAAATTCCGAGATCTGGGAGTCATCTGGTCCAAACACTTTAACCCACGCATGAATCCCCTTTATAGCATGGATAGATTTCAGAGTTGAGTCTACTTGAACTTCCATAGTTAGGAGGTCAGTGCTCAGCCCAGACACAGGTGAGAACTTCCTTCATGCTCCCTGATGAATAGATCAGTTGTTCCCAAATCTTGGAGAGTCAGGCCTGGAACTGGGAAGACCTGAGTTCAAATCCAGCCTCAGACATTTACTAGCTGTGTGACCACAGGCAATTCCCTCACTTTCCTCACCTTAAGCCTAACCCTTCTGACTCTAACCCTAATTCTCCCGACTCCCGACTCCCGATTCTAACCCTCACCCTAACCCTAAATGGGAGTAAGAAAAATGCCTACATCCCAGGGCTATTGTAAGGATTAAATGAGATTGTAAAGGTTTTAGCTTGCCATTTGGCACGTGATAAGTACTATTATTCTTTCCAGAGACCTATCATGGAAAGATGTTGTCACTGATCCCAGAGCTAAGAGGGCAGACTTGGGTTTTTTGGTGCACCAAAATTACCAAAATTAGTCTTATAAAAGAAGGATTGGCCACACATTGGTGACCTACCCTTGCCTTCTCCTCTACTCTCTAGACCTCATTATACCAGGCTCATTTTCAGATTATATTTAGGTGCTTGAGTGAGCAGCCAGTCAATTATGTCACTTTAGATTTAATCCTTTATTTTTGGGGGGGATAGCTAATCATTAAATTATCTCCAGAGGTTCACCTATCATTACAAGTATGTTTAGGTAATGCTAAGAAGAAGGTAAATCTGTATTTTATACAAGTAATCTTTTAGAAAGGAACTCAGTGGTCATTAAAAATCAAAGTATTCCAATTGGGTCAAACCCATATGTAATAGTTTTTCAAATAATTCGTTTTTCTTTCTTTTTTTTTTAATCTATGTCTCATTTCATTGTAATGGGGATCTATCAGTGTATAAAATAATTTCATGGACTATGATAAACTTCCTATGTGACAGTCTTAAAAAATATCCTGAGAATACTGAGAGGTAAAGTGACTTACCCAACCATAGCCAGTATGTGTCAGGATTCAAATATCCAGGGCTTCCTGGCTTTAATGCTAGCCCTCTACCTATGAGACCACATTGTGTCTCAAGATATTAGTTACTATTTGGACCTTTAGAGACAGATTTGAAGTCATAGAGGAAGGGACCTAAGGATAAAGCTACTCCCACTCATTTTAGAGATGATGGAGCTGAGGCATTCAAGCAGTAACCCTATGACTTGAAGCTATTCAAACAGAGAGTGACATAACCAGCTTTCCAACCGAGATCCTTTAATTCCAAATATCCCTGGTGATCTTTCTCTTTGTACCACATTGTATCCACCCTCTCACCGCCCCCCCCCCCCACTCCCAGTCATCACTATAACTGACAATTCTGACATTTAAGGCAAAATGCAAAAAGTGGCTGAAGGGTCCAGGAATTAATTTGATTTTGAACCTCTGGACACATGACTTGAAATAGAAACTGGGATATAACTCTTGGCGAAGCTTGATCTAGAAGGAACTCACCTGGGGTCAGTATTCAAGGAAGAAAGCGTTATCATTTAATAGCGTGATAGAGAAAGTACCTGCTAAGATAATTGTATTTGTAAATACAATTACAGTGATGGAAAGAATAAGTAAACTCTCCTTTAAATTGTGTTGTCCTCTCCGTCAGCTTTGGCTAGTTGTGGCTCTCAGCAGCAAGGTGATTCATGTTTCTGAAACAAAATCAAAGACACTAGAGTGGTTTGCAATTTCCTTCTCCAACTCATTTTTACAAATGAAGAAACCGAGGCAGGTGAAGCAATTTGCCCAGGGTCACATAACTAGTAAGTATCTGAGGCTGGATTTGAACTCAGAAAGATGAGTCTTCCTCGAGTCCAGATCTGGCTCCCTATCCACTGCAGCGCCCCCACCTGCCCCTTACAAGATCTTTTACATTTTCCAGAGGGAAGGAAACATTTGGGAGGGGAACTAGAAATGCAAAGCTTGTATAAGAACTGCAGAAAAACAAGGAGCTTCCCACCTGACGGTGAACTCCTCAAGACAAAGATCACTTTACTAAGTGGAAGATGCAGTAGCGGAGGGAGAGTGATTCATAAATAGCCCCAGGTCCCAAGTGAGGCAGGGGTGAATGAATGGGGGGTGTGGCCCTTTCTTCACTACAGTGAATTGCTTGAGGCTGGATTTGCACACTGAGGGTTGCCTAGCAAAATATCTTGGTCTAATAAAAATGACTCAGTCATTTAACACTTTGTAGTTAAACGAAAATCCTTTCCCTTACAACAACATGGTAATAGAAAGCAGTGTGAGGATTATTAGTCCTAATCGACAGAGGAGAACACTGAGGCTCCGAGATTGATGGTACTCTCCAGATGCTAGGTTCATTTATCTTTTCATGATATCCCAAGAAACCATGAGTCAGCTTAGCATTTTGGAAAATGGCCACATTTTCATAAAATGTACAAAAGCCTTACTTATAAGAGTTTATCAAATTTTAATATTGGAAGAGGGTCATCAGTGCCAGCCTAATCGATCTTTTAAAAATCCCACTCACTGGCTCTGGAACTAGAGGACCTCAGCCTTCTCTGCCTGTCTTCCCTCTTTACAGCCAAGTTGAATCATCACCATCAGCCTCAGTTTCCTCCTCTGGGGAAAATTGGGGGGGGGGGCTGGACGGAAGGACTTGTGAGGTTCCTTTTATCTGTACTCCTAAGAAAAGACAATCCCCTTTCCAATCTAAGCCAATTCAATATTCCCCAAATTCCCAAAGCATCATTCCAGGATGACTCCAGTAAAATGTTATTTGGTGTAAGGATCCTAGACCCAAAGCTGGAAGGTGGTATCTCAGAAACCATCTTGACGACTTACGGGATCCACTCACGATCACATGGATGAAGGGCCAAAGCCAGCGTTCCCATACAAACCCTCTCACTCTAAATCTGGCGCTTTTTCCCACTGTACCCTACCTTGAGGAACTGCTAGGCCATGATTACCCTTACCTGGGGATCTGGTACCTGAATTTTCTTTTCCATATTGTGATTGCCCTGTGGATCCATCAACAATTAACCTGCTAGAGACCTCATTAAGAAAGTGTGCTGCTGTCTTATTATATTTATAGATGGATAGATAGATAGATAGATAGATAGATAGATATATCTTATAGCAATATCTGCCTTCCATCAATGATGGCAAAAAGTCCTGTGATACTTTTAGATTGACTAATGGCTTGTCCATAAGATATGACCAAATTATGAGAATCTTCCTATTTTATAAGGTTGATTGATTGGGGGGAGGAGGGGAAGATGTCCTTCCTAAAATAAGCCCATACAAAATAGCTCAAACAAAATCCGAAGTCAGTGTTTTTGGGTTCAGGATGTTAGCAGAAACTGGCAAAGGTTTCATGAGGGAGGGTCATGGGAGCTAAGTTTTGAAGGAAACAAGAATTTCTAAGAAGTCGAGATGAAGGAGTACATTCTAGACCCTGTGTGACCAGGGCAAAGATGCCAAGATAGGAAACTGAAGGTCATGTGTAAGGAATAAAAAAAAAAAAAAAATCTTATTTGGCTGCACTGGCAAGTGACACGAGTCGAAAGGCAAGTTGGAAACTGAGTGAAGGAGAGTAAACACTCAAATGTAATGACTGGGTGATCAGTTGAATAATGTTACTAAGGAAGTTTTGCAGTATTGACACGGGAGGTGTAATTAGTCTATTAATAGTTTTGCAAAATGGTGGCTATCCACAAGAACAAGTGTAGAGGCAAGAGCACCAAATAAAATTATTGATGAGCACAGGCTCTCATCTTTCAGCATCACATGGAGAAGTAAGGAGAATTATCTGATTTTTTTTTCCAAATGAAAGATCTTTGATATTTTTGAATTCCAGATATACATACATGCAAGACCCAGGCTTCATTTAGGCAACACAATTTTTTTTTTTTTTTTGGGGGGGAGGTTGTCAGAATTGCAGCTCTCTCTCTTCTTAATCATGTTTTTAATCACGCATTCTAAATTTAGCTCAACCCTTCTCATCCAAACTTATTTCTCACATCTCCTCAGGATGAGTATGACTTGGGGCTTTTTTTAAGCTCTAGAATCCTATATAGGCTCCTTGGTTTGTCATTCAGATTTCTAAAGCCTAGTGGCGACCTCTGTTTTCAGGATGATCTTCTATTACTCTTTTTATACTTTTTATATTCATAAACTAGACTTCCTGCTATTCTCTAAATATAAGATTTCATCTACCACATCCATGCATAAGCTGTCCCTTACAGTGGACCATTTCATACCTTTTGCCTTTTAATGTCTCAAGCTTCCTTTGGGCCATCCCAGGGGCCGCCTCATATATAAGATATTGCCAATATTCCCAGTTGTTATGCTCCTCTTACTTTGAAATTCCTTCAGATTTATCTTTCACTCATTTGGGGGATGTCTTATCTGCATATATTCAAGTTCTCTGTCCCTTGTATTTTTATGATTTATTATTTCTCTGTATCTTGTATTACTTATGTTTGATTTTCATTTCTGTTTCATGCACACCTAGGAAGGCATATAGTTAATGATCAATACATGCCTTTTTTGAGATGGTTGTGTTCTGTTATTTCAGCCGTATCCAATGCTCTGTGATTCCATTTGGGGATTTTCTTGGCACAAATACTGGAGTGGTTTGCCATTTCCTTCTCTAGCTCATTTTACAGATGAGGAACTGAGGCCAAGAGGATTGGGATTTGCCGAAAGTCCCAACATTAGTAAGTGCCTGAAGCCGAATTTGAACTCATGGAGATCCTGACTCCTGGCCCAGATCTCTATTCACAGTGTCACCTGGCAGAATTTTAATTGTGAAGAATAGAAATCATCTCCCTGGGACTGAGTTTTCTCACACATAAAATAAGAAGACTGTATAAGAAATTCTCTGAGATAAAGAACTGACATTGTTTACATGGTGTCATGAGAATGAACCAAGATTTTTATAATGTCAGTTCATTAAACAACATTTCAAGGCATGATGCTACTGCTATTCCCCAGTCTGTTTCCCTTCTTTCCCCAAAATACAGATTACTCAACTGGTCATAATAAAAATTGTCTAGTTGACTTTTGGAAGTAGAACCACACCATGGAGGAAAGGAAAAACTCTGCTAATATTGTTGCTGTTGTTTAGTCACATCCCACTCTTTGTGACCCCATTTGGGGTTTTCTTGGCAAAGATAAGGAAGTGGTTGGCAACTTCCTTCTCGAGTTCATTTTACAGATGAGGAAACTGAGACAAATAGGATTAAGTGACTTGCCCAAAGTCACATGGCTGGAAAGTATCTGAGATCAGATTTGAACTTGGGTTTTCTTCACTTTAGGCCCAGCATTCTAATCACTGTGCCACTTGGGTACCCGTATGTTAGCATAGGTCCCTGGTTAGAATGAAAGTAATTATTGTTTTCTTTCCTGACCGTGAACTTTGAGAGTCTTTCCCTCCCAGCTTAATGTTTTGTGATAGCAAATCAGGCCATATTTTGCCTCAGTCCTTACTTAGCCCTTAGTCATTGACAAATTGAGACAAACTGAGACCTGGAAAAGATTTTCCTTTTGGAAGAACAAGGCCACTTGCCAGGTTGCACAGATCTGCTGCATCCTGGGCCATCACCAGTCACCTTGACTGTTGTCCAGCCACTGGGGAGACTCTGGGGAGAGAAAGGCTGATGACCTTGCACAGCTCTGCCTCACTTAAATCCAATTCACATCACTCTCATGATGTTACCGGTCCACTTCAAGAACAAAGATGAATGACATAGGTCCCTCTAAATGGGCTATTATTGCTACTTTGTTGTTTCAGTTCTCCTGGACACTCGACAAGGTAAAAACCTAAAGTAGAGCAAAAGGGAGGGCTTTGCCTCAGTACTCTCAATTTTAAAAGGAGCTGGCAGCACAGACAGTCCTTTAGGGATCTAGAAATCACTAAGTGTAGCAGCTAGTTAGGAAGAAGAATCAGGAAAGGGGGCAATGGGCCACATGGGATATTTCCTACTCTGGTGGCCACCCCCATATGAATTCCTCCCTAGCCTGGCACTTTTCCTCCACTGACCCCACCAGGTGATCCCCTAACCTTGATTTTATATAGTTTGGGGTTTTTTCCTTATCTCAGCTTCAAAGCACTCATTGATTTTGCCTCAGAAACTAGAGTACAGGAACATAGATTTGCAGCTGGAAAGGAGTCTTTACACTGTTTTGTGCCACTGACTTTGTGTGCAGAGATTTCCAGTCATGTCTCCCAGGAAGATGACTTCACTGATCCAGATCACGTTTAATTAAGAGGGGGTAGCTCTGCTCAGACCATTGTCCCCATTACTTTTCTTAACGGGGAGGGGAGGGGAGGAAGTGTCCTTTTCAGGGTCCCATTCTCAATGGGACCTGAGTTACCATCTCTGGCTCAGATTATTCCGTTAAATGTTAGCCTTCTCAATAAGCCTACTTAGTCAGAAGCCAGTGGCACCTTAATTTGTTATCAAAGTCCTCCCCATCCCTTACCCTGAATCGATTAGGGGTTTCCCATTCTTACGGCAGAAAGTTCCCCATCACCACAAAGGACCACATAAAACCTTGATCTATAGCACTTGCTTCTGAAGGGGCTTTTTTAATCAGGTCAAGACACATTATGCATCTCACGTGTAGCTGAAAAATAACATTTCATCCCTCCCGTACCTCACTGTGGCTATTTGCATTATGAATTCTTGCAATATAGGGGGATGGTAATGGAAGGAGTTGGAGCCACCCACTCCTTTTGATCTAGAGAACCCTTCAAGTTTCTTGCCTATTTATAATGGTATTTTTAATCACCATGTCACTCAAAACAGGCAAGTATTGATTTGACACCTTAGCTGTTTTGCTATTCCAGAATCAAATCTGGAATCACAAATCCCCCCCCTTCGCCAACCAGGAGAAGCAGAAAGGTTGGAGTCTACATTTCTGCTCAAGGAGGGGGACTGTTCAATGGGAATGGGTTCAAAAGTGTTGACTGGCTTGGGTAAACTCCAGATTAGATAAGGGATTCTCTCTCAGCTTCTCCTTCCTAAATACACTCTAACTTTTTATCAGAGAGTAGAGAAGTCTCTTCCCCAATTCACTTGACATTGCTCTCATACATGGAAGTAGATATTTTAAAAGAATATCTCCATGTCACTGTTGGATGGAAGACATATAGAACCAATCCACTTATAAACACTTTAAGGGTGGGTGGAGTGCATGGGTAATGCAATAGAACAATGAATTGGGCCCAGAATTGAAAAGGAAGAGGATAGACTAGATAATCTTTGGGAAGTGGCAAAGTTCAGCACCCCAAAGATCCCTGCCCTCAAGAAATTTCCATCCTATTGGGGACATAATATACAGACATAGAGGTATATTAAAAGTGGAAATAAGATAATTACAAGGTAATTATGAGTAGGAGGCATCTGTAACAGCAGGGGGGCCAGGAAAGGCTTTATAAAGAAGGTGGAATATGCACTGAGGCTGGATTCCAAGGACTATATTCTATCAGAGGTATTATAGGATTATTAGTTACAGAATATTTTGATTCTAAAGAACTGAAAATAGGTATCAAGTAGAAGGCAATGAAGAAGCCCATGTTAGGTATAAACAAGCAACATCAAGAAATGAACAAGGTGATACAGTAGGAGATTCCTTAAAAAACTATACAAACAAAATCAATATGTGCTGATCAGATGGGGATGCACCAGTTGCATGAAGTATTGACAGCTCCTGGGTACCCCCTGATAAGTTCTTAATGTCAGGAAAGAGAAAGAAAGATCCTTCTCACAATGGATGGACCATGTGGGAAACTTGTGGGAGAACATGAGGAGAGTTTCATGGGATGGCCAGATATGGATGGATGGTGATCATTGAAGGGATAATCCCTACTTTGAGGATCCGATTTCTGTTTGGGTGTCCTTGTCACTCAGACCTTCACCACTGACTTTTAATAGACAAAATAGGAAAACATTAAAAAGTCATCTTTTTCAATATATTTTATTTCATTTAATTATTTCATTTATTTTGGGAATAATTTAAATATTTATTTAAATTATTCCCAAAATAAATGAAATAATCTCTATTCTCAACTAATTGTTTTTCCAACAGACCAAATTAAGTACAGATATTCCCTGCATAGCATGGACTCAAGTAACATTATTTTATAATAGTATTAATATATATTTGCTATCATCATCTCCTCTGACAATGTTGGGAAAAAATCCTGTTGCATCATTCTTTAATTAACCATTTATGGCACTTAAATATTTTCCTTCGGAATTAACCATTCTCCTTAGTATTGTTTCATTTAATGTCAGTCATGTTTCTGTGGAACATTTGTTCCTTAGGTGATGCACATCGGGGCAGCTTTATGGCTCAGTGGATAGAAGACTTAGTCTGGAGGCAGAAAGACTTTGGTTTGAATCCTGCTTCAGATGCTAGCTGTATAACCATCCACATGTCACTTAATCTCAGTCTACCTCAGTGTTCTTAACTGTAAACTAAGGATAATAATAGCATCTATCTTTCAGAGATGTGTGGATCAAATGAGATAATATTTTAAAGTGCTTAGTATAGTATTTAACATCCAATAAGCACTTGAAAAATGCTTGATAAAAGAGTTGTGTTTTTTTTTATTGGATTACTTGCCATCTAGTGGGGTGGGGTGCACTCTTTGCAAGAGTGAATATTGAAAATTATCTATGCATATGTTTTGAAAATTAAAAGTTTTAATAAAAAGGAGGAAAAAAATATGTTTTAATGGATTGCTCATTAAATTGTTATCTGGAACCACAACAGACTTCCCTAAACTAATAATGTTCTCATTAGGACCTGAAATATGTGGATGGAACCTCTAAAATCTGAGCTATTAGTTCTGGAATAAAAGAGGGACAAGGAGAGAAGCATTGGTGGTCGGAGAAGTTTATGTTAAATGGAGAAATTAAGCCTGTTTTACATGGTGAAAATTTGGATCCAAACATTAATTTTCCCAAACCATAATGAATTTTATATCCCATCCTCCCTGAGGAGATAACTCAGTATTTCTTTGGGATTCCTTGTCACTCTTGAAGAATTCTTGTGAGGATTAAATGAGCTAATATTTGTAAACCATTTAGCACTATGCCTGGCACATAGTAGGCACTGAAATATTACTTAATATATAGCAATTCTATTACTTAATATTTATGATGGATTATTCTATTACTTAATATGTAATTACTTAATATTACTTAAGTAATATAACATATTACTTAATATAATGATTAATTAATATAATTACTTAATTCTATTACTTAATATAAACATATTCTAATTACTTAATAACTTAATATTAATTACCTTAATATATACTTAATTATTAATATACTTAATATTCTATTACTTAATATGATTGTATTATACATAATATCATAAATGATAATTTCCTTCTTTCTTTCCTTTCCCACCTTGACAGGATCAGTACCCCAAGAGATACAGCTAGGGGAAATCAAATTAATGGGACAATGAGCTTCCTAAAATTCATGTAGTGGTGCATTTAAATGAAGTGCATTTAAAAGGGGTGCAAGTGGTGAAGTACAGTTAGGCTGAGGATATTGAGACAGCCTACAGTGGGCAAGGAAGTCCCACAGCTGGGTTAGAAATAGAGATGAAGAGGAGAAGCCCATATAATGACCACTAATACTTTAGATAAAAAGTTGAATATTTTCTTATTGAAACCTCTTCATATGTAATGAGGGGTCTGGTATATGACCCAAGATGGAGTCATTCACATGGAAAGCATGGAGGACTTCCTTCCAGGAGACTGGAGCATGCATGGATCTTCTGCATTGATCTACCATGTGGTTGGGAACAGCCTTGTTCCTTTGGCTGTATAACTGAACTGCCAACATTTTTAAATTTCCTGGCTAAACACAGTCCAGGTTTTTTCATTTAAATGCACCTGAAGGGGAAGGGTTCCTTTATTCAGATTCATACTGTACAGAACGAGGGGAGGAAGTCTTTCTTTCTGCTTCCTCATTCCCCCTCACCTACCATCCTCCAGAAAAAAACTCGGGACATAGACTTTTCCTTTGTCCTTTTCCCATTGCAGAGGTGAAAGTTAGAATCTGACTCTGACGTTCCAACTATAGGGATCCTAGAGTCTGAATGTTGCATCCAGCTGAGTAGGAAAATTCTGGAGGGGAAGGGTCCGTGGCATCTTACTCAGTTGGGTTTTGGAGTTGGTGGGATTGATGTTACTGTAACAGCTGAGCCAGATCCTTAGGCTAATCTTCCTCCTCTTCCCAGAGGCTGAGGTGTAGAGGGAGGATCATTCCCCTCGAGGTGTGGTATGTGTGTATGTGTGTGTGTAAAATGTGTATGTATTTATTTTGTGAAATTAATCTGACGCTCCGTGTTTAAATGGAAGAAGGACACACTTAGTGTGGACCTCAACTCTTGTCAAAGAAGGATTCATCGGTCCCCTTGGAGTACCAGACAATGGTAGTGTGACAGGCCCAGAGTCAACCCTACATAAATCTCAGGGAATACTAGGGTATTTGGAAAAGACCAATAATTATAGGATCTTTATAACAAAGAAAAATCAATATTTTGTGCCTGTTCTGGCTGAGGCTTAAGCCAGGGATGAGTCCAATCAGCTTTCGCTTAGAGAATTGTGTTAAATTCTGGGCACCACAGTTTAGGAAGCTGAAGATGTTGAAGAGGAGGATTATGGGGAAGATGAAGAGCCTCAAGTCTATGTGTTAGGAAGATAAATTAAAGGAACTAAGCATGTTTAATTGGGAGAAAAGAAGGATGGCGGTAGGGAAGATCCACATTCTGCTTGTCTATAGGAATTCAAATTATGAAAAAAGAGGGACTAGTGAGAAGAATAACATTTAGACAGAACTTCCTCTAGACCCTGGGCTAAAGGGGCAAAAAAAAATTATCTCTTTTGATATTCAAAGCAATCTGGAAACTAGATGCATTACTAACCCCATTTTACAAATGAAAAAACTGAGGCAAACAACTCCTTTATTCCGGAATAAAATAGCCAGTAAGTGTCTGAGGTTGAATTTGAATCCAGATCTTTCTGACTTTACTCCAGAACTCTGTTCCCAGAGCCTCATCTCCCCACTGGGCCCACTATTAGACTGTCTTATTCAATTTGACCATCAGGGGCAGGAAGGACTTTCCAGTGAAATGGAAAGAACTTTGGCCTGGAGACCTGAGTTCTAGTCCCGCCTTTGCCGTTAATTGGTCATGTCACCTATATCACTTAACCTGTCTGGGACTCAAGTTTCTATATGAGATAATAACCGACCCAATCTAGCTTCTGGGATTGGTCCAAGAAGATAATATGTGAAAGTACTTTGTAAACAACAGAACAAGATCGAAATACAAAGTATCACTAGCTATTATTTGCATTATAAATTAAAAGAGTCGCAGTTAGAAGGGTTAGTGAGCTGACTTTGGAGTCAGCAGTCAAGTTCATCTTCTGAAACGAATATGCTGGATGAGCCTGGGCAGCTCACTCGATAGCTCTGTGCACCAGGAAACTTTCTAGTATATACATTATTGATAAGGGCTTGCCCCATATTGGTGTGTATGAGTTCCAAACCAGGGAGTTTCCCAAACAGAAGAAATCATAGGTTCAGATTTTTTAAAATCATCATAGACAATAATAAAGGCAAATTTTCAGAGCTTTTACTCAGGCAGTTAAATTGCATTTAGATTTATTTCTAGGAAATTGTTGCTTCTTCCACAAACTTATGGGTGCAGAGCCTAAAAAACTCTGTCATCAATACCCTTCTTCTGCAATGGTTTCTTTTTAATCATAGCTGAGTAGAAGAGATCATTCAGTCCTAAAAGGGATCAGATTAAGACCCCAGGAAAAAAATCCTTCTGCAGATCAATTCATGCAATATGATAGTTTTGTGGTGTCTCCAGAAGGTATCTCCCAGAGAAGCCAGACTTCAGTTTCCAAAACCCATCAAAAATTGTCTTCCCAGCATAGTGGAGATACCTACATTTCTTGTAGTGAAGTCTCTCATAGATTGTTTCCGTGGATGAGGAAAAGGGCTCAAAATTGCCCTTGGTATGGACCATACCGAGTGCCTTTGCACTTTGGACAGTGACCATTGTCCCCTCAACAGAGTCCTGGAGAAGTGATCGCTCAGGCTCCAAAACCTACTCGATTCCATAAACCTTTCACCAGGACCATCAGACCCCTGCCTCAGTTCACACAGCACAGCAAAGGCCATTCTTCCACTGGCTACCTCATAGTCTCTGCCTCTGTCACCCGGTACCTGGTATCTGGCATCTATCCTAAGCAGCAGCTAGATGGAGCCTAGGATGTATCCCCAAATCCTGTCTTGACTCATCAGCGAATTTTATTTATGCTCGCAGATTTATTGGGACGATATTCTTCCTTCTAAACCTTCCCTGACTCTTCTTTTTCCTCCTAGCTCTGTGATTAAATGGATATGTCAAGGAAATTCTCTCTACCAAAGCTGGTCCGGACCCTCTCTTCAATTTAATCTTAGAAAGAAAGACCTTCAAATACCCGAAGACAGCTATCATCTCTTCAATAAGTAGTTTTTACTTCTTTAGGTTAAACATGTTTACTTCCTTCAATTTATCCTCAGATGGCCCAATCATCTCATCTCCCTTAATCCTGGAACTTCTCTCAAGAAGAACCCAGCAGTTACTGGCATTCCTCCTAGCCCTGGGGACATGCAAAGAGATAATGAAGTAGCCCAACCAGTTGCTGTTCTTTTCCATATCTCCTTGTCTTATTAAAGGTTTAATTTGTATGGACAAATGTTGACTTGGTGTCCTGAACAAACTCAAGGATATCCAGGGTCTATAAGCAGGGTCTAATTTCAGCTTCTTCAGGCACACAAATAACAAAGAGAGTCTTTATGAGTCTACAATTTCTTGTAGAGTTTTCCCCCAACCTAGGTGTTTCTTTGAATGTTGTCTTAGCATAAGAAGTAAAGGCGGGCCTCAGATCCTTAGGATTTTGTTGAGCAATTCTCATGATCATGTTGTTTCCTAGAAAAAAAAATCCTCTTTACTCTCTTGTCTTTTAGATCCAAAGAGAACTGGAGTGTTTATAAATACAAGCAGTATTTATTTAGATTTTTCATCAGTTCCTGTGCTGGACTCTGAAGACACAAAGACAAAAATAAATAGTTCTTGTCCTCAAGAAGCTTACATTCTACTGAAGAGAAACAACAGGAGCACAAATAATCAACACAAAATAGAAAATCCACAGAAAACCACTGGGATTTAACTAGGAGCTCTTATTACTGGGAGGCCCAGAAGTGGTCTCTGGTGTTACTTGAAATGTCTTAAAGGGAATGGAGAATTCTAGCGGGTCAAGGATGGAAGGAAGAGTATTCCTTCCTTTCTGGCAGTGCAGACAGGCAACTATCCAGAGGTAGGAAATCAAATGTTTTGCATGGATAATAGCAAATATGTGGATTTAGTCTGAACATAGGAAATAGGATGATAGGCAAGAAAATGGGAAATAAACCTGGAGGGAGATTGTGGAAACTTATAGCTAATAAATGTTGATGATGATATTTGTACTCACAAACTCTTGTTTGTTCTATTCCTTCTACCATGCTGCCTCCAGAACACCTACATTTGGCAAATTCTACCATTCTTTTTGGACAACTAGGGGGTGCCACATTGCATCGAGCATCAGGTCAGAAGTAAGAAAGATTTCTTTTCCTGAGTTCAAATCTGTCTTAGATCTGGGAGATCTTCACTTAGCTCTATTTGCCTTAGTTTCCCCATCTGTAAAATGAGCTGGAGAAGTAAACAGCAAACCACTGTAGTATTTTTGCTAAAAACAAAACAAAACAAAACAACAACCAAAAAAAAACTCCAAATGGAGTCACAGAGTTGGAAAAATGAAATGATTGGACAACATCAACGCTCTGTTTGTCCATGATGAAAATCCCACACTTTGTGTAGAGTTCCCCTGACCTAGGTGTTTCTTTGAATGTTGTCTTGCCATAAGCATGGGAAGTAAAGGCCAGCCTCTGATGATGAGGAGTTTGCTGGGCAATTCTCATGAGCATGTAGCTTCCAGAAATTCCTCTCTATTCTCTTGTCTCTCAGATCCAAATAGAAGAGGAGTAAAAAGCACCCCCCCACCCCACCCCCGCTGGGAAATGAGGGGCAGACCAGACATTTCTTTCCCACAGGTGCATCCAGTCACTTGTGCTGGCCGGTTTTGTTCCATACTATTTCCTTTTAATGGCCTCCTATTTTATAGAAGTGTTGATCTAGAATAAGAAAATAGCCTTGTTCCTGTGAATCCTACGGAGAATTCTCTCAGCCAGAGGGATGTACATCATGTGTGGATTGGGTGGGATTCACACAGCCCTTCTCCCCATCCCTCTCTTCTTCCCTTGGTGGTGGGAGGGCCCTGGGAGCTTGCATTTGAAGGCAGAAATTCAGGCCACAAAAAGGGCTGCCTCCTCCTCTCCGGCTCCTTGTTCTTCCTCATCTGTAGTTTTCTGCACAGGCTGACAGTGACTTTGGAGAACACCTGCATCTCCGAACAAGCAAAGCAGTATAATTACCTTTCTGGAATATTCTATAGGATTGTCAAACAGCAATTTTCTTTCAGAAGACAGGCTTTTGAATAATGCAGTTTACATACAGAGCTTAACATCTCTTATGCGAAAAATCTAATTATAAGTGTCCGAATTTTACTGCGCGTGTTTGCCATTTTATAATTTGATCTTCATCAAATGGTGGGACCGGGGCACCTTTTACATACATCGAAGTTAAGGAAAAGGCTATGTAGCAAAAGAAAATTAAATATTTGGGAGTTTCTTGAATGTCTGTTAATTTCTACCTATGTCACTATATTAACACTCTTGGTCCTTTATCTCACTTTATTTAATTGTGCACCTCCATAAACTGAGGAAACTCACAAAATTCTCAAGCTCCTCCCATAGAAAGGCACTGAATTTCCTGTTTTCTGAAAGTTGCTGATATTAGAAATAAAGCTTTGAAGTTTGTGTATAGAGTACAGAGAAAATGTTTAACCAAGTTAAGAAAAGGCTCTCCTGATCTGTTGGCAAGGGCAGTGTTGAGGGATGAGGGAACCCGGAGACAGGAAGTACACATCTTTACAGGCCAGTCCCAGACTCTGAGACACTTGCAGCATCAGCCCCAAAATTTGACTGGCTAGCCCACCCTTCTTTGAGAGCCAAATCATCCTTGGAGAACTTGGAACCTCGATATTCTAGATGCCCGAGAACGGAGCAAAATTAACATATCATTAGATTATTTCATTTTGGTGTGCCTATAAATTAATGTTATGAAATGTTATGAGCATAGCTTTAAAACTACCGCTTACAAAAATTAGAGTCTCTTTTTATCTTCTACTCCCAGTTGTCACTCCAGGAATTCCTGTGTTGCCCCACATTATTCTGAGAGTGTCTGGTAGGCTACGTTTTCCTTCTCAGCTCCAACACAGGACTGCTGTTTCCTTTGCCAAATTGTGTCCAGGGATTCTGAAAATCTTTTGTGTCTTTCCTTCTGGGTAGGTTCTGTACTACAAAGCTTTTCAGCCTAGAGAGCCTCCACAAAAACCTCCCTGAGGTCTTCCTCGCTAGAATACGCCACCATCTTAAAAAAAAAAAATGCAAATGTAAAATGTTTCTTATGGTGAATCACACAGCATTGTTTTGGATTTCAATCAAGCTCTGCAGAAGCCGGTGTTTGCTCACTGTGCTCAGCTCCATAGGAATAGAACTGTCATGGAGAATTTTTTTTTTTTTTGGTTTTCCCTCTCTCTCTCTCTCTCTCTCTCTGTATGTGTGTGTGTTACTGTCTCTCTGCCTCTCTCTTTTTGTCTCTGTCTGTCTCTGTCTCTATCTCTGTCTCTATCTCTCTGTCTGTCTGTCTCTCTCTGTCTCTCTCTTTCTGTGTCTCTGTCTCTCTCTCTCTCTTCCCCCATCCCCCCATACATTCACATGCCGACAAAATCACAAACTCTTAAACGCCCTGTATTTATTTTTACTCTCTGTTGTTGAGTTTGAGGGGGTTTTGACTGTTTCTTTTGGGAAAGTAGCATTTGAGAAAGGAAACCATACTGAAAATATCCCACCCATTGGAGAACAATTCTCAACAGTTCTGTTTGATTATTTTCAACCTATTAAGTCCCAATATTTATTTCTCTACTGTATTCGCATGCCTGCTTCTGTCATTTGCATATCTATGGTGGGCACAAGGATGTCAAAGATCCCACACATCCATGACTTTGTCTCTGTCCCCAGCAGAACTGAAAGGGGACTCACTTTCCTAAGGGTTTCGATTATTTTAGCAATGGAAGAAAATGCATTTTTTTTAAAGGGCTCATTTGATTTGATTATTGCGACGGTGGGGTTAGATACAGGAGCAATCATGATTTTGTAAGGATACAGAGAGAGGATTTTAGAAACAGGTCATATGATTGTATTAATGTGAAGAAAGGGATTTGTTTTTTTTTCTTTTTCTTTTTTTAACAAGAGCATGAGAGCGGAGTGATTTTTATAAGAGGCCATAGATTTTATCCTTGTAAAATGAGAAGGTTGTTGCTTTTTCAATAGATCATAAGAGAAGGGATTTTGTAAAGGATCACAGGATTTATCCCTGAAAAGAAGAGGATTAAAAAACAAGATATGAGCCGGTGTTATAAAATATAAAATTTTACTTATGAAAATAAAGTGGGAAATTTTAAAAATAAGAGATGGTGGGAAGGTAGAGAGAAAGGGGACCGTATGTGGGATGGTGGAAAAAGATCAGGCAGTTTTACACCATACCTAAAGGGGGTTTATTTTCTAGAGTGGGAAATTTTTGTAAGGTTTGAGAGGTTTTAAAAAAGAAAAGAAAGGATCCTATTGTAGCCCCTCCCGTGAGCTTCCAAAGGCTTGGGGGATGGGGTGCCCGGCCGGTGGCGCAATGTTAAGATTTTAACTGGGGGAGCTGGGGAGGGGGGAAGGGAGAAAGAGAGACTGGGGATTGATTTCCTCTGTCCAGACTTCCCAGGTCCCGCGTTTGCTCTCCTAATATCTTAACTGGATTAAGGAGTAAACCCAAGTTTTCTCCATTACAGAATTCTCGTTTAATCCCTCTTCCCCCCTGAGTTTATCAAATTAAAGCAGACAAGATGGATGCGGGGACTGTGAAAGGCGGACATCATGTGTAAAATCGGCAAACAACGGCTTGCACAGGGTGCCCCCGGCTCCCTGTCTGTCACAGCCGCGGTGGCCGCGGTGGCCGCGCTCCTGCCCCTCGGCCCTGCGCCCCTGTGTTCTCGGGGCCCTGAACCCCGTTCCGCGGCCCAGCGGCCTGGCTCCCCGGAATCTCGCTCTACGCCCTCGTTCCCCACTCCCTTAGAGCTCAGCCCTCTCTCTCCTCTTCTGCCCAGTCCTTCTCCCTGCTCTCCACAGCCCACTCTGCTCCTTGCTTCGTCCGCAGCCCAGGGACTCGGTGCCGTGGTTTCCCCGCACTCCACTCTTGGTCTTTCCTCCCTGCGGTCTCGGGGCCCTCTGGAATCGTTTCCGTGCGCCCCACCCCGCGCCACTGCTCCCCGAGGCCCCGAGCCCTCGCTTCCCTGTGCCTCCCTCTGGCCTGGCTACTCTGATTCTCCCTGGGCTCTCCAGCACCCTATAGCCTCGGGGCCCGGCTCCTTGGGCCCTGAACCCCATTCCGTGCTCCTGCTCCCCGAACCGTTGCTCCCCTGTGCCTCGATCTGCGCCGTTGCTCCCTGATCCCCGCGCTGCTGTCCAGCACTTTGGGGCTCCTGCCCCCACCTCCCCTGGGGCCCACTCAGTCTTCTGCTTCTTGGGCCCTCCAGCGGCCTTGGGGTCCTGACTCTTTGCTCCCCTGAGCCCCATATTGCTCCTCGCTCCCCCGCGGCAGTCTCTTTGCTCCAATCCAGCTGGCCTGGGCCCGGGGGTCACACTGGGCAGGGAAGGGGTGGGGTGCTCCAGCATGAGCTGCAGAGAAGCCATGGAGTCCCGGGCCTCCGCCCCTGCGCGGGGTCAGTTATTAGCCTTGAGGCTCCCATCCGGTACTCAGGAAGCCGGGCCGGGCCGGGCCGGAGCTCGGGCCCCGGCTCTTCCCGGAGCCCGGGACCCGCCTCCGCCCTCGCTGCCGCCGCCCTCGCCGCCGCCACCGCGTCCTGCAGGTGGCGGTTCCAGCGGTAATTGCCCCATCCTTCCCTTCCCAGCGTAAAATTGTTTTCATTATGTGTCATGAACACAGAGCCCGGCAAATCCCTCTCGAGTGCTTTCCCAAGGGCTGGAGGGAGGGGGCCCTTCACTTAAACAAGCGCTTGGGGATTGCGTTTTTTTTAAAGGGGGACCGGAGGGGGGGGGACCCACCCACCCAGGCCCAACTCATCATTAACTCTACTTCTGAGGCCAGAAAGAAGCTCGCGCCCAGACTCCCTTGAAGCTTATCTGACAAGCCTGGGTTCCTGGGCCCAGAGGCCGAGCTCGGGCGTTTTCCTGAAGCTGCGAAGCCGGCCTCGGGGCTGGGGGGGGGGGGGGAGGAAAGGGAGGGGGAGGGGAGCTGGGGCCCGGGGGTGGGGGGAGGTTGGGGGCCGGGGCGGCCAGAGAACAGACTCGCTTTCCACCTGACTGCAGTTCCCATGGCGTGCGGTGCAAGGCGATAAGCAGGTTTCAGCAATAAACTCCAGCATTGTGAGACAAGAATGCCCCGTCAGGTCCCCCCATTTTGATTCAAGGGTGTCTTTTTCTTTCCCCCCTGCGGTGGACTAATCACAGCTCCACTTTGTTTAATTGCGCCAAAGAGAGAAATGTGTTTAAGAAGTCATTCTGGCCCCCTCGCCCTGAATGCTGGGGCTCTTCAAAGACAACAAACAGGATGCAGGAGGAATACGATTTAATTTTCAGATCAAAATAGGCAGAGTTAAAGATTTTTTATTGACTAATCTGGTAGAAGAGGCTTCGGAGAAGCTGCAAAAAGAGAGAGAGAGAGCAAAGAGGAAGCAACAAGTGGGATTAAAATCTCCCCCCAACCCCCCCTTCCCCCCCCGCCGCCGCCCTCCTCCCAGCCCCCCACCTCCCTATTGCAGCCAGCACAAGCTGTTTCTGCCTGCTGGGAGGATCAGGAGGGGAATACAATCTGTACAGAACGAGGCGAGGCCGGGCTTCCCCAGCACTTTGCTTCCGATTAAAAAAAGAGAGAGAGCACAAAACAATACCACACACAAAACTCTTGTAAACTCTGTCAAGCCCTCGGTAATTGACACAGCTTCACCCAGCCTCATTTTCCCTGGAAGGCCCGGCAAAGCGAGGGTGCGGCCGCATTCTGAGGGATGGCCTCGGGATCACGAACCCCGGGGGGAGGGGGAGGGGGGGCCGGGGGAAAGGCATTTATCAACCCCGAGGCTTCTTTCTGGGCTTGACAAAACTAAGCCACAGACCAAATGATGGGGAAGAGCCTGCTTATTCATTAATTTGAAATCTCCACACCTCTCCCCCTTCTAGCTTTCAGCCTCTTCTGGAAGGAAAATTTACTCGATCACAAGACAAATAGCTATCCGTCCATTTGCAGAATCCCCCCCCCCCCTTTTTTTTTCCTGGACTCTCTGTGGATGATGGTCCTTGGAACTCCCCAGAACCATCGGATTTGGGGTTTCCTAACGGAGAGGTCACTTTTTCGAGGAAATGTACCGATGCTCGTGGAATGAATGAATAACAAAACCTCATCACTTTCCTTTAAAAATAAAAGTCTAGCTTAAGGGGGCAAAGAGGACTTCCCAGTCAACTCTGGCCCTCTCGGTAGGTCGTTGGACCTTCCCCCCGCGCCGGGCCTGCTGGGCCCTTCCTCTGGATACACTGGAGTGCCTTGGCCGTTGTCAGCGTCTACAAGGGTCGATGTCAGAACTTAAGAGTGTACGTTCAGGGGGCTTAGGGAGACTTCAAGAACATGTGCTAATCGAGGGAGGGAGCCCTCCCCTTTGGGTTAATGGGAGGTAGACATTAGGGCATGAAGGCATTATTGAGCATCCTGGAAAGTCGACATCTATCTGTGTGTGTGTGTGTGCGTGCGCGCGCATGTTTGTGTGTGTGTCTGTGTGTGTTTGTATTTGTGTGCAGCAGGATAACGAATGCTGGCTTCCTTTTCCTTCGGGCCGTATAGAATCCCCTTCTCTCCTCTCTCCCCTCCCACGCCAGGCCGCGCCCGGTTCCAAATGGAAACCACCGCCTCGGGCTCCGGTGTGGGACGTTGCCGCGGCGCTCCCCGAGGGAAAGGCGGCTTTCAAAAGTTAGGTGCGCCTCGGCCCGAGGGGCGAAACGGCATTGTCGGCATTTCCCGAGGAGCCCGGCGCCCCCGCCCCGCCCCCCCGCCCCGCCCCCACTCCGTCCGGGACAGCTGTTGGTGACTTACCCACTTTTCATATGGATATGTATGTTAATGGCAGGCAATGAACTGGAGATGAAGAGCCCCCGGCGCAGGCCCGGCTCTTCAGCGCACATCAAAAGCCGGGACAAAGGCAGCGGTGAAAGAGGCAGCGGCGGCCGAGCCTCCACTTTTGTGCCCGGAATTAGTTCTGCGAGCAGTGAAACTGATCTTTTCTCCTCGCCAGAAAAGTCCGCGGGGCTCGGAGCGCGCTCATTAGCACGGGAGGCATGTGTGCGCAGATAATTGACTGACGCTGATACCGCGGCCTGTCACAACAGAGCCAGCCAGCGCTGCGTGTGCATGCTAATCGGGCCCTCTCCTCTCGCGGGCTCGCTCATTCGGGCTCTCGCGGGCTCGGGCTCGGCTCGGCCTCGGACTCGGTCTTGGGCTCGGGCTCGGTCTCTCTGTCTCTGACTATTTTTCTGCCTCTGTCTTCTCTCTGTCTCTCTATCTCTCGCTATCTCTCTATCTCTGTCTCTGTCTCTCTGTCTCTCTCACTTTCTCTTTTTCCTTCATTTCTCTTTTTTTCTTCCTTTACCTCTCCTTTTATTTCATTCTCTTTTTCTCTCTCTCTGAGAAACTCTAATGGTTTCTAAATTATACTAGTCTGCTTAGGAGCTGCTACACTCATCTGTGCAGCAGAGAATTATAAAACCTTTACTTAGACAATAAAAGAAAGGAGGGGTAGGAAGAAAGGAGGAGGAAGAGGAGGAGGAGGGGGAGAGAGAGAGAGAGAGAGAGAGAGAAGAGAGAGAGAGAGAGAGAGAGAGAGAGAGAGAGAGACAGAGACAGAGACTCAGAGAAAGAGAGACAGAGAAGAAGAAAAAAGAAAGAAAAGAAAACGGTGGAAGGGGAGAAAATAGTACTTCCTTCTCTCTCACACATGCAAATTTGTTCCAAAATTTTTTTAGACTTAATAAGTGGAATCAAATATGATAAAAAGTTCTTGTAATAAAAATGGTAGTGAAAATAATGTAAGAAATGTAATAAAAATGATTAGCCAATTAGCATCATCATCATGGACAACCCTTAAGGACTCTGTGTATTGCATTCTTATTCTTATTCAAAGTATAATCTAAATAAAAAGTTCTCCTATTTCTTCCCTACATATTTTCCCCCCACATATTGGCCAATGCCAAAATGGTTTTCTGAGCTATATCAAAGGAACTGAACACAGATATTCTTATAACACTCAGTTTCCTTCAAAGCACTCGTGCTACCTTCTCTGTCTTCTCTAATTAGGGGGATTTGCTCCTTTTTTGAATCGTGTTGCATCATTTTGGATTTATTTTGTGTTTTCTTGTGTATTTGTCATATTCCCCATCCTACCATCACCATACAGAGAATGTAAGCTCCTTGAGGGTATCGGCTGCTTCCAGTTTTTGTCTGTATCTTCAGGGCTAGGCACGTTGAACTTAAATATAGTAGACTCCTAATGAATTCTCGTTAAATTTATCTGAAGTCTATGGTGAAGTAAAAGTGGGGATTCCATGAAGAGATGGAAACAATCTCCAGAAAGGCCAATTCTAGAGGTGCAGATGAGCCAATAGCCATAGGGATCCCTGATTGACTGGGCAAAGTACATGTTCCTCATCAGGAAGCCAGGGCTCATGTCTAGCTCCTTGAGAGGGGTCCAGAGCCCAGTTAGTCCCTGGTGATCCCTGCTACTGCTCCAGACAAAATATAAGAGTAAAAAGCACACACATATTTGTTAAATTAAAGTCTGAACTTTTTCTTCCTCTGAGCATCCTATGGAGAATTGTGTATTGGAACATGGCACTAATATGTCAGAAGAGAATATCCAAACACTGCCATGGAATTATAGGTTATGTAGGCTATCAAAATATATTTATCTTGGTGGTGAAGGTGTTGCTGCTGCTGCTGCTATTGTTGAGTATATTCTTTCCTTAGGAAGATAGGACTGAAGATAATCAATGCCTTCTTTCTTTTCATTCATTCATTCATCCATCCATCCATCCTTTCAGCCAGCCAGTCATCTTTTCACTGCATAAACATTTATTAAGCATCTACTCCATACCAGATATTGAATTGTGCTGGGAGTACAAAGACCAAAAGAAATCTTATTCTTTGGGAAGAGACACCATATGTGGACACAAGTGTATGCAGAAATGTACAAAGGAAATACAAGAATTTAGAAGGGCACCAGCAACCAGGAGATCATGGAGGGCTTCCTGTGGGAAGTAGATCTTCACATTTTACTCGTCTTAAAGTCAGCCAGAGCTGTAGCATGAAAGAGATAAGAAGGAAGTATGTGCCAGTGGTTTCAAGATCCTGGGGGACATGCAGATGGCACCCCTGAGGAGTGCCTTGGAGAGATAAAATCAATGATGTGTCAGCATTGGGGGTGACAATTTGGCCTGAGCATCTCCCAGAGTCATTTGCAGATTCATCGTGATGAGATGAAAACATTGGGTATCTCCGGCCTCTGTCTCGACATTGCTGGCTCTTTTGGGCAGAAATGAGGGTCTGTGGTGTTCGGAGGACACTCCAAGGGAGGGATAAAATTGGCAATCCTTCACTCACTGTGATTTCTTATTCCTTCCTTGAGTGTATTTGTCTATAGAAATAGCTGGTTTTGGAAAAATTCATCACTAGATCAATATTTTTTTTTTCTAGAAATCAGAAAAGAGGTGTTTTATGCACTGATAGCGTAAAAGCATGTGTATGATCACGGATGTGACTGCATGAGACTCAAGAGTAGAAAGAGTAGAACATAACAGTCAAGAACTGAGATCCCCCCCAGTGTCCCCAAGGCTTGATTTGATGTGTGAATAATAAAATGTCAGCTTCCCTCCTAATGACTAGAGAGGAGTTTTCTGTGGAGGTGGGAGGGGGTCTTTAACCTCATGTATAACCCCTTCTCCATCAATGTGAGATAAAAACTACTGGAGATGATACTCTGACACTGATTTTGCAGAGAAATCAGGTAAAACCCCATCTAAGGCAAAATGTCTCCCAGAATGCTAATCAGCATGTGATGAAAGGAGAAAGCTCTGGGTAGAAAGGTGAGGGATCATTAGGGAAAACAAAGGAAACAACATTCAGTTGAGGAATTAGCTTGTAGTCCCCTTGTCAGAGATCCCTCTAAAGCTGTGGAAGATAATCTAATAGGCTTCTGACATTCTTTAATGAGCAGGTTTCTTCCTTCTTTCCTTTTCTTTGTTAAGTGAGTTGAAGGGAAGCAGAAAAGAATTATAGCAAACCTCTTGCTTTTGAAGTCAAGGAACTGGATTCAAATACTGGCTCGTCTGTTTACTTGCTGAGTAAATGTGAACAAATCACTTCTTTTCTCTGAGCCTCAGTTTCTCTCCCTGTCAAATGAGTCAGGAGAATGGATAATGTTTTTAAAGTTTTATTTTTTTATTTTGGTCCCTGACCTACAACATCATGGCAAAGAGAGCTCCCAGGAAGAAAAATCTCTTCACTGATACAGACTGTCACCTATTCTGCAACTATTGGTCACAGAGAATTGCCTGGGTCCGTGAGAAGTTACATGACTTGCTCAGAATCATACCGAGAGTTTGTTTTAGAGACAAGAATTGAGTCTTCCTGGGCATTTCTAATTCCAAGGTCAACCATCTATCTATTAAATCCTATTGCTTTTTCAGTTATGGTTGTAGTTGTGGTTGTTTTAAAATTATTTATTCATGCAGACACTATTATACTACATACACAAATATTTTTCCTAAAAATATGAAGAAAAGAGAGCATAATTAAGAACCTATGATGTCCCCCAAAAGATCTTGTCAGAACAGTATTGTGTGAGAAAAACAAGAAAATAGCAGCAAACCCTTAGGCTCCATCAAGATGGCCTTATGTAATCTGGAGATCTGCTTTATTTAAAATAACATGAATATTCTGAAGAAGACAAGGTGTGGAATTGCACTTTTAAGTGCTTAGCCATAATCAAAAGTAGACACAGAGGATGGCATGGGGGCATGGGTAAGAAGTCCAGAGTGCATCAAGGTAAGAAACAGAAACATGTCTAGCGTGGGAGTTCTTCTTATTTGAAACTTCTGGGAGGGGTTATCCAATCACAGAGAGGGACATCAGGGGTGGGGGGGGGAACTTCTCCAACTTAATTTAGATCTTCCTGATTCTAAGCAATACTCCACATTCATATTGAAATTTAAAAAATCAAATCCATGAAGCAAGATCATGATTTCTGAAAAGGAAATATCTGATTCCTAGATTCATATTTTCAAAGATCAAATTTTCTCAAAACAGTATATGCCTGAGGAGAAGGTGACAGTGGATAGAGCAGTAAGCTTGACACCGGAAGCCTCATCTTCATAGGTTCAAATCTCATCTCAGCCACTAGTAGAGTGTCTCTGGACTGTTTCCCTCAGTTCTTCATCTGTAAAATGGACAGAAGAAGGAAACTGGGAACTAGTTCAGTATGTGTGCCAAGGAAACCCCAATGGGGTCACAAAGAGTCAGATATCACTGAAACAGAAATGCTCCAATGACAACACCAAGGAGCATACCTGCAATGCTAAATGGTCTTGGGATGCCTTCGTAATCCTGTGAGAGGTCCATAGGTGTGGCCCCTGACTTGACAGTTGTCCTGGCCTGTCTGTGGCTGCCATTTTTATTTCACTTTTGTATGGCCCCTGACCAAAAGGAATCAAATTTTCCATCTAAGAAATTGGACAGAATAGCAAATCAGGTGTCTAAAGTAGCATGCATGGCAGTATTTAAGAGGATGGGTGTTTAATCCTGCGTACATTTACTCCTCATCCTCTTTTCTAATCTTAAACTTTCTTCACTAGTTAGTCCATGAGCCACTTCCTATAGGCAGCATCTCTTGATTCCTCCTCCTCATTAGTCCCACCCTCCCTCAAGTTCCAGTATATCTATTTGACTGCCTAAATTTTTCCATCAATAGAATGGAAACTCCTTGAGGTCCTTGAGGAAAACTGCTTTTCAGTTTTGATCTTTGTATTCTTGTAAATGCCTTGCACACAGTAGGTGCAATCTTGTTGGATTAGAATGAATCTGATTGAGTTGTATTCAGCAATTGAACTCTTTTACTGGCCTTTGGGTCTTGTGCTCTCCAAAATACTTCCACTGATGTTGATTGAATTCCCGCCCCAGTACAAAGATGTTGACAGAGGTGGAAGAAGGAATTCTGGAAGCAACTTTGGGAAGCTCAGAAATATTCCTGAAACTTAACCCATCCAGAACAGAGGTGATCGCCCTACTTCACATCCTGGCTCTCACAAAAATGTTAAAAGTGTGAGTACACTCATTAGATTGAATACATCATTAGCCAGATGAATTTCCTAGAGAATGATGACATTTTGGAGTTCTGTGAGTGGAAGTTTCATTTTTAATCATAGAATTTTAGAGCCAGCAGGAATTGATTAAAAAAGAAGAAGAAGAAGAAGAAACCTCCCAGCCAATCCAATCTTACTTTACTGATATGGAAATTAGGCACAATATCATAAGGTTAATTACGGTAGCTAGACACATAGTGGATAGATAGGGAGGACTAGAATCAGGAAGATCAAAGTTTAAAACCAGTCTACCAGCTGTGTGGTCTTAAGCAAGTCACTTAAATGCTTCCTCCCTCAGTTTCCTTAATTGTAAACTAAGGATAATAATAATACTTTTCCACCAGGATTGCTGTGAAGATCAAATGAAATAATATTTGTGAAGTACTTGTGAAACGCAGTAAATAGTGGATATTTACTAAATACTTATTTCCTTCTCTTTTATTTCAAGTATGTGATTGCATTTGTCCATTCCAAAAACTGAATTCAGTAACATGATTAAGTGTCTCCATCATGATACGCAGAAAATGTTGCTGCTGAGGAACATCAAGGTTAGATTAGATAGAGCCCCTGTCTTTGTGGGGCTTATATTCTAATAGGACAATTAGACACGTGCACAGTTAACTATTATACTTAATAGACAGGTTAGATATAACAGAGAAGTATATAAAAAGGGCTGGTGGGAGCTGGGAGAGAAAGCATGATTATCATCTCTCAGATCAAGGAAGACTTTCAGGAGGAGGGGACATTTGTATTGGCCTTCAAGGTCTAAATTGGAACGCAAGTAGTAAGAGAAAAGATGCAGGATAGTAGTGATGAAGGCTGGCTCTTGAGGGAAGTAGTGGTCTGGGGGTGGGGAGCCACCAGAGGAAGAGGGATGGCAGCAAAGGAGAAAAGGAGGTGATGATGTAAACATCAGATCAACTAGATTGTACCTGAGATCTTCCTTGCTTCCTTCAGTGGAAGTGATCTGCTCTTTAGACCAACTACACTTCTAGAACTAATTCCTTCCTCATTTACCAGCATTTTATAAACCCTCAGTTTATGGACTAAGATGATGATTTCATCTTTCTCAGGGAATTGAGCTAAACACATTTTAAAAGTTTGAACTTGAAAAGCAGTCGTCCTTAGAAATACTGAGACTCAAAGGCAAACTTTTCAGACTTATTCTGAGCAAGGATTCCCGACTTCGTCAACATAAGTTACTTCCAATGTGGAAATTCCCTCTTTTAATATAAATCAGCAACTCATTTTTAACTTTCAGTACTATAGTTGTCTCAGGAAACTTGGAGGTGAAGGGTCTTGCCCATAATCAACTACCCCTGTCTCTCTATACACTCTGGCTACACTGTCTTACGTGCCAATGTGTGCGTGCGCACACCCCCCCCCCCCACACACACCCCTTGGAAGACACCATCTCCCTTGTTTTTGACTCCTGCTTCCTCCAAGAGATTTTCCCATGTGCCTCAGCTCCTGATATCACTACATTTGATTCCCTAATTCACAGATTTGAAGATCTGCCTGAAATTGGTACTTTATTCAGAGAAGGTGGTGGAATTTCCCAAGATTCTGAGAACATTGAATGTTCTTTTACTGAATTAACCAGAATTGTTATCAGCAAGTATAAGTTACCTTTAAAATGAATACAGGAACTCTCAGCTTTAAAATGATAATTGTTTGACAATCTCAATGCAAGAAAAATTAGAAGCCCCCTAAAGGTCATCTCATCTAAAGTCCTTTTGGAAAATGGGGTCCAGAGAGGGCAATCAGAAAGGAAAGGACAGAGGTAGAATCTGAACACGGGCCTCCCCTGATCTTAAATGCAGATTCTTTTCATTATACCACCTGTGTTCCCAGAATGGAATCCTAAAGAGCTATGTAATCCCCAAAGTAGCTGCAGTTATTCCATAAATTAACCAGCATTTATTAAACACTTATCATATGCCAGGGATGGGAATATAGATTTTAGAAATGAGATATTTCTTACCTTCGAGAGACTGATGTTCTACTGGGAGTTGGGGAGGGAGATTTACAACATGTTTATAGCTAAATAAAGCTTAAAAACAAAATATATATGTAAAGCCAAGGTTATAAATAAAACAAATACTAAGTGATTAATAGGAGGGAGTTGAGAAAGGCTTCTTAAAGGGGATGCATTTGGGCAGAGCCTCAAAGGGATCTGGAAGTCTAAGGGGTGGGGATAAGGAAGAAGAACATTCTAAGCATGGCACACAGCTTTGTGCCAAGGCTTGGACTTAGGAGATGATGTGTGGCAAAGAGAAGGCAAGCTGGAGCATCCCTAGCCTTCATGAATAAAACCTGGAGAGAAAAAAATCATCTCAAAAGTAATTCTGGAGCTTTGTCCCCTTCAAACTATTGTTAGGTGAGCCCTGTGTGCCCCCAAGTTTGAATCTGGACATCTCAGATTGGATCTAGGGCAAGAGCAGTTAGGGATACGGGTTCTCAAGTTTTGATTCCAGGATCAATCAATCACAAGTGGCTGTGGAGTGCCTCTTATGTGCTAGGCACTATGGATACCAGGAAAATGAAAGAAGGAATCCCTACTGGAAATGAGCTTATATTTAACAGAGGAGACTCCTTAGCTGGTCGGCCCTGACTTCTATAGGAGAGTTATCTCAGGAAGGGAGCTGAGAGAAACTCCAGGGGAAGGAACAGTCAATGGCTGGTTCTGTTGGCCCCGGACAAAGTCAATCTCTGCCTTGAGGAGGCTCTCCATGAATGGAAAGTTGCTAACTCAGGGACAATTCTGTAATAATGATCCTTTATGTCTCAGTAGTTCTAATGCCTATGGGAGGCCTGTTAGGTCTTGAGTGGGCTTTTCACATTTGCTATTACCTAGAAGATGGGCTAACTGGCAGTATATTCATGGTTAAGGGATAAGAGAGGTGATGACTTTTCATTCATTGTCATGTGAAAATTTTAAAGCAAAATTCCCTATTCTTTTTTTTTAATTATTATATAGCTTTTTATTTACAAGTTATATGCATGGGTAATTTTTCAGCATTGACCCTTGCAAAACCTTCTGTTCCAACTTTTTCCCTCCTTCCCCTCACCCCTCTCCCAGATGGCAGATTGACCAATACATGTTAAATATGTTAAAGTATAAGTTAAATTCAATATAAGTATACGTGTCCATACAGTTATTTTGCTGTTCAAAAAGAGTCGGGCTTTTAAATAGTGTACAATTAGCCTGTGAAGGAAATAAAAAATGCAGGCGGACAAAAATAGAGGGATTGGGAATTCTATGTAGTGGTTCATGGTCATCTCCCAGAGTTCTTTCCCTGGGTGTAGCTGGTTCAGTTCATTCCTGCTCTAATAGAACCAATTGGGATCATCTCATTGTTGAAGATGGCCAGGTTGGTCAGAATTGATCATCATATAGTATTGTTGTTGAAGTATATAAAAATGATCTATTCTTTAAGTTGGGAGTCCTTAGGTGGGCTTTCCATAAGACCAACTAACATTTTCAGGACAGAATATAAAATAACGAGAACAATACTAAGAACTGGGATTTCTAGAACACTTTGAAGTTTGTAAAGCACTTTATAAACATTTTTCTCAGCTGAGCCCCACTGCCAAGTGGTACAACAGAAGTATTATCCCATCTTTTACATACAAGTATGTCGAGGGTTAGAGAGGTAACATGACTTGGTCGCAAACTTATTATACAAGTCTATTTTCCTTTATGACTTCAATCCCTGCTCTTTCCACTATGCTTTTGGACCCAGCCATGGAAAACCTGAGTCTATGGTCATTTGCATGCTCATTTACACATTCATTAGCATAGACAATGACCTGGTTTGCATATTCAATGCTATCTGGTGCTCTTCTTGTACATTTCCATTTTATAATTGTCATCTGCTGGGATCGCTCTGACTCATTTTTCTTTCAGTCCCTCCTGCGTGTCTACATTATGCTCACATGGCCAGGTCAGAGAGAAAAAAGAAGAGCTGGAGAGCACAGAATTTGCAGAAAGGGAGCTGCAGGTACTGTGGGCAGAGGTCATGGCTGCTTATTTCCACTTCCATTCCATGCTAGTGTCTCATGGTGTAAGGAGTCATCCCAAGATCTGGAAGCTCAATGAAAGGCTCCCAGACAGCCCCAGAACTTGCAGGCAATTAGTTTCACTGGAAGGGAAAGCAAAGGGGGGAAGCTGGCGATGTCTCTCTTGAGCATTCAAAGAATTGTTAGTGTTTGCTCTTATTAAGAAATGCAAATCTACTTATTCCTATGGGTTTACGTTTTTGTAGGTATGAACACTATCTTTACCAGTGTATAAACTAAGCCTCTATAGCATCTCATTCATAATATAATAGATTTAAAGCTTGAATGTCTAATCCCTTCATTTTCTAGTCCATGGTAAATATAGAGGTTAAGTGACTTGTTTAAGGTCACACAGCTCCTACGTGTCTACGGCAGGATTCAAACTCATTTCTTTCTAACGCCAAGTCCAGTGCTCTAGCCAGAACATCACTGCCACTCCCATATCTTTTCCTCCCTCTCCAAAAAAGGGACTATTCCCTGGAGAACTTAACATTTGCTTTGGAGCCTCATTGTTCTGATTAGTGCCTCATTTGGCAAGCTCCACTCACTCCCCCATTTTACTTGTTCATCTTGATTCACTTGCCACCACACACATTCTTCCTACCTGCCTTTTCTAGTTCTGGAACCATAACCAAATCCATACGGCCATTGCTCCTGGAAAGGCCGTGTCAGCCTACTCACTTATGCCTCTACTCACCATCTTTCTAGTTTTCCAAATCCAGATACTCCTCCCTGGCTGGCACCCTGGATGCATCCCCTTTTAAAATATAAGTTCTCCATGGTCAAGGACTGTCTTACTTTTATATTTGGATCTCAATACTCACTGTATGCTTTGCAGGTAGTGAGTGCTTATTGAATACTTTTCCATTCATTCATTCATTCATTTATTCATTCATTTATACATTCATTTATTCATTCTTTCTTTATCATCTATGTCTTTATAAAAGTTTTCCATGGACAACTCACCCACTTCACTAGAAGCCTTCTTCAATCCTCATGGATTCTGGGGCTATCTATCCAATATCACTTTTTAAACTCAAAAATTGGGAACCCTAATTTTTGTACTTTGTTTTCCCTTCCAGTAAAATTGATGACAATCTGCTGTGTCTGGAACCCTTCCTTGTGTCAGATCCTGGGACAACTTCCCACCATCAAGTATCTCACCCAGTATCTCCAAAATCCATCCAATATCTCTGATTCCCAGCCTCCATTTCTGCTCATACATGCCCGGATGCTACTTCTCCATTGCAAGTTACTCTGGATAGTATATTGGTCTTATTTATGCCCACCTTTCCCTTGACCTTTGCCACATTGGTCATTTTTATTCTTCTCTAATTGTGACAGGAGCCATTAGGAATCCCATTTGTGTAACTTAAGTTCTTTCTACTATTCATTTCTGAGCCGTACTCATTGTCTACATGCAGTCCCAATTCAAAAGATATATGTGTATGAATATTTATATGTCCATAGTGGGTATGTATATACATACATACGAACACGCACAAATATATAAATACAAAACAGGGACCTACTGATGGACTGATGTGACGGTCGCCCATCTAACCCTTCCAGTTGCTTATTGTAGTCTAGTGACAAATGTTTTCAATTCTTTCACATGCTTCCAAAATTGGCCCAGAAAACTGATTCCTCAGGCTAGATAAGAAAGACATTGCCAAACCTTTAGGGGAATGGCTTAGTTCTACTGGATGACTTATTAGAAAAAGAGAATAGCATCAGAGAAAGAACACTGGGCTTTTAGCATGACTGCCAGTTTTTTAAATGTCCAATTTTAGGCAAGTCATTGAACTTTTTCTGAGCCTCAGGTTCTTTCTCTGTTAAATGGGAATAATAGCCCTTGTATTCTCCCTCTCATCAGACTGCGTTTAGGAAGGCTCTTTATAAACCTTTTCAAGCTCTACAATTGGGATCCCCAAGGTCTTTTGCTCTAGCTATCTGGTCTTTTTGGCACCATTTGGGGGCTATTTTTTTTTTTTTGTGAAAACTGGGTAAGGGAAAAGGAAGGTAAATATTTTATAAACATCCCTATTTTTCAGGGTTTGTATTTTGGGGGATTTTTTTTGGGGGGACAGTGTTGTTTTGGTATTTTGTTTTGCTTTTTTTTTGTTTTTAAGTGTGTAGAAGCATTATTATTTTGGCCACATTCTGTTTTAATGCAGTGAGCACTGGAGCATTTGCTTCTAATGTTTTGGAAAACAGACTCGGCACTGACCACTTATGTGTTTGCAGGCAAAAATTGGAAAAGTACAACTTCATTAAATTAAATTTATTTTCTCCCAATCAAATGATTTAGGTAATAAAAGGGCAAAGATAGAGAATGTGGCATTTTAATCGGGAAAACCTGTAAGCCGTGTTCTCTTTTGCTGCTGCTCTTGTAAGACCCAATAATTGCCACAGTCTAGACACAGGAACAGATGCAGAATAGCACTTTATGATATCAGACATTTGCCCTACGACGATGGAGTCTAATTGCGCAGAAAATACATTTCTACCTGAATTATTCTTAATTTGATTTGAAATAGACCAACTGTTGTATTTTCCCAAACTTTCTCAAATGGTAAAAATGGAGAGCAGTGTTTAGGAATGCTTCTATGTCTCCATCCCTGTACCAAGAGGAAAGGGAAATTTTCAGAGGGCAAAATTACACAGAGTTTTCAAGTGAACGGATAGATTGGGAGTTTTTGCCACGTAATTAAAACTCACATCATATTTGTCACTTGTTTGACTTCCTTTAGGAAATCAGTGTGTTCCCAAGTAATCTGCAGATCAGATCTGTGTGAAGGGAATGGGCATGATCCTTAAAGTCACCTCTTGGATAATAAGAGGTGAAAATCTCACTCCTTGACTGAACACAAAATTCCTGGAGAACAAAAAATACAGTGGGATGAGTGCTTTTCCTTTCCTTTCTCACTCACTGAGAAGAGGTTTTATCTTTCTTTTTTTTTTTTTTTTTAACAAGAGCCAAAAGTGTCCCCGAGTACGGCATGTAGATTATCCGAAGGAAGTATGTGTGACCTGTATAACCAGTTCTCTTTCTGATTTTTTAAGGTCCATTAGAAGTGAGTAATTCCATGTGCATGTAACTTTATGCTAGCATTTTTGTTTGTTTTTTGGTTTTTTTTTTTTTAAAGAAATTCAATTCAATTTCCCCCCCAGCATTGAATTTAGAAAAGTCTAAAACATGCCCAAACATCTCCGGGGAACTAAAGAAAATTATAAGAGTAACTAGTTGGTTGTTTTTTTTTTTCTCCTAAAAAAAAAAAAAATAGAGCACAGTAGTGAAATGATTTAAATTGACTGAGCCTTTTAAGCAAGTAAACACATTTTAACTAGGTTTTTTTCCCAATCCCCCCATTCATGCCAACTATAGAAATTAGCCTTCACTCTTCCTTCACTTACACATGGATACACACACTTGCATGGACACAAGAAAAATTTCTTTTCTCCTGTCAGCATTCCTAACCAACAATAGTTAGATTAGTGGAAATGAGGGCCTCCGCAGAGAAAGGACATTCAGACCCAGAAGGCCCCCTGCAGGAGCAGCTGGTAGGGTTAATAATGGCAGCTGAACCTCACAGTTAGGGCCCATTCTCTATTGTGTGTTCAACTCCTGGGAAGGAGGGAGGCTTGTGACAGCCTCTGGGGTGTGGAGGATCAGAGGTGCAGCAACTGGGTCAGAGGCGCAGTGTTGGGGGGGGGAGGCGAGTTTAGGATTGCAAGCAAAATTTACTCGGAAACATCCATGGTAATTCCACTAATCTGCAAAAAAACTGAACCTGACTACTGCTGGGATGGGGGTAGGGAGAGTGGGGGTTGAGAGGGGAGAGCAGTATTTAGTCTCACAGGCGTCACAAGAACAATTGGACAGAGGTGTTGAATTATTCATATTGGAAAGTGGATGAAATTTGAGTCCAAACTGCCCCTGGATGGCTAATGTGTGTTATTAAAGTTTGTATGTTAATGGCGGCCAGCTCAGTGCTCCGTATGGCATGAATGCTATATACATCCCAGACACAACGGTCGGGGTGGGGGGAGGGGCGGGGGGAATCCACATAAAGAACAGGCTGGGAGGGCAGCAGAGGATGATTAATAAGGATGGGCTTTTTTTCCCCCAGAAAAGTAGGTGTGATTAGCACATCATGCTTATCAATGCTTTCACACTAAGTGTTTCTTCCTCTAGGAAAGACTGATCCATCAATGGACAAGCCAGGGTTTTCCAAGCTTGCAGAAGCCTTCCACCCTCACAGATCTGTGTCCTGGAGTCCAAGAAATTGTTAGAAGATAACAGGTCTTCAGCTTTCACACTCAGTACAATGTAGGCAAAACTCCCTCTTCCTGAAAATAAAGAGCAATGTCCAGCTTTGTTTGATCATGAGATTGGAGATGGACGACTGGAAGGGGTCTTGCTCTACATGCAGCCAGTCAGCTCCCCATCCCTAGTTTTTTTTTTTTAAGATTCACCCCTAGAGCCAGCTCCTTTCCATTCAAGTCAACAAGCAATTATGAAGTACTAACCCTCAAGAAATCAGTCACTAAGCATTTATTAAGCACCTAAAATATATCAACCACTCTGCTCGGTGCAGAGAATTCTGAGACAATGTAAGATTTATCTATATTAACCAGAAAGATAAATAACGTTCCATACCCTTTGGGCTTGTAAAATGCTTCACCTTGATAATCTCATGTAATCCACGGAGCAATTCTGTCAGCGAGAAGTGATTATTGTTCTCATTTTACAAATGAAGAGCCAAGGCAGACATAAGTATCTGAGGCAGGATTTGAATTCAGTTCTATCTGGTTTTCAAACCCAGCTCTTTTTTCCATTAAGTCACCTAGCTGTTTTTATTTGAAATTGATTTTAATTATTATTTTATTTTCTCCCAGTTACATAGAAAAATGATTTTAACATTCGTTTTGAAAACTTTGAGTTCCAGATTCTTTTCTTTCCTCCCACCCCACCCCCAATCCCCATTGAAAATGCAGGCAGTTCAATATAGGCTATACATGTGTAGTCATGCAAAACAATTTTTAATTGACTTTTAACGAGACCAGAAAAACTTTAACCATTAGGTCTTCTGGAAACACAAAAGACAAGATTCTAAAAAAAAAAAATTAGTGTTTTCCCTGCCTCTCCCCCCTCCAACATATTGCGTTTTTCATTTGCTTTGTGTGTGTGTGACACAGATGTATATATGTAAGTATATTTGTATTTACTTACCTGTTTACCTGTAACAATCTCCTTCAGAAGAACATAAGCTACTTAAGGAGGTATTTTTCATTAACTGCAATTCTTTGCATCCTTACCGTTCAATAAATGCTTATTGGATTGCATTTTTCTCTTAAAACTATTTTAAGCAGACTTCATGCTTACTTCTCTTCAGATATATTGTATTTCCTCCTCCAGTTCCCAGCATCGTTCTTGTTACATGAGCTCAACAAATGAAAATCTGTTCAATGGAAGTGAGACAGGCTAAGCCCTAAATGGTCTCAGGGAACTGCCATATTCACTTCTAAATCATGTGCATGACTTATCTTGGACCTTCACGAGGAGATCCAATTCCAGGCCCCATCCAGGCTCTAAATATTCTAGCCTCCTTCTTTCCCACACTTTTGTCTCAACTCTTCTGATTTGAAAGTGTAATGTCATTTGACTGAAGTGAGTGAAACTTGTTTGACTAATGGCCACTGGAAGAGGAAGCAGGAAGGGGATTTAGTCTAGCTTCTTCTCATCCTTTCCTATAGCACCAAGATGGGAGATTCCTTGGTGATATCACAATAAACTCCACTCTGACATCAATCAATTTTGTCAACAACCATCGCCTCCTTAAAAGGGCTCTCTCAAAACTTAAGGGGCCACGTGGAAAGGACAGGAAAAGGACACTGGTTCTAGAGGATTGAGTTCAAATCCCATCTCTGGGGGTTACTAACTATATGTCTTTGGGGCAAGTATGCTCTTTTTCAGCCTCAGTTTCTTGATGTGTAAGAAGAGTACAATAGTTTAGATAGATAGAGTTAACTCTAGTTCATTGATCCTATAAACTCAGTCAGTTCTTGAGACCCTGTTTTCTAAAGAAAGTTTGCATAAGAATGAAAGATTCTCCTTTTGGGAATCTACTCACAGGCTGTTTACAAGAATTTAAATATCCTCTCTAGAAACATGACAAACAATTCTGCATCTTCTAGAGGCTTTTCACAATAGAGCCTGTGGATGTCATCAATTTCTCTTGACAGAAAAACACAGGAAAACTTGACTACTGTAACATGACCAAGAAATCTGGGGAGGAAGGAGGGAAACTGGGGAAAGTCTGGCAAGGGGTTTATAAACACTGAAGAACAGTTTGTATTAAAAGCCTCTTGTATTTTTAATACAATGTATTAATTTTTAATGTATTTTTAAATGAACGCCATGTATTAACATATTAAAAAAAACTCATTGAAGTCAAGGATACCTTCTATATATATGTATATATAGTCTATATTTGTCCTGTTTACCAGTGACTGGTATACAGGAAGCACTCAATAAATACTTTTCAAATGAACTTGAATGTTTTCATAGTGTTATTGCATGTTTTCAAAAAACCCATTCTTCATTCTTCATTTTATCTATAATTTATTCCTCAAGGTTCTGAGGATATCTCCACAACAGGCATCAGAATTCTGAATTGATGGAGAGGGGAACTCCAAAGTTTCCCTAACTTTCCCCAGCCACTCGGCAGGAGAGTAGGGAATCAAACTCTGAATTCAAAATCCTAATCCTGGTTCCTGATTCCAATACCTTTTCCATTCCCTTCTCCTTTCGTTTTGTATCCTTATAATGATAAGGATACTAATTTCATCCATGTGAGAGCTCCTTCCCCCAAAGTGTTGCAATGGATCCTTTAAAGAATTTCCTGAAGCAGCAGAATCACCAAGGTGGTAAGAGTCAGTCAGGATCTGAATCCAGATACTCATGTATGTAAATCTAGTGCACTAATGAGGAAACTGCCTGATAGGCCTGGGCTTATTCATTTTTCAAAAATCCCCATTACTCTTTTGGGGGAAGTACAGATAGATAGACCAGGGACATTGTTGGTGGGGCAAATTCTCTGTGAAGACATACTCTTGCCCAGTGCAGACTGGCACCTGCCATTTAGTCATCATTGAGAGATGGAGTGACTTGCTTACGCTCACACAGCCCCCATGCATCAGGGAACAGGGGATTTGAATGCAGGTCTTTCTCAGTCTGAGGGTAGCTCTCTGGGCCTCCTTTTGGCCAAAAAGAAAGCAAAATTAGCTCAAAAAAGACCATGCTGGTGTACTGGATAGAACAAATGGCTTGTAGTCAGAGAGTCTGAATTTGAATCTCAATTTCCTATGTGACCCTGATAAAGTACTCGGTCTCTCTGCTCTGTTTCTTTTCTCATCTGTAAAATGAAGGAACTAGGCTCGATGGCCTCTCAGGTTTTTTCCAGCTCCAAAATTGATGATCTATATGAATTAAGTTTTCATAGATTTAAAGGTAAAAGTCCATCTTTTCTCTTTGAAAAGTTTAGCCAGAATGTGAGCCAGAGTTTTAACAGGAAAGGCAAGAGTGTTTAGGCTTTTTTCCATTTAGAATGGGAAGGAGGAGAGAACAGAAAAGGCCACCTAGGCTCATGGTTTTCCCCTTTCAGTTTGGACTGTTATTGCATTTTACTGACTGACTCTCCTGAATCCCAGGCACAAGGTTGCCCCTGTCTGCCTGCCTTCCTTTCTCCCTCCTTCCCTTTTCTTTTTCTCCCTCCCTGTCTCTCTTTCTCCTTCCTTTCCTCCTTTTCTCCCTCCCTGCCTCCTGTCTCCTCCTGCCTTCTCCCTCCCTGCCTGCCTCCCTGCCTCCTTCACCCAGGCAAGGCTTGCCTGTAGGTGCCTGTGTAATGGGGGCTGCTTCCTAGAATCAAAGAGAAGGTGAGCACCAGGAGGTCATGAATTGTCGGCACCTCTGCCCTGGCATTTCCTTCCACCAAACAATAGGTCCAAAAAAAATGACCAAATTAGGGAAGCAGAAAGCATGCCTTCAAGGGACGATGGGGCGGTCTGGGAGCTGCCATTTCATAAACTGCCTCCCCCTCCTTGGGGCCCAGTGATGGCTCCCAATCTTTTGTTATCATTTTTTTCAACATCCCTCCTTCTCCTACCCTAAACAAGCTGGCGCCTGTGGCAGAGGAGCCGCGGGCTCCCCGGTGGCAGCAGGGATGGCTCCCCAGACTCTGCTCCACCATCCACCCGCACAGGCCTCGCCTGGGAAAGGGTTAAGCTTTTCTGACTTCCAGATACAATGAAATTATGACAGGAGGAAAATTGAGCCATTTTAGCATGAAAATGCTTGTACAAATACTGTCGCGCCTTCCTTCTTACTTTCTTTAGAACGCCTGAGCCCTGGCTAAGATGACAGACATTTGACAGGTATCTGTAAGCACACAGCCCAGGCAGCTCATTAGAGTTTTTCTTCCTATGCATCAACTCACACAAAGGCAAAAACCCATTAGCATTGACTATTTTGCAGATTAGAAGAATTAAGGGCTTCAAACGTTGGCTTATAGCAAGCAATGTCATTTGTGAAGTGTTGTTTGCTTTATTATTTCTTTTTCTCTCCCTCTGAAATCAGACTGACATGACTTTCGCTCCATGTTGGGCGTCCTGGGCAAACTGGCGTCCGGGCTCATCGATGAAAAGAAACACAGTCCCTTTGATACACGACTGGAATGGCAAGAGGAGGAGTCTTCCTGGGCCTATTTAGGCTCATTAGAGACCTGATTATGATAGTTCTCTGGTGTAATCTTTAATCGACTTTGACACTGGATTCGCCCCGTTACAAATCCTGTCATGCAAATTAAGTCATTTGTGTTGTTTGATATGGAAAGATCTCCTATGAAATGAAAGATTAGTTCACAGATGAGGCACCAGAGACTGCTGCCCTTGTGCGCACGGCACAGCTGATTACAAGGGTGAGAGCATCCATTTTCACACTGCCTATTCCTGTTGGGGGAAGGAGATTAAATTAAGGAAGCCTAAGGCCCTGGCTCTCAGAGGATCTGTCCTGCAACATCCTTGGGCTTCCCAGTCATTGCGAATGGGGGGAAACGCAAGATGGGCACCAGAAGGATGGCTACCACACTCCCCGTTCGTTTAATCTCTTTTCTGTTGGATGGCGGAACCCCATTTGGGCTGTACTTGGAAGAGATATGTGTTCTGGACAGGTGATTAATGATGTTGATTAATTGACATCTCATCTTCACTACCCAACTCTTCCCCACCTGCCTCCCTATCAGTCAGTGTATAAATGGATTATTTTCTATAATGGAAATCAATATCCTTCCTTCACATACAACCATTCCTTAGTTTTTCCTTTTACCATATTGGATATTCATGTTTTGGGTCAGGTCTTTGATTTGAAGGAACCGGGAAGAGAAAAAAGAAGGAACTTCTGTGTTTCAAGAAATGCCAAGATTTAAGATTCAGGGAATGATCATGATTTGTGTGAATTGCAAATAATCAGACGACACTAATAATGAGCAAGGATTATAGGTCTAGAAGGTAATTCAGAGATCATGTAATCCAATCCACTCTTCTTAAAAATAAGGAAACTGAAGTTCAGAGAAGGAAAGTGACTTGCCCAGGGTCACCCTGATAGTAAGTTCTAGAAGTGGGCTTTGAACTCACGTTTGCCAATCCCAAAGCCAGTGAATTCACCACTGTACATTTTAAATTTAAATCTTATCAGCTCTGCAACCCAGCTTAGTCTTTTCTGGATTATCTGGGCACAAACACACAGCACTTCCCAAATCTCTATTGTACTTTTTACATTATTAGAGTATCATGTATTGTAGTTCTTCTCCTCTAAGATTACTTCCCATTTACACTGTAGAAATCTTGTATGGACATAGCTGATTTTGTACTGTCTCCTCCATTAGAACGTGTGCTTCTTGAGGACTGGGACCAACTTTTGCCTTCTTTTTTTGCTTCCCTGGTTATTGATCCAAATCAGTAAAGGTAATTCCCTACACTGATGAAGTAATTCATAGGTGTTGACACTGCCCACCAATGTGGACACAGATATGGGAGCCCTGGCTGTGTAAGTAAGTGTTTGTCCCTGGGATTCTATCAACTCCTTGAAGGCAAAAATCCTCAGAGCTTGGTACAGTGGTCTGTGCCAGGAGTCAATTCAATCCATTGAGAGATTATTAAACATCTATTGGATGCCATGGCTTGTGGGCCAGGTACTGTGCTAGACTCTGAGGGTACAAAGACAAAATAATAAGCCATGTCAATCCTAAAAGTTCTTCTATTCTGGAGGTAATAAAATGCTGCTGACTTGCTAGGGCCGTGTCATCATTTATTGGCACCTGTATTCCCCTGCATAGCTTTATAATACAACACCATGGCATACATCTATTAAATAGTGGTCAATCTGGGAACGTAGATAAAGTATCCGATTATCCACAAATGAACAAAATTGTTCTCTTTCCTCTCATCTTCTCTCCCCTGGTTACTAACCTGGTTTAGGTCTTTCTCTCTAGTCTAGAGAATTACAAAGGCTTCCTAACTGAGCTCCCAGTTTCTGGCTCCATGAATTCCTCCTTCATATAGTGGCCAGAATAAGGCATTGACTCAACTCAAAACTCACCTGTGGTTTCCTGTTGCCTCTAGAATGAAATGCAAGCCCCTCAGCTTCACCTGCCCCTAGCCCAGTTTTCCATCTAATGTTACATACACTCTATATTACAACCAAAATGGCTTATTTAATGTTTTCCAAACCTCACACTCCATTTTCTGTCTCCCATGAGTTTGCATAGATTATCTCATAGCTCTAAAAATCTCTTCAGCCACCTCCATAAGAATTCTTAGCTTCCTTGAAAGCCCAGCTCTCAAGTCATTTCCTTGAAGAAGTCTTCTTGAACCACCTAACTCAGAAGTTCTCAGCCTGAAATTCATCAACTTGTTTTTAATATTCTACTACCTATGTTTCAATAGAATTGGTTTCTTCTATAATGCTATGTTCTTATTTGTGCATGGAAAACCATTATTCTGTGATGGGATCTATTAAATTCACTATACTGTCAAAGAAGCTTATAAACCAAAACAGTTAAGAATTCCTACCTTCCTTATTTCTTTGAGTCTCTGTCTCTCTGTGTGTATGTTTCTGTCTCTGTGTCTGTGTCTCTCCCTGTGTCTCTCTATGTCTCTCTTTCTGTCTTTGTCTCTCTGTCTTTGTCTCTCTGTCTGTCTCTCTCTCTCTCTCTCTCTCTCTCTCTCTCTCTCTCTCTCTCTCTCTCTCTCTCTCTCTCTTTCTCTTTCTCTCTCTGTCTGTGTATGTGTGTGTGTGTGTGTATCTCTGTGAGGGGTATCTGGGTTTGTCTCTCTCCATCTCTGTATCTGTCTCCATCTCTTTGTGTGTCTGTCGCTATCTGTCTCTCTCTCTCTCTTTCTTTTTCCTCTTTTCCTTTCTCTTTTTCTTTCTCTGGTTTTCATGTTGCACCCCCACATAAACACCGAAATGTAAGCATCATTGGGGCAAAGGCCATCTTTTTTATTTTTTTGTTTTTGACTGTATTCCCAGTGCCCAACATGGTGCCTTGTACACACTAGGGATTTAATAAATATTTATTGAATTGAATTTTAGACTGAATAAATAACGTTTCCACCTATATGTATTATTTTGCAAATATATTCAGATGCTGTCATGACTAATAAAATAAAATTCACTGAAAAGCATTATTGAATTCAGAGTTGCCTTTTGTCATAATGTATTTTCTCAATCAACAAATACTTATGGTAAGTACAAATGTAAAAAGGTAGGAGAGAGAGATCTGGGAAATTGTTCTGTGTAAAAAAGCCAAGGCAGGGTCTCCAACTTAAAATTTTGGAAACCATTGCTGTCAGCAACACCAGCAAAGCATTTAACAGAGTCTCTCATGTCATTCTTGTGGACAAGAGGGAGAGATAGGGGTTAGAAGAAAGTAGAGTTTGCTGTATTCTGAACTGGTCAAATGACTAAATTGAAATGATAGTCATTAATAGGTCACTATTTGAAGGTGATTTCCTCTGAAACGTCCTCTAGGAACTGTCCTTGGTGCTGAGCTGTCCAGCATGTTTATCAATGACAGAGGCATAGATAGCATACTACTACTCTTGCAAATGTCACAAAACTAAGAGGCAGAGTTAACATAGGAATTGTGAAGATGTTTTCTACTTTTTGATTAAACTTTATTGCTCACTAAACTCTCCATATATGCTTCTCCACGGGGGCAAGGAACTCAATTTACTTCATTTTTAGAGTCTCATATAAATAGTATAAGATAGTGGCTAGGGAGATTGCTTTAAAGTTAGGAAGACCTGGATTCAAGTTCAGTCTGTGGTACATACTGGATCTTTGAATGTGAACAAATCATAACTTCTCAGTGACTTATCCAAGGTCAGATTTGAGCAGATTTGAACTAGACTTCCTGACTCTGAGTCCAGTTTTTTCCCCATTAGGCTCAGTCTCTGCCAGTCTAAATCATTACTTCTTAAGAAAATTGAAAAATAACTTTTAATGATCCCAAGATTCTCCATAAAACATAATTTTGTTTTTAGAAAACAAACCTTTTTAAATTCACATGTGGAAAACTGTTTGTAGCAGTTTTTTCTGTCATGAAACTGAGTGGATGCCAATTGGAGAATGTCTGAATAAGTTATGGTATATGAATGTGAGGGAATATTAATGTTCTATAAGAAATGATCAGCAGGAGAATTTCATAAAGGCCTGGAGATATTTAAATGAATTGATGCTAAGTGAAGTGAGTAGAACCAAGAGAACATTGTATAAAGCAATAAGATTATGCGATGATAACTGTGATGGATTTGCCTTTTTTTCAACAGGGTGATTCAGGTACAATGGACTTGTGATGGAAAGAGCCATCTGATTCTAGAGAGAGGACTGTGAGAACTGAATGTGGTTCACAACATAGGATTTTCACCATTTTTGTTGTTGTGTGCTTGCTTTTTGTTTTCTTCCTCATTATTTCCCTTTTTATCTGATTTTTTCTTAGGCAGCATGATAATTGTGAAAATGTGTATAGAAGAATTGGCCATGTTTAACATATATTGGATCACTTGTTATCTAGGGATGGGGGTGAGGGGAAAGGAGGAAGAATAATTTAGAATACAAGGTTTTGCAAGGGTGAATGCTAAAAACTATCTTTGCATATATTTTGAAAATAAAACATTATAGTTAAAAAAAAAAAAAGACAAACCAAAGGGGAAAAAGAAGAAAATCTTTTTAATATCCACATTCTTTTGGTGATGCTGTCTAGTTACCAGATATGGAAAAAACAAAGTTTCTGAAAAAATTATAATTGAGGATCACTTCCAAGAGCAATCGAAATGAACATACTGGTATAATCAAGTTGCAATTTAACAAAGAACCGCACAGAAGTATCATAGAAGGCAAGACCATCATGATGGCTGAATAGACAAGGGAATGGATTTGTCCTCTAGTGAGAGCAAGAGAGCCATTGGACAGTCTGTTGGATCCATTGAAATAGATATGCCAACAGTTCTAGATACAAGCACAGATCATCCAGGAGTCTGGAGCCAAGCACAAGAATTGCCCAGGATGGGAGCACTTGTGATCTGCATCCTTGAAGGAAATGCTATCACTAATCAGATCACACATTCATCCAGGTATCAAAGTATATAGAATGATGCTGCTCCCTTTGAACGTTAGATACAAGGTATCCTGTGTTCTCTTAATTCTGGCTTTCTTCCTATGATTACTACCAGATCTTCCAGCTTATATGTTTTGTGTGGATGAACTTCATTATTTGAATGATGTCTGACAAAATCAGCATCATACAGGCTCATTTTAGGCTCACAATTTTAGTTTTCTAACAATTCCTACCTGATGAATAGGTGATGAATACACTTCTTATCAATTAAATAACCATTGTTTTGGGAACAGAAAAGCCCATCTGACAGCCAAATGTTGGTTATGATAATTTCACTTAAAGTGCTTTCATGTGTGACTTGTTTGGGGACAGATCACAACATTACAAATGCTGGTTTTAGTATTGTGTCATTAATATTTGTTATTAATATGTGTTTTTATGTGTTACTAATATTTGATCTGAAAATTCACATTTTCTTTACATATGCTACTCGATGAATACATATTCACCAGGAAATTGGTCACTAGATGGTAATTTGGTTTTGTCCATATTCATCCATGGATACAAGCTGCTAATTCCCAAAGAGATTGTAATCTTTATTGATTGAGGGAGCCCTTTAGCAGTGAAGTGATTAAATCAACATATTGTATTACTGTGAATATTTTACACATGCATGTGGCCAATCTTTAAATAATGGAACATATCCTTAACTTTATAAAGCTAGTCAATAGGAAAGTAAAATTCCCACAGCAGAAATTTACTTTAGAGCATTTTTCTCTCCCAGAACACATTTATACCATTGAAAAGAGAGATATTCATCTTATCTTCAGTGCAACTTTCATAAAATACTATGGAGAATTTGCTTTTCTAATACTCTAAAAAAGCTCACTTACTTTTCGAAAAGACCTTAAAATGCCAAGGAAATTTGCAAAGGGAAAGACCCCAAAATGTTTACTTGAGAGTGGGATCTATCCCATTAGTGATATTTATAGGTTGATGATTTGAATGTAATCTAACTTTTATGCCTCATACAACTAACATCATAATTATTCACATTTATATGGAGTTTGAGGGAAGCTAGGTGGTATAGTGGATAGAGTGCCAGGGATCAGGAAGACTCATCTTCATGACTTCCAATCTGGTCTCAGACCCTTATTGACTGTGTAAACTTGGACAAGTAACCCTGTTTGCCTCAGTTTCTTCATCTTAAAATGAGCTGGAAAAGAAATGGTAAGCCCAGTATTTATGCCAAGAAAACCCTAAATGTAGTCATGAAGAGTCAGACATGACTGATAAGGACCCAATATAGAGCTCTGAGCTTTGCAAAATCTTTTGTTCATAACAAAGTTCATACTGAGTTAACACAATAAGAGGATCACTGTTCTCATTTTACACATTGGGAAATGTTAGTCCAAAGTTTCAGTCACTTCTCTAGGGTCTAGCAATTACCAGTGTCTGAGGAGAGGGGCTTATATCCTATCTGATGAGCTCAGCCCTTCACCAGCTAAGTGGTCAGACCCCTCTAATGAACCTTCACCAGAAGAAGCTTTCCCACTCAGAATCCTTTGTATTTGTGTACTAGCTGATGGTTAAAATATCAGTTGATTTTCTTGAGTGTCTCAGTTCCTGCAATAAATGCAGGTAAACCAACCCAGTGTCTTTCTGGATTCATTTGTTGAATCTCCATACCAAAGGCTGTGAGCAATGTGCTACTAGAGTCCCCATAAAAGGTAATAAAAGAAGGTTTCTTTTAATTATCTGAATTAAGCTTGGAATAAATTAGAATATAAATTATTTGTATTTATTTGTATGTGTAATTTATATTTGTTAACAATTTGCATGAATTTTATGAAGACATTTCAATAAGGTTTGTTTAATAAAACTCACACTGGGTTTTGCTGATGAAAATTGAGGTGTGTTTTAATTTGATGTTAATGAGCCATTGGCACGGATTTGGATCAACTGAATGTCTTTGTGCATGTCTTAGGAACTCTTTATGGCTCCTTCTCTCCTTGAGACCATCTTTCTGAGAAGAACTAGTGATTTCCTCTAGTGGCTTAATGCTGTCTGTACATTAGGGAGTCAAAACCCTCTGATTTTAGCTTTTTTGATGAAGAGATGGTCTGCTTCTTACCTTTCTAACAGCTCATCAAACCAACCTGACTTCAACTTCTGTGGTTTTCCAAGTAATTTGAGACCGTGTCTAAGGCTAGCGAAGACTTAGCCCATTTCTTCACTACTTCAATCAATCAATCAGTAGGTATGTTAAACATACAAACTAATTGTGCCTAATCTGTGGCAGAGTCTTGTGAGATAACATTAGTCTGATCAGCCACAATTTGGCACACTATATATTGAACCATTTTAGTCTTCTTTGATAACAAAAGACAATAACCCTGCATTAAGTCCCTCTTTTGTATGTACCTAAGCCAGAAATGGAGCGTATAAAGTTAGCTGGGGGGAGCCTCCCTTTGGTACATACTTGCATTGAAAAAACCATAGACCCAATTCCTATATATCTATCCCCTGTATACCAAGCACAGGAGAACCAAATACAATAAATGAAACAATTTCTACTCCCCAAAAACTAACGTTCTAACAGGGAAGATAATAAAGGCAAAAAAAGCATACACAAAGTAATCAGGATATTTACAAGAAAGTTTTTAAAAGGAAGATGATAGTATTTAAGGGAATTAAGAAAGGCTTCATGTGGAAGTTGGGACTTGAACTCAATCAACGAACCAACTAGCAAGCTTCCTGCCTCTTATGTGTATAATAAGCTCATGCTAAATACTAGAGGAACAACTATTACGCTATAATTACATTATAATGATAATATATAAAATTACATTATAATTGTTGACTATAGTGAACAATTCATATATTTAGAATGGAAAAGAAAATCAGAATCATCTAGAATCTGCCCTGAAGGAGCTGACATTCTAGTGAATCATTTTTAAAAGCAGCCAATTTGATCCTCATTGTCATGAAAGAGAGAGACAGAAACAGAGAGACAGAGACAAAGAAAGAAATAAAGAAAGAGAGGGAGAGAGAGAGAGACAGAGGAAGAAAGAGAGAGAGAGAGACAGACAGACAGACAGACAGAGACAGACACAGAGAGAGAGAGAGAATGACTTTTGAGAGTGATCTAGAGCATGGTGATAGTTTTTTCTTTACTTTCTTTAGCAATCCTATACATCTGGGGAAATAACAGAGGAGAGCCTTCTTTCCTTCTCTGGCAGTATAGTCTTTTGAGATTTGCTGTTCATTCAATCAAGAGGCAATTTTTGAGTACCTACCAAAGTACATGACTGTAAGGAAACAAAAGGCATAAATAGAAGTATAACTAGAGTCATGCCATCTGTGCTTTGGCCTACGGTGCTGAATTTAGTAGGCTTGAAGTTTAGAAGATACTGACAGCTCTTCAGTCCTTCCACAGCATAAAAACACAGAATCAACACATTTAACAATTAAGTAATAAGGATAAAAAGTTAGAAAAGGGAGAACCCTTTGGCCAACTGGAGTGAGCCCCTTCCCCTCACCCAAAAGAGATCATGCTTCATGCTGCTTCTCAGGCAAGCATGGCTTTTATTACTTTCAAGAAAAGTAAAAAGTTCTCTTTAATGATCTGGAAATAAAATGTGGTCCTGACTCCCCTAAGTGCTGAAGATGAGACAAATTGTCAAGTATGATATGACCAGTGAGTGCCCCATGAGAGATACAGAAAATAAGTACTCTAGTATTATCAAGAGGGAGCAATCACTTTGAGATAAAGTTAATGTTGAGATTCAATGGGAGTGTTCACTAACCTACAGTTCTCATTGGTATTGTTCCAAGGGCTGATGGTTGGCAATGTCCCATAGAAGGAATACTTATTCTTTTGTAGCTTGTGGGTTTTAGGTTTTTTCTTTCCAACTATCCCAAATATGGCATGTTCCTGAATAGAATAGTTCCTGGAGAACTAGCAAACATTTATGAAGTACCTACTTCATATGTACTAAGAGCTCAAGATAGAAAGATTAAAACATTGTTTTAATCCCTATCCTCAAGGTGCTCACATTCTGCTAGGGATCAGGTTAGGGATCCCAAAACACAAATATGCAGAGCAGAAGGAAAACCAAAAAGAACATCCATTACTGGATGGGGGAGGGGGTCAAAGAAGACTTCATTGAGTCAAAGGTAATTAAGCTGAGCCTCAAAGGATGAGATATTGCAGATGGACCCTGATCTGAGGGCAGAATATTATAGGACACAGAATTCAGGCTAGAAAAAGTTGTGGGAATTTGGTTCAGTATTTCAGTGATTCCTAAAACAAAAATCCATATTCTCCTCTTGTTGCTATATGGTCACAAATTAATCAATGCATCAGCATTGGGTAAGCTCTGTGCATTAAACACAGCTCCAGGGACACTGGTAATCACCAGAGATACAAAGAAAAAAATTTAAAAATGATCCTATACCTCAAGGAGTATTCATTTCATTGGCTATAATCATGGAATATCTCTATTTCTGAAGAAACAAAATTATGAAAGACCTAAAGTCTGATAGTAACTAGATGGCATGGTGGGTAAGAGTATTGAACTTGGACTCAGGAAGATTTGAATTCAAAGCCCACCTCAGTCACTACTGCTAAGTTACCCTGAGCAAGTCAAATTCTCTCAGTCTCAGTTTCCTCATTTGGAATATAGATAATAGTACCTACCTCCCAGGGTTATTGCAAGGATCAAATGAGATAATATATGTGCTAAGATTTCCGAATCTCAAACAACTTTCTAAATGGGAGCTATTAATGGAGAGCCCCACAGTGGGCATGGATAGATCACAACTTATGTCCAATGTACACGTACAAATAAGAAATCATTTAGGAAATACATGACTTGAAAAGAAGATGGGCCAATGCTATAGTTAGATTGGGGTTAACCTTTGTAGCCAGGAAATGCCAAAACATGGTGAGGAGTACTTCCAGTCTGTTAGGTAAATCTTCTATGAAGGATTTTTGGGAAGACATGCCCAAAAATGCCATTTAAAGACAAATTATCTCTGAGTAATAATCTATACCATGGGAAGAGTACCCACATCATGGGATCAGACATTCTTTGATGTGACATTATCTTTTCTAATAATTAACCATGTAAGGGGGCACCCCGAAGCTGAGCCATAACAAATAATCTAACCATTCTTGGAAATACTTCTAGTAAAGCAATTAAATCTAGCTTCCACCCTAGTACTAGAGCATTCTGGGTCCAAAATGTTTGTTAGACATCCGTCAACTTACTTGCTCACATTCATATGCAGAGAGCCTTGAATTCCTCTCCAAGTAAACCAAACAAAGTGATGGGAATAGGCATGTGCCGTGCTACTGGGTCTAGAGGACCTGGGCATTTGCCTAATGAGATGATTGGTGACCCTGCTTCCTAGTGCCAGTGACATTTGATGGATGTGTGTGATTATTGAAAGCATCCTTCTTACCAACACTAGCAGTTATTGTTCAAAGGTCAAAGACAAACAGAATCAACAGCTGTGTTTCTATGGTAGAGTGGGACCATCCATCTCAGCACGAAGATTGTCATGGGATCACTTGTACGTGGAGTTCCTAATCGAGCAATGGCACTTCTTGACTTCTGACCTCTTAATAATGATAGTGGTCCAAGATGCAGCCCTAGACAACAGGGTTGTATCAGTCTATTATTTGTTTATTCTCTTAACAAACTTCACCTACTTTATACAATGCAGTATCACAGAAAGGCAAGGAACATTTCTGGTAGAGATGCTGCCTTCGACATTCAGGTCAGTAGATTTCAGACAAATGTGGGCTCTAAGATTTGGAAGGGATTTCAAAAGTTCTTCAGTTCTTCCTTACTCTTGTTTGCTTCCAGTTCCCTCCATAGCACCACCACAAAGCTAATTAAAGACTTCCAGGGTCGGAGGGCTCTTGAATTCCCAAATTATCTATTCCATTAACAGATATAATTATTAGAAACCTTTTTCTTATGTTTAACTGATATTTTGTTCTCTATAAATTGTATCCACGATCCTACTTCTATTCTCTGATACCAGGAAGGACAAGGCTTACCCTACTTCATTGTGACACCCCTAGAATAATGGAAGTCTATACTTACATTATCTTAAGCATGTTCTTTAGCTTAACTTCAGTGAATAACAAAATTGGAATTCTCTCAGCACCTGGGTCTATATTTCCTCCCATAGAAACTTACTAGTAATATGGAAATAACAGAAAAGCACCAATAGGCTGGACAGAAACTCAATATTCCCACCCAGATTTTCAGATGATTTGCATGGCTTTTTTTCCCCCAATAGATTCTTTTGGCTTCATGACTTTCAATACTCTGGAGACATGGGGGAGATATGGCATAAATTGGAATATCTTAGCACGTGGGTCCCTCTACAAAATCTTACAAGTAATACGAACATTCATAAAGCACCTGCTTCTCCTAGTCTCAGTTTTTCTATGGCTAAAATAAGGCAAAGGTTACCTATGTTCCAGAGAGTTGCAAATTTTAAAGCTTTATATAACTGTCAGCAATTACTATTCTTTTTATAAATGTAAGATGGTCAATGGCCAACGTTATTAATGTTTAGTTTCAGAGAAACACAGATGAAGAGAATTTTTTTGAGGGGGAAACATGCAGCAAATAAACATGCAGAGTATAATGCAGTGGTAATTGAACTCCTCCAAAGCAGATTGTCCTGCCTTTTTAAAAAAACTGTCCATGAGATTTTTCATGGTCTTTCCTATGATAATAGGGTGGGGTGATGTAGGATGATGCTTGCCATGCTCACATATGCTCATGGTTCCTTGATTGTGCAGAGCCACATGCAGTCATTGCCCAGTCACTCCTTCCACTCTTCCCTTGTCCATGATCTAGGATTTCTTATACCACAGAGAAAGCAGACCAGATAAATATCTTCCTCTCACATTGTTTTTATATCTATAGGTCAACTGGAAGGGACCCACAAATAGGGGAGATACTTCCCTAACAGGAAGCCAGGGGAGAGAATAATGGAGGGCTTTACCATCTATATATCAATTCACTTTATCAAGCACATATGAAGAAGTGCCATAATGTTCCGGACACTAGAATAAGTCATTGGATGCAAAACTAAGAAAAAGAAAGAAAGAAAAAAGAAAAAAACCCTTTCCTCAATAAATTTATATTTTAATGAATGCTGGTGGGATGGACGATATGAACTCAGACAACAAATCATTCACTTCAGAATTTGGTAATGGCTAAGGAAATCAGTAGAGTGATGCTATTTTCTCCATTTTACAGATGAAGAAACTGAGGCTGAGAGAGGGAGAAAGACTTATGTTGATCTCACCAAAGGAAAGTTCAGTCATTTGTCTCTACAGATAAAATAACAGAAAAGCACCAATAGGCTGGACAGAAACTCAATATTCCCCACCCAGATTTTCAGATGATTTGAATGGTTTTCTTTGATTTTTCCCCCAGTGGATTTCTTCTGCCTCATGACATTGGATGCTCTGTCTGGAGGAATAGACAAGAGGCTTTTCCTACAGAGTGACTCATTCCTGTCGAAAGATGGTCAGAGCTGCTTAGTCGGCTCTTGGTCATCCCAAACCAAACTGTCAGCTGAGATGACTGCCTGCTTGCCCAAGATTGCTCTTCATGCTGCCAGCCAGAACCTCTTTCTGCCTGTTACCCGCCTCTGTCCTGGCCAGAAAGCTGCCTTTTGGTTTCCATTCGTCTGCAATCCCAGAATATCCGATTCCTGGATCAGGAGAAGTTTGTCACTTTGGGAAGATGAATTAATCAAGGAAGAGAGATACCACCCCCACCTTTACCCCACATACCATTTTTGGTTGAATCCTTCTGTCCTGTAAGTACAGAGCATTATGTTCAACTTTTTTAGTAAGTCTCAAAGGGAAACAGGGTCATGTGCGACTGTGGAGAAGGAGAAGCAGACATCTAACCTTTTTTGAGACTGATGTGTTGTGATAGCTTTGCAAATTCCATAAATTGATCATTAGGGAAGCCTGGTGCTATTGTGTGAGGCTCTTTTCTCTTTGCATGTGTTTTTATTTAATTATCGAAATGCAAGACTAGCAGTGGAACTAGAATACAGAAGTCAACTCCTATCCCCCCAAACGATACAGGAATCAATCTTCATTCCAAAACCCATAATAAAAAAATAAAAAAATAGCAATTTATTGAGAAAAACTAAAGACATTCTATGTCAGAGAAGCTATCATTAGTCATGCTAAAAACTAATATGGACATTTTTTAAAAGAGGGAGATGTGCGTAATTATGCAAAAGTATTTTAAGTACACCAGTGGAGGGCCCACTGAATTGTCACTCTCGTTGGTGGTGTGACATTTGCCCTGCTTCTGCCTGTCACAGCAATGTTTGAGGCTGCTGTTATTAGAGATGTGCATGTACAGGAAAATCTCTGCTCCCACTCCTGGGGGCCTGCCTTCCTACATGACCAACTCCTCCAAGAGTCAGCTGATTTGCTCCCTCCCCATGGGAGTTTTGGCCCTGAGCTTCTCAAAACTGTTGCCTATAAATCAGATAGGGAAATGCAGTTAGGAGAATGAGTATATATCTAAAAGAGGGAGGACATGATATCCCCTGCTCAGACACCAGAGATCTGGACTTTCTTGTCTGGTTTTTGGCACCATGTTTTAGACTTGGAAAGAGCAAAAAGCCATCAAAAGTGGCCTACCAGAGAGGGAAAACAGAGGGCTTTCCCTACTAGATCTCATAGAATCATTGGGGTACTCAGCCTGGAAATAACAACAAGAAGAAGGCTTCTAGGTTTATAAAGTACTTTACATTTGTTATCCATCTGATGCAAAGCCCTTTGAGGTAAGCAAATATCTAAGACATTTGGTGATCTTCCCATATCGCCAGCAAACTGCCTTTATTTTTTTTTGCACTTAATAGTATTATTTCAATTACATGTACATTCATTCAATTACAGTTTTTCAATTAGTTTTCAACATTCATTTTGATAAGATTTTGAGTTTCAGTTATTTCTCCCTCCCCACCTCTTTTCTGTTCTCCTCCAGAAAGAAATCAATCTGATATAAGTCGTGCATATAGTCATGTGGACCACATTTCCACACTAATTATGTTATGAAAGAAGACTGAGAACATGAAAAAGGGAAAAAAGAAAATGTTTTCTTCAATCTATATTCAGACTCCATAGTTCCTTCTCTAGAGGTGGATGACATTTTCCATCATGGATCCTTTGGAACTGTCTTGGATCACTGTATTGCTGAGAAAAGTGAAGTCTCTCGTAGTTGATCATGACACAATGCTCTTGTTATTGTGCATAATGTTTTCCTGATTCTGCTCACCTCACTCATCAGCTGTCTTTGCTAAGGAAACAGGATGGTTTTCTCTGAGGCGTTTCAGGGGTTGTTATAAGGAAGAGCAATTAGATTTGTTTTGCTTGGGACCAAAGAACAGAACTAAGAATCCTAGATGAAAGTTTCAGAAAAACAAGCTTCCATTAGTCCATTAGAGCTGCCCCGAAGTAGAAGGATTGTCTCCAGAGGTATTTCCAACTTGTACAGCTTGTAGAAGAGGCTGGATGGCTAGACTTAAGATTGAAGTAGAAGGGATTCCTGTTCAAGTTCACATTCAGGACTAGGGGACTTCCAAAATGCTTCTCAATTGGGAAGGTCTGTGTTTCTGTTCTCTGCTGCCCCCAAGAAGATCCTGACTGGCAATCACAAGATTCTTGCAGATGCTGTGGGTGTGGAACTGCAGGAGAAAGTTGTAAAGTGGGAGGTGAGCAGGGAGAAAAGGCACAATTCCCGATTTCATGCCCAAGTGACAGGTAAATTCTAAATGTGCTGCACATAGCAGGTGCTTGATAAGTGTTTGCTGATTGAATGAATGGGTGAATGAATGTAGGAATGCATGGATGGGTGAATATGCCCATCACTCATAGTCACTTCAGCCTCTTTCCATTTTATTTTTCTGAACCAAAATGGGGCTCATTTTTCTGGCTAGAACACTATTCCACGATGTGGTTCTCAAATTGATTCACTGAGCTCATTCACACATTGGTTTTAATCCTCATTTCTCTGTAATTAACTTGTGAGACCTTGGGTAAGTCACTTAAACTCTGTTGTCTCTCTCACGGGGGATTCCCTTGGTGATCTTCCATACCTAGAATGATGTTCTCCCTCCTAATCTCTGCCTCCTGGTTGCTCTAGATTCTTTAAGTTCTCAACTCAGATCCTACTTTCTGCATGAAATCTTTCCTAATCCCTGCCCCCATCCAATGTCTTTCCCCAGCAATTATAGCTAATTAATCCTGAAGACAGCTTGTTCTAGGTTGTTTGCATAGTGTCACCTCCATTAGATTATTAGTTCCTTCAGGACAGGGACCAGATTTTTACCTTTTGTCTCTGTCCTGAATATGAGAGTTAATGTAGTCTCTGCCAGTGTTTTTCACACCGAGATCAATCTCTGGTAAGTCTAGGATCCAGGGAGCCCATTTGAGACCCACATCACGCATGCCCCCAAGAAGTAAAGAACTCCAGATCTTTTCACATATAGATGGGCTACAGTCTAATTTTAGCATAAGGTGTAGAATCTTGGGCTACATAATTATGATTCATTACTGTAAACCCAATAATTAAAGCCTTACACTTTTATGGCCTAATTTGCATCTGATCTCTTTTGTCAGTGACAGAATGACCAAAATCCAGAGTCTGAGCTTATTTTTCATTCTTAACCTCCTTGCCCTCCCCGATTATTCATATTTTGAATGAATAGAAATCTTGTTTGTCTCCTTCCCTGGGAGCTTGGCCAACTGTTCAGAGTTCATTGCAGGGCTTTGCTTCTCTCCTTTTAATCTTCATCTAAGAAAAAACATCAGCACATCAGAGCGGGGCAGTGCTCTGAGGGCATCGGAGGAGCCAAGCAGCAGAAAGCTCAGCAAACCGGGGTCCTCGTGGTGAGGGAGCCACAGATGATTTTGAATGGCGTGGGCAAAGATCAGTCCCAGGCAAAACTGAAGGAGGCAGTTAGTCTCTAGTGATCCCAGCCTCCCATCACAATAGTAACATTATTAAAAATATCAGTTAAAATTTTTTTCTATTATATTCAATGAATAGTGATCACAAAGAGAAAAAAATAATAGATAGAATATAGCTCCCGCCCTCAAGGGGCTTACATTATACAGGGAGGATAGGACACATGCATGAATAAACTCAGTGTAGTGTACAAAGGGGAGATCTAGACAAAGCAATTAAGAAAAATTTGACTGCAGAGAGATCACTTTCAGCAGAGGGAATCAGGAGAGTCTTCGTGGAGGAGATCGCACTAGAGTGAGACTTGAAGGAAGAGAAGGTTTAGCACAAAAGAGAATCTAAGTTCCTCGAGGGCAAACCATTTCATTTTCCATTCTTATATGACCAGCACCTGGCACAAAACTGGTAAAGAGTGGTAAATAAATGGAAACGAGATAGAGATGAAGAGGCCATGTGTTTAGGGAACAGGGGGTCATTTTGTAAAGGAACACCAAGCACATCAAGTTCAAGGAACACTGACTCTAACTGTTTAGTCTAACAGGAGATTGTATGAAGGTGAATAATATAAATTTAAGTTAGGGAAATTAGAGAGACTCCAGCATATACCTCAATGTAAGGAATTGATGTTTGAGGAGAAAATCAGGAGCATGAAAGGTTTGATCATGTCCCTTTCATTACTCCTGGACCTCCCTATCTTCTAGGCTCTCTTATTGGTCCATTCTTATCCTCAAAGACCAATCCAATGTTTAATTCCGCATAGGATAGATCTGAGTCTGTAACTGTCTTTAAGAAACTCCAGATTAAAAACATCCCTATTAATCTCTGTAATTTACAAGGAGTGTTGAGAGCACTGAGTGAAGAGATGATTTATCCAAGACCCCAAAGTCAATATGTGTCAGCGTTTGGGATTTTAATCCTGGTCTTAATTAATTCTTAATAAGTTACTAAGATGCTAATTAATATTGATTGCTTTCCCAAGTATATTAACAGTCATTAAAGCCAGTGGGTAAGATGGTAGAAAGAGGGAAAAGTTTGCTGCATTCATTCTCCTCTATTAGACTGTGAGTCCCCTGAGATCAAGTTTCTGTACAAAACAGAACCAAAAGCTATTTATATTCATTCTGAGTCAATCAGGCCCCAAACAATGACCAATGGGGGCTTTACCTGGGACCTGTTGTTGGCCAATCAATGAGAACCAGAGTGATTTGGCTTTAAGGCATGGTCCTTAAAAAGGAAAGCTAGCTGGTAAGCCCCATGATATCTTGGAAGGTTTCAATAATAATAATAAAAATATCTTCCTTTGGTCACAACATGGGTTTGATATCCTGAGGGAGGGACATAGAGAAAGGGGGTGGGGAGAAGAAAGGAAGGAAGGAAAGAAAGAAGGAAGAGTTGTGTTGCTCAAGTATGTTCCCAGTGGAGCAGCTGTACTCCCAGAAATTGTTTGTCCTTCATTCTCCAAGAGGACCATCAGAAAGGTGAAATGCTAATACTTAAGGAATGGCCACCCCCTACTAATCATGTCCCAAAATAGAACCTTTGCTGAAAAGTGCACTTAGGATATTTCAGATCATAGAGGGGAATTAAATAGTAACTACTATTTTTGCTACTAACATTTACAATCAGTCAGTAAACAAGGATTTATTAAGTGCTTACTGTGTGCCAAGGACTTTCCTCACAACCATCCACGAGGTTGGTGTTACCTTTAATGTTGGATTTATTTCAGCTTAACTTTCTTCTTTTTATCTTTGCTTGGTTCCGGCTATTCCTTCTGACTCTATTTTCTTAAGTGACATTGACAGTTCTGGCTATGGCACATAGTCTTTCAGGTGCTCAGGCAGCAATAATAAAGGTACCATTTTTGTACTACTAATATTGTTGCCAATAGGAAGAGAATACAAGAATCCCAAAAGAACTCTTCCATGGCATTTTTGTTTATCAGCCTTCTTCCAGTTTCATGAACAAATTCTGTCAGAATAACCTGGATTAGTTACACTCTATACTGGCTTCTCTGCTCACTCATTTTCTCAAGTTGTTTTATTTTTTAAAAAATTGATTCTATTATAAACAAGCATTTACCATAATATCTGTATTTTCTTTGGTTCACAAAAATTTTCACTAGGCATTTTTACAAACATTTAATATCACTTTTCTATATAGTTAGTGAATCAATTAACAAGAATGTATTAAGCATTTATTATGGATCAGAAACTATTCTAAGTTGTAGGAGTACAAAGAAAATAAAGTGTGACCCTTGCCTCCAAGGAGCTCATAGCCCAATGTTGGAAGACAACATGCAACCAACTATGTCTGAACAAGATATATGCTTGGGAAATGGGCAGCAATCTCAGAGGAAAGAACTAGTATTAAAAAAGACTAGTGGGTGGTGCAGTGGATAGAGTACCAACCTTGAAGTTAGGAGGACCTGAGTTCAAATGGTCTCAGACACTTAACACTTCCTAGCTGTGTGACCCTGGAAAGTCACTTAATCCCAATTGCCTCAGCAAAAAAAAAAAAAAATAGGAAAGGACTTCTGAAGAATTTTTATTATCTATTATAAAGTGTTATTGTGAGGATGTCATAATCATCTTTATCACCATTACCACCCCCACTACCATTATCATCATCAATAATTATCATTAGAACTTTAGCATAGGAAAAATATCCATAATCCTTCTACAATATATGGAAAAGCCAAGGCCGTAGATAATGTGAAGATAATGCCACAGTTGATATTCTTTTTGTTTTATTAATGTATAATGGGGGAAAGATTTGGCCCCATTCCCTTCAACTCCTGACTCAATTAAGATGGACACAGGGTGTGATTTCAGTTGATGAGTTATTATATCTTTCCGAGTGTCCCAGAAAGGAGCAGTACTGTTGAGTGAGAAAAAAAGGAAAAAGAAAAGTGGACACTCCACAGTAAAACTTTAAATGGCTAAGCTTTGGAAACAGTTCAATAGCTCAGCAGTTCATGTGAATTGAAGAACCAGAGTGAGCAGACATGGGAAGAATCCAACTCTTCAGCTCTTGGTGGGGAGGAGCACTCTAGATGACCTTAACTCTGGCAATAGAGCAATTGGTTCAGAAGGAAATAGTGCAGTTAGCAGCTGTAGGCTCAGGTCCAGAGAGAGTAAAACACAGCAGAGGGAGATATACTTCTCATATAGACACATATTGAGAGAGAGAGTCACTGAAGTCCCAGAACAGCTTAAAGGAGTGGAGCTCTGGCAGCAAAGAAGAAAGAAAGCAATGAATTCAAGAGAGAGAGCTGACCCTGTCCATAGAGAGATGAGGGAGAGAAATGACTGGGTAGTTTATTAATTTCAGAGGAATGAAGAACTGTATGCATTCACATTCTTTACACATGTACATCCCCACCATTGTATTATAAATCTGTCCCACTCCTTGTATAGCTCCTATGTAGCTTCTGTGGGATTGATGTACCCTAGGTTTGGGAAAAATATTTTGGAGCTATCATTCTTACTATATATTTTTTAGTATATGACCACTTTAAACTAATTGTGTCTATTGCTTAATCATTAATGGGGACCATACTGATGGGGATTTCTGAGCTGGAATTTAAAGAGCAAATATAACTTCAATAACAATACTATATGATGACCAATTCTGATGGATGTGGCTCTTTCAGCAATGAGCTGAACCAAATCAGTTCCATTTGTTCAATAATGAAAAGAATCAGGTACATCTAGCGAAAGAACTCTGGGAGATGAGTGGGAACCACTACATAGAATTCCCAATCCCTCTATTTTTGTCCACCTGCATTTTTGATTTCCTTCTCAGGCTACTTGTACAATATTTTTTGTACAGCAAAATAACTGTATGGACACGTATACTTATATTCTATTTAACTTATACCTTAACATATTTAACATGTATTGGTCAACCTGCCATCTGGGGGAAGGGGTGAGGGGAAGGAGGGAAAAAGTTGGAACAAAAGGATTTGCAACTGTCAATGCTGAAAAATTACCCATGCATATATCTTGTAAGTGAAAAGCTATAATAATAATAAAAAAGAGCAAGTATATTTGAGGTATCCCTTGGAATCTTGATGTTGTCATCACCATCAACAGCCTGGAATCCAAGTTGAAAACCTATGAGTGTTGAATTGGGAAGATAGAAGTTGGAGAGGGTTATAAAAGTGTTTTGGTTTTTACATCAAAACCACTTCCTGATAATCACCACTTTTTTTTATAACCCCACACACACACACACATCCCAATTAGATAAAACCATATGATCCAGTTATCATAAAAAAGGGAGTATGTAATGTTCTGCATCCACAACCCATCACCTCTCCATCAAAATTAAGTGTATTCCAACATGTTATCTGTAACCAATACTGATAATTATATTTGATACACTTTCTGAATTTTTACATTTACATCGTTTTAATCATTATGTATACTGTTCTCTTGGGTCTTCTATTTCTGTTCTGACTCATCTTACACATCTTCCCATATTCTCTAAATTCTTTCTAGCCAATATTCCTTATGTTATAATAATATATCATCACATTCATTTGTTGTAATTATTTTCCAATTTATGTGCACCAAGTTTGTTTATAGGTTTTAAGAAAAAGAATTAGGAAATAATCTGATTATTTTTGTATTTATAGTACTTTTCTGTCTTGACCTCTTTTGAATATTAATTCACTAGGAGGATTGTTAATTCAAAGAATGTTAATAGTTAAACTTTTCTCACATAGTTCTAAATAATTCAAAATGATTAGAAAATTTTTCAACTGTTTCACCAATTATAAGTCAGATTGTTTCTCTCCATAATTGACTTTTTATTTTTTCTTCATCTTTGTCGCTTTGGTAGATGTAAAGCTGAATTCCAATTATAAAGTTCTTTAAATTTTCATTTATTGTATAATTGGTGTTTGAGAGAATTTTTCACCTTGTTATTGATAGAGAGAATTTCTTCTTTTAAAATCTTCATTCATGTGAATTTTATTACTTATCTCTTAGGGAAAACCTCATGTGTGTATTTATATGTTTGTATCAATTCATTATACATTCTATATGCAAAGACTATATTCTCAAAAACAAATAGAAGTGGGAACTCTCAGAACAACAAGATTAGGTGAGGGAGACCAGACTCTGTCACTTAGGTCTTCTCATCTGTAGGCTTTCCAGAAATGGATGGTTTTATTTCTTCAGGAAGTTTGTTAGAAACAAAGTAGGATCAATATTTCTTTAGTTTACTTAGATATCAGTGGCCTTTTAGACTTAGATATTTGGAAATTAAATCTCAGAACTATTTTTTTTTTACATAGAAATTGTTGCTTAGCTTTGATAGTTCAAGACAGCATAGTTTTAGTCTATTGGCACGTAATAATGAATAACATTTCTCTAGAGCCTTAAGATTTACAAAATCACTTTCCTCAAAGTACAAATGAAGAAATTGAGGCAATATTCAAATGCAGGTCTTCTTGACTCTAATATATTAATTACACTTCCCTGCAACAGGATTTGTTGTTGTTCACTTGTTTTACAGTTGTCTGACTTTTCATGACCCTACTTAGGGTTTTCATGGCAAAGACACGGGAATATTTGTCATTTTCTTCTTTAGCTCATTCTACAGATGAGGAAAGTGAAACAAAAAGTGTTAAGTGACTTGCCTAGGATCACACAGCTTGTGTCTAAGGCTGAAATGAACTCAGGAAAATGAATCTTCCTGACTCCAGTCCCTGTACTCTATCCTCTGTGCTTACTTGCTACTCACCTAACTGCTTACTTGCAACAGGATATTATTCGTTTTTATATAAGTCACATCATTGTTTACTTCTATTGATAATTTTCTATCTTAAGAACCACTTCCTGCTGTTCTACCTCATTTAATGTACAGGTGCCAACAATAGGATTCTCTTCTCTATTTGACTGGATCTCTTTAAAGTGTACTTGTTCTTACTTGGTGGATATAACTTTCTATCAGATTCACAATATTATCTCTCCTATATTACTTTTCTCTCCTGTATTTCATTGAAGTCTAGCCACTGGGACTCACAGTGTCAAGTTTATAAACTACACAGTTCTTTTTCTTCACACACAAGCTTGTTAGCTTTCTTATAAAAACTAGTTCAGTCATGTGGCAGATAGAGTTCCAGATTCTGGATGCAGAGCATTCTTCAACTATAAATTATCTCAGTTTTAGAATTTGAACCTTATATTGGCAGTAAACTGATTTCCCGTCACTTTGTTTCCCCATCTCTTCTTTTCTTTTCCCTTCTCTTCCCTCCCCTTTTCCTTCCTTCCTTCCTTCCTTCCTTCCTTCCTTCCTTCCTTCCTTCCTTCCTTCCTTCCTTCCTTCCTTCCTTCTTCCTTCCTTCCTTCCTTCCTTCTTTCCTTCCTTCTTTCCTTCCTTCCTTCCTTCCTCCTTTCTTTCCTTCCTTCCTTCCTTTTTGATTTTCTTCCTTTCTCTTCCCCCTTTCTTTTTCTTTTCTTTCTTTTCCCTCGCCTTCCTTTTTCTTTTTCTTTTTTTTTTGCTTTCTAATTAAAAAAAATTGTCCCTTTGTTGTGTCCAGGGAAACATAGGAGAACAATGCAAAAACTTAGGGATATTGTATTTTTTATAGGCAAATATGGGATACAACAGGTTTCTTCTTTAAAATTATATTTATTTAGTTTGAAATGCATTTTCTTTTGGCTAAGTTGTACTTTTATAAGTTTTTAGCATTCTAAGCCAAATTTCTCAAAGGGATAATAGGTAGAACTCTTCCATTTCCAATGTTTTGAATACCATTCATCACATACAGGTACCCATTTTCTAATTTTAACATCTCATTTTGCCTGGCAATTACTGAATTTTCAGAAATTAAGAAGAAACTGGCACTGAATTTATATATTTATGGAAAACCAGCCAATTCATAGTTTGGACGACAATTTAATATTTATGAAGCCTCTTTTTCTATTACTATGGGAATTCGGCAATCCTCCATGGAACATTTCATCAAGACTGAATTTCCTCATAGAAAATGTGAGAATTCAAAGCTAAAAGTGTATTAATAAAACAAATGTTGATGAATCTGTTCTCTGTATTATCTGGGAAGATGATACAATGGAAACTCTCACTTGAAACAAGTGATAGCTTCTGTGGTAAATTCAATATTTAGCACCATTTTCCTCCACCTCTCTATTAAGAAAATGCTAACGTTTTATCATCTGCCCTAGAAAACTAATCTTGGTCATTATTTTTCATCTGAGTTAGATGCCTTTTTATGCTGTTTTTATATGATTTTAGTATATTGTGTATTGACTTAATTTTTACATGTTTTTAGGATTTCCTCATATTTATCATTTCTTAATATTCCATTATACTCATATATCACAATTTATACAGCTACCGATTAATTAATTGACACCCACTTTATTTCCAGGGTTTTTTTTTCCCCTTTATTTTTGCTAATACAATGTTGCCATAAATATTTTGGTATTTATGGGGCCTTTCTGTCTTTGACCTTCTTGTTCCATAAACCCAGTGGGTCAGATACTAGTCAACACAAAGTAGTTCTGACCCCCAAAATTACCTCATAACCCTTAAAAGAATAAAACTAGGAACTCTCCTTAGCTTCATCAATAAGATTAAAAATCAGCAAAATACAGATTATTATGCTTGCGTTGTTATCTCAACATCAGAAGAAACCTCAGGATCATTGAGTGTGACCTGAGCAGCACTCTCACATGACTTATAGTGAATTCATTTATTTCCTTTTTGTGAAAGGAGGTCAATTATGGATGTAGCATGTTACATACTCCGTCTATCATAGCTGCTGTTTCATTTGGATTTGCTAGAGCAATATGAGTCATGTAAATGAAAGGCGAGAAGGGTATCCACAAATAAGGGCTTCCTGTGCAGCCACCGGGGAAACATGGAGCAATCGTTAGGTAAGAGTGTTGTACTTGGAATAGGAGAACCTGAATTCGAATCTTCCCTGAGGCTTATTGGCTATGACTTTGGGTGAGCTAGTTACTTTAGCTTTTACAGGCTCCAGTCCCTCCCATGGGAACGGTGATTCACATCCTCCCTGCCTCGGGACAGTTAGAGGTTTGCATGGCTCATCATATATTGACACAGTGTGTGGTTTATGGGTAGGTCATGCTTCATTCTAGTTATTCCTAGATTGCCAAGGATTGACTATCCAAACGTCGTCTATACTAGCAGATTCTCTGGGTTGGTTGGTTCTATTGAACTTTTTTTTCTTCTTGTAATTAAAGAGGACTCAATCGAGGAGGGAAAATATATCTGGAGATAGAATGATAGCATATTTTTAAAGTCCCATTGAAGTAGATCCTTGTGGTCTTCAAGTGGAGGCTGTTTGATAATTCTTTGCCGGTGTGGTAGAGACTATGCCTTCTCGGGATAGATTGCCCGCCATCCCTTCTGATGCTAAGATGACAAGGCAGATGTTATCCCTATTTTTTAGAGGCGAAAACCGAGACACAGAGAAGTAAAAGACTCATCCCAGGATACACAGCTAGCACAGGTGTTCCCGACTCCAAGTCCAGCACTCTGTCAGCTATACCAGGCCACATCTAACATAGATCATTCTGCAGCCATGGAAATTAGGTTCAGCAATTGCAGAATTCATGTTTCAAAGTGGACAATATTGATCTAGAAATGGGTCCTGAGAGGCATGCCATAAGCCAGACTATACCTCTGTCTTATGCTTTGTTCAGGATTGAAATAATATCCTGCTTACAGCCCGGAGTCCCAAAGAAAAGACATCAAGGAGATTATTAAGGGGAGGCAAAATGGTGTAATGGGATGTGGGATGTATAAGGAATTTGGAGTCAAGGGAGCTTGGTTACAATTCTAGCTCAGCCATTTTTTACCTGTGTGACACTGGAAAAAGTCACCTGATCTCCCCCTTTAGCTTCGGTGTGCTCATCTATAAAATGAATGAGTTGGGCTACATGGCCTCTAGGTGGGCCAGATGGTCTCTTCCAGCTCTCAATCTTTGATCCTATGACCCCGAGGCACCATCCTCATGTCCCTACTCTTTGACCATGCATAAAGATTCCTTTGACATCTGAAACTAAATTTAAGCCAAGTGAATTGATACATTTTCATCTTCATTGAAAATATTTTCCCTTAGATTCTGTATCGTCATGTATTTCCATGACTATTATGACTTCCCTTTCTTACTCTAAATCCAGGCTTAAATACTTAGCACTTGTATGAAGTGGGGCAAAACAATTTCCTTCTAGGAGCCTCAGTTTCCCCATGTGGCCATTGAAAGGGTGATTGTTCTCAGTTTGATGTTCCCTGAGGTCTGTTCTCCCATGGTCTTAGTAGTAACATGAGGGGATTGAACTTCATGATTTCCAAGATCTTTTCTAGAAAATATCACAAAAGATGAGACCAATCAATGCTGGAGGGATTGTGGGAAGATAGGCACTCTAGTACATTTGAGGTCTCAAATCCCTCCCAACTCTGGCATTCGAGGATTCTAAGCTCTGTCCCCTTCCTTCAGTTCCCTTCTCCTTCAAATAAAAGGTATGATCACTGAGGCTCCCGAAGCCAAAGCTATTTTACTAAGAGCAAACCTGTCAAAGTGACTCAATCACCTCCAGTGGCTCCCTATTGTCTTGTCTCTGGAAGCAAATATAAACACCTCTGTTTTGCATGGAAAGCTCTCCAGAGACCATCAGACTTTAGCTTCAGTACACATTATTATTCTTGTAATTCAGGACTATGATGTATGGCCCTGACCATGGCTAGGAGGTCTGAGAAAGGGAGGAAAGGAGGAGAGAGAGAAGGAGGGGGATATACCCCCCTCACACACACACACAGCCTCATGGCTGCTATTAACATCAGACTACCACACTGTAGAGAGAGGAGAGAAGAGGAAAAGAGAGAAGGAGGAAAGAAAAGAAAGAGAAAGAGAAAGAAAGAGAGAACACACATGCACAAAATTAAATCATTCTGCCTCCAAAAAGTGTCATCCTTTACTCTCTCTGATTCCCCTCTCATCTTCTAGAATCCAGAGACTTGCTACCTCTCTGCCTAGCCTCCTCAATGGCACGGATTTCATTAGTGCATCTCTTATGGCTTAGATTAAGATGCTGGCTCCCTCTGACTGCCTGAATAGATTGATGCTTGTAATATTCCTGTGAGCCATAAAGCCCCTGGTAATTAAAATCAATCCAGAGGCCTTCCCAGTGTGTTGGAAATGTTGCTACATCCTCACAAACCAGCTGTGTGCAGCCCATACAGCCTTCCAGTTTTGGATAGGAGGTCAGGACCTGAGCTCACGGACAGAGACATCAGTGGGGGACCCATTTGCTGGGTCCCAGTACATCCTGGTGGGTTACAAGAAGATAACTGATGTGATCTTTGGTCTCCTCCCTCATGCTTGTGATCAATCACCGGGCAAGGTCTTAGTGGGGGCTAAAAACATCCACCATCTCCTCAGGCAAGTTGCCCCTCATCCACCTCACCCACTTCTGGGGATCAGGAGCAACCATCCTGCTTTTAGCCGACCAGCGAAATGTTTTCTTTTCAGCCCTACTTGCTCCTGCCCTGATCCTGGCTGAGCCAGACCAGAGAATTTCATCAGGAGAACAGCAGTTCACTGGAAATTTGGCTGGCAAATATACAGATATTACCATCAATTTCACCAGCCTCATGGCTGCTATTAACATCAGACTACCACACTGTAACTTTATTTCGGAAACTACAGCGAGAGTGCTTAAATGTATGGATTTATGATCCCGTTTGGCATATTTTATTTATAGCATAAGAAAGGTGAAACACCTTGCAGCATTGCATGTTAAGATTAGGATTTATCGTCCAGGAATCCTTGAACAATTTTATCAAAAGCCCATTTCTAGGTGGCGTTTTTCTGCAATAAATCATGCAGCAGGAATCTATCAGTGGACACTGGGAAGAGATAAATGAGCAGAGAGGAAAGAGGGTCATCACAGGATTTTTTTTTCCTGTAGCATGACCTGTCATTGGCAGAAATCCATTTATTATAGTACGCAGATGATTTTTTTTTTAACTTACTCCTCAGGTTTTCTGGCCTAGGGAGGTTTAACGAAAATAAAATGAAAACTTGGCCCAATGTAAGCTATCAGACTTCATGAAAAGAGAGATCATTTAATGGCTGGGAAGGTTCAAATGAGGATCCATTTATTCTCTCCTCCCATGTAACTGCAACTTCTCTTTGGATGTCTTTTCAAATGTAAATATTTTATTATTGTTATCATATCCTTCAGCAGAATGCAAACAACTTGAGGGCAAGAGCTTTTAAAATATTTATCTCCCCAGAATTAAACAGTGTCTGGTACATGACAAATTCTTGTTAAAATATAGTGAAATTAAATAACTTCTTAAGAATGTAGCTCTAAGGATTGCATCAGGTAAGATTAGAATTCCTGATCCTCAAATAATAAGGAGAGCAAAACGGTTATTCCTAAATACAATTTTCCACAGGAATATTATCAGCAAAAGATAAATATCATAAAAAAACAGTGCCATTATCCATTGGGAAAGGCAGCATTGAGAGGCTGCTTCTCATGATGGAATCAGAAGAGTTTTGAGCTGAAAGGGACCTGAGAGGTCATGGAGTCCGATCCCATCATTTTACAAATGAGCAAACTGAAGCTCAGAGGGAAAGTGATTTGCTTTTTCTTTGTGTCCAGGGTCACACAGCTGATAGTACCAGTTCATAAAAATAGAGTAATGAGAGTAATAGCTAATGCTGCAATAGTAATAATGGCTAATAAAGAGAGCTAACATACATGCAATGTTTGAAGGTTTGCAGTGAATCTTCATAACAGTCCAATGAAGTTGACACTAATATTGTCTCTATTTTACAGATAAGGAAACTGAGTCTAAAAAAGGTTCAATGATGTGGTCAGGGTTCTATAGCAAGTTATACAGCCAAGAGAGAGAAAATATATGTGCAAAACTTTGTGTTCCATTTTCCCCCTCCTTTCCCTTCCCTTCTCCCCTAGAAGGGACGTAATCCAATATATGTTAAATATGTGCAGTTTTTATATACTGATTTCCATAATTATCGTGCTGCACAAGAAAAATCAGATCAAAAAGGGAAAAAAATGAAAAAGAAAATGAAATTCAAGCAAACAACAACAAAAAATACTATATTGTGATCCACACTTGGTCCCCATAGTCCTTTCTCTGGATGCAGATGGCCTCTCCATCCCAAATCTATTGGAATCGGCCTGAATCATCTCATTGTTGAAAAGAGTCAAGTCCATCAGAATTGATAATTGTATCAACACTATCTATTAAGCTATGTACCTGAGTAAATGTCTGACATGGGGATTTAAACCAAAATCCTCTAAATCCAAGGCCAAATCTCTTCACTATTCAATACTTTGCCATTTCTTCTTTTCTTTTTCTTTTTCTTTTCTGCTTTCTTCTGTGTCTAACTATTCTAAATTTATTTCTAGGTTTATATAACATTTATTTATATCTGGCTTATCACCATCATCAGACTGGAAGTTCCTTAAGGACAGGGACTAGAATTTGTTTATTTTCTTTTGAATTTGCATTAGCACCTAAGAAATCTTCCTAGAGTTGACTTGGAATGGATTGAAGTTCTGAGGGAGAGAGAAGAAATGAAAACTGTCTTATGTGATAAATGGGGAAGGGAGGTGGAGAGGAGGAGCCTGGGAAGGTGGAACAAGCTAGTCTTTAAAGGGCAAGTCATACAGCCAAGAGAGAGAAAATTATTATCATACAGCCAAGAGATTGTTATTTCAAAGGGCAAAATTGGGGCTAAAGGATAAGTCCTAGTGAGGAGCGTTAAATTTGTGGAAGATTTAAGATGGTTTCCTCTTAACCTTTACCTATAAGAGCCACCAGTGCTTTGTACATGGTTATAGTTGTTGTTCAGTTGGTTTTTGGTCCTATTTGACTGTTTGTGATCCCATTTGATTTTCTTCACATAGATCCTATAGTTGTTTGCTATCTCCTTCTCTAGCTCATGTTACAGTTGAGGAAACTGAGGCAGAAGGAAGTGACTTGCCAGGGTCACATAGTAAGTATTCTAGGCTGGATTTGAACTCAGGAAAAGGGGTCTTCCTGACTCCTGGCACTTGATCCAGTGCTTTGCACATAGTAGTCATTTTAATAAATACTTATTAGCTTGACACAACTTGATAAATGTTGAATTGAATAGAATCCCCAAACTTTAAACTCTCATTGCACTTTGTATCCTTTTCATCTATCACAACATAATCAGATTTTAGACTTCAAAGGCACCCTAGAGAGATAATCTTATTTAACAGTCTCATTTCACAGATGAGTAAATTGAGACCCAGGAAGATAAGATAGCTCGTCTGAAGAGACTTATCTTGAAGTGGCAGATCCAGGTTTCAATTCTCTTTTGGATCTAGATCAATGATTCTTCTTCCTATATGGTGCCACTTTTTATTTATATAGGGAAAAAGTAAGCAAAATAAAGGGTTTTAGTTTTCCCCTTTAACTTTGGGGAGTATGTTTTCTACAGGTACCACACACACATCAATACATCCTACTGATTGAGAAAGAATGGTAGACCTTTCCATTTTTTAAGGAAAATAGCAATGATAATTCTCGACATTGATGGGGACACATAACCAAGAACAGGTTGACTGTGGCATTGTCCTAAGATACTAGAATTTAGAAGGTGATAATAGCATATCAGCAGCTTTGAAATAACTGTACCTAGCACAAAATTAACAAGAACAATTTATTAAAATGGAAAGCTATCAACAATGTGTTTTATCCTCTCAAAAGTTGCATGTTCCTCTGCGACTGTGTCCACCTTATCCCTTGCCATTTTTTCTATAGAAGGTGGGGTTTTATCTGGAATTGAGGATGAATAGGTAGACACGAACAAAGAATATTTTTTTTATTATAGTCAACTAATAACTTTCCTTCTTATAAACATTATGCCTCTCTTAATATGCTCAAAACTCTAATCAGATTTTCCACTATAATTTGGTGCTATTGACAGATATATCTGGGCCAAGGAGGAGTAAGACTCAGGATTGGGAACAGATACAAAAATTAATAAGGTCTTGGGCTTCATCAAAAAGGAAATACATGCCAGAAAAAGAGAAGAAACAGTCCTCCTGTCTTTCACCTTCATCAGACTTCAATTTGAGTGTTTTATTCAGTTCTGGATGTTACAGTCAAGGAAGGACATTGACAAGCTGGAAAGTTTTCAAAGGAAAGCAATCAGAATGGGGAAAGGTCCTACATATATGTCATAGGGGTAATCACTAGGAGAAAATAGTTATATTTGCCATGAACAAGCTTAAACGTGGGCTGGGGAATGATACCATAGCTATGTTCAAGTATTTGAAGACTGTCTTTTGAAAGAAGAGTTGGATTTGTTCTGCTTGTTCTAGAAGCAAAATGTGGGAGTTGCAATGAACCACTGAAGAATGGGTACTAGGAAGACCTTCCTATCAATGAGATCTCTCCAAAAGTGGAGTGAACTGCCTGGAGTGGTGCTGGGTTTTTACTCCTTGAAGGTGTTGAGACTGAGATTATACAGCCACTTGTTGGTACATTCTAGTGTGAATTCTTTTTTTTCTGTACAGGTTGGCTAGATGATTGCTGAGGTCCTTTCCAGCCCTGAGATTCTGTGAATCTTGAACAAAACTCATTTGTAAGAATGGAATAGACAAAAGGATAGAAATACCAACATATCATTATTTTTTAAAGTTGTTTCTATTGAAGCTTTTTATTTTCAAAACATATGCAAGGATAATTTTTTACTATTGACCCTTGCAAAACCTTGTGTTCCAATTTCCTCCCCCTCCCCCATTCCCTCTCCTAGATGGCAAGTAATCCAATATATATTAAACATGGTAAAAATATATATGAAATCCAATATAAGTATACATATTCATACAATTATCTTCTTGCACAAGAAGAATCAAATCAAAAAGGGAAAAAATGAGAAAAATAAAATTCCGGCAAACAACAACAAAAGAAGTGAAAATGCTATGCTGTGATCCACACTCAGTTCCCACAGTCCTCTCTCTAGGTGTAGATGGTTTTCATCATCACAAGATTTTTGGAATTGGCTGAATCATCTCATTGTTGCAAAGAGCTACATCCATCATATTGATCATCTCATTGTTGCGAAGAGCTACATCCATCGTATTGATCGTTGATCATTGTATAATCTCGCCATTGCCATATACAATGAAATCCTGGTTCTGTTCACTTCACTTCCATCAGTTCATGTAAATCTCTCCAGGCCTCTGTAAAATCATTCTATTGATCATTTCTTATAGAACAATAATATTCCATTCCATTCATATACCATAACTTATTCAGCCATTCTCCAACATCCTCTCAGTTTCCATTTTCTTGCCACTACAAAAAGGACTGCCACAAACATTTTTGCATATCAATGTATCATTATATATTATAAAGATATTGCAAGATGAAGAAACTGAATAAATAGGAGAGAGAAATAAATAGTGATGGGAAGAATTTAAGTGAAAATTAGTGGAAGAAGAAACATTTAGTTATATTAGCATTGAGTAGAGCCTAAGCTGGCCATTAAGTAAAGTATTATTTGTAACTTGCGACACTTGGAAAAGAAAATTATAAAATAGCCCTCTGCAGCCCCTGACACTTGTGTAGTGATGACCTAGAGTGAAAAAAGAGGCAAGGAACACTAAAAGTCCCAGTATTTTATAACTCAATAATTAATAAATGTTAATCAAATATTGCGTATCCTAAATATGAGATCCTTGTCTATTAGTCACGAATAAGTTGAGAGACTACTGGAAAATATGGAGCTATGTCAATACTCATAGTCATTACATAAATAGATAAATTGAGAAGCAGCTAAAACATTAAGCAAAAATCTTATAAAATGATATTTAATTGGAATACATTTAAAGAATTACACTTGGATTCAATAAATCAACCTCACAGCTACAAGATAGGGGAAACATGATTAAATGGCCATTTATCTGAAAAAAAAGTTGGGAATTTTCACAGACTGCAAGCTCAGTATGAGACAATAGTACCATGATAGTCAAAATCCTGAATGCATTATTGATTTATATTTGAAGAAGGACAGCTTCCAGAAACAAGGGTGTGGCAACTGTAGTGTGCTTTGCCTTTTTCACACTAAATTTAAAGGATTGTGTTGAGTTCTGTGCAACACATTTTTGGAAGGATACTGATGGAATGGTGAGTGTGCAGAGAACACTTGAAAAAGTGAAATATTTTAATCATACCATATGAGGATAGGTTGAAATAAATGGAGATGCTTAACCTGGAAAAGGAAAGATCATCAGAGAGATTTTGAGAGCTATTTTCAAGATCTCAGAGAGTAGCAAAAGTCAGATCAATATCATGAAAAAGTCCTAATTATTAGAACTATCTAAAAATGGAAAGTAATGCTTTGGGAAGCAATAGAATCTTTCTCATTTAAAGATTTCTATAAATAGCTTTAGGATCACTTATCTAGTGTATTGAAGGGAGGTTCTTTGAGGGTATAGGTTGGACTCAGAGATTCCTTCTAACTGTGAAATTCTGCGAAGATATGAAATAAAAGATTAGTTTATTTTTTAATACCTTTTCTTAAGAATAACGACCTCTTTGATTATTGTTGCTTAAAAGTCGCTTCAATATTTTCTCCTATCATGAACTGATAACTATTGAAACAGCCATCTAGTTGGAAGCTAGTCTCCAGAAATTTCTTTATCCACAATCTATCCTAGCTTTAAGCTTTGTGTCTGATTATGTGAATATGGTAAAGATCTGTGATTTATTTATGGAATTTCCAGTGTGAGAAAGCCCTCTACAGAGGCAGATCACAATCCAGCTATGCCTAAATAAATTCTAGGAAGTTACTTATGATCCACTGAGTAAGTGACTTGCCCACAATTATTATTGCAATCTGTAAAATTCCAGACATGGAATGCAATTCAAAAAGAATTTATTAAAGTATCCGACTTGACAGACTCTGTGCTAGGTGCTAGTGACACAAAGACAAAACCTGCCCTCAAGGAGTTTAATATACTGGAAGCTCTGGCCTGACTCCTTCCTGAGTCCTTCAGGACTACCTGACTTACTTCCTGAGTCCTTCAGGACTTCCTGACTCCAAATTTAGCATTCAATCTACAAGGCCAAGATAACTTTGGGTCAGGTTACTATGAAAAGGAAGTTACCTTTTTTACTCTGCTTTATTCCTAGGATTTAAGTATGTGGTAGTAATTGATTTTCTAATTATTTAAAGCACAGTGTTGCAGTTTCACTCAAGCACTACTCAATCATTTTCTTTAATATGGGTTGTGCTTAGAATTTTGTCACCTGTTTGGATAAAGATCTAATCTTTCCCTCCCAAGATTATTGTCTCTGCCAGATTGAATCTCCAAGTTCAGAGCCAATAAATATTGAATAAAAGTCCCACAATTCAGCAATGCTTTGAATGAGATGTGTTCTACTGAGCAAATATACCTTTCTATCACTATCTTTCAATCCTTTCTGGGTGAGAGAAATTGTGCCCAATTTGATGGTTAAAGCTAACCTTCTTCTGGACATCCTTACAAACAGTTTAATTGGGGATTGGGTTTCTTCTTGGAAGCCGAGGTTACCCTGAAAGGAAGAAAGCTTAAGGAAGGAAGAAATACTTGTCAGCCTAAATTTGGCTGGACTGAGCATTCATTTTACCTGAAGTGGAGCAGACAGAGTTGGATTGTAGGGGCTGGATTTTTTGTGTTTTGACTAGACTAGAATCTATATTTGGCTGAATTGGATTGTATTAGATGAGACTGGATAAGATTGAATTGGATTGGTTATAGAACAGCTTGAGTTATGGAATATATTGGATTAGATTGAATTGAACTAGACTAGCCTGGATTGGATTATATTTGGTTAAAAGGGAAGTCACCAATTGGAGTTTGGAGGGCTATGAACAGCAGTGTTGAGTTAACAAAATTCAGGCTTTGCATTCTAATCAAATTTAGCCTATCTATGAGAACCAACAAAATCATTATTATAGTTCTCCACTGCATTTTCCCCAAGAAAGGGGATCTTTGAAAAAAATAAAGATGTTCAGGAAATTCAGCATCCTCTTGCCTATAAGGAATCTGTTCTCAGGACAAATAAGGGCTACAGGTACCTAAGGATTATTGACTTGGTCCTTGAATAAGGATTGCATTCCCTTCTTTTCTTATGAGGATTTAGTAAAGATACATGAGTCATTTCTCCTAGCTAAGAAATCCTTTGTCCTGTATATCCAATCTCAAGTAGGCTATTAGTCTCTGTCATTTCTAAAACCATGGGATGATGTCAGACTTTGAGAACTTGCTTAGTAGTATTTTAAAGGATAAATAGAGAAGATGAAGGAGCAAGAGCACAGCAGTACATTACAACATTACCCATCTGAGCTGGCTTGATTGTGCTGCATTCTATTGGGTGTTCTTGAATGATACTTTCCCTCTCCAGTCCTCAATTTTATCATCTGTAAAATGAGGTAGCCAAACTGGATCTGATCACCAAGGTCATTTCAAGGTCCAAACTTACATTCTTATGATCTTGATGATTAAATTTGCCCCATTATATTTATCTAAAAATGTATCTTTCATCCCCTTCCAGCTTCATCCAGAAAAACTGTCAATAAGTGTTTCTTCAAATATAGTATTTGATTGGGAAGACAGAGGGACATGTTGGAAAGAATGCTTGATTTGAAATCTAAATTCAGAAAAACTGACTCCAAAGCTCAAATTTTGCAGTCTATTTATGACTTGGGGCAAATTATTTAAACTCTTTGAGCTTCACTTCCTCATGTGAAATGAAAGACATGAACTCAGTGGCCTCAAAATTCCCTTCAAAAATCTAGATTTCTGAATTTGAATCTCCAGAGCCAAGAACAGGGCTTGGCTTACAGTGGCTACTTAATAAATGTTTAGCACTTGAATTAAGCTCAGTCCCATCATTCTAAAACACCTAAGCTAAATGATGATGAGAAGACTCAACCAGATGGATTGGCTTCATAAAACACTGTGGAACAGAAATCCAAGGCTCCTCTTCGGTCATTTTAACTTGAGCTGAGCATTTTACACAATCATCTTTGAAGCAAAATGGAAGAATTAAAAAAAAAAACCCTTGTTTCTATTTGTCCATTGTGTTTTTTCCACCATTGCTGATATGACATCCCCCAAACACCTGTGCTCTTGGCTTCTTTTGAGTTAGAGAATTAACCCAAAGAGCCAGTTAAGTAAAAGAGAAGGAGACAGAGAGGGAAAGGGAGGGAGAAAGGGAAAGAAGGAAGGAAGGAAGAAAAGGAAATGATGGTAGAAAGAGAAAAAGAAAAAAGGAAGGAAGAAGGAAGGAAGGAAGGAAGGAAGAAAAGGAAATGATGGTAGAAAGAGAAAAAGAAAAAAGGAAGGAAAAGAAAGAAGGGATGAAGAAAGGAAGAAAGAAATGAAGAAAAGAAGGAAGGAAGGAAAGAAGAAAAGAAGAAAGGAAGGAAGGAAAAGAAAGAAGGAAGGAAGAGGGAAGGGTGGAGGGAGGAAGGAAAGAAGAAAAGAAGAAAGGAAGGAAAAGACAGAAAACAGGAAAAAAGAGAGAAAGGAAGGAAGGAAGAAGGAAAGGAGGGAGGAAAGAAAGAAGGGATGAAGAAAGGAAGAAAGAAATGAAGAAAAGAAGGAAGAAGGAAGAAAAGAAGGAAGGGAGGGAGGGAAAGAGGGAAGAAGGAAGGAAAAAAAGAAGGAAGAGAGGGAGGGAGGGAAAAAGGGAGGGAGGAAGGAAGGAAGGGAAAGAGGAAGAGAGGAAGGGAGTGAGGGAAAGAGGGAGGAAGGGATAGAAAGGAAGAAGGAAGAAGGAAGGGAGGGAGGGAGGAAGAAAGGAAGGAAGGAAAGGAGGGAGGAAGGAAGGGAGGGAAAGAGAGAGGGAAGAAAAGCAGGCAGGCAGGCATTGCCATTTTCACTTTTGCAATGGCACCATTTCCCTGCCACGGCCGGGTGCTCCCTCCCGGGCCAGGCTCCCAGCAGGATGAGCCTGCGCCGGGCCCTGCTTCTGCAAGTTCTGCGGCCCCGCAGCGGAGAAAGCCGCGCTGCCATATCATGTTTCCAACACTTAAAGCCCTAATTGGGATATTGTTCCGTGAGTGCTGTTAGACACTGTAGTGACGAGACGAATCCCAGCCAACGTTGGCCCGGAGCCAGCACGTACCTTCCCAGAACAAAGTGCAGGATAATTAAAGAGCAGTCGCGGAAGGAAGGAGCGCTGCCGGCCGAGGGCCGCAGAAAGGGCCGCGGACAAAGGGGAAGATGGGGAGAGGCTGGAGTCCCGGCTGTGCGGATGCGGCCCCCGGCCCCCTCTCCCCCCACCCCCGGCTTTCCCCGGACCCCGCGGGCATCCTTCCTCGTGGGTGTTTATTTTCCAAATAATAAATAATAAATTGTCAGGGTGATGACAAATTGGGGGAGAGAGGGGGGTTCAGTGTCCCACGTGGGCTCTTCCCATCCACCCCAGCCCTTTTTTCTAGGCCGCCCAACGGGGAGACAGCGTCAAAAGCAGTTGAGAAAAAAAAAATATGGAGAAACTCCACAGGTTCTTTTTCCAACTAGAAAGGTAGAGCTGAAGACGAAATGGAGGCAGGTCAGCCCTCCTTTTGTCCGCCGCAGGCCCCACTCACGCACTTCTCCCGGTGCCCTCGGTCCTTTCTCTCAGTTCCTCAGCTCCCCTTCCTGGCCGGCTCCCCTTCCTGGCCGAGCAGGTTCTGCAGGAAAGTAGGGGAAAGCCCGAGGTCCCAAGGCCTTAAGGAAGCGGGCCGCCCCTTTAGAGCAGAGTCTCTTTAAGCTGTCCTAGATGGAGACTGTCAGGCAGTGAGGGAGGGGGGAAACACACACACCATCAACTCAGTGCAAATCATAGACCATCATGACCCTTTGAACAGCCACATTTCCCAATGAGGCCTTCAAGGATTTACAGGAAAACTTCCCATCTCCACCGGAGGGAACAATATGTGTAAATCCCGGTCCAAGTGATGGGGAAATGGGATCCTTAGAAAGCTCCTTACCTATTCAATGAAAACGGCCATTTTTTTACTCTTAAAATATGATTCCCTCGGCAGGGTGACTTCAGAGCGCTTTCTCGACATTTTTTTTTTTTAGGTCTAGTGTAAATCAAGCACTGTTCAGCAGATATTCCTTGTAAATCACATACACTTTGTCCCCTTCTTTGGATAGAATGTATTTGCAAGATCAATTTCTCCTGAGGCTTTCTTCTTCTTCTTTTTTTTTTTTTTATTTTCTTTGGGCAGAACTCCCCTGGAAAGGTTAGAGATGTCTAGCGTTCTTATTTGAGTTCCCCATTCAGTGAGTAACCCCCTAGAAATCCAAGGCAGTGGAAGTTGAGCGCACAGAATAGCTTGTCTAGCAGGGTCAAGTGGAGAGTTACCTCAGACAGGAGGGTATTAATGCAGACACGTTGACCATGTTATCCCAAGGAAAACCGGCTCCCGCCATGTACCACTATGTTTTAAGTCACAGGGCTTGATGTTGACAAGGAGCTGTTTCAAGAGAGCCGGAGTATTACATTCAAAGAGAGCCTGATTGAGGGTGGGGGGTGGGGGGAAAACATAAAAGATCTCAAAGGGTCAACTAATGATATGGGGAGGCTTCTTCATGTAGCTCCGAGGGGAAGTGGCTGCCAGGAGAGCATAAGCAATGAGCTATTCTCGGCTGCCACCGAAGCTGCTGATTTACAGTGCCTTTGTGTTTGATGCTGGACAGGATAATTTCATCAGTCTCCAACCCTTGTGATCATGTCCCAAAATGACTAGTCAGGTGAAGCCCTGGCAGAAGATTGCTTGTCACCTGTAGGAAGTGGTTGTCGGCTGCAAGGAGTCTTTACTCATATATGTAAGCATTATTCAGTTTGTTATTCATGGACTCTACTTCATGGGTGGATGTGGTGAGGAGGGGAATGTACAAACACTTCACCGGGGAAAGGCTTTGAAACAACATGGGAACGATACAAATAGGATTTTTTTTTCTTTTTGCTTCTTTTTTTTTTCTTTCTTTTTAAGCTGAGGGGAAAGAAGGGTCAGCTGCGGAAAGAGGAGTGTGCTCAGGAGTTCATTTCTTGAGGTAGCTTCAGACAGCTCCATTTGTGTACATTTTAAAATCATCTTTTCAGAAATGAGAGCTGGAGCAGTAACGACAGTGTTTGGTAAGAGCCCAGTCAATCGATGGCGTATTTATTGAACTTCCCATTAGGGGACCAGCTGAAGGCCAAGATTTCTCACCCAGTTGGGAAAAAAAATACTGGGCCCAATGTGTTGGGGGGCGGGGAGAAAATGGAAAAGTCGCTTTTTATTACAATTTTCCATTTAGTCCAAAATTATGACTGGACATTGCAGATTATGCAAAAGTTAAAGTGCAAAAGGAAAGTGGTTTTTTTTTTTCTCCTAATGGGAGTTGTTACTCTAAGTCCCTAGAAAGGTTTCCATTCATTGTAGTGCACGCTGAATAGAAGTGATAGAAACTTGAAATTTTCCCTCAGACACTTATTAGTTGCATGCCTTATCTCAGCCTCACTTTTGTCACCTGTTAAATGGGATTAATTAGTACCTACCTCACAGAATTGTTATGACAATCAACTGTGATAATATGTGTAAAATACTTTATAAACCTCAGAGCTAATAAAGTATGTTTGTGACTTTAATGTATGTAACTACTAGCTGGTTTTAGGATGACCAGAGAGCTAGGAGTTAAGGTGGATAGAGCTCAGGAAGACCTGAGTTCAAATCCAGCCTCAGACACATACTAGCTATGTGATCCTGGGCAAATCACTTACTCTTGTTTGCCTCGATTTCCTCATGTGTGAAATAAACTGGAGAAGGAAATAGCAAACACTGCATTATCTTTGTCAAGAAACTCCAAAGGGGATCACAAAGCATTGGATAGGCCCGAACAACATCATTATGATGACATGAAGTACTTTGTAAATCATTAAATATTCTATTAACATAGTTATTATTGTTACTTGATGGGATTGCACAAGTCAGTTAAGACAAATGCAAATTTGCTCATTAAAAATTGCAGATCTTGATTATTAACAGAGACTCCTCCCTAGAGCTGGCTGGGTTCTCTGAGAAAGAAGACTCCTTTTATTTTTATGAGCTCTTAGTTGGAACACTTAGTTAAGTGGTCCAGTAGATAGGGAACCAGCCCTGGAATCAGCCGGTTGACACTTACTAGCAATGTGACCCTGGCCAAATCATTTAACCCTGATTGCATCACAAGTCCAAACCAAAACATCCTTAGTTACATGTTCCACCTCAGAAAAGTCAAATTCTCTTTCCCTATACTTGGCAGGGTATCTAGACAGAGTCATTCTGTGAGTTTAGGCATCAAGGTTCAGAGATTCATTAGAGAATCCAGCCGTGAAGGGTTACCATTCAACAGTTCTACCCATGATGCTCTTGTTGGTGCCATAGGGGCCGTTGGAATCATAACCATCCATTTGCCTGACGATGCTATGTTCTCCTCTTACTAGATCAGAAAGCAATTGCCGCTGGGCTATAAATGTCTTCCAGAGAGCAAAGTGCTTTGTGGACCTCAAAGTACAATATAAACACAGGTTGTTATTATCATACTTATAGGTCCAGTTCCAGGCTACATCCTTCCCTTTAACTGAGGGTTTCTGGGAGAAATGGTTTTTGAAGAACATTTCTGTGTCTTTTGCCAAATAGCCATTAATAGGAATGTCGATTCAATTCTGTTTTGACAAATATCTCTTAAGTATCTTCCATGTAGAGAAGCAAAAAGAACTCAAGGCTTAAATTAAAAAAAAAACTCAGACTTCACTCCCACTTCTTACACTTACTCTGGACAAATCACTACAAGCCTCAGTTTCTCTTTCTGTGAAATGGAGACAAGGAAAGTGACTCAAAGATCCCTATGTGGAACATGGACTCAACTAGGGTCTATACCACATGCTTCTATCTCTACCTCTCTGGGTATCATTTCCTCTACTGCTTACTTTTTGAATACTAAAAAGTCCTGGGGAACTTATAGATGTTTAGGGATGCAACATCAACCGTTACAGACACAGGTTGATGTCAAGGGAAACACTGAAGTAGGAAGAAGGCTCCTGGAATCCCACTTAGTGTTCAATTATATTATACCCAGAGGAGGAGAAATGTGAACTGGCTAATTTGTGGTTGCTGTTGCTCCCTTTTTGTAGTCACGTCCGACTTTTTGTGACCCCATTTGGGGTTTTCTTGGCAAAAATACCGAAGTGGTTTGCCATTTCTCCTTCAGCTCATTTTACAGATGAGAAAATCAAGCCAAATAGGCTGAAGGAACTTGTCCAGGATCACAAGTGTTTGAGGGTAGATTTGAACTGAGGAAGATGACTTCCTGACTGCAGAGATGGCGCTCTATGCACTTTGCTGATTAGTTGTCTTTAATTGACTAAGTAACAGCCTGCAAAGAAACTGTTTTTGTGTCTACAAAGCTTGGGTATTATCTTTCCCCCTATCCCCACTGATTATACTAATAGTGATGTTAGTAAATTCTGTTCAGATCATTTGATGATCCTTTATTGCTTAGAATTCCCTTTCCTAGGTGGGAATAAACTGCTTCATCCTTGACCCATGTTTACATATTAAGCAACTTTTAATTTTAACAATCTCCCAACTCTGAGTCCATCACCATTTCTGTAATGACTGGTTTTAGAAGCAATTCCCCAGAGCAACTTTAATGGGGGTAAAGAGCCAATGAATGTGAGAATGGAGAAACCTTCTTCTTCCACTTAGAAGTGGGGTAACCCCAGAGCCATGAACACAAGGCAGACCACAAGAGCACATGAAGGAGAGGGTTGGGCAGAGGTTGATAGCTTCCATAGTCTTAGCGGAGTGACACCTAGCTACAACTATGGCAGACATATAGCACTTACAACCAGGGATCTGGGTTATGTCACTCAAGTCCTCAAACTGATTGCCTTCTCTTCTCCTTTTCCTCTTTTTCTTCTTTTTTCTTCTCTTCCTCTTCCTCCTCCTCCTCCTCTCCTTCTCTTTCCTCCTTTCTCTTTCTTTCTCTTCCTCCCCTCTCAACTTCCTTCCTTTCTCCTTTCCCCTCCTTTTCTCTTCCTCCCCTCTCCTCCTCTTCTCAATCTGCTCCTCCTCTTTCTCTTCCCTTTCCCTTTCTCTCCCCTCTTCTTCTTTCTCCTCCTCCCCCTCCTCTCCTCTTCTCTCTCCTTCTTTCTCTTCCTCCTCCCTCCACTTCCTTCCTCTTACTTCATTTCTCCTCCTCCTCTCCTCTTCCTTTTCCTCTTTTGTCCCCTTCTCTTCCCTCCTTTTCTTTCTTTTTCCTCCTCCCTTTCTGCTTCCTCTCATCTTTCTCCTCCTCCTCATCTTCCTCTTCCTCCTTTATATGTCACTCTTCTACTGAATAAACTCCAGTGGCCTCCTACACCTCCAGGGACAAATTCTGTTTGGCATTCAAAGCCCTTCATAATCTCTCCTTCTACCTTCCAATCTTTTTATATCTTTACACACCTCAATCCAATGACACTGGTCTCCTAACTGTGCCATGAACAAAACCTTCCATCTTTAGGCTCTGGACATTTTCTCTGGCTCTTCTCTCTCCTCATCTTCACCTATTGATTTCCCTGGCTTTCTTTAAATACCAACTAAAACCCCATCTTTTACAAAAGCCTTTCTAATCCTTCTTAATTTTAGCTAGGTAGCAAAGTGACTAAAGTTTAAGGTCTGAAATGAGGAAGACTCATCTTCCTGAATTCAAATCCAACCTTAGATGTTTACAAGTTGTGTGACCCTGAGAAAGTCATTTAACCATTTTTGCCTCCATTTCCTCATCTATAAAATGAACTGGAGAAGGAAATGGCAAACCACATTAGTATCTTTGAGAAGAAAATTCTAAATGGGGTCACAGAGAGTGGGACATGACTGAGGAACAACTCAGAATAACAATAATTTTCGTGTATTCCCTCTGTTAATTATTCCCAATTTGGCCTATATAAAGTTTTCTTTGTATATATTTTATTGCATATTGTCTCCCCAGTAGACTGTAAACTCCTTGAGAAAAGGGATTGTATTTTGCCTCTTTTTGCATCCTTAACACTTAGCACAGTGCCTCATACATAGTAGATGCTTAACAAATATTTAATGATTGATTCATTAATAATGGCAATTTACACATTACTCTAAGGTTTTCAAAGTACTTTACAAATATTATCTCATTTAATTATCACAGCAACTATGGGAGGTAATAATAATAGCACCTAACTCCCCCCACAGAGTTGTTTTAAGATAAAATGAATTAATAATGGTCAAGAACTTAGCAACATACTTGACACATAATAAGTGCTATATAAATATTAGCTATTATTGTTATTTTAATTTTTTTAGATGACAGAGACTGAGACACACTGAAATGACCTGATTTGCCCAGTCATCAGAGAGAGTGTCTCAGGTTAGCTATCAACTCAGATCTTCCTGATTCCAGGTAAGCGTTTTATTCACTGATCCTCCTAGATGCAAATTTATCTACTCCAACTTGGCTGCCTTTCAGAGTAGGTGTTTTATATGGTCCAAGATTTTTTCCATCTCTTTTATGTTCTCTCCCATTTTAGACACCCAGAAGAATTGATTCATCATCGCCTTTGAAATTGTGTCCCCTCCCTCATGGACTTTTGTGTGTATCTCTTCTACTCAACCTTCTTTCATAGAGGAGTATCTCCCCACTCTGAGCTTATCACCATTTCTGTAATTATTGGCTTTATGAATAATCATTTTTCCATGTAGTCCAACTTTCTGTCCCATTTGCCACTGAGGTTTCTTCCATATCTCTATCTATAAAAACTCTGTGATCATTTTATTTCATGTCATTACTATTTTCTCATGGAAAACATGAGACCATGATGCTAGAGTCTAAATATGGTGGTACCATTATCTCTGTTGAAGAAGAGAATTTGGAATATCATGCAAGAAATATAAAATAAGGTGGGCTAGTCATGGAGTGAGAATAAAAGATAAACACTCGGTGAACTAAAATGTTATACTAGTGTTCAACTGATGTAGCAAGATGAAGAGGAATCACTTAAGATGAGAAGGCATAGATGGATTGCGATCCATGTTGATGAAGGCTAAGGGTAATGAACAAAGGGAGGCTCATATCATAAAAGGAGAAATATCTAAATGTGTGGGACTTAATTATATTAATAATAGGATTACGATTGTTTTTCTAACTCTAATTTTCAGTGTCTGAAGAGAACCTTAGTACACACTGTATGATTATAAGCTTCCGTTACTGGCACCTACGTGGCAGCTAACAGAATTGCAAGTTTAGAGTCGTAGAAAACATCATCACCCTTGGATCTTGCTGGTAATTCTTGCAAATCTAGCCCCTTTAAGAGACAAAAATGGAATGTCAAATCAAGTGAACAAATAAAAGTAATTTCAACATTCACATGATATTTTCATCTATTATAGAGAAAATTAAGATGAAACAGTAATTTTTCTAGTTATGAATAATAAATTTTAATTTATTCTAATTCAATGGAAAATGCCATTTTTCAAGAGAAATAGACCTCATTGCCATCCTTGAAGTTTTCAAATCTTTTTCCCTCCTTGTCTACTACTTCCTATTATGGCTATCTCCCCTTAGAATAGAAGCTTCTGGAGGATGGGTACTATCTCTGCTTTTGTATTTATATCCCCAACATTTATCACAGGGACACATAGGTGTGTATGTGTGTATGTATGCATGGCACACCCATGCATATATAATTCACACATATACATATAGATAGATGTTTTTCATTCATTCTCAGTCATCAAAGATTAGGAGATAGCTTAAGCAGTAGATATCTTAAAAATAAAACAATTTCCTAAACTTTCTATATCAAATTCATAAGCAGTTCACACAGCAGCAAAGGGAATATGTGGGAAATGTGTGATTTTGAGGGAAATGCTATTTAATGTTTTTTCTCCAAGTTCAGCTCATGGATTCCATTGCCCAACTAATTGATCTGTCATAATCAGTGAAGCCTATGTAGACCTGCCGTACTTCCCCATTAGGGACGTGGCAGTGATGGGCAGTTACAAGGGTAATAGGTTTTGTTTTAGGGCCAGTTCTGTCATGGACTCAGTTCTAATGACTGGGAGCTGCTCCAAAGCAGTTCTTAGTAATACAACAAAGTGAGCTAACTTCATTTATAAATGATGGTTTTTGCTCCATCAAGCAACATGAGTTTGGTTTGTTAACTGGCCTTGGAAAGCCTCACACAGAATACAGAGCGAGACAGTTGGTCTATTAATACATTGTCTCTCGTAGACTAGATGGGGTCATTTATATGGGTCAACAGCTGCCTTTTTAGATGCTGATGTCACTTCCTTTTGCTAATCATTCAAAGTTGGTAGGCAGCCTCTTATTGGTTGGAAGTTCTGACCAACACATTGAACATAGAATCACAGAGAAACTTCAGTAGAGAGGTTGCATTTCTTCAGATTTTATCAGCAGCTAGGAGTGAATAAATGAGAGGAATAAGAGAGATGTAAGAGATTGGTAGTCCAATGGAAAGTGTATCGGATTTAGAGCCAGAAAGGTTTGAGCTTGAATACTGTTTCAGACACTTATGGGCAAATCACTTCATCTAGCTATATCTCAATTTCGTCCACTATAAAATAAGGTTTTGGACTCTGAGACTCTGAGCTCTTCCAGAGGTAAATCTAGTGTTTTATGAATATGAGAACACTGGCATCTTCTCAGTATATCGTATTCGTAAGCAAGCTACACTCACAGATAAGAGACAAGCTAGACCAGACTGGAGCTAATACTAATTAGCACTTATTCACCTCCACCCCCAATCTGACCAGTTGAGGCTGGTGTTCTCCTCTGTTAATCAGATAAGGACCCAGATCTCTATCCTGAGAAACTCTGCTGACCAACCCAGAGCCAAGAGACAAATTGATCAGTTTCATCAGAAGCCATCCGACACGATGGGCAAAGAGGTCCCTATTGTGGACCATCTTGAACATGAGCTTCTGGAGAAACTTATGGTTCACTGCATTTCAATTCAGTAATCAATCATGTACTGAATGCTCAGGATTTGCTAGAATCTGAAAATATAAAACAAAACCTGCCTTCAAGGGTTTATATGCTACTGGGGAGAATCTAACAGATATATCAACAGATTTGTAAAGATAGAGTATATATAAAGTAAGTTCATGGAGGGGAGAACACTCCTAAGTATTTCATTTTTTTTTCTGAGGAAATTGAGGTTAAGTGACTTGCTCGGGTCACACAGCTAGGAAGTATTAAATGTCTGAGGCCAGATTTGAACTCAGGTCCTCCTGACTTCTGGGCTGGTGCTCTATCCACTGTGCCACCTAGCTGCCCTTATTTCAATTCTCCAACGAGGTTTTATTAAACCTATATGAGGCATACACTCTGCTAGGCACAGGAGATACAAATAAAAAAAGAACAAACCAGCCCTCATTTTTAGGGATTTTTCCATACTGCTTAAAGAGAATGTGCACAAAGGAAGTAATTTTGGGGGTAGAGAGATACATTGAAAACTGAGGTAGGAAAGGATCAGAAAAGGTCTCCTTTAGGACATGGCACCTGATCTCAGCCTTAAAGGACACTAAGAATTCTTAAAAATTGGACATGAGAGGGGAGTACCTTCCTGCCTGAGAAACAACTTCACAAAGACCCAGAAGTAAAAGATGTAATGTTCCATACAGTCAGATATGTGACAGTGCAAGTGTGCTGGTAAATATTTCACAGTTTCTCTAAAATGTATGCATGACCCATTTTTCAGTTGAATTTTATCCATTTACTTTAGTCTAGACATGTTCTGATTTGTAAAATTTGCCAGTTTTCTAGTTGTAAACAATCACATTGTAAACATAATCTTTGGCTCTCTCTGACCAGTGGGAGCTCATTCCCACACACTGTCCCATGACAAGCAAATAAGCCAGTGTGTTTGGGTCATAGAGTGTGTGATGGGGATTATCTGAAGTAGTTCAGGAAAGGCAGATAGGAGGTAAATTGTGGAAGCTTGAAATGCTGAACTGAAAAAGGTGCACTTATCTTGGAAGTAAGAGAAGGAATCATTGAAAAAAGTTTTGTGACACGGTCAAAGCTGTGTTTTAGCAAGATCAGTGAAGAAGCCATCATGTGGAGCATGTACTGGAAAGGGAGAGACTGGAACTGAGGAGATCATTCAGGAAACTGCAGAGTGACTGGATTTGCTTTGGCAGGTGATCTTCCAGGTATTTTATATTGTCTAAAGTTGTTTCAAATGGGGCCATTTTTTTCCTCCCAGTGTTCTAATTTCTTTTCTTTTCTTTCTTTCTTTCTTCTTCTTTTTTTTTTTTTTAAAGTATAACTTTTTATTGACAGAACCCATGCCTGGGTAATTTTTTACAACATTCTCCCTTGCACTCACTTCTGTTCTGACTTTTCCCCTCCCTCCCTCCACCCCCTCCCCCAGATGGCAAACAGTCCTATACATGTTAAATAGGTCGCAGCATATCCTAGATACAATATATGTGTGCAGAACCAAACAGTTCTCTTATTGTACAGGAAGAATTGGATTCAGAAGGTAAAAGTAACCTGGGAAGAAAAACAGAAATGCAATTTACACTCATTTCCCAGTGTTCCTTCTCTGGGTGTAGCTGATTCTGTCCATCCTTGATCAATTGAAACTGAGTTAGATCTTCTCTTTGTCGAAGAAATCTATCTGACTATATCCTCATACAGTATTGTTGTTGAAGTATATAATGATCTCCTGGTTCTGCTCATTTCACTCAGCATCAGTTCATGTAAGTCTCTCAAAGCCTCTCTGAAATGGGGCTATTCTTTATGGGCCATGAGATGATATGGGGAAGGAACTTTTTAGCAGATGAAAACACCTTTCAGCACCTTGCCATGATTCAAACCAGCGCTGTTTCTCTGTTCATATCTGAATATCCATGTTTCCTCAGTGCTGATCTGCATTAATAATTCCCTTCTCAATTACCCTCCAATGGGATGGGAGGAAAGGAATGGGAGGTATGGGTTCTTTGGGGTGCTCTAGCTCAAAGCTTCTTAAACTATAGATCGTTATCTCATATGGAATGGAATAACTGAGTGTGGAGTTGTGAAATTATGATTTATCAGCAAATGTATACTTTATATACCTGGGTTACATAAAAATTTCTCAGATAAAAAGAGGGAAATTTTTTTAAGAAGCCCTGATCTAGTTGGTGACTACTCAGACACAAGGAAACAAGGGTATGTAATTGATAAAGATCGTAGATAATACTGAAATACAATAATGAAATGCTAATTTAGGGCTTAAACAAAACTCAAAACCAGGAAAAGAAAATGGAAAGAAGGCAAATATTAGGTGATTTTTTTTTTTAAGTATCAGTAGAAAGACTGCCGGACTTAGTGTCAGGAGAGATCAGGGTTCCAATCATGCCTGTAACATTTACATGCTCGGACGCTATGCTTTGGTCATTTTACATTTCTAAGCCTCAGTTTCTTCAACTGTAAAAGAGGGATAATAACATTTATAATATCATTTGCTGAAGCACATATCAAAGCTGAACACACTAGGCAGATGGCATCTCTCATGATCATTATGATTATTATCTAAATTAATGACATCCCGGGTCCAGTACCTATCATCTATTATTTAATAACAATGTTTTGGGATCATCATCATAAGGAAACTTTCTCCCACCAAGGGATGACAACACTTAGATTCAGAACTTAAGTCACTTGTCCAGAGTCCTACATCCATTAGGAGTAAAAATTAAACCTAAGTCATCTGGGCTCTTAGGCCAGACCTCTCATGCTATACTAACGACCTCTCCTGTTACTTTTCCACATTTCTCCTCTTTGTTCTCCTTCACATTTCCTTTTCCTCATTCTTTCTTCTTCTTCTCCTCTTCCTTTTCCTCCTCTTCTTTCTCTTCTTCCTCCCCTTTTCTTCCTTCTTCTTCTTTTCCTCCTCCTCTTCTTTCTTCTTTTTCTTCTACTTCTTTTCTTTTCTCCTTCTTTCCTTCTTTTACTCCTCCCCTTCAACATCAGCATCTTTATCATCATCATCTTCTTCAGGAGCAGCAGCTAGGTGGAGCACACTGGATTCAGAGTTGGGAAGACCCAAGTTAAAATCCATCCTTAGACATTTAGTAGCCATGGGATCTTGGGCAAATAGTCAGCCTTTGTTTACTTCAGTCTTCTCATATGTAAAATGGGAATAATAAAGGCACCCACAATCCAGGCTTGTTGTGAGGATACAATAACATGACATTGGTCAAGTACTTTGCAAACTATAGATGCCAGCTATTGTCATCTTCTTCCTCCTCATTTTTTTCTCTACTCCCTAGATAGCCAAATTTCTGTGGCAGGACGGTCCATCTTTAGGAAAGCAAACCTTACTAAGACCTCATGACTACTTGGAGGAAAATGAAATACTCTTTTATTCATGGAGTAAATAGTGTCTCTACTCTGTTCACTTCTTTCAAACAGCAATGAGTCAACCAACCCCCAACAGCCTGCAATCCCATACTTCCCTTTGCCAATGTAAGGCCCATAAAAGCCCAAGTCATAAGTAACTGGAAACCTGACCCAGAATCGTCATGGAAAGCCGCCGAATGCCTCCTGGAATGTTTTTCCCATGTGGGCATAGAAACGGACGTGACAACCTGCCTCTGTGAGGTTCGCCGTGATTCATTCGGCAGCATGTGAGCACAAAGAAAATTGCTTTTAATCACAGCATACCGGGTAGTTGAAAGTTGGCCCATCTGTCATCGAGCTGGCCATTAAACAGGGCAGGAGGAGGGGGATACCACATACAGCAGTAAACACTTTCTTTTATTTATATAAGTTAAAAATTGCCAAGTGGGTTCATTTTTGATTGTGCTCAAAAGGAAAGGAATGAGTTCCCAAGCTGAGAGGTGTCTTGTTCAGCTGAAGGCAAATTTTTACAATCCAATGAAAACCTGAAAGCCTGGGAAAGGATTTATTGTGGATCCAGTGATGATTGACTCCCAAGCAGCATGGCGCTGGTGGCACCCAGGTAATGATGGTCTGCCTTTTATAAGGTTGTTTCTCTTCAACCAGATCATGTACGAGACAGATAGAAGGAAGAAAGTACAGTCTCAGAGGGAAGGAGACATCCCATCATCACCCCTCTATCACTCCCCTCTAAATAAATATAGACATAACCTGGGGGCATTTCTAGAATCAAGAACATTTCCTCAACATCCCTGGAAGGTATCACCTCATTGAAGTCAAGACTTGTACTCACTCTGGCAGGAAAGACAATTATTGGGCTGCTCTCACATGCAACTATTTAATCCAACACTTATGAAACACCTACTGTGTGGAAGAACATAAGCTTCTTGAAGGCAAGAAGTGTTTCATTTTTGTTATCGCATTTCACCATTGTCATGGTGGGATATTCACCCTATCCCATGCCAAGAACATAGACATTTGGTCAATGTTGGTAGGTGTTGTGCTGTGTGCTGGAGGAACATCAACAAAAATGAATTAGTCCATACCTCCAGGGAATTTATATCCACTGCCCACTTGGAGCAGTTCTTCCCTCAGAAACAGGACACTGTTTTGCCAATGGTCTAGGGTGTGTTCCTCGATGAAATGCTATCCCTAAAGAATAATTCTTGATGGAGTGTGATAACTTCAGTGTGGTCCTAGGAATAAGAGTTTGGCTAAATTGGATCGCTAATGCTATTTATGCCATCATGGCATATAAACAAAAGAAAAACCTCTCAAATGGAGAGAGGGGAGCAATTTGAATGTTTCTGAATGTTGTTAAGTCTTTTTCCAAAAGAAAATGCCAGAGGTATCCTCCCTTTTTTCCTCTCTTACTAAGCTCCATTGTTTCCTCATTAGCTTGCTTTATAGGATTTAAATTAAAGAGAACCTAGTCATTGGGGAGGAGATTTGGGGTTTTAAACCATTAAACCAGCATTTGTGCTCAGATACTTTCTTACTCCCTTGTTGTCCACCATGCCTGAAAAACTCTCCCTCCTCTATTGACTACCCTGGCTTCTTTTAAGTCACAATGAAAACCCTCTCTTTTACAGAAAGCCTTTTTCAACCCCTCTTACTTCTAGAGCAGTCCCGCTGTTCATTATTTCCCATTTGGGTCAAGATCTCTGGGTGCATCTGGGGCCATCTCTATTTGTCCTGATCTGTATCTGACCACTCGACCCAGATGGCTGTAGGGGAGAAAGTAAGGCTGGCGACCTTGCATGGCCCTCCCTCATTTAAATTCAATTCACTTGCAAGTCATGGCATCAGTGCCAGATGTCATGGTCTTCCAAGAAAGAAGGACAAACAAGAACTTCTCATTTATCGGTATACAGCTTCCTTTTTAAGCTTTGATTTGTTACCTTCTTGAGACCATTGAAGGCAAGGACTTTTTCCACTTTTTGTATCCCTAGCACTTAGCACAGTAACTAACACATAGTAGGTGCTTTATAAATGTTTATTGATATTAATTGATTACTCATCCCAAGACTTTTTCCCCTAAGCAAGTTTCATGTGGTGAGAGGGGGCCAGATTTAGAGTCAAAGGATCTGGATTCAAATATCAGTTCTTTTGCTTGCTGCCTGTGTTAGCTTGGGTGAGACATGGAAGTCCCAATTTCCTCATCTATGAAATGAGAGTGGAATCAAATGAAGTCTAAAGTCCCTTCTGGCTTTAAATCTATGATTATTTGACTTCTAAGATCCTTCCTAGATCTTTAAAGTATTACAATGTCTATCTAGCTCACAGACTATGGAATTTTAGAGCTAGAATCCTTCCCATCATCCTCTGGGAAGAAGCCCAGAATCTCAAAATTGGAAGGAACTTTGGTGGTGAGTTAGTCCAGGCAAAACTGGAACAAAAAAGTAAGATTCTATTTAAGGGAAGGGGGAACGAAGTAGAAGGCAATTGAGATTAAGTGACTTGCCCAAAATCATTCAGCTAGTAAGTATTTGAGGCCAGATTCAAATCTCAGAAGGACTCAGGTCCTTCTGACTCCAAGACAAGTGCTCTATCCACTGAGCTACCTAGCTGGCCCTAAAATGATAACTTCTAGCAAAGTGAAACCAACTTTGAGCAGTTCTAATATTTAGGAGCTGAAATATTCCTCTTCATATTTTCTACATATTGCTTTCCATTCTGTCTTTGCTAGGGACAATGCCCCCATTTTACTGATTCTGATCCTCACATTCAATATTTCCATCTCTCATCTCCATAACTGTGCCTCATGCCCACAAGACACTCCCTCCTCACACTCCTTCTTAGAATCTCTAAGTTTTCAAAGTTCAGCTCATATATCACCTTTTCTATAAGGTCTTTCTTGATCTCATCTAGTACATCCCCACCAAGACCTATGGTGGCCTCCAACAGAATGTAAGATTTTTGAGAAAAAGGACTAGTTGATTTTTGTCTATATATCTAGCACCTATCGGTACTTGGCATATAGTCGATACTTAGCAATGTTTATTAGCAAATGAATTGAATGGGAAAGATTTCACTTATTTAACACCTGTTATCTTGGACAAAATATATCTTATGTTTATGTTTTATGTTTATCTTATATTTTATTTTGTATGATATTGTGTTTTTTCCCACCACAGTCAAATCCTGATATACCACACACCAATGCACACCATTGTACTTTCTTTTGACAAAGGAAAATAATTAAGCAAAATAAACAGAATAATCATATTTGACAGCATATATAATATTCCCCTACTATTATCCCCCATATCTATACTGAGTAGAGACAACTGTGTTTTACCATCTCTTCCCTGGGAACAAAACTGGTCATTTGTTTAATCTGAGTTTAATTACTATTTTATATTGTTTTAACTTTCTCTATCATATTCATTGGGACTATTGTTTTGTTTGGTTTGGTTTGGGTTTTTTTGCTTTTTTTGGTTGTTTTTTTAATTTGCATCATTTGATCCAAATCTTTCCATTTTTCTCTGAATTATTCAAATCTATAATTTTTATGACAAAAAATTAGTCAGTGCTCAGATCAGTTCTTGGCACGTAGTAAATGCTTAATAAATGCTAGTTGTCTGGCTGATATCAGACCTCTCTAAAATATAAATACAGTAGTGAGATTTCTATGTCCAAAACTATGAAGTCAATTGACAACAAGAATTTATTATTGTTGTTCAGTCATTTTGGTTGTGTCCAACTCTTCATCACTCCATTTAGGGTTTCTTTAGCAATAATATTAGAGTGCTTTGCTATTTCCTTCTCCAATTCATTTTCCATATAAGGAAACTGAGGCAAATAAAGTGAAGTGGCTTGTGTGGTGTTACATAGCTAATAGGTATGTGAAGTCAGATTTAACTACAAATCTGGCATTCTTTCCACTGCCACCAAACCACTGAAGCTTTTATGTATACACTTTCTATGTGTCAGGCACTGAGCAAGTGAATAAATGCTAAGTATAAATAAGTTAATGACTTTGCTCATATAATTTTGCAGACCTATTGGGGTAATTAACAGCTTCAACAACAGTAAATTAGTATGCCATTCTTCCCAAAGGCCTTCCAGCAATGAATATCTCTGCCTTTTATCATATTTGTCTTTTAAATTGGGGGTAAGGTGAAACTTCAATTCTTTTTTAAATTTTACTTTTTTGTATCATGAATTGGAGCAGTGCATAATTTCTTGTTTTTTACACTTCTTTTGAAAACTATATCATATTTGTTTCAATTCTTTATATATCTTTGAAAACCTACTTTTATCAGATATTTAATATGAGGATATTTCTTTAATAACAGCTACATTGATTTTGTTTATGCAAAAGCTTTTAAATTTTATATACTAGAACTTGTTTCATGACCATCTCTTTCCTTTCAAAAAGAATCATCAGATCATAGGTTCAGGACTTGTTAGCTTATCAATTAAGAATCTCTTCCCCCCAAAAAAAGATTTCAACTATAACTGTCCTTCTGTTATCTATTTTTAAAAATAACCTAATCTTTTTCTATTCAATTTGTAGTTACATTTAGAACGTTTTGTGAAATGTAACATAATAAGCAGATCAAAAATTAATCGCTACCAAACAGATTTCCAGTTTTTTAGAAGATTATTACATTTTGGAATTCTGTCAAATTTTTAATTACCTCTAGGGAGGAAGAAAAGGTATCTATTCCCTAATATTCTGCTTCAGATTTTGCTTATACTATGATTTTTTTCCCTCTATAAATTCAGTATATTTTCTCAGATTTTTTTTCCCAAGGGAAGTAATATAACCATACATTAGGTATATACATAATGTATTCCATACATTAGGAAAAGGACATAGTTGGAGGTGTCTTGATTTGGGGTTTGGGCAAAGGTATTTTTATTTTTTTTGGTAGTTTAGTTCAATAGGTTTCTGAAAAGCCAATGTTATTTATATATTTGTGCTGCCAGAAAATAATCATGAGAACATTTATAGAATCAGAATTAGTGCTAAAAGGAACCTTGGTTCTATTCAACTGTCCAGCCCATATTGGAGAGAATCATACCCAACTAGTCATCCAGTCCCTCCTGGAAGACTTCCTACTTATCACTTCAAAGCATTTCCCTTTGGGGACACTAAGTGTTTGGTATATTCCCCAGTTTTGTTCTTTGTAACTTGTACTCATCTTTCTTGCTTCATTCCTCTGGAACCAAGCAAACCAATCTAATCTCTTATGGAAGCACAGGGCTTTGAATGCTGGAATCTGGTTAGCTTGTGCCCTCCCGGAACTAGACATTCTTAATTCTCCTAATTGAACCCTGTTTGACTTGGATCTTGAAGTCAAAGAAAACTGAAAACCAGAGCTATTTTGTGTAACTGGGAAACACTGATACTATGGAGTTCATGAAACCCTCTAGTAAAAAAGGGAAATGTTAAATATTCATTGACTGATGTGACAACTCTGAAAGGAACTAATCAGCTAATCAGACTGAAGGTTTCCAATGCAGGACATTATTGTGTTGACACCAAGAAAGGAACATTTTGACCTGTTCTCTCTCAACTTGATAGCACATGAATGCAATGTCCTATCAAGAGAGCTATTAGGATTGAGGGGCTCTCAGCAATGCTGCCTCAGGCCAAGGCCACGGTGTACCAAACCCTGCCAAGAAGCAAAAAAGCAAGATGTCTCAATATTAGAATTTTTACCTGCCGTCTTGGCTACCTTGAATGCAACATTTCTCGTGGATCTAACAATTTAGTAAAAATACATGAGACAATATTTAACAAGAAATAAAGAAAGAGATTCCTTTAAGGTTAAGAGATCTCTTAGCCACAAGAGATAAGACAACGTGACCTGTGTCTTTGGACACAACATAATAGGGAAGGAAGACCTGCCTCAGACATTGGTTGTGTGATCATGGACAAACTTATTTGCCTGTGCTTCAGTTTCCCCATGTATAAAATGGAAGAATTGGATATTATGATCCTTTCTGCTCTAACTAGGTGGTCCTATGTATTTGCTGCTTACTTTGCCATCATTACATATAGGCCATGCATAAGACCTCAAGACATTCACAACCCCACTCTGTACTTACTCATTCAATATACGTATGTTCCTCACTCTCTCACCCACCATAGCCATCTGTGGCCTATTCTGCTTCTTCTATTTGCATAAGTCTTTTGGAGTTGCCCCCTTCACTTTTGTACTACCTGATACAGGTCCTTATCACTTCATCTACTCAGCTGCCAAGTGAGCACCATAAAGTATATGTCTGATCATGTCACACACTTCCCCTCAAATTCGATAAGTTCTGTGCCTAAAGCTCTATATAAACTGGCCCCCCCTATCTTTGCAGGGAATCTCCTCAGACTTTGTGTACTCTAGGATCTGTGACCCCAGCCTCCTTTCTCAATCGAGATGCCCTGTCTTCCGTCCCCACATCTTTGCACCGCCTATTCCCCTTAGCTAGAATTCTCTACCCCCTCACACCATCCTCTGGCTTCCATTGCTTTTTCTTAAAATCTTGACTAAAATGTCACCTTCTATAAGAAGTCTCTCCAGATTCCCCTTAAAGTTAATGCCTTCCCTGGCTTCCCATTAGACTGAGAGCCCTTAGAGAGCAAAGAAGGGGTTTTGTCCTTATGGTTTCTTTTTCAACCCATTGTCTAAGTCCTGGTCAAGTCAATTTTATTAATAACTTACTGCTATAAAGCCCAGTTTGTTAAAAAAAAAAGTTAAAAATAACCCCTTCCCTCAAGGATATTTCATTCTAATAGTATAAACAATATCTGCAGTGATACAAACTGATGAGAGTTAATCTTGGAAGAAAAGCTCAATAAACTAGGGGTTGGGGGCAAAGGAAAAGGGCTGCTGCAGAACGTGGTTCTTCAGAGGAGTCTTGAAGGAAGTCAGGGATTATGAGAGATGGAGGCAAGGTAGAGGCAAGTGGAGGAGACTCTCTGAAATGCAGGGCTTGGAGAAAGAGAGAAGCATTGAGCGGTCCATTTCACTTAGCTTAGAACCCCCCAAAGTGACAGAGAATCTTTGTGATTTCACCACAGGGAATGGATGGACTCAAAAAATAAGAGTTTGAAGTGAAACACTCTCTAAAAATGGAGAAAGCAATGTAATAACCGCACACTCAGTCTTGAAATCTCAGACCTTCGTAGAGGCATGTGTTCCAAAGCCAAGCTTTTAGCTTTGGCTCCATTTCCTCTCTTTGATGTGGCCCCATCAAGCCACGATAAAAGTTCAGAGCAGTGCTATTTTCAAGCCCAATGAATAAGTAGCTATAGTCCATTGTCACAGTGGAAAAAGCATTTTCCCCCTCTATAAATGGTGTGTGGGGGGGAACGGGACATATAGCTCAGCCATTGGAAATTAAAGAATTATTTTTTCTCAAAATAGCCTTTGAACTCCAGCCAATCTTGGAAAAACTCATCCCTCCCTCACCCCCGCCCCAAAGATTATCATTTTTATTGTTGTTATTTTGAGAAAGGAAAACAAAAAAGGAACTGACAAGCAAAAAAAACCTGGAGTCAGAGCTTGAGCTGGCTTTTCATCTTGGGCTGTCACAGGCTGGCTCGAAGGCTATGGGCTCCAGTCCATCTGTCATGGAGATGTTCTGTTGACTCAAAAAGTCAAACTGGAATGCCCCAAATTCTCTTCTGCTGAATTGTTCAAGAAACACAAGAAGTGGGGGACCCTGAGTGGGGCAGGGGGACTAGGGAGATGGCCAATCTGTGAGATGGGGATGGGGGGGTGGATATCCAACAAGACCATCTCATTGCTCCCTCCTTTGGGAAGACGAGCATAATCACTTCTATCTCACCCCCCACCCTTTTAGGAGAGGAAGGAAGAAAAGAAGGGAAAAATCCCTCCAAACTAGAACCAGAGCCCTCATCTGGATGGTTAAATAGCAGAAACACTTGGGCGCCCAGCCCCTGTTATTGTCTTCATTGTATCCCCGTGTGTCAGAGCCGTCACATCAGGCTGCCACCACGGGGGGCATGCAAATCAGCACTCGGGAGGCAGGCTGCACTCGGCAGCCACCACCTGCACGGCTCAGATTGTTGGCAGGTACCACGCCATGGACCAAAACAGGATAATTACCAGAGAAAGAATTGGCAAGGGCAGTCTATGGAAGATACATTCAATTGCACATGAGGATGAGAGGTGAACTATAAAAATTTTTTAAAAAGATGGGGAAGGGAGGAGGTGGATGAGTGGGAGACATTTCCCATCAAGTTCTGCATAGCTGGCAAGCCTACAACTTCCACTTGGCTTTTTGGGAAATCAGAAGGGTCAGTTTGTGATGTCAGCAGTGAAGAATTTGAGAGGTTCAAATAATGGCCATGGCAAAAATGTTACCGGGCACCTTGGACAGGTCCAATGGGAAAACTGAGTGTCTAATGACTAGGTGTCTAGTAGCAGAAGTGAGATTTGAACTCACATCTTCCAAGAGCAAGAATAGTGGCCATGAGTCATGCTAAGGTAGAGAAATGTCTATTTGTGGAGGTATACACACAGTTGAGATAGCCATATGTCCATACTCCAATGGAATTGCGATCCCATCCATGTGAGGTCTCCCTCCAGAGGTGCTGATCACAACCCACTCATCTCTGTTCATTCTGGGGCATTTTTGCCATGTCTACCCAGAAACATGCCCCAAAGGGGTCACCCACTGTATTTCATGGCAAGCACACACTGGGTATGAAACATAAAATGGATGCTGAAATCAATAATCCCTTTAGAAAATAACCCTTTTAGAACCACTGAAATAGTGAGAGGATTTCCAGCCAAAGCTGGTACATTTAGGGACAATGGTGTCTTTGACACCTTTGCACAGCGCTCTGCCAAGGCAGGAATGAACCAACCACAGATTTGTTTATCCCTGATTTTCTTCACGTCAGCCTCCTGACACCCCCTACCCCATACATATACATCCACACAGATACAATTTATCTGTGGAGACATAAGTAAGGTGGGACAGGAACATGTCTGATATCCTTAATGCTTCAAAGACCAGCAGTTTCATAGGAATATGTTTTTATTCCACTAATATAGCATAATATATTTAAATAATAAATATATAAGAAATGAACCAAGATTTTGGTTTAAAAGATGGTATACTCATCTAGTTTTTACAAGTAAGCTTGTTATAGTTCCTATAACATCCTATAGGATATTATATATTAATATAATATAAACTATTAATAATTTAACATCATTAGTAAGTAAATTTTATGAGTGACTGATTGAAAAAAGTCATCATTGTGGCCAATTCAGCTTAATCAACATTTATTAAGCCCCTAGTATGTGCTGGGCTTTGGAGATATTAAGCAAAACAAAAATATTTCTGCTGTCCTAGAGTTTTCATTTTGCTCAGAAAGAACATTGTGGGAAAAGAACTGGGTTTTATGTCAAGGACCTGGGTTTAAATTTCAACTAGTTACTTCCTATTTCTATGACTTTTGTTGAGTCACTTCTCAAGGAAAAGGGAAAATCCCTAGACAGCATGATCATGGAACCAGACATAAGAGTTGCCTTGGGAATAACCCCAGATTCAAATTAAACTCCCTTCTTGGACTATGTGGGCAAGGAAAAGTGGTGAAAAGAGCAACCCATGGCCTATGTCAAGTTCGAAAAATACTGGGGTGGGGCAGGGCAGAGAGTCACACTGGATCAATAATGGAGGTGGAGAAAAACAGAAAGATAGAAATGACTGAAAGGTCATTCCCCCAATTGGGGGAATTCATACAAGCTTTCTGATCTCTTTAGGAAAGCACTTGAGAGTGAAAACTTTAAACAAATGAAAGTTCTTATTGTTTTCTTTTCTTTATATAGCTCAGAATTCAGAGTCTGAGAAAGTTTGGAGTTTATCCAAACTTTTACACATCCATAATAAGAAGCTATGAATTACCTCCAGATATAAAACTAGCAATCTACTCTCTTCGTTGCAGAAAACATGTATAAGTAAAACGTGTGCGTTGTATGTAATTTATGTCCAAGTATATCAATAATAATGTATAAAGAAAGCAGATCTAAAATTTAATCAGGGCTTTGATTATAAACTCAGTGAATCAGTAAGATAGAATTCTTGGTGCAGATCTGGCAGTATCACAAATCTAGAGGCTCAGAAATCAGCTTTTAAATTAAATTTCAATCATGAAGTCAGATCATAAAAAGGGAGAACCTAATTTTCACCTCGTGCCTGAAATATCTAGGGGGAAAATGCTCTCCCTGATCCCTCTCATGTCTCTTTGGTTCTGGATTTTTGACATTATTAAACCAGTCTGTTGAAGTTCCCTCCACTTTTTTTTTTGGTTTCCCAAACACTTAACATAGTATCTAGCATGTAACAAGCATTTAATAAATTCTTTTTGAATTACTGATCTAAGGATCATAGGCTCTTTGGATTGCCAGATTAGAGCTGGAAGAGATTTCAGAACATTCTACAGATGAGGAAACTGAGACCTCGGATAAAATGAGTCCCCTGAGCTCAACCCAAAAACCCAGGGCTCTTTTGATGATGGGGCAACTGAGAAAAGGAATGAATTAATGGAAAAACATTTATTAAGTAAGAGCTTTATACAAAGGGCAGGAGAGAACTCTATGGGCAGACGGGAAAGGGATATCACAGAATCTCCACTTGAGAAGGTACCACCAAGTCTTACATACAGTTGAATTCTTTCAAAAGCTCATACAGTCTTAGCTTAAGCGTCTCCAGGGAAGAGGTAACTTCTAGGCTTCCATCCACCCATTCCATAATTGTTATCATTAGACAGATTTTCTTCAAATCAATTCAAATCCTTCCTTGCTACAACTTCTACCCAGTTCGACATGTTCTGTTCTTTGAGGTCGAGCAGAAAAAGCCTGGTCTTGAGTCACAATTGGTACAGGCAGCTAGAGTGTTGTCTCATGTGCCCACATGCATATAACATCATCCTTTAGACTATGGGCACCTTGAGATCAGAAACTGTTTTTGCCTTCTTTGTATCTCCAGCCCTTAGTCCAATGTTTAGCATATAGTAGGTGCTTAATAAAAGCTTGTTTACTTGGCTGACTTCACTATTCTGTCTTGACCTCACATTTTCCTATTAATAGGATCAAAGTCTCTGTCCCAAAGTTCTATCTGACTTTGGGTTAGAAAAACTGCTTTAAGTTCAGAAAGTTTCTGAATGTCAACCAGTATTATCCCTCAACCCTTTTCTAAAAAGATGTATTCATTTGTAATGTTCTTTAAAAAAAGTTAAGTTCCAAATTCTCTCCCTTCTTTACCTATAGAAAGGTAAACAATATGGTATGAATTATATATGTAAAATCATATATAACATGTTTACATATTATCCATATCATAAAAAGCAATAAAATATATATGTATATACTTTACACATACATATTATATATTTATATACTTCGATTCCTTCCTTTATTCCTTCCTTCCTTTCTTCCTTCCTCTCTCCCTCTCCTTCCCTCCCTCTTCTTTTTTCTCTCACTATTCTTCTTCCTTCCTTCCTTCCTTCCTTCCTTCTTGTCATCTAGCAGTGATTTTGCTGAGTAAAAAGATAACACACAATTTCATAGTCTTTTGGGAGTAGTTTCAAATTGTTCTCCAAGTGACTAGAGTACTTTACAACTCCACCAATCATGTATGACTATCCTTGTGTTTCCATATCTCCTCTAGAATTTGTCATCCCTTCATCCATTTTGAAAATCTTGATTCAAGCAAGTTTCAAAGGGATGGGGAGATCTAATAATTTAGGGTACCATGGCTTCTTTAAGACCCCCAAATTTTCTGCATCTCCCCATTCAAATTACTATATGAGAGAAGGCAAAATAAAAGGAGTTGGAAATCCTATAAGGTATCTATTTCAAAGAGTTTGTTATAAATCACTGCCATGTACACAATACATGTATACACAATATGTAGATGCATACATACACACATATATAAACACTCTACATATACACATGCATATACTCTATTTTCATGTTATACATTTTGTATGTATATATACATGCATATAAGTGTATACACATATACATTACACATTTGTGTATAATGTATGTATGTGTATATATAAACATATATACACCATATACATACACACACATATATACATACATATATATTATATACATACATACACACACACACACACATATACACAAACTCAAACCTCCCAAAGCAGTTGGACCAAGTGTTCCTTGAAGTCCTATTCAGTTCCAAATATAATATCCTTTGGCTGGGCAATTACTGATGCCTGAAACACATGGAGATGAAAAGAGGGGTGTAGATATTCTTGACAGTTCTACAGATCGCAGACTTTGTGCTCCCAAGCTAAACAGAAGGAGTTTGTAAAAGCCCCTCCCTCTGTAGTCACCACTGCCTGTGGCTCCGGTCACTGGCAGCTGCTGACAAGGTAACCCATTATAGCTACCCCTACAGCCTTCCACTCACCACCGGCACAAAAGTAGAGCAGCACGATTCATTCTGTGTTGAATGGCCCTCAAGTGGTTAATTTTGTGCCCTGATGGTAGATACTACACCAACAGAAAGGTCATTCTGGCTGCTCAAAGGGTCTTTTCAATTTTTAATTTAACATGAAGAGTTCCATAGGCGACTATCCATGACGACCAGCAGTTATCTCTGCTCATCGTGCTCTTTGGTTAGATTCGACACACAGACGCTGAAAGCTGCCCTATTGAATGAACCTTCTCTGATCCCAGCTCATGCGTGGGGTCAATAACAAGATCCCTGATAAACCTGAACACCAAAAGAAGAAATGGACTTCCAAGCAGTGAACAGACCTGTCTTTCACTTCTATGTCTCCACTTGACAGATTATTTATTACAGAATACAGCCAAACAAAAAGACAACAGAATCGTTTCCCCTTTTCCCAACTCAATGAGAACCATTTAGAAGCACTGAGCATGTCAGTGCTCCAAGGGACCTTAGAGATCATTGAGTCCAACCCCCTCACTTTATAGATATAGAAACTGAGGCCCAGAGAGGTAAATGACTTGGCCAAGGCCAAACAGATAGTAAATGGCCCGGGTGGAGCTTAAACCTGGTTCATGTGACTGAAAATCTATTGTTCTTTCCATTTATTTTAAGCAGCAAGGCTAATATTTTAACCCAGGTCTCTGATGCCCACACTAAGACACAATAGTAGATGTCCAATAAATAACGGACATAAGGCAGTCTATTATAATTGCCACGAGAGAAACAATAATAGTGAGAATGATGATGCAACAAACCACAGACATTTGTATAGTGCTTCAAGGTTTGCAAAGTACTTTATATTCTCAAATTATTACCTTTGAGTCTCTTGGTGTTATTCTCCCCATTTTACAATTATGGAAACTGAAGCTAGAGAAATATAGCCAAATTTGGCCAGAGAAAGATTACTAATAAGTATCTGAGATAGGATTTGAACCATCTTTATTAAGCCAAGTTCAGTGCCTTACACAGAATCACATGCAAAGCCCATGGATGCATGAGAGAAAGGCAAAATCACATGCAACTCTGATAAGGGCATAAATGTAGATGGTGAAAGAAGGGAGGGAGAGGGGAAGGAAGGAAAAAATAGATAGAGGAAAGGAGGAAGGAAGGAAAGACAGGAAGAAAGCACAATGGAAAAAAGAAAGAAAAAAAGGAAAAAAAAGAAATAAATAAGTGAAAGAGGAAGGAAGAAAGGAGGGAGTAAGGGGAAGGAAGGTAAAGAAGAAAAAGGAAGAAAAGAAAGAAAGGAAGAAAAGAGAAAGGGAGGAAATTAGTGATATCTTAAAGGTTAGTAAAAGAGGCAGTATTGGAGAATTACATCCTGATCATGTATATCTAGAGTGTTATATTCAGTTCCAGGATCCAGAGTTTATTCAAGGACATTAAATAAGCTGGATAAAATCCAAGGGAGACTGAGAAGGGCTTCCAGATCAAGTTTTTTGTCAAACCTTGCATGTAAGCTCCTGGAAAGCAGAGCCTCCTTTGGTTTTGTCTTTGTATCCCCATAGCCTAGCACAATGTTGAGCATACAGTAGGTTATTAATAAATGCTGATGAATGTATGTACTATGTAAAGCAATTTGCAAATGGAATAGCATTATGCTAATGATAATGATTGTTACCATTCTGTCATTTAAGGGTTCATTGAAGTAAGAGAAGGGGGTTAGAGAAAGATGGTACTTTACCCAGAGGTGAGAAGACTTAGGGAAGATGATGGCTATTTCCATATTTGAAAGGCTGTCACAGGGGAAAAGACTCAGGCTTATTCTGTTGTCCCCAGATAACAGAATCAAGAGAAATGGATAAAAAACTAAATTGAGGAAAACGTAGGCTATATGTAAAACCAGAGTCATTCTAAAGTGTTATGGGCAATGGGGTTCCCCCTCCTCAGATGTATTCAGGAAAAAACTGGATGAGTAATTACTGGATATGCTGTAGAAAAGATTTACATTCAACTATAGGTTTAGATCCCTAACAATCTTGAGATTCCATGATACTATGAAATATTTTCTATCCATTTAATAAATGAAGAAACTGAGAACTAGAAATGCTAAAGCTTTTGTTCAAATTGTCTCAGTAGAAATTACTACATGATTGCAAATCCAGTATTCTTTCCAATGGCCAGCTCTCTTCCTAATTGCCTCTAATAACACAGGGCTAACACATCTCAACTCTCAATGGGCCTGGTTTTTCAGGTGCTTCTTCTCTAATTTTACTGCAGAAAAGATTTCAGATCAAGGAGAGGAGATCTGTTTATATTTTATGGTTCTTCTCCATTCTTCCATCCATTTATGGGACCATACTGGCACATTTAGTACATTCACAGATTCTCTCAAGTGTCAAAAGAATTAGGGTAAATTTGTTGCTGAATAGCCAATCCTGGTCATATACCACATCCTTGTGAGGCTTTTTCTCTGTGAGATATGTATTCCAAACAGTGACATTGTCTTTTCCCTCAAGGAACTTACATCTTCATCAGGGGGCTGCCACACATACACAAATAAATAAGACATAAAATACAGTCAAGCAGGAGATAGAATAAGATGAAGAGCTATGAGTAGTTCAAAGTTGAGAAATAACTCATTCTGAGGCAGGAAGGGATGCAGAAAGACTTCCTAGAGGAGATGGCATCTGATCCAAGCTGAAGGATGGACTTCAACATATTCACAGAACCACAGAACCTTGGCAGATGAAACCACCTAGTCCAAATCCATATCTGGACAAAAATCCACCGGATATCACATGTGACAAGTGGTTAGTCAGCCTTGGCTGTCCAATGAGAAATGAGAAGCAACTGATTTTTTCCAGATGCCACTAACACTTTGGGGCTGCTCTCGGGTTAGGTAGATTGATGTTTCTGTTGGTAGGTCATTTTGGTTGTGTCTGAGTCTTCATGATCCCACTTGGGGGATCTTGGCAAAGATACTGAAGTGGTTTGTCATTTCTTTTCCCAGATTATTTTACAAATGAGGAAATTGAGGTAAAGTAACTTGCCCTAGGATGTGTCTGAGTCCAGATTTGAACTCAGGAAGATGAATCTTACTGACTCTGGGCCAAGTATTCTATTCATTGTACCACCTAGCTGACTCTAGATAGATAGATGGATGGATGGATGGATGGATGGATAAATAAATGGATGATAAGCGGATGGAACATTTTAAGTGATTATTATGGAATACACTGTTGAGTGTTACAAATTTCAACAGAAAGAGAGAGAGGGGGAAGGGGAAAAGAAAGAGATGGAGGGAAGGAAAGAAAGGGAGACAAGGAGAGGGAGATAGAAGATAGACATTTACATAAGTGATAGCAGATGGTCAGATAGATAGTAGATAAATGGTAGATGCATGGATAGATAGATGAATAAATAAATGGATGGATAAGCAGTTGGAGCATTTTAAGTGATTATTATGAACTACATGCACTTAGATGTTACAAATTTCAACAGAGAGAGGGGGGAGAAGATAGATAGACAGACATTTACGTAAGTGTTAGACAGATGGATAGATAGATAGATGATAGATGGATAGATAGATGGATGGATAAGCACATAGAGCATTTTAAGTGATTATTATGGACTAGACACTTAGGTGTGTCCCAATTACAAATTTCAACCTGGATAGACAGATAGAAAGATAGATAGATAGAATAGGATAGATGGACAGACAGAGAAGTAGATGGGCAGATGGACAGACAGACAGATAGACAGACAAGTAGATCAACAGATACATGGATAGGTGGATAGATAGAGAGATAGATAAAAGGAGAGATGGATAGGTAGATAACAAGCAGACAGAGAGACAGATAGGTAGATAAAGATGATAGAAAATAGATGTATAGATAGATGACAAAAAGATAACAAATAAATAGAAATTTGGTAAATGTTACTAGATGATGTAGAGTAAATATAGAGAGATAATAGCCAGATAGAAATATATATACACACACATATATACATATATAAATACTAATTTCTCTGGACTCAATCTTTCAAAGAAAGAGCAGAAGCTTCTCTTCCTCAGGATTCTAGGAGTACTCCTGAAGGGCTGGGCTGTCTTTCTCTAATGCTATCAGCTCAAGCCCTCATTCTGCTTCTCCTACCTTTAATCACCAGTGATTAGCGTTCCAGTTCCATTTAACCAGGTAATATTGTTTAGTTTTCCCAAAGCAGATATAACATGAAGAGAAGTACAAGCCCCACCCCCAGGGGCATACTCTTCCCTATGCAAGACCAACACAGTTTCTTTATGGCTCTGGCCCAGTCAAATTCACATTTAAATATGGCATTGCTACTTGAAGAGTTTCTTTCTCAGTCACTTTCATCCTGGTCCTTATTCAAGAACTCTATTCTAGAGGGACTGGCTGCAAAACCCATTTTCAGACTCATTTGTCTCAATCCTCTTACTTTCCAAAGCTCATGAGACCAAAACCATCTCCGATCCCCTCAAAACAAAAAGAACACACATAGATGCTAGTCACATGCTGTTCTTGGATGGGAAGGAAGGTCCCAAGAACTCGTAAGCCCACTCTCACCCTCCTCTCTATGTGATGGAGTCTGCCCCAAAGAGGGACAATTCCAGACTGACTAGCATGTTTTGAACGTACTCTCATTTTGGCTCCAGAGCCAACTAAAGAGGCTTTTCTTCTCCTTGGGGTAAGCAAGCCTGAACGGCTTTGAAATGTCCCAGTATACTCCAATGTATATACCAGAATCTCATCCTGTGAGCACTTTCCACACACCCCTAAGAGTTGTACTTATTGGCAACCCCGTATTACAGAGAGAATATCTATTAATGCATTCACTGCATTGTGGACCTTGTGCTGAGTTCTGGGAGTTTGTATCCAAGCCCACTAGACCATCCTTTCCTCAAGGAGTTGCTACTATAATAGGGAGAAGAATACACCTCAAGAGGAACTGGGAAACAGAAAAGAGGTGATTTGGGCTGGAAGACCCTGTGTGGAGAGATAGGCTGGGAAGGGATGTAAAGGCCTAAGTCCCAATGAGATGGGCTGCAAGATGGCTTCTCAAAGTCAAGGGCCCGGGGGAAGGAGGTGGAGTTGATCGTCCCGGCTAAATCGGCACTCTTGGCTCTGAGTTCTGTTCTGCACAATGAAGCAAAACAGACCTCTCTTTTTCCACAACACGGCTCTTTAAATACTTGCAGGCGGCAGCAAGGGAGGAGAGGGAGAATCTATTCCAAGCTCTGCTAAAGGGTTAGGAGATGAGCGCCGAGGGGACAGAAGCGGGATGGAGAGTAGACAGCAGTCGATTTTAATACCAGTTTGCGCCTCCACCACCCACATATTGGTTTAAGCCCTAAGCCTTCTGGGAGTGGGTCCTTGTCTTTTTAAAAATGCTTTAAATTGCCCTGTCGATTCCCAGGGCTTTATAAATAATAAAATCAATGGAATGTCCATGTAATCATTCTGAAGTGCACATCTTGAACTTTTCATAATCTCAAAGTCATCACAAACTAATCGAGGCCTGAATGAGATTGTGCTAATGCTTCCAGCTGTTGCTGGGGCCCGAGTCTCATCTTATTCTCTTTCATTTTCTCCTGCTCGGCCCCTTCCAAGAGCAGAAGTCAACAGCTGTAGTCGTGCTGGAGGCCTGATTGATGGCTGCGGGACCCAGATGGCCAGCTCCAGAAAATGTTTCTGGCAAATACCTTTACAGCTGGCATGTGTGCGTATGTGTGCGAGAGCGAGCATGAGCACACTCTTCTCTCTGGTGGACTCTTATGCTCATCAGTAGCTTCTTGGCTCTCTTCCATTTAAACTACATTTGGAGTCTATGAAAATGGTCTTGGCTCTCCAGGACTCAATATGTGACTCTCAGGAAGAATTTCTCCACTGACGATCATTTCTCTTCTGGTGATCCTTCACAATCCCTAGCTTGGACAGGAACGCTGATCTCTTTTTATTGTTTATTGTAGAAATCCCGTCATCGAGGATTCGTTATTTTCCTACACATATGTTTTGTCGGGGAGCATTGTGTGACTTGAAAATGTAGAATTCTTTCAAATTTGGTTAAAAAAAAGAAAAGAAAAGCTCTGAATTTCAAGATAAGCAAAGAGAGAGTCTGTAGATTTGCAGAATGGAAGCTTTTTACTTTTACTTTTACAGAGTAGCAATGGAAACCCAAGATCAGAGAAATAGCAGAGTCTGCATTTCAGTCCTGGGTCTCTACCTTTACACTCAGCATCCTCTCTACTCTGCCTGGCTGCCCCAGTGGTGGGGTACAGGCACTCCCAAATATGCACTGGGGAGAAACTGAGGCTCCAACCTTGCATCTGATTTTACTTGGGTCATATATACTGGCATCTGTTTCCATGGCTTCCCTGAGAGATGTAAATGCCTGCAAACCAGGGACTGCATGTTTTTTTTTTTTAATTGTTGTTGTTGTTCCCAAATTCTAGCACAGAGCCTGGTGCTTAAAAGATGTTTAATCAATGTTGTCCAATTGGTCAGCTGACTGATTCTGGCTATAAAACAGCTATGATAAGGCCTTTGATCACTCCCACACAGATTATAAGACTGGACTTCAAGGAAAACAATTAAATTTTAGCCCACAAAAAAAAAAAAAAAACCAAAGAAATTGAACTATTGTCAAATTTTATGCACTTTAGGAAAGGTATCTCCTTAAATGGGGGCTAAATTTGGGTTTGAGCAAATAAAAAGTGATAAATGACAGAGTTTGCTCGGTCTCTCACTGTGTTCTGTTTCTACAGTAGAAATTTACACAGAAATGGCCCTTCGGACTAGAGCTAGACTAAGACAAGTCAACAAGGCCCTGGCTTAGGAAAAGACTGATCGGGACAAAAGGGTCAGCTAGTTCTCCTCAGATTCCAGTTACACATGAGAGAACAGGAAAGTAAGTGCTCCACTTCACATCAGGGCCATGGACAGCTCCCAGGGAATCACTAACAGCCTCCTGCTGTTGGGCTCACCACCAGGGCTCTTATTTACAACAGCATCTACCTCTTCAGTGGCAAGATCAAGCCCTGGAACTGATGGAGAATGTTGGCCACTTATGCTATCTATTGCAATCTTTTTTTGTCTGGCACCCATAGTATCACAAGCCCATATATGGCCGTTTCACAAAGAGTTTTATATGTTATCCATCCAATCCTCACTACAAGGCTGGAAGGTTAATACTCTTATATTTTCCATTTTATAGAAGAGCAAACTGAGACTGAAAGTGATTTTTTCCCAAAGACATATAGCCAATAAGTATCATGAGCAAGTCTTTCTGAATCCAGAATTATCCACTGCCCCCAGTCATTTAGATCTAGATCTAACAGGGTCCCTAAAGATCATATCATCCAACCCAGTAACTTTACTGAAGGAAATGAGGCTCAGAGAGATTTGGTGACTAGGTAGCTTTTGTCAGTGAGATCTGAATTCAGGGCCCCTGAGTAGAAGCCTTTCTACACGATGTTGCCTCTCGGATCCCTGCTCTATCGGATCCCTGCTCTATCAGAATACAAGGACATATACACAGTTTCAAGAAAGCAAGCTCTGGAGCTTTGTTGCCCCCAGACAACCAGTTAAATCAGGATTGTGGGAAGAATTATAATTGGGAGAGGGATAGGGATGCCATCCTGTGCAGAGGAGCACCGGCTGATGGGCCAGTTGGGGAGGCCGCCTAAATGTGGGGCAGGTGGAAGGGAATCAGCTGCTTTCAGAGCTTATTAGCTGTCATCCCCTCATTCCTGGTCATCACCACTGGGGGGATCAGCAACTGGAATGGGGGGGGCAGATTTCCATAATAAACCAATTCATTCAAAGTATCTTTTTTTCCTAAAAATATCCCATTTTTCAATTTCAGCTTCCTAAATTCTCTGTTTTTCTTTTACATTTTTTTTGTATACAATTTCCCAAGTCAAAACTGCAGAAAACAAAACCAGAACAAAACCAAACAAAAATAGGGGGTCTCTGGGAAGTACCGTTAATGAATCCATAAGACCAGCTTGTAATTAGCACATTGTCTGTATGCAAAGGGGCTGCTGCTTATGGAGTGATTGAAAGGCCACTTGACAACAGTTTGTTTGCCTTCCCTCGAAAGGAGGCTAAACGGGCCCAGTTCAGCCTTGTTTACACTATTAATTTGCTCAGCAAACCCTTGTGTCCCAGGCCTGGGCAAACAGGCAGTGAAAGCCCAGCCTGGAGGGCTCTGGGGCCAGGGGAGGGCCTTGGCTCAGGCCTCACAGCCTGAATCAGGACTTTTTTCAGACACATAATAGACCCTTGGCTTTATCAAAGCCTCTTATCTGATTGGAAAAAATAAAAGGTAAACTTCCCAGCTCCTGGAATGAAAAGACAAATGAGATGTCATAATTATCAAAGTGGCTAATTTAGAAAATTAAGCTGTTCACGTAGGCGACATAATTGCCTGTCACAATCATTCCTTTTCTCATTAGCCTTCCTCCCTTCCACACCTACAGGCTGCAGAACGTTCTCTTGCTCTGCTAAGCCGGGCAGGACTGGTAGGGTGGGTTCCCTGAGCTTGAATGAGGTAGAGGATGCCCTGATCTTGCTGCCTGAACTCTCGCTCAAGACAGGGAGCTTGCCCACAGCCCTGGTCCACCCCACAGGACCCGAGCCCATGAAGAGCATCTTTTCCCATCAAGCACTCCTTTCCAATAAATCATGTAGAAAGGTGAGTGTCTAAAAGCTGGCGTGTGCCTTGCCCCTCTCTGTCTCCTAAAGCTCCTCTCTGTCTCCATGTCCTGGCTTGGCGACACCGTCAGCTGCCATGGATTTGAGCATCATCTCTACATGGACGACTTTGATATCTGAATAACCCTACTTTATGAACTGCCTATTGGATATTTCCATTGGCTAATTAATACAAGCCAGGCAGAGAAGGAAATAACATGCTCTGGAGATACAGCACCTTGGTTACTTTTCATTCAGTCTAACAGGGATACAGGGGAAAGGTCAACTTCTGGCTTCTGTGTCCTCATTTGTAAAGTACTGAGTTCCCTGTCCCTGGAGGTCTTCAAGAAGAGGTTGGATGATGGGGTGTCTTGCATTTGGACTTAGATGGCCTCTGGGTACCCTGTCAGTTCTTCACTTCTATGTCTCTGAATCTCAAAGAGGAAGCCCTCCGGGATCCTCCCAATTCTAATTAGTTAACATTCTAAAGACAAAATGGCTCAATATCTCCCTAGTCCCATCCCGATCCATTTTTCTGACTTTCCCACTTCTGCCAAGGGGGCCATCGCCCCCCTTTTCCTGATCAAACCTGCTGAGATTATCTAGCATTCACTTTGCACATATTCCCTTTCTATTTCCCTATTTGGGAGTTGTATCCTCCTGATAGGTTGCCCTTTTTCATTATATTTTTAGTGCTTAGGATGGTGCTGCAAACATATAGATGCTTAATAAAAGTGATTATCTGACTATGTGGCTTATGAAAGGTGGTTTATATCAAAGCCTCACAAAATCCCCAGTGGTTAGAAGTGTCCATGTTCCCTGTCATAGTCTCTCCGTGCTCTGGATTGAAATGACAATGATATTAGTGAATGATATTATAAGGAGCCTGAAAGTCTACAAAACACTTGACACCCATCACTTCATTTTGGCTTCACCAAAAGCCTGAAAGAGAAGTACTACACATGTGGAAATTGAGAATTGGCTCAGAGAGATCAAGTTACATGTCCAGGGTCACATAGCCATAAATACCAAAGGCAATATTGGAACCCATGTTTTTTTGACTTCTTGAAATCCTGCACTTCAGCCAGGATATCTCCCAAGAAACACATCTCTTGTTGTTGTTTGGTAAAGTGTTCCTGAGTAATTGTATTTGTGAGACATTTTATTTTTATTTCTCCAGGCCCTACATAATGCAAATAATAATCTCTAAAAGAAAGTCATTTGAGAGAAGTCAACCCGTCCCTGACAATCATGTTGTTTATGAGTCAGCAAGTACAGAAATTATTAAGGACAATCTCGAAGAAAGGAAATGAGTCTGGCTTGCTAGGCAAGCTTCCAGGCATGACATTGTAAATGGGCAAGGTTAAAGTTTTGGATTAAAAACATGACTGTGAGATTGATTAGGGTCCTACAGTCTTATAAAGTTGGGAGAACAGGGCTGACATGACTTATCGTTGGGGGGATTCAGACAGATTACACTGATGTCACTCATTGGGGGAGATAGTTCATCCGAGTTGCATCTTACAAAGCTGTCATCTGTATTGTTCCAGAATATTCATGGGACTTCCAAGTTGGGAGGGAACTGGCACCGAATGGCACTGGGGAAGGGGCCATAGGTTAAAAGGCCCATTGTTGCAACAGAATGAAAAGAAAAATAGAAATAAATTTCCAAATCAGGGAGGGGGTTGCATCTGTCCTTCCATGTATCTGAACCTAAAGGCTTACACTGAAAAACTCAAGGCCATCTGCAAATGAGCTTGCCTAAAGGTCTTGATCTCCTAAGAAATGGATATCTAATAGAATAGAGTCTGTACAAGTGATGTTATTGGTACTGGGAACTCCCAGGTGAGGAAACTTCTATCACTAAGGCATATTAGCACCTTGTCTACAATTTATTGTCTTAGAATTAGGTGAAGTGTCTAGGGCCACCCAGCCAATAATCCAAGATGTATCCGAAGGAAAAACTGAATCCTGGTTTTACTGGCTTCCAGGTTGGCTCTTGATCCACTGTGTCACACCCTGTTTCATATCTAATGCTAAAATCTAAGCCATTTTACTCCTATTAGTTGTCACTTGCCACAGCAATCCTGAGAACATGATGACATATTAGCCTATATCCATTATCTTTCTTCAACTGAGATGCAATGGAGAACTTGTGGCCATATCCCCCCCAGAAGAAAACAGAAAATCCATCAAGACATTCATAGAAGCAACGGACTTGAAACAAAATATATAGCCATCCACCTAGGAGATGGGCAAGCAATCTGAAGGCACAATGTTGCCGAGCTGGAAGAAACAATGACTATGAACAATTCAGGGAAACTCTAGAGGGTAAAGTAAGGAAATTCAGAAAAATACATACACAGGAACATAATGGAAACATAAATGGAAAGAACAGAAGCAAAAACATAAATATTGTGCAATTAATTTAACCAGTCTAAAAAAAAGAAAGGAGAAAACTTTCCTCCCTCCTTTTTTTTTGCAAAGGGGGAAACTGAGGCTGAGAAACATTGTATAAGGTGTCAAGCTCAGTTGATGTGTGGTTTGTTTTGCTGCTTTCATCTTTTTTTAATTTTTTCTTTGGTATAAGTATGGTGTCCCTCCAGGCTACTTCTGTAACAGTATCTAAAGATTGCAGGTTGGGTTCTCAAAGGGAAGCTACTTCCTTGGGTCCCAGATGTTAGGTGAGTACTAAAACCACAGCTCTAATCCCAAAACAATGACTACTAACACAACAGCTCATAAAGGATAACTAGATGGTACAGGGGATAGAGCAACAGGCTTATAGTCATGAAGACTCTCCTTCCTGAATTTAGATCTAGCCTCAGATACTACTTATTAGCTGTGTGACCTTGAGCAAGTCACTTAATCCTATTTGCCTCAGTTTCCTCATCTGTAAAATAAGTCGGAAAAGAAAGTAGCAAACTACTCGAGTGTCTTGCAAGCAAACCCCAAATGGGGTCACAAAGAGTTTGCTGCAACTGAAATGACACAATGAAAATAGCTCCAAGCCCCCATTAGTGTATTTTCCTTTAGTGGCCAATAGGTAGAATTAGCTCAAAGAAAAAGCATTTACTGAAATGATACAGTATGAACAGCAACTATAAAACATTCTCTTCATATACTTGAGTCACATTTTCCCTTGAAGAAGATACTCATTTGACAATTAGTCAATTAGTGAGTAGTGATTTGGATTTGTCTTCAGGAGGACCTGAGTTCAAAGCCTGCCTCGTGTGCTTACTGCCTCCAGGACTTTAGATATCTCCTGAACCTTCTAGCCTCAGTTTCCTCATGAGTAAAATCATAATAACGATAGCACGCATGTCACAAAGTTATTGGAGGGAACAAACGAGGCAATGGTATAAAGTGGTTTGGAAAACAACGGGTTCTATAAGTGGTACACACCTCATTACTGTGAAGAATGAGTTCCTACACAGAGAATACACATATAAAGCATACATGTGGCCTTGGACATGTATGTCACTGGTACTTGACGTCATGTCTAAGAAAGCAAGCTTTAAGAGTTGTTATTGTAAATTTAGTTTGACTGTGGTTATTTAAAGGGAAGTTCAAAATAAATACTTGTTTTCAAAATAAGTAAGCAAACCAATGAATCTAGTGCCATCAATTTCGAGATGAGAGGTATCTTAGAGCCAACCTCTCATTTTACAGATGCGGAAATTGAAGCCCAGAGTAACTAAATGATTCATCCAATTAATACAGTAATAGCTGACATTTATGTGGCACTTTCAAGGCACTAAACTGAGCCTCAAAATTATCCCATTCTGCACACAAAGAAACAGAGGCACGGAGAACTTGCCTCAGGGTGTTCCCATAAGCCTTTCTGAGACTCACTATGCCATGCTACCTTTTCTGGAAGCCACATTGAAGACAACTATATTAACCAGTTAATTCCATAAACGAGTTTGACTTTTAAAAAACAAAATCAACATGAAGGTGACGAGAAAGGAAGAGAGAGTGATAAAAATCTATTGACTATTTGATTAATTTTATTACCTATTTTGATGCTCGAAAAATTAATCTTAGGCTCAGTAAGGTCATCTGGAGATTATTTTGTGTGGCTTCCTGGGGGCCTCTAGGACATGCTAGGGTGATGACTACAGAATTCTATAAAAAGGTTGAGTTGTAAAATCCTCTTCACCAATCTTCCTGACTTTGGCAGAGCAATAAAAATTCCAGCTCCCATTTTGATCTGCTTTATATGGTTTGCAAAGTGTTTTATACATCTTCCTTTGATCTCACAACAACCCTGAGCTGAAGGTGCTCTTAATTTTTTTTCCCCCTCTACTCATAGAGATTAGCAACTTGTCCTTAATGGACAATTTTAGAGAGTTGCCTAAGGCATTGAGAGCCTCACAGGTTCCTGGGCAGTAGAGCTAAAGCTAGAAGTCTAGTCCAATCCTCTCTCATGTCACATGTGAGGAAATTAAATCATAGAACTTAAGTGACTCCCCCAGAATCACACAGCTAATGAGCGTTTGAGGCAGGATTTGAATGCAGGTCATCTAAGTAAGGCTCTCTATCTATTCCACCATGCTCCTGATCTATTATTATTATTATAATTTAATTTATTTAGGTAACCCTTGTAAGCCTGGAGTATCCTCATGCCAACTCCCAGGCTCACTAACAAATTGGTCACCATGCAAGGTTGCCTCTCTCTTGAGGTTCTAGGATATCCCTGAGGAGTTATGGGGTATCTTTCTTTCATGTCATTGGTTCAAATTATTGAACCCATTTAGGTCTCAGTTCTGTGGTCAGCCCATTCTGTTATGTTCCACCCATTGTCAACAGATCTGTGTCCCTGCATCATTTAACTAATTAACATCAATTAGATTTTTATAAAGGGACACTTATTGTAAAGATCAAGCCAGAACTGAAAAATTTCCCTTTCCCCAACATTTAGGGGCACATTCTCCTGGGTCTATTCTTGGTCCCTTGGGAAAGTGGGATCAAAATTAAAGCAGTTCCTATTAAGTATCCGCACTTAAAATAGTATAGCTGATGGATGAAATTAGCCCCAGGAGGCTGCATCTATTGTTGGTCCTGCAGGTCACTGGCCAGCCCTCCATTGTCGCCCCACTTGGGTTCCATTCTGGAAAATCCCTCACCATGTGATCTCACCGTGCTCACATGAGTGACCTGGGATTTGAACTCATCTAAAACCCAATTATTCCAATAACAGAATAGGAAATTCTGGTGTGCCCAGAGTCTTCAGAAGAATAGACTGATCCCTCCCACATGATGGAAAGCCATTAGATTTTAAGACAGGGCAAATCTCAGTTCACACTTCTGACACTTACTGGACATGTAACTATTAGGAAGTGACTGTCACTTGAAAGTGACTGGTTACAATGGAGTTAGAGAGAACTGGAGTTAGAATGAAAGGATCTGAAGCCAAAATTCCCACATGGCCACTTACAATCCATGTGACTCAGGTTTAGTCCCTTAAAGTCCTCCTCAGTTTCCCCATCTATAAAGCAGAAATAATAACAGCCCAGGCTAGCCCACCCGAGGGGCTGTTGTCGGCCTTAATTCAGATGCCATGTATGAAGAAAGCGGGATACAAAAGGCAGGCGTGATTGCTAAGAGCTACAAGTAGAGTGCCACATAATAGAAGGCTTGGACAAACTATGCTTTGTTCCAGCTTTCTTGCTACAAATCAGATTCAAGCATTTCTGGGACCGAGCTTGGTTGGAACTTAAGCAAAATACAAACAAACAAAACCCTTGCTCTCTTAGTCTTTATTAATTTCTCTACTCACCTTCCCTTTCTTCCCCTTTCTGTCTTTTCTGTTTCTTCTCTTCCACTCTCTTTCTTTTCTCTTTCTTTTCATCCCTTCCCTTCCTCCCCCATTTCTTTTTCCTGCCATTCTCCTTTGCTACCCTTCTCTCCCACCCTAAAGGACAATTTTCACTTGACTTCTGGGCAACCCCTAAAGAGATGTCACATCTTGACAATGCCCTCCAGTACAAGGTTTGATTGCCCAGACCCAAAAAAAAAAAAACAAACCTATCTGAGTCCTGGGAACTTTGGGTGCAGCTGCTCTCTGGGCTGGTCCACAGCCCCGGTCTTTTAAAGGTGGATCAAAGCCTCCCAGCCTGGAAGTCAGTCCATATAAAGCCTGCCCCACTTAGTCAAAGACGGACCAACATTCCTTGGGACTTTTTAAAGGGGTCACCTGTTGGAGACACTTGTCTTGGGACTTAAATGAAAAAGCTCCTCGTGGCTACTGCAATTAGGGACTTTCCAACTCTGCTGGCTTGTTTGCCTAAGAAATCAGGAGGGCAGCTGCACCCAGCCGAAAAATAGAGTCAGTCTTCTTAAGTTTTTATATGGGGCATAGGGTCATAGGAGCCCAGAGTTGGAGACACTTGGAGCCATTGAATTCTCTCTTTTGACAAAGGAAAAAACTAAGACCTGGAGAGGAAGAAGTTACTTTTTCTAAAGACAGAGCTCGGAGAACACATGGAAGACATTCTAGTAGGAATCTCACAACTGCATCCTCACTGCCAATAAAACATTTAGAAAAAATCAATTCATACAGAGGGAAATAGATGATGTCAAGAAAACTACATACCCAATGACAACAATCAGGTAAAGCAAATCAAAGCTGTGTGCTTTGCAGTCATGGTCAGTCAACAGGCATTGATTGAGTACCTACTATGTGCAGGTCATGGGGATATAACTCCTGGGGATATAAGGAAAGCATCAGATAGTTCCTATTCTCAAGAAACTAGGACTAATGGGGGAACAACATAAAAATAATTTTAGACAAACAAGATTAATGTAGGATAAATGGGAAATAAGGAACTGAGGAAGGGCATCGACATGAAGGAAAAGCTTTCTATACAAGGGAAGATTTTATACCAACCTTAAAGAAAGCCAGGGAAACAACAACAACAAAAAAAAAAAAAACAAAGAAGAAGAGAGCATTTCTGACATAGTGTCTGGAGTCTCAAGATAGGCTGTCTGGTGTAAAGAAGAGCATGAAGGATTGAAATTTGGGTGTATCATAGCAAGTAGGAGTGTAAGAATAGGAGGGAGCAAGGTATAAAAGGACTAGGAAGCTAAAAGGGGGGCAGCTTGTAAAGGGCTTTGAATACCAAACAGAGGATTTTACATTTAATTCCAAGAATGTTAGGGAGCCATTGCTACTTAGTGAATAAAGGGGCTGCTATGGTTAGATGTCAGCCTTGGGGAGATCCCTCTGGGAGCTATGAAGGCAGATACCCACAGAGGAGCAGCGCGTTGCACCAGTGTGATGGCCATTTTCCAAAGGAGAGAAGATGGGGATTCCAAAGATGTCAGAGTAAAATGGCAACTGATTGAATGTGGGAGTAGAGAAAACATGATGATGCTAGTCTTGGCTTGGGAGCAGACATGAGGAAAGTCATTTACTTCTCCAGGGCACTGGAGAGAAGGTGAGTTATGGGTGTGGAATATTGTATATGTTGCCAAATATGGCTGATGTGTGGTATGCTTTTGCTTAACTTGTTTTTCTTTTGTCGTGAGGGAAGGCTCAGTTGGTCGCGATGGCGGAGCATACTTGGAAATGTTAGAGACATGGGAACAAAGACAGATAAAATTAAGAGGGAAGGGGAGGAGGAAAAGAAAAACAAACTAACAGCAAAAGTCCAACAGTAAATAGAAGCATTCTGGATGTCCTTCTTTAGTGCTGATGGTCATTTTTAAGGCTGGTCTCTTAGCAACGAGATATGCACCCCTGTGTTTATTTTGTAGCACTTATGTTTTGGAGAAAATTGTAAATCTGCCTTTTGGGTGTCCATTTAAGAAGAGGCTGGAGGGGCACTTTGTAATCTGTAATCACAAGAACTCATTTTTCCCCATAGGAGCTGAGCAGTTAAAAATATATCTAGAGCTAAGGTGGTAACAGATTTGTTATAACCAGAAATTAACTCAAGATAAAGGATCTGCTCCTCCTGAGCAAATCTTAAGAAAAAAATAACATTTTCCTAGATTAGAATCCTCCTCACTTCAGACTCTTAGAATTCCTGGCTTTCTTCAGGCTCACAGGAGGCCCTAATCCATAACTTCTCTCTCCTACCCCTCATGGTTTGTTAGTACTATCTCCCTCCTCCTTTTCAAAGGTTGTTTTTACATATTATTTTTCCCAGGAGAATGTAAATCCTGTTTTTTTTTTAATTTATCTGTATCCCCAGCACCCCAAACTGAGTTTTTAGCTTCCTGAGGATATAGATTTCAAGTTGGAATGGACTTAGAGGCTCTTTGTTTTACAGATTTAAAAAATGGAACCCCAGAGAGATTGGCTTGCCCAGAGGTCACACAGCTTGTGTGTAATGCAGGATTAAAACCTGTGTCTTCCTGAATTTGTACTCATTTCATTCCATTCCTTATCACCTGCGTCAAATATTTTATGCCACAAGTAGAAGTGAAATGTTTTGCCAAACAAATTTTATGTCATTCTTGGTTAACAAAACATATTTGAAAGAAAACTGAGGGAAAATGCTCCACACATACATAGTAATACATCTGTATCCCAGGTAGCACCTCCTACATGAAGCCCTTCCTGGTTTTATTGTATATATACAAACAGTAAAAAACCTTCATATCGGGCACCATTTTGGTTTTCTGCTTGGTACATAGCAATGATTTAATAAATGTTTGCTCACTGAATTGAATTCTAAACACAGGATAGGATTTAAATGCCTGGACAAAAAGCTGGATTTCAAGCATTAAAATTGTTGAAGGGGTCCCTCCTATATTGGGAGTCATGCTTATGAATATACTTCAGTCAATTGACAAACATTTATTAAACAGCTCATACTAGGCATTGTGTTTGGTTCTGGGAGATACAAATAATTTTAGATAGATAGATAGATAGATAGATAGATAGAGATAGAGAGATATGTTATCTTCCCCACTGGAATGTAAACTCAGAGGCAGAGACTATTTCATGTTTGGTTTTGTAGTCTTCCCCCCACCCCAACTCCCAGCCCAGCACCTAGCATACAGAAGTTGCTTAATAAATGCTTGTTGATTGACTTTTAAAATGTCAGCCAACTCTCTTGAATTTTTGATTTGGGGATTCCCTTGAATCCCAGTTCATTTAACTAAAGGGCTGGGAGGCTCTCAGACAGCATTTCTTCTAGGTTTGCCAACTTGAATATATAGAGAACAAAAAAGAATCATTACCCTTTTGTTATATTCCTAATTGTCTTGGATATCAACTGACTATGAGCTACTTTTGCTCCATTTTTATAATTAAAAGAACCTTCTCTTTGATAAGGAAAAAAAGAAAAAGAAGAGGGAAATGAACACCTGTGGAAAATTGCTATTCACATAAGATTTTGACTGGATAACATCTGAGATCCCTTCCATCCATGACATTCTATGATTCTTTTTTTTTTTTTTTTTGAGATCACAGGGAGAACATCAATCCAAGTTGATGTCAGAGAAACAGTTTCATGAAAATTACATACTAATGTGTCAATTTCATATCAGCTCCCAGCTGTCTTATTATTTCTTGATTTTGATTTTGATTTGTTACCATAAAGAGAGCATATTACCCTTTGAAAGAATGAATCTTTGGAGGAAAAAAAATTCCACCACTGGTAAAAGACACAATCTGTTTCTGTCCAACTTACTAGAACTTGGTTAATTAAATCTTCTAAAAACATAAATTAAAATGCAATAATTTTATTTGACAAATGGAGACTTCATTGTTATCACCTTTTAAACAATTACATGATTTGGAATGTCTACTTCAGATTTATCAATTAAACTATTTATGTGAGCATGTAAATCACTTTTATTAGCAATTCACAAATTCTAATTATCAATAACAGAACTTGAAGTCAATGGCCAAGTTTGCTGCAAGAATAATACTTTCTGTTGAAAGTTATTGTCCATTAGGTAAGTGGTAAAAGTGAATGAACAAATAGTTCTTTAGAGAATTGCAAACTATTAAGCACTAATCTGCAAATCAAAACAACCCCAAGATTTCACTCTCTACTCAGCAAATTAGCAAAGCTGACACAGGATGAGAATGGTCTCTGTTGATAAGGTTGAGGAAAAATAGGCACACTAATGGATGGTTGATAGAACTCTGAATGGGTCTGGCCATTCTAGAAAGCACATTGGAATTAAGCTTTTAAAATGACTAAAATGGGCACACCTTGTGCTCAGAGATTTTACTTTTACATGTACACTACAGGAAAATCAAAGATAGGATGAATGCTTCAATATACATTATAGCATTTATTTCAGTATTTTTTTTTTTTTTTGGTTATAGCAAAGAACCTCAAAGTAATTGCCGGTGGTTTGGGGAATAACTAAATGACTAAAGAAATTGGGTATAGCAATATGAGAAAATATTGTCAAGCTTTAAGAAAATATGAAAAAGAAGAATAGCCTAAAGAAGCCCGGGAAGGCTTTTATGAATCAAACCAAAGTAAAGTAAACAGATCTAGGGAAAGCGTACATAATGACTACAATATTGCAAATGGAAAGAATAACCACACCAACAGCAAAAATGCCCAAACATGGGCAAATTATTATAGCTAAGCCTGGTCCCCAAGAAGAGGTGTAAGAATATATTTCTCTGCTTTGTAGTGGCTGTGAAAACTAGCCTATTCCATTGGATTTAATTGGTGGGTTGGTTAGTTTTGTTCAGCTGCCTTCTGCCCATTCCACTCCCTTTCTTTTAAATTTTATTATTCTAAGGGATGCCTCTATTGGAACAGAATGGAAGGATATATTGGGAGGTAAAAAGTAATGGGAAGACAAAAGACTAAGAAAAATTGTGTTTTTTTATTTTTTAAGTTGGAGTTTCATGTTGTTGATAAGCAAGATAATCTTGAGGTAAAGATGAAGTCACATGCAAATAGACAGAAATGGTTAAAAAAACTAAAATAAATCTGTGCAAGTTAGAATAGGAGAAGAATGGCGCAGCATAAAGGATATTTCAATTAAGTAAATATTGATCAGAAAACTGCAAGTACTCCTTTTTTATGGTATTTTAATGCCTTTGTCTACTTTCCTGCCTTAGTGATTGTAGTTTAGTGGCGAAAATTTCATCTTTCTTTGATGATGGAATCTGAGGACTTTGGAACTACCACTATGAACATCAGCTCGTGGTAAATAATTTCTTAGATGTATAATAAGTGAGTAAAAGGTACCTTTAGATCAAGGGTGACCCTGAGAAATAATCTGAAAGTCAACAGGTCAAATATCTCAGATAAAATTTGGTTTGATTTAATATACAAATTTCTCCTAAAATAAAGGTAGGCCAAACATAGGGGAGGAGAGAGAGGCCTCAAATGATGGTTTTATATAATTGAATGATGATAAATCAAAATTCTGCTACCTATATAACCTCAGATTGGTCAAGATTATCTTGAGGCCCAAATGAGATAAGTTATTTACAACCCTGTGAAAACACTAAATAGCTACCATTTTCCTTATAGCTTCCTAATTATTTTCTCTGCCTTAAGTCTCTCCCTTTCCCAACTTGTCCCCTATAGCTGCCAAAATGGATTTTTCTAAAGCAGGGCTTCTTAAAGGGTCATTCGTGACCCCTTTTCATCTGAGAAATTTTTACGTGAGTTTGGGTATGTGAGGATATGAAATCAATATACAAATCAAACATTTACTCATAATAAATCATAATTTCATGACCCCCATATTCAGTTACATGATCCTATGTGGACTCACAACCCAGTCTAAGAAGCTTTGTTCCAAACCAAATAAACTCCATTGGCTTCCTTTTACCTTTACCAACAAATATAAAGCCCTCTATCACCTGGTGCTTCCTACCTTTTCACTCTTCTTACACACTACTCTTCTCTAAGCATATTAGGGCCCAATCCTGCTGGCCAGTTGGATATTCTTTCTAGATATTGTTTTTTTTTAATTAAAGTTTTTTTTTTTTAATTTTTCAAAACATACACATGGACAATTATTCAACATTAGCCCTTGCAAAACCCTGTGTTCCAATTTTCCCTCTCTTTCCCCATGCCCTCCCCTAGATGACAAGTAGTCCAATATATGTTAAATATGGTAGAAATATATGTTAAATCCAATATATGCATACATATTATACAATTATTGCACCACACAAGAAAAAAAGAGAAACAAAATAAAATGCAAGCAAACAACAACAAAAAGAGTGAAAATGCTGTTGTGAACCACACTCAGTTCTCGCTGCTTCTCTCTGGCTATCAACTTGCTGTAGCTTTCCACTGATTGGCTATCTAGAATTTGGAATGTTCTCCCTACTTTCCTCTGTCCTTCAGCATCCATGTATTCTTTTACAAATTGGCTCCAATCTCATCAGTGGGCTTATCACTCATTAAATAAAGTTGAAACCCCTTTGCTTACTATGCAGGACCCTTTAATCAATAAGCCAATTATTCAACAAACATTTAATGAATTTCTACTCTACATCATGCTGGGTCCCAGGGATAAAGGTGATGAATGAAACAATCCCTACTGACAAAGGATTTTCAAAATCAGAGAGACTCTTCTACACTAAATCTCTTAGTGGATCCCTATTGCCCGCCAAAGAAAGTTGACATCCTTTGCCTGGCACTCAGGAACCTCCAATCAAAAAGTCATCTGATCAGCACTTATTCGACTCTCTAGTCCAATCTCTCTACACTGTGCCCTTAGGATCTTAGGAGGATGAGGTCAAGAAAAGCCTCTTAACTTTTCTTTAGAACCCATCAGGTCCTTTCTTAGCATCTGGCTAAGTCCCTCTTGGTTATTAACCTGATCCTAAACAAGCACATTCCCCCAAGCTGACACTTCTTTCTCTCCAGCGCCTCCAATGGGCAAGGCACACGGACAGGGTAAATATCCTTGCTTTTCCTCCAGTGCCAGAGCCCTTGATTCTCTAACATATTGCTCTGCTGACGGCCAGCGATCAGACATACTGCACATTATCCTCAACATGGTAAGGTCATTTTGAGCTTCTTTGATTACAAAGGACAACACCCATTTTGAGAGTCTTCTGTGGAATTCTCTTACTGGTTTTGATATATATTTAAGTATGAAGAACAAGATTCAGTTCAAATAATTTCATTTTTATGAAGATACTCCAAGAAGCCTCATAGAGTTACAAGAAGCAATGATTCCAATTCCCCACTGAGCTCAGAAGGGCTGTCCTGAGGAAGGGAGTTCATGGGATCACATCAGCACTTGATTTGTCAACTAGTTCATACTCTTCAGGATTTCTCCGTTTCACAGTTATTGACTTAAAATATCCATCTTTGAAAGCTATAAGGTCTTGGGGAGGAAGATTTTCTATTTACAAGCTATTAAAAATTGGTTAGAGGATGGAGCTTTTTTGAAGTGGAATGTTAACAACATGCAGATTACAGCAGGAGAGAAACTTCAAGGCAGGGACGCAGGTGGCCGAGCCAGCAGGTAAGTGACACAGTTTGTTCCACTAATTCATAGGAATTACACCTGTCACTCCCAAAGCTTTAGTCTGTCTGAGAGGGATGGGAAACAGCTTTCGCATCGAGGGGAGTCAATGAGAATCAGGGACATTTTGTTTGGCCCAAATAAAGCCATATTCTCTCCTCTCTCGGCAGGCCATGCCAGAGGGAGGGTGTTCACTCTGGGCACCTCCGTCTACGAAAGTTGTCACCAAGTTAAAGAGTGTCCCAAAGAGAGCAGCCAGGATGGGGGAGGACATATGAGGATCCATTTAAAGACTTAACAGCAGATGAGGGGTGGGCAGAACAGCATGAGAGCCATCTTTGAGCTTTTGTAGGGCTTTCATAGGAAGAAGGATTCGACTTGTCCTACTTGGTCTTAGAAAGCAAAGAAATTGTAAAGAGGCAGTTTGACATTTGATAACATGAAAAAAAAAAAACAAACTTCCAATCTATGAGAAGTAAGTCAAATGGGCAGACTCAGGACTAGATGGATTTCCTTTTATGGATGCTCTTCCAATACAGGTAACTATTTATCCGATGACTTTTAATGGGGCTTCTTTGGGGGTAAGGGTTAGGCTGGATGCTCACTGATGTCCCTTCCAACAGTAAAATGATGTAATTCTGCTCTTTCTTGGACATGTCAAAGAGCATAGGTGACTGAATCTCAGACTGGAAATGGAGACAGATAGAGAACTAGTCTGACCTATATATGATTGAGAAGTGGTCAGCCAGCCTTCCCTCCAAGGCAGTTGGGTGGCCCAGTAGCTAGATGGTCAAAAAGACCTGGTTTTTAATCCAACCTCAGATACTTCCTAGTTGTGTGACCCTGGTAGTCACTTAAGCCCTATTTCGTCATCTGTTAAATAAGTATACTAACCATACCTCCCTCATAGAGTCATCGTAGGGATCAAATGAGTTGACAGATGGATATAAAATGCTTTGTAAAGCTTACAGCACTAGGTAAACACTAGAACCAAGGCTTCTGTGAGGAGGGGCCCGTGACTGTGAATTCCACTTTGGGAAAGGTCCAATTGTTAAGGAATTTATTGTGGCATCAAATCAGTGGCCCTTTTGACCCTTTCCTTATCCCCCCTGCTACAGGAGGTCAAACAGAGCAAAATAATCCCTCTTCCACAAACCATCTTTTCAAGTGAGTAAAAACTCTCAGAATCCCCCCATTTCTTCTCTTCTTCAGGTTAAGCATCTGTGGTTCTTTCAGTGGCAATGGCATATCTCTGGGGTTAAACAGAGAAAAATAATCCCTCTTCTACAACCTCCTTTCAAGAGACTGAAAACTCTCAGAATCCCCCCATTTCTTCTCTTCTTCAGGTTAAGCATCTCTGGCTCTTTCAATGGTTATGGCACAGTCTCTAGGTTCTTCACCACCTCAGTCATCTTCCTCTGAACCATTCCCTTCTTAGAGTCTTGCCCCCAAAACTGTTCGCAAAAGTCCAAATGTGGCCCGTTAGAGTAGAGCAAAGAGGGATTCTGGATTCCCTAGCTTTGGGCATGATACTAGAGTACTCCTAGATAAGATTATCTTGATTGGGGAAGGAGGGTTATCATATCAATGAAGTATACTAGTTTTTCTTTTTCATAGAAATAATTCTCTAGCCACAGCTTCACAGTTGACTTTTGAAACCTAAGCATAAAACTTTCTTTATTCTGATTAAAGTCCATCTCCTTAGATTTAGTCCAGTGTTCTCGTCTGTCAAACCTTTTTGGATCTTAATTGGTCACTCAATGTGTTAGCCATACCTTCTAGCTCAGTGTCATCTGGAGATTTGATTAACATGCCTTCTAGACCTTTATCCAAGTCACCAAAGGGAAATGTTAAACAGCAAATGGGCAAGGGTACATCCCCAAGGTACTTCCTTCCAAAATGATACTGGCTTCTTTGCTGTTCCTCCAACAAGATTTTCCAATTCCTATTTCCACATATCCTTTTTGGCTGTCCCACATAAGTGTAATTTTCTCCCTCTTCCTCCTGGCTTCCTGGCTTCCCTAAAAGCTCAAATAAAATCATATTTTTTTCACAGCTCCTTTCAGTTCTAATGCTGTTGTACTATTAATTTCTCCAAATCAGGCTGTATACAGCTTGTTTGCACATAGTTCTTTGCATATAATCTCTCCCATTAGACAGTGAATTCCTTGAGGGCAGGGACTATATTTTGAATTTTTTTTTTGTATCCTCAGAGATTAGCACATGCTAAGCCTGATACAGAGAGAGGTGGCTTAATAAATGCTAGCTGACTGATTGGCAAAGAAAAGCAGCAAAATTAGACCTTGCCAACCTGCAATGGTAGATTGATTTTCTCCATCTGCGAAGTCTTATATTCACAGACCTAGCCCCTGTTCCCCAATTGTCTCATTCTGTATGGCAATGATATCTAAATGATCCCAGTCCTTGAGATATCAGAAGTGCCAGACATGAATATGACACATAGATAAAGAAATGAAAACATTACTCAATGCAGGAAAATCCAGAGGAGTTTATGATGATATTCCATGCACTCAAAGAACAAGTAAGAAGAGAAAGGAAAGAGGAAAGATGTAATCAGATGGAGTTCTTAAGAAAATATCTATGTGATGGAGTTCATTCTTCCCATATTATTGCAAGTGTGAATGGGGCAAAAACTTTTCAAAGGAATTCTTGAGCCCTTAAAAAAGGAATATTTATTCTTCTCTGTTTGTTTTTTTTCTCCTGAGGCAATTGGGGTTAAGTGACTTGCCCAGGGTCACACAGCTAAGAAGTATTAAATGTCCTCCTGACTTCAGGGCTGGTGCTCTACCCATTGCACCACCTAGTTGTCCCATCTCTGTTTGCTTTTTTAAAAATACAAAAATGATCTATGATTTTCTTTGTTAAAAAAAATCATGGACTGGGAACTCCTTTCACTGACACAGATTGCAACTCTAAGCTATTTAAGAGCTAGTAGATAAGTCTTCAGCAATGAAGTAAAGCATGTCCAACAAAAGCTCTCGTCCAGTATCCCACAGCAAGTGTCAGAGGCAGTATTGGAACTAGGGTCTTCTCAATTTGGATAAGGGGGACTCCATCCATTAGGCAGATGTTTCAAGACTGGAAAAAGCCAAGTCCTTCATTTATCTATATATGAGGTGGCCGAGGCAAATGGCCAAAGTTACATAGGAGAGAGAAGATCAAAGATTGCTTGTCGTTCATCCTTTTTTGAAGAGGGCCAATGAAAATCATGGGGTGATCTTGACTTATGCAGGAATTGGATATAAGTGAGACAGAGGTACATAAAGCATCACACTTGAGGAAATCAGAAACAGAAGCGAGACAGGTAGTGAGACCAACACACAGGTTGGATCCTTCTGTTTGTACCTGCCTAAGGAAAGAATACCTGCACATTAAACAGATTCTCTTTGGAAGATTTATGGGAGAACAGAGTGGCTAATATAATGAAGACATCCTCAGACCAAAGACAAGAGCAAGGATCACCTCAGAGAAGAACGCATCAATGGATCATGATCCAAAGCACTGGGGGCAGTCCACAAGATGACGGACCCAGAGAAGGATTTGTGAGTTCAGATTTGTTCTACTTGGACCATCTCTGCCATTTGTCTCAAGCAGTAAGTGTTGGCATGATAAGCCCCAGTTGGCAGCTGATTGTATATGTAGTACCTAACAGAAGACAACTTGCAGATTGGTTGCTAAACCAAAAAAAAAAAAAAAAATCCACAATATTTTGATGTCAAAAGAGCCAAATAAAGAATCCAGCATGGCAGAGCTGCCTTCACAGTTTAGAATGTCTGGGGGAAATATCGGTCAGTGTCTGATTTTAAGGAGTTTCTCCTGATGGGTTATAAAGCGATATTAATCTCTTCCAAGCTCCCTGTGAATAATGCCCTGCGCTGGAGCCCACTTTACAAATCATTTCGACCATTAGCACCGAATAGCTCTAACACATCAACAGCCCCGGAGAGTGCATTTGCTTTATTTTAAGGTTGAATATTTATTTTGGATAATGGATTATTAAATAGATATGTATCATTTATCTCGGCAAGTAGTTTTATTGAGGATAATTTCTAGCACATCAACAGCCCCGGCAAATGCATCTATTCCCTTTGGAGGGTTGCTCATTTTATTATGAATGGACTACTAAGCAGAGAGACGCCAGGCACCGAAAAGCTGGCTTTCAGCAGGACTCTTGATGGCTTAGCACTATTGTCTTAGAAACATTTTGTGAATTACTTCTAAAATCCCTTCCCGACTCTCTGTCCTCAGACATCATTAACTTTCCAAGTCTTGGTAAAAATCTGGGAACCCAACATTCGTGAAAAGGTGAAAGGCCTCCGGAGTGGGTCCTCTCCCATTGTTGCATTCTGGGGCAGGCTTCCCAAAGAGGCTGGATTTCTTATCTGCATGCTTGACAATATCTGGGAGAGTCACTGCGTCTTGTACAGAAGTCTTCATGAAATGGGGGACATAGGAAAGTTAGGGCTCTTTCTCAGCATCTCAGGGGAAGGGAGAATTTGGATTCAGGCCTGATTGCAAGTCTGATACTGTATATATTAGGCCATGGTGCTCAGAAGTTCCACAAAATTTAATCATTATTTGAGTGGTCAGGGATTTGAGTGGTCATATTACATATATGGCTATATATCATTAATAATGAATTGTTTATAAGAGAATAGCACTGAGAAAATGGAAAAGTAGGTGAACACCATTATTTTGGGGCATCAGCTGGTCGATAAGCATCTATTAAGTGCCTACTGTGTACCAGGCCCTGTGCCAAGCTTGGGGGAGGAGGATGACAAAGAAAAGCAGATCATTCTTGCTGTGTAAGAGCTTACATTCACGTGTGGGAGTCAACATGTAAACAATAATATACAAAGACAATGGGGTAAATTGAGGCAAATGCAGAGGTAAAGCAATAGTATTGAGGAGGAATAGGAGATCTTAGCTGAGTCTTAAAGGAAGCCAGAGAAGCCAAGAGGCAGAGAGACAAGGAGTGATCATTTCCAGCATGGTAGCAGTCAAAGAAAGCATTCTGTCAGAAGGAGGGTCTGGTGCAAGGGACAGCAAGATGACCAGTGCCTCTAGATCACAGAATATATGGGGGTAAAGCGTAAGAAGACTGGAAAAACAGGAATGGCCATGTAATAGAGATATTTAAAGTAGGAGAGAGATTTTATAAAAATTCTACATGAATATAAAGGAAAGGGTCCTCTCTAACACCCCAGAGGATCTATGATCTCTTTAAAATGATATAGATTAGTAATCTATCTATGCTTGCTGTCACGTATGACTTTCATCTACTGACTAACCATGGGATAGATGGGATCGACCTAATGCTCTGGGCCTTTCTTGAGTTTCCTCCACAATCACAAGTTTACTACAAGTTTACATACTGGATTTCCATCCCTTCTGCCCTTGTTTTCTTGGACTGATTTGGGCTAACTTAGACTCTTTATTCTTATCATCAATATTATTATTATTATTCCCACATTTTTGATGCCTTAATTTATATCAGCATTCTTTCTTCGCTTCTGGCAATGTCTGGCAACCACCCTGCCCATCGGGCACCTTTCCTTTGCCCTTTGGGTGATGGGTAACTTCAATTCTAAGGAAAGGTCCCTGTTAACGTCTCTATTATTTGTTATTGTCTCAAAATCAAACAGATGAAACTTGGTCATGAATAATGACCACAATAAATGAGAATAATAGTGCTCAGAGTCACGAGGATGATGGTGTCTTGGGAACCAACTCTCGATTGCGATTCCTTGGATTTTTAAGCGATGACCGAGCTGGCCATCTCTAGCCTCCCCGTGTTCATCTTGATGACAAACACTGATGCCAGACTCTGGCTTAACACTGTCAGATTTTTAATTTCAGCCAGTGTAAACACTGCCAAGTTTTGAAGGTCTGAACCAAGGATATGGACATAATTTTCCAAGTGCCGGCAGCATAATGGCACTGTACCTCCCCTCGACATCAAACCCGGGAAGTCAACAGGAGCAAATCTCTCTCCTTCATCTCCTTCGTGCATAACAATTTTGTCGGACATCCTTCCTGAGTGTTTGCTGCTGCCCAGGATGCCCTGTGTTTTGCATACGAGATGGAGGAGATGGATTTTATGGCTGATACTGTTTCACCTGTATTTAGTTCCATTGACATGGCAACCCCCCCAGCCAATTGTCCTCATTACGGCGCCTCTGTATTTCTCCCCAGTGCTCTTGCACAGGGGGAAGATGGGAGCATGGAGTGTGCTTAGCTGCCAAGCTGAATAGCTCTGTAATGTAGCTTTGCTGCGGCATAAATTAAGCTGTCATGTTTTTGGCGGCGAGTGCAGAGAGGCGATTTTCCTGTACTGTAACATTTGAAACAACAATTTTCTGGCTCTGGGACTGACTGACAGTTCAGTGTGATCCCTTGGCGATGTGTGCACTTCAGAGGCTGCTGCAGCTGGAAGCGGTCTGCACGGGAAGGGATTGTCTTTATGAGCAAATCGCCTCGGCAGTCACCCTAATTCGGGAGGCCTTTCTGGGCTCTTTGCACTGTCGTTCACTCTGAGCCCTGAATGACAGCGTCAAAGCTTTGGTGGCTCCAGACAGGGTCGTGACTCCTCCTCATGGGCTTTAGGCATTACACGCTGTCAGATTTGGTGCCATTCTGACCACTGGACAATCCTGTCATTGCTTGGGGTCTTTAGATAGGATGGTAATCATACAGAGGGAGCTAACCTCAGGTTTTATTGGTGGAATATGGAAACGGATGTTCTAAAACAAGGACTCTTAACCTGGGATGCATACACCGCTCCGATGGATCCAAAGGTTCTTTTGGAAAGGGAAGCCTTCCATATCTCCTGACTCAAATTCAGCATTTCTCTTCACAATGAACATAAGCAATAAATGCCAGGAATATTAGCAATGCCTGTGACTTTGTCACCAGTGGAAATCACAAAATATTCTATCACAGTCCAGTTGTTACAGATATCCTGAAATACCATCTGCGTTCATCACTACTATAGAATTACTCTTTTTAGACCAGTTGTTAGAAATCACACTAGAATAATTTTTCCTTTTTTATTAATTTTTTTTTATTTTCAAAACATATGAATAGATAATTTTCAACATTCACCCTTGCAAAACCTTGTGTTCCATTTTCCCCCTTCCTTCACCCACCTCTTGCCTTAGACTGCAAGTAACCCAATATATGCTAAATAGGTATGATTCTAGAATAAAATTTAAATATATTTCACTAAAATTAATTTCTTTACAACCCTACATGTTTGATTTTCTGCATTTAAAAACTTGATGCTGAGAGGGGGTCCATAAGGCTTTGCCAGACTGCCAAGGGAGTCCATGACACACCACAAAGCTAAGAAGCCATCATGTTCTAAGGGATGTCCAAGAGGGAGAAAGGACTAAGATCATATATCCCCTCCCCCTCTCCCTGCAATCCTCTCCTCACTAGTTAGCTCCGGTGAAGAACCAGGAGGTAGATGGAGGTAATGGAGGGTATCAGCAGAATGTTCTCTGGAGGCATTAGAGAAAACTGCTGGTACTTGGAATACTCTCCAGCCCCAAATTGGCAACCCTAAAGTCTGATGGGAATGGCCCACCAGCTCTTCTGACCATATACAACCCCCAGAGAAGGTTACCTTGAAGGGGGTCAAAATAATAAAAATGTAATTACCCCCATCATAATGCAGCAGGGAGAAATATATCCTATTAAGCTTGGTCCAACATCCAGGGTTGGTAACATTGAAATACAAGCATAAGGATGGCAAAAATTAAACTGAGAAGGACTTTAAGAGGTCAAGAGGGTCCATATTCCTGTATAAAAGTAGAGATTAACCTAAACCAATCCACAAAGTGGTCACTATCATATTATTCATTCCCCAAAGTGCCTGGAACAATAAACCCTGGAAGGGTTTAATTAATGTGTTTATTTTTTAAGTCATTTATTCTTGGAGTTCAGGAGAGTCTCTTTCTTATTTGAGAAGCAAAATCTGATGACTTGAAAAGTGATAGCCAAAAAGCTGTGAATTTAACTGATCTTGAAGGATCATGGGAGTTTGTTGAGTTAAGTTAAATAAAAAGCATTATGTACCTTTTGTCCAATCTAGACATTCATTCTAAATTTAATGTCAGTCAGAATGTTTGTTGATCAAGCTTTTAAAGAGTGATGAATCTGAGGCTCAGTAGTAAATCTCCTCCTATTTGTGAGATCATAGATTTGTGAGATGCCCCTCCATCACAAATTTTTGGATCTTATAATGAATCAAATATTCTAATTACCTAATTCCTAAAAAATGAGGAAATTACTCTGTTCTTTTATGTTTTTTCCCCTAATATTCTTTCCATTTAATGATGAGAACTAAGGATGCTGTGGATATCAGCCAAGCTGACTCTCAGGCAGCTTGGATGCCCAGGGCATTTGTTGTCAATCACTCCTTGGAAAGGAATCTCAAGTCTATTGAGTCAAACGACTTCATTTTGCAGAGGAAGAACATGAGACCTAACATCATTAGGTGGCTTGACTAGGGTCATACAACTCAAAAAATATCTGAGACCAGATCTGAACTCTGCTGCTTTTCATTCTGGGTGCAGCAAGCTGCTCAGTGTACCAGCCAACTGCCTTAGTCTTCTCTCAATTGAGAAAAAGAAAAAGCTCAATTCCATTCATCTTTGTAATCATGGCTAGTATTTATGGAGGTCCAAAAAGTAATTTCATTTGTTATCTTATCTGATCCTCACAATAACCCTCATAATCACCCCCATTTTATAGATGAGGAATCATGAACATATGGACAGTAGCTCAGTGGATAAAGCATCAGACTTGACAGCAAGAAGATGAGAGATCAAATCCAACCTCTGAGCAAGTCACTTGATTTCTATTTACCTCAGTCCTTCAACTGCAAAATGGGGGCATACTGGAGAGGGAAATAGCAAGCCACTCTTGTATCTTTACTAAGAAAATTCTAGGGCCAAAAGTCCATGGAGTCGTCAGGCACAACTAACTAAATGAATATGTCATGAAGAGGTTAAGTGAGTTGTTCAACCTATAAATATATGAGGCAGGATTTGAATTCAGGTCTTCTTGATTCTAAGTCAAGCTTTAGCGTATTCACAACTCCAGCTAATTGCTTTTAATCTATTTTGTTGTTAGTTTTGTTTATTGTTATAGATTTTCTACATCACATACACACAAAAATTAAATCAGGATTAAATGATTTACCCAGGGTCTCCCAGCCAATAAGTCTCTGAGGCTGTATTTGAACTCAGGTTCTTCCAACTCCAGGGCCAGTATTCTATCCACTGCCCTACCAAGTTGCCCCTCCATCACAAATTTTTGGATCTCATAATGATTCAAATATTCTAAGGACCCAATTCTTAAAAACTGAGGAAATTACTTTGTTCTTTATGGTTTTTCTTAATATTCTTCCCATTTAAGGGTGAGAATCAAGGATGCTGTGGATGTTAGCCAAGCTGCCTCTCAGGCAGCCCGGATGTCTGTTGTCAATCACTCCTTGCTTCTGCTTCCTGCATGGAACGGGGTGGACTCCATCTACCAATCAAAAATTGGCTCCTGAGCCACCTCCTACTGAGTCGCCTCCTTCCCTTTTTTTACCTTGTCAAGCCATAAGCTCTGGATAAAGGCTCATTACTCTGCTAAACAGTTCGGTAAGATTCAAATGCTTCAACCTTTTTGGTTTCCAAACTGATTCTCACCCCCATGACTACTCTTTGGGGTGGAAAGTCCAGAGATTAGACAAATTTCTTGGCACCCCCTGGTTCAAAGAAGGGGTGAATTTGATTTGTTTCTGGACTTTGCAGAGCTGGGTCTGAAATTTTCACAATTGTGACGTCACTCTCCTGGTCAAATGTTTTTAGTGGCTCCCTATTGCCTCTAAGATAAATTAACAGGATCTCTTGCGCCTGTTAAAGCCTTTGAAATCCACTTCCAACCTGACTGATTACACATTACTCCCCCTCGAGTACTCCACTATCCAGACTAACTGGCTGCTGGCTGTTGCCCTCTCTAGCTCCCTTGCCCTCGTTACTGGCTGACTTTCATGTCCAGAATGTTTCTTTCTCTCCCTGAACTTCTCCCTTCAAGATTCAGCTCCCGTGTCACAGGGGACTTTCCCTGACATCCAGTTATCAAGATTCCCTCCATAAAAATATTATGCATTCATTGTAGAAAGATCTTGGTTTAACCTCTCCGTGATTGGTGTATCCTCGAGCCCACCAGTACCTCCCATCACTCCAGGTAAAATGTAAGCTCCTTGAGGGTAGGAGCTGTCCCTTTTTGGCTTTATAACCCGAGCATCTGGCATGGGCCCTGACACATCATAGGAACCCTCCAGGGCTAACATGCCAGGAAACTTCTAAACCTTCTGGGAAATGAAATCTAGAGAGGGAGTTAGACAAGTCTCCAACCACAAGTTTGTTATAACCGAGAACAATACTAATAATGCAAATCCAGTTTGTGGTCCACTCTGGCTTTCAGATTTTTTCCCTGTTATGATATCTCAACTCCAGCTTCTTAAACTGTGGGTCATGACCCCATATGGAGTCCCATAACTGAATGTGGGGGGAGGGTCACAAAATTATGACATTATCAATTAATGTTCCATTTGTATATGTATTTTATATACCTACAAACAAATAGTATTACTTAAAAATTTCTCAGGCAAAAGGAGTTCCAGATGGAAAATATTTAAGAAATTCTGGTCTAAATTAAACCACCTTATGTACCTTAATACATTTCTGTATTCTGGATTACTAAGTGATCATTTTTACACAAAATTTTCATCATTTTTCTAGGTCATTCCATAATTTGCCAACATAATGCAAAGATTTTTATGATAGACTCTTAGACCTCAAAGCCCTTCAAACATTAGTCAGCTTTTCTCTTTCATATTACAGTTTCTAAGTTCTCCTTTCCTTTGAAATAACTTTGCCTTTATTTTGTTTATAATGTGTTTGGTATACAGTGATGTTTAATAAATAATGCTTATACATATACATGTTGTCTTTTCTGATAAAATATAAGCTCCTCAAATGCAGGGATGCTTTCATTTTTGTTTTTGCATTTCTAGAGCTTAGTACAGTTCCTTACACATAGTAGTTGCTTAATCCATGTTTGTTCCTTTGGATAACAGATGGTACATATTATAAGTGTATATGTTTTATTTCTGGACAATATATAAACTCCTGGAGGCCAGCAACTCTTTTTATTGTTATATTTGTCTTTCCAGAAACCAGTACAATTCATTTTTTAAAATCAAAGCTTTTTATTTTCAAAATATGTACGGATAATTTTTCAACATTGACCTTCACAAAATCTTGCACTTCAAATTTTCCCCTCTTTACCCCCACCCCCTTCCCTAGAAGGCAAGTAATCCAATATATGTTATACCTGTTAAAATATATGTTAAATCCAATATATGTAAATATAATTTTGCAGCACAAGAAAAATCAGATCAAAAAGGGAAAAAATGAGAAAGAAAACATAATGCAAGCAAACAACAACAAAAAGAGTGAAAATTCTATGTTTGATCCACACTCAGTTCCCACAGTCTTCTCTCTATGTGTAGATAGCTCTCTTCACCACAAAATCACTGGAATTGACACTAGTACAATTCCTAACACATAGTAAGTACTTAACCCTTGTTTGTTTGATTGATCATATTTATATATGAACGTGTTGCCTCTTCTACTGGACTTTAAAATCTCCTCGAGGGCAAGAAGTCTTTCATTTTTGTCTTTGTAACCTAGAACAAAGTAAGTACTCAATAAATACTTGTGTGGTGACAAAGAAACTGAGCCCAAGACTGTGATTAGTCACACAATTGGTTGGTGATAGTCAGTCCTAGAATTCCTTTTTTTTTTTGGTGTCCAATCACTTCCTTTACCATGACACCATAGCATCTCCATTTTTCATCTGCCTTGAAAGAAGAGTTGGGCTTTGACAGATGAAGAGCCTTTGGGAGTAGACAGAGATGGTTTAGGTGGCCATTATAAAAGAGAAAGAAGTCAAGGAAATGCTAAAAGAAAGGTGAAAATTTTAATTTTAGACATGTTGACTTAAAAGTGTTGGCCAGACTTTCATTTCCAACAATTCTGCTTGTTCCAAATATCCTGGCTTCTCTGGATAGGCTCACCACTTGAAGTCTCAATACTTTGAAGACTACCTCAGCTGTTGATCTCAATCTCTTAACTTGCCTCTCTCTTCTGACTGGATGGTTGAGGACAGAGCAATTAACTCCTCCAGAAGCCTTCCTTTCTAGAGAGCTGTGAACTTTCCAAATTATGCTCCATTTTCCATCAGTGGTTTCTGTTTGGTTTAGACTATGGCAGCATCATGCCTTCTTTTTCACCTCCTTTTTCAGCCTTCTGTTGTGCATTCTCTTTACCCATTTTATTGTAAGCTTTTTTGAGGTTTTTTCTTATTTATATTTTCAGTGATAAGCATAGTTCCTGGTACATAGCATGAGGTTAATAAATGTTTATTGGTTTGGACTGAATTAAAATGTCTAAAATTGAGTCAGCCTGTGGCTGAGATTGGGCCAGAAATACACCAGAGACTGATTAGGGGGATGGCTAAGAAGGGAAGAAATTTCACTTTGGGTCCCATTTCTGGAAGGCAGAAAGCAATTAGCATTTAGGAAGTCTTTGGAGACTTTTTGAAATGAAGTCAGATTGGAGGGGCTGAGAAAATGAACAGTGATCAAGTAAGAAGAGGTACAGAAGTTTGATTGAAAGGAAAGTCAGAAATAGGATGGGAGATAGAAGGCAATCATACCTCCCCATGTTTTTGACACATATGATATGTAGAACCAATTTTCCAAGCTCTTCATTTGAACAACAATAGAAAAAGCCAGTAAGAGAAAGTTTTTCAACTCAGGTTCTGGTCCTGGTTCTAGTACTGGCTGGCTATGGGATCTCTCCAAGTCATATGGTCTCTTTGGACTTGTTTTCTTAGATGTAGAATATAGAGGCAGGACTCTACTGGTTTCTAAAGACCCTGCCATACCATGCTAAAGCTATGTTTGCAACTTTCTTCTAATGTCCAAATAGGAGCAAAATTTATTGTTTGTTTAGGTAGAAAAGAGCCACTGGAAAGAGCCCAAAATTTGGGGCAGAGGACTCAGATTCAAATTCTAGTTCTTCCATTTCCTGCCTTAGTGATCCTGGGAAAGATCTCGAACTCCTCATCTGTACAAAGAGGGTGTCAGCTTGAGGGGCTATGCAAAGTCTTCTAACTCTACCTCTGGTCACAAAAGGGGAGAAGACATCCTCCCCGCTGTAGACTCCAATATTACACTGCATTGGTGGATGCAGATCTCAGCCTCCATTGTGTGACTTGTCCATTTCCATTAAATCCATGAGTTTATTGGACTGCTTGACTTTGCAACCTTCTCTTTCACATTTGCCTTTGTTAGGCCGGAGCCTGACATAGCAACGGTTTAATAAATGCTGTTCTAAAATTCCATTCCTTTCAGAATATGTTTAAGTGTCACCTCCCTCCCCCATAGCGTGAGTCCTAGGTCTCTGACAACACAAGGTACCTTTTTTTGGGAGAATTACTTTCAGAAGTCTTGTCATTTATATCTTCAGCTATTTTGATACCTCCACCTTTATTACACTCCGGCTGAATGACTGCAATTCCTTTCTAATTGGTTCCCTGGTCACTGCTATTAGAAGCCCTCACGGCTTTAGATTGCACCAAAGGATCCCTACCATCACCATGTATTACACTAAATTCTCATTTCAGGCCTCCATGATTTGTAATCATCCAGTCACCAGCCTACAGCCTCTGTCTCTGCTGAACAGGGGATCTGCCTTAGAAGGGATGGATACACACCCCAGTTGCCAAGTTTTCCTTTGGGAAGCTGCTCCCCATGGTGCTCATGTAAAATCCCATGGATTTTACCCAGGACCATGTAAAATCAGGCAGGCATCCTCCCTTCCACTTGCCTTCAAAGTCAGTGCCTGGTTGAGGGCTATATGGGCTAATTGGTCATTGTGCATGCTACAGGCCATGCTGGTTACACAGGCCAGATTAGGGACCCATTTCTGAACTGGCTCTCACCACAGGACCAGGGGTGTACTGATGGGGTTCATGGATGGTCAGTATTTCTGTGACACACTCGATCTTTTTGGAGGGGCTGAAAACTCAGCTATAAAATGCCTAAGCCACATCCCAATCCCTACCTCATTTCCATCTTTACAAAAAAGGGTGGGGATTGGGGGGGGGGGCGGGGAGAAGAATAAAATTCTTATCTTGTTTCATATCTGCCCTTTGGTCCATTTTGAGAAAAAAGTAAAAAATAAAACAAAATCCAATCCTCCCCCAAAGAAGTCTACTATTCCAAAGCAGTTTTTTGGCATTTCTGATCAGACTACTTTTCTTTTCTTTTCAAATTTCAATTATACATTTTCTCTCTGTCTCTACTCCTCTCACATCCATTGAGAAGGCAAGAAATATGATGTCCATTATACACATACAGTCACACACACAAAAAATTTTTTGCCACATAAGTCATGTTTCAAAAAGACAAAAAGCAAAAAAATAAAATAAAATAAAATAAATAAATAAATAAATAAAGGGAGAAAATGTTTCAATTTGCCTTGTGATTCCATCAGGAGTGAAGGGCATTTCTATCCTCAGGACTTTGGAGCTGTGGTAGATCACTGTATTGCCCTGGATTGCTAAGTCTTTCCCAGTTGATAATGGTTATACACACACACTCACTCTCACTCTCTCTCTCTCTCTCTCTCTCTCTCTCTCTCTCTCTCTCTCTCTCTCTCTCTCACACACACACACACACACACACACACACACACACACACCCCTTTTACTTTTCCATCACCACCTGCCCCAGTCCTCAAAAAAAGCAGCATTTACTTTTCTAAATGTTACAAAGGGAGGTGTTTAAACAGAGCACAGACAATTTCATAGCATCAAATTGTTTTTTATCTTAGAATTTCTTCTTCCCCTGGCCTGCCCCCTAGGGCAGGCCCCAGCATACAGATGGAGCTAAATTAATACTTATTGAATGGATCCAATCTGACAGTAATAGCTAAAATTAAATTTCACAAAGTCCTGGTGAGTATAATTGCTTGCTGATTTGGGTACAAAGACCAAAACAAGCCTGTGATTTCAGGAGACTGCTCTTGATATATGCTGAGAAAAAGAGAGAAAAATGCATAGCTTTCTTCGCTTTTTTAAATTAACAAACAAATGAGATAAATACAACAACTTGTCACTTTTGTAATTTAATTTCCATTTCTGGATGAGAGAGTTCTCAAAGATGGGAAGCTGCTCTCTGAGTCCAAATTAGTCCAAATTCTTCCTCTACCATTTACTAGCTGGGGACCCTGGACAAGTTCCTTCATTCCATTCCATTTCAGTTTCTTCATCTAAGAAACAGAGATAGTAATGTCTGTTGTATCTGCTTCACAGGGTAGTTGTGAGGTTTTCTCAAGATAATTATGCCATGGTATTTGCTAGCTTTAAATCACATGATAAAATCTAAATCTTCTCAAATTTCTATTGGGTTCAGATAGAAATATAATATTACCAGATGAGATCTTTTCTTTGAATCCATCTAATCTAATCTCTTCATTTTATAGAAAAAGGAACTAAACTTCAGTGAGGTCAAATGATCTGTGCAAGGTCATCCAGGTAATAAAAGGAAGAAGAGGGATCTGAATCCAGATCCTTTGACATCAGAGCTGGTGCTCCATCAACAGTCTGAGGACACAGTGCTACTTTATTATTGTTCTTTTATATTAAATGGTCTGGGAACTGTTGCATGGATGGATAAAGAACAGCCATTTCTGTAACTGGTTAAAAGTATTGGTCTGTCAGTGAGATCATCTTCAGGAGAACTCTAGTACCAGTAGCCGATGGCTATAATTCCTCTTTACTTTCCAAGAGGCCTGGATTTCATTCACTAGATCTCTGTTTTTCAAAAGCTCTTTCATCTTTTCCTCGATTCCATTTTAGTCACACACAGGATAATGTCATCATCCCTTAATTTCATCATCAACTTTACTCACAACATTCTACAACTGAAATCCCCATAAACACTTTTTGTCAGGCTTCTCTCCCACTTCTCTTCATCTTCCCTCTGGCCTCCATCTATTCTTTCCAGCACTTAATAATTCCTTAGGCCACCATAATCTGGCTTCAGATTCACTCACTTCTCATCTCAACTCTTCAGCGAATCATTTCAGCATGACACCATGTTCTACTTTCAAATTCCCAGTGCTAGCTTCCCCCTACCACCCCCCTACTCTGCTCCTCCTCTCCTGGAAGAAACTAGGGAACAGGACTGGGTCCAACACACATCTATGTTCTCTTCTCCCAATGGGCCCTCACTGCAGCAAGGTGAGCCTTTTATTCTTCCTAAATTGTTTCCTTTTCCCTTTCACCATAGTGGTCATTCCAAGGCTTCTTTTTTCTCAAAAAGTGAAACTCCCAGGACCAGCCCCACCCTTCCTCTCTCAGCTAAAGACCTTATTTCAGACTGTGCTGAGAAAATAGAGACCATTCTTCTCTAGGAGCTCCCTTTCCATCTGCTCTCAACAGCTCCCAAACCCTTGACACCATCACTCTTTCCTCCTTTTCTCTAATGAAGAGGCCACCTTTTTTGTGTGTTCTCCTTCTGCCTGACCCCCTATAATCTTCTCTCCTCTGACTTCTCTCCTCCCTCTTCTTCCTCCTTCAAAACCCCTTACCAGACTCATCATCCCCTCAAACTACTGTCCTAAATCTTTCTCCTCTGGCCAAACTCCTAGAAGAAGCCGTCTTCAGTCACTGCCTCTATTTGTCCTCTTGCTCTCTTTCCAGTTCCTCACATTCTGGTTTCCACCTCTTAGCTCAGCAGAAATGGTTTTCCCAAATAGTTCCATAAGTCCAAGTCCCAACATTTTTCTTCCTCAGCCTTCACTTTCTTGCCCTCTCTCCTGCCTTTGACATTTCTGCCCATCCTCCTCCTCTCCTTTCTATTTTCAGGCTACTGTCCTCCCTTAGCTCTCTCTCCCCCTCCGAACAGTCCTCCTCATTCTGACTCCAGGTCCAAGACTATCACAGAGCCTCCATGTGGCTCTTATTTATTAGACAAATCATGTAGGTCATTCTTTCCTCTTTTCAGTCCCTGGGACTTCCCACAGTTCATGGAACACAAGGAGACAATTCTGTTGTTTTTATTTGCCTTAGCCCTTGACTCGGAAATAAAAGATTATTTGAATATTGACAAGTTTGTCGTTTTGAGCTTCTTAGTGTTAAATAGGCCTGGCAGGACTCCACAAGGCCCCTTATGAGAACAATAAAATGCCTTGGAATCTTTACCCTAGAATGAGGTCATGGTTATTGAGCCCTAGTGACCCATCAGTGTTAACAGCTGCTGGTAAATTGGAAGCAGAGGAACTTGGTCCTTCCTTCTCTGAACAGACAAGGCTGCCACATCATTCTAATTATGCCAAATCCTTGGACTGAGGGAGAAATCCTGGCTCCTGAGGCACCTTTTTGAGAGGAGGAAAGAAGGACTGACCCTTAGTCTCACAAAGTTTCTTCCAATGCATGATGATCTTCCAATATCACCCCTGGAAACAAAGATCCCTTCAGCAAAATCTACGCTTGACCCTGGCTTCGGAGCTTAGATTTGGAGATTAATTGAATGAGAGCCAACTTTCCTATCAATGATATGGACCTGAACATTTCTTTCTCCTCTATTTCCCCTTCCTCAGTATTCCAGATTTTCATCATTTATTATTAACAAATACTAACCAAGCACTTGAAAGACTGAGAACAAAAGGCTGTCAGATCTGGCCTGGTCCAAAGAACACTTAGTTGGAGTCCAACCTCTGTCACAAAGTAGTCCTATGGACTTAGCTAAGCCCCTTCATTTTTTTGTGTTTAGGTAGTGATCTCAGACCATAAGGTGCAGGTCTGTGTTGGAAGAGGGAATTCCCTGCCCTACATTGATAAAATCCCAGGACAGGACAAAAGTAAAAACCCAATTTGCTAGGCAGTGTGCTAGGCAGAGAATTATGGCCCTACAACAAAATTGACCCTACCCTCGGGGAGCTTGCATTTTGGTGAGGAGTAAGAACTCAAGGCCCAAAGCAGCAGCCTTGTATGTCTGCTCTCTGCTCCCCTGCCAGACTGTAATTTTTCTCATTGTTCAAACCTTTGGCTAAGTTCAGGGCTTCAGAGACATGGCAGTGCTGATCTGACACTACCCATCCTCAAACACAGAGCCAATGAGGTACAAGGGAAAGAGCACTGAATCTGGAGTCAGCAGGTCTCCTCTGATCCCTCCTCTGAGGTTCACTACTTGTATGACCTTGGACAAGTCGTGCAGTGCAGCTTCTTGGCTTCAGCTCCTCATCTGTACAATGAGCAGGTTGGGCCACCTGACTTCTGAAGCTCCATCCATATCTCCAGGTTATGATCTGATGACCCATGAGGAAATGTGAATGACTTTTTTGGGTCTGGCTTGTGACTCTACCAAGCACCAGGGTGATGATAATACCTGGCACCACAGAAAGAGGGCTGAATTAGGAACCAGAGGATGGGCTGAAGTCCTGCCCCATCGTGGGCAGGACTTCCGGAAGCAGAGCAAGTGGTTTTCTCTCTCTGAGTGTGTTCTCAGCTGTAAAAGAACAGGCTGATCTGTGGAGATGATGGCCCAGATCTCAAGGCACGATCCATGATGTCTCTCCAGATGAGCCCACAAGTTAGAGGAGATACAGGCAAGGGAACTAAATTAGTCAGAGCTATGCCAAAGTAGACTGGCCAGCCTCAGAAGGTGGTGGGCTCCTCTTCCAGAAAAGAGGAGATGATCATTGGTAAGTGATCCCAGAATGGATTCTTCATTTATAGATTGCACAAAAAGGCTCTTGGGGCCTTTTGTTTTAACCTGGAAATTCTTTGATTCTTAGGAACTCTAATTGACCTCAGTTTCTTTCACTGTAAAATGAAGGCACTAAACAAGAGGATCTATAAGATTCCCTTCTGGCCTAAATCTATAATTCTACGAACAATAGGAATAGCAATCAGCTCACTTTGGTATCACCCACTAAGGTTTACACATATCATGGGTGAAGAGAGAACTAGTCAATATGGGTCTGGTCCTTAGAGTCTGAAGTCAAGAGGTGTGTTACATGTACTCCATCTCACTGGAGCCTCACAGTAACCCTGGGAGTAGAGAAGTATAAATGTTGTCCATTTTACAGTTGAGGGAACTCAGGATCAAAAATGGGGAGTGACTTCCTTTTCTCTTGTATCTTTACAGGATACGGACGGAGATGTTTGGATTTAAAGTCCAAGCATAGTGTTCTTCCTCTGACCTCCTCCTAAGGCTGGTGAAGCTGGAGTCTGATGATCCTACAGGATGGACAAGGGAGTGCTCAAGGAGCAGGTGCTGGGGTTGCACTGACTACAAAGGGTTGCAGCACTATCAAACAACTCTTTAGTAGTTTTCAAAACCACATGGTCATCTTCACCCCTGCTCACCAAGGGCCGGTGCAGGAATATTGTACAGACCAAGTGAATGAGTTTGCACCTCCCCCACCCCATAGATCTTACTATCCAGACTTTCATAGCTACTCCTGGCTGGGTTTTATTTCTAATTTCTATGATTATGTTCATTATTTTAAAATGTAATATAACTAAATCATATATTGAGTATCATTTCTTACCTAACCATCCCCTCACTTCTCTTCTTTATTCTCTTTCCTCCCATCTCTTTCCTTCCTTTTTTCTTTCCCATCCCTCTCTTTCCTACTCTCCCCTTGCCGTTTACCTTCTCTTTCATCTCATTTCCTGTCCAGAAAGAAGATAAAGGGAAAGAAGAAAAGAAATGGAAAAAAAAATCAAACAGAGACGAGAGGCAGAACTGTATCTGGAGGGGAACAAATATGACTTTTTCTGGGAGTATTGACAATGAGAGAGTATTTTAGCAGGTATCCTGCATAAATAGGGAGAAATTGAGGGAACCTATCACCTGTTTAACAAGAATGATTAGGTAAAACAGGAAGAGAGACAGCTACTAACTTCTAAGATGGAATTGAAGATAATATATAACTATAATAGATATTTATGTTACTACTTGAATATTTTTAAAAATATTAACATTTACTCATTTGGAATACATTAAATGCTCTAGATGAAAGTTTGGGGTTCTTTTCTTCAATGAAAAGAAGTGGAAGGAGAGAGAATATATGTTTGTTTATTGACAACAAAATAACAAGTTGAAAAAGATTCAATCTAATGGCCTGCTTACCCCCTCATCCAACATCCCAGATGAGTTCATCCTAGCCCTCCAGCCCAACACTCTCCCTTACCCAATCTCTCAAGCTGTTCAGCAAGCAATATTTATTATCTATGGCTCTGATAGGTGAAGAAAGAAAAAAGAAGACAAAAACAGCTGAGTCATAAAAATGTTTTCTTCATGGACTGGGTTTCCCATTTGTGCTGAGTGACTAAATAATAGAGATTAGACAATAAGGGTATACACTTTGATTCATGGGCAAAGCAAAGCAATGCATTTGGAGGAAGAGCAGAAAGTTCAAATCCTGACCCTGCAATTTGCTCTCTCTCTAATCTTTGATAAGTCACTAAACCCCTTTCAGCCTCAGTTTCCTCATCTGTACAATTAGAGGGTTGGCTTTGATAGTTCACGATGGTCTCTTCCAGCTCTAAATCTATAGACCTATCGCTTCATTTCTCTGTGTTTCATGAGTATATTCAATTCATGATGTGATTTCTTCATCTGTAAAATGAGAGGTATAGATTGGATGGTCTATTATAATCTCCAATAGAGTAAATATAATCCTCAATGGCCCATTATAGTTCGATGCAACCAGGTGATGGAAAAAAAAACCATTGTTTTATCTGCTGATTGTGTCCTTCAGGTGCGGACTGTAAGAAAAGAGTGACATTCTTCTAGTCTCCTGAGCTATCTGCCTTCCACACTGCTCTCTCCCCACCCTTCTCTCCTGCTGCCCGTATTTGACTTTACCCTCTTACCATTTTGCATGAAAGCAAATTAAGTGTTGCCCATGTTATACAAGCTACTATTTATCCTCACATCTGAACACTGGAGGTCATCTCCCGGGGGCCAAAGAGACTAGAGCCGTCAACAAATATGGTTTGTCCATTCAGCGCCGTTGACACTTTCATTGTCTCCACTGGAGGGTGTCGGCCTAAGTCAGACTCCCAAGGAGCGCCATCTCCAGAACTCCTATTGGAGGGAGCCGGGCTTAGCTTCCTTGAGGGTTGACCAATCCCAGAAGGATTGGCGGTGAGAGGGGGGCCCCCTCCTTTGTCAATGTTAATGCAATGCCAAGTGATAGAGATGCCCTTTTGGCATGAAACACTGTCAGCTTTTAATAATAAACACTTTCTGCATCTCAAATTGCAGCTATACATGAGCAGGTTGGAGTCAACCCCTGAAAGGAACCTGTACCTTCTCATTACAGGGCAGGCTTAGAGAGAAAGCAATTCCCAGAGCCAGAGGGCTGGCAAACTCCCATAGTTTCTGCTATGAGTAAATAACTTCAATTGATTTCATCATAAAAGAGTAACAGGAAAACGACATTGATTTCCAAATCCCTAATGTGAACCTCAGGCGATATTGATGAGGCCGCCCGCGAGGAGGTTGTGGCCACTTGAATGGCTGCAGAAATATCGATACTTGATCATTACCCCAACAAAAAAAATGACAATTTGGTCTCATCTTGAAATGGATTGAAGTAATATTATGCAGCACTATTGTGCAACCTCAAGTGATATAAGTGATCATCTTCAGGAGTGTTCATTAGGCTAAAAAGAACAAAATCCATACATTCAACCTGGGATTCTTCTCTTCATTGGCAGAGGTCATTCAGCCTCTACCTCACAAACAGCAAACTCACAATAGATTGACCACAAGCAGAATTCTATTCATTGGAAAGGGTTCGTTGGTTACTGGAGCAAAATTAACTTTGGGGATAAATAAAGCTTTTGGAAAATGCCTTTCAAATCCTTAAAGCCGTCAGTTTGGCTTGGGCAAATTTGAAACATTTCTCTTCGTTTCTCCAGGAAATAAGTGTTGATAGGGTTGATCGAGGGAGCCAAAATTTCAGAGTTCTTTGATTCATAGAAGATGCTGCTTTCCATTCTTTTCCCTACTCATATTACTTTGGGTATCTATTTAGTACTGATTCATCTTTTCTGTATTATTTCTTCTTCAGTAGCAGAATGTAGGTAACCTGAGGGCAAGCAATGTTTCCCTCTCTCCAGAATTTAGTGCACATGCTTGATAAGGATTTGTATAATGAATAGAAGGGGAAGAGGGTGAATGAAAATTAAATGATCCTAAGAGATCCTATGAGAAATTGATGTCTTCTTTAACTTAGTGTAGGTCAAGACATTGGACTTGAAATCAAGTGGCCTGGATTGTATCCCTGGTTTTGTCCTTTTCCCTTTTTATCATCTTGGGCATATTTTTCATTTCCCATGTATGCCAAATTAAAGGGTTGGACTAAGCCCTCTCCCTTCCCCTTCAGCTCTAAGAGTCTATAGCTCTCTGACTTGAAATTATTTTAGTGTCTTTGATTTGCTAGAGATGTTATTACTCTCATTGTGGCAGCTGCCCAATTTCTCTCTCGGTTTAATGCTTGCTACCAAAAGCCTATTGAACATTTTAAACTGGATGTTCCAGAGGCATCATAAACTTAACATGGCCCAAATTTTACTCATATTTTCCCCAAACTCATCTCTCTTCCAAACCTCCCTGTTTCTATCAAAGGCACTATAAGCTTTCCAGTCTCCCAGTATTTTGGCCTGGGAATCATTTACAAATCCTCTCTCTCCCTCACCCCATATAGCCAAACAGTTTCCATTTGTACTTTCTCAACATCTCTTCTTTATCACCTTTCTCCCAGATCATTGAGCTCTCTACTTCATTGGTCTCCTTGCTTCAAGTCTCTCTCTACTCTAGCTCATCCTCTTCAATGATGCCGAATGATTTTCCTTAAACATAAATCTGACCACATGACTCTCCTATTCAACCAACTCCAGTGATTTGGAATTAACTTTAAAATAAAATGTAAACTATTTTTAACATTTAAAACTCCACACCACCTGGCCCCAATCTTTCTTTCCATTCTCACTGGATATTATTTTCCCTCCCACACTCACCAATAAATCTCACTTGTCTTCACGTTTTCTCACACATGACACTCCATCTCTCATCTCTGTGACTTTACACTGTTCATCCCCTAGGTGGGAATGTAAGTCCTCCTTCCCTTCCATTCCTAGGACCCCCTCTCTTCCTTTAAGATAGAACTTAGATATTCTCCTCTATATAAAAGTCTTTTCAGCTACCCTAAGCATTAGGGCCCTTCCTCTCAAACTACTTTGTATATAGTCATGAACTACTTTGTATATAGTCATGTAACTACTTTGTATATAGTTGTATTTATCCACTTAAAGATTATGTTATATTTATTTATATTTGCCCATGTTGCCTCTTTTGTTAGGATAGGTACTCCTTAGGACTGGAGATTGTTTCATTCTTTGTACTCTTTGTATCTTCTTTGTATCTTTGCACTCTCTTTGTATCTTGAGCATCTAGCACAATGCTTAGTATCAAGAAGAGAGTCCCAATATGCTTGTTGATTGGTCTATGAAGATCACCCAACTATTACTAGCTAAAAGATTCTGTGCAACACATAAAACATCATATATTGGGCACTATGACAGAACATATAATCAATCAACAGGCATTTATTGACATCAAAATCTTTGCTGCTCTGTAGATAATGTAGAAGAAGCATTCAACATAGTCCTGCTTTCAAGGAACTTCCGATCTAAGTTGGAAAAACAAAACTAACAAACATGAAACAATTAGCAAATGATATGTGGCAGTATTTAATTAAGTTATTAAACTCAGTCATACCAAGCCTCAACACAACAAGAACTCAAAGAGGATGATCCTCAGTGCAGTTCTTATCTATATCACTGGAGGGCATTGATATATATATATGGCAATCAAAGGTTAATTTTAGCTAATGCAAAGTCTAGTCATGGGTCCAAAAAATCAACAGCACAAATATGAGACGAAGAGAGAAGATTAGCAAGTCTGAAAAAGTTCTCAATTGTTTTAAGCATTGCAAGTTCAATGAGAATATATGGTGGCAGGCAAAAAACAAATGTAATAACAGGCTGCATTAACAGAAAGGCAATTAGGGCTCCAGCAGTGAGAACCTCAATAACCTCTGTCCTGGTCCAGGAACGTAAGGAATACTGGATTTGTTCAAAAGGCTTACAAGACAGTAAGCACATGGATAAACTGAGTACTATTTAGAACAAGGTTTTCAATGTAGAGAAAGGAATCAGAATCAAGCTGTAAGAAGCCAGATTGAAGAAGCTGGGGTGGCTAGCATTAAATACAATGAGATCTCTCTAAAAAGCCCAGGGAGGCGATAGGTTCGCCATCAGTGGAAGACCTCAGAGTCAATGGCTGATGATTTCTCCCTGAATGTGGTTAGAAAGGATTCCTCTTCAAGTATAGTTTGAACTCAAAAGTCTCTGAGGTCCTCTGAGATTCTGGGAAGCCACTCTCTGATGGTGGGGCAGACCATTTCATTGGGAAAGAGCTCTAATTATAAAAAAGGCTTTCTTTACATGAAATGGAAATCTGCCTGGCTACAACTGACTACAACTCCCTCTCAGAGCTCTTAGCTCTGACCCTGGGGTCAGGTAGAACAAGCCTAATCCCCTTTTTCCATGACAACCCCCCAAGAACCCACTATATTATTCTTCATTTCCTCTGCCCTTCCTCCACAAGTCTTCTCTACTTACCGTTGAGCCTCCCAATTTTCTTACAACAGATTCTCATTTTGTACGGGCCCAGTTCCCTCCCCATCCTGGTAAGTGCGTTCTCTAGGTGCCATTCTACTCAGCCAGTGTCCTTGTGGCTTCCAGGATAGAAAACAGGACAGGAACGGGGTCCTATCAGGGCAAAGGACTGCTAGCCCATCACCTGCTTGAGTTTGAAGTAAGTGTATGGAAAAAGGTGATGCATTCTCCCACAGTGCCTCACGGGTGGATTTGGCAGCTTCACCCAGAGGTTTGTGTATGGATCTTTATAGGAAGTTACAAGGACTGGGATGCCATAGTGGGTTGAGAGGGGCAGGAACTAAACTTCTGGAGGAAAAGGAAAGAAAGCAAGCTGCTCTGGGTTCAGAGAGTCTCTAGCAGCTGGAGAAGAGGAAACTAAGAATGTAGGGGACAGATTGCCATCGTCAGTGGCTCTGGTGGAATTCCCTGCCCAAGAGCTACATAATTCATTAACTTGGACAAAGAAATCCCAATAGACCCTTGTTATTCAATTAATATGCCCAGCTGCACAGAGGTCTATGGGAAGGTTTTATTTCCCTTTCCCCTGATTACAGTGTGAGAATAGGCAAATGAACTCTTGTTCCTGAATTAATTAAAACTGGCATCAAAATGGCTGCTGGGTTGAAACTTTTCATGTAAGCCAGTTTATAGAACTGAGACCTAGGAATGTCAGCTAATAAGGAATCTTTCTCTCTGATCATGACATTTCTCCAAAAGCACTTTTCCAAAGTAAACCAGAGTTGCAGCTTGCACAGTGCACAAGAGCTTGATGCTAAGGAAACCATGGTTATAGGTGGAGCTGTCCCAGGGCAGATTAGTCCATCCCAGAGATGGTAGGTTTCCTTCTCTTCTTCATGCAATGACTGGATGACTCCTTGCCTGTTAGTGATGTCATTGGAGAGGGGTTTCTTGTTTGAGTATATATTGGACGATTGGGTAAAGTTTCTTCCAACATAGAGATCTCGTCCCTTCTATGCCTCTGGGACTGTCTCCCATTTCCAGACCATTTAATTTGATTTATTTATCAAGTATGAGTTTAACTTAGAGTGGATCCTATGCAACCTTTGTAAATGGCCAATGAGACCCCTAGATGCAGCCAGACCCCAAACACCATCACTCTTGGTTGCCTAGATCTTAACTACTTCTCTTTGCCTTATGCTTTGAAGTTAATCTAATAGTATATATAGGGAAACCAGAGATGATGACAACAATAAAACCTCTTACAAAATCCCAGTAAAGCAGAGTGCTGGAGAATTGGAGCTTCTACTGTCTCCGCTGTATTCAATTTACAGTCCAGTCTCTGGGGTCCAAACCTTCACACAGATAAATCCCTGTTGTTTCATGGTCCTACCTTCCTTTTGGAACCCATCTCCCACCTGGACTCTTTCCCCAGGATAGGTCCTCAGCACCTGTCATCTGCTTTCCTTTCCCTCCAATCCCTACTTGGGTACCGTCTATCTACATCTAACTTCCCTCAAATTAAATCACATTGGCTGATGTGAAGAATTCACTTGTTAGAGGGTTTAGGCGGCCTCACATTTCTATCAATGACCTGGGAGTGCCATAAATGGTGTGGTCAAAGTGGCAAATAGCTCAAAATTAAGTGATCACTAATGGTTTGGATGAAAGTCGGTATCCAGAAAGAGCTAGGCCCTCTAGAATAGTTATCCAAAGCCCAAAGGGTCATGTGACTGAAACTTACTTCACTGGCATAAGGAACTCTTGGATGAAAAAAATTCCCTTTACCAGTTCAGGTTGGTACCTTCTCTGTAGTGTCAGAAATCTGGCCTGGGAGGGAGATGAACTGAAAGGTACAGCAATTTGCCAGGAATCACATAGCCATTATTTGTCAGAAGCAGGATTGGAACTGAGAACTATCTGGTCCTGCGACTGGCTCTGTCACCTCTGCCATGCTGATCATGTGCATACACAGGCCTATATAAAAGCACAGAGGTGGGAGATGATCAGACAAATAAACAGTTTGGCCAAAGACAGAAGTATAGAAAAGGCTATAACATGAAAAAATCTGGAGAGGTAAGTGGGAGCCAGATGAGGGAAAGTTCTGTATGCTAACTGGCCCATTACTCTAGAGGCAATAGGAGCCTGGGGGAGTATCTAAAGGGAGGACCAGAAGAATAACTTGATAAGAAGTGTCCAGAAAGTTTTTGACATCTGTAGATGGGGTGGACTAGAGAAGAGAAACACTGGAAATAGGGAAATGGGTTAGGAGGCTTTTATAGCAGGAGAGGTTCTTCCCATACCACAGACAGGGGAGCTTGGAGGAGGGATGGGTCTAAGGAGGATTAGGCAACCAGCTTTATTCCAGACATGCTGAATTTCCATTGCAGATGGGGCATATGGTGGAAATGCCCAACAGGAAGCTGCCCATGTGAGTTTGGACCAGGAAGTTTTGGAAAGAGCATTGATCCGACCTCATTGCTATTATTGAGTCACCCCTCAGAGATGCAGTTCTTCCACTTCCTTGTATCATGGACCCTTCTGGTAATGTGATAAAGTCCATAGACCACTTCACAGAAGAGTGCTTTGTTGTCTACATTCATTCTTAAAAGAAATACTAGATTTCCTAATGAAAATTAAAATCAGTGAAAATAAAACTATATTTTTCCATCTAGTCACAGATTTCCTTGGGCTTAAATTCCCTGTCTTAGAGCTTCCATCTCATATGCCAGAAGTAATAACATCATTTTCATTGTCTACTGCCTCTCTGAATTTCTTATGATGAGAGTGCTTTGTTTCATAAATCAGAGTAGAGGTTGTAGCTCCTTTGACACTGTTCTTCACACTATTGATAAGGGGGGAAGGACAAGAGTGCTTCCCCAATACTCCTGGCTCCCTTTTAGGTCTGGAGTCAGTTTTTCTGCTCATCCCAAGGCTCTCAGCTGTCATTTCTTGCTGCCATCACTGGATCTGCTGCCGGCAATTCTTCTCCTAAATTTACTGCTTCTAATTGGGCATGAAGAAGGACACCAGAGAACCACACTTAGGGAAATTGTGTCTAAAGAAAAGAAAATCACCACGAATAAACATCTAGAGAACTCACTTAGGAGTAAAGCTCTAGTCCTCAGATATTAGAAAATCGACACTGAAGATTCAGAAGCTCAAAGCTTTTGTGTCTTCTGAGTTTTCAGTGTCTGGCACACAGAAAGAACTTAATAATCCATAATTGACTCACCTTTGCAGTTAATCAAAGTCTAAACTAAAGAACTCAGGAATCACATAAAAGCAAAGTGAGATTTAGAAATTCAGAAATTTGGCATGAGTAGGATGCTGGGCTTAGAGTCAATAAGATCTGTTAGTTACTTACTAAATAAATATGTCACTCTGAGGAAATCTCTTAGACTCAGTTTCTCTATCTGTAAAAAGGAGTTTGATTTCATGACTTCTGCCATATCTTCTATACTCTTATGAGCCAATGATTTTTCTCAGCTTCCAGAGCAGCCAAGTGCCAGCCCAATCTAAATCCCTTTACTCACTTTCTCTCTATTAGATCCTGTTATCTCCCAAACAAGTTAATAGACCAGGCAGTAGTTTACAAGGGTGATGATGGAGTGAATGAAAGAGAACAGTGAGAAACTCTAGTTCTGAAATTAGAGTTGGTTTGGATACTCTCTGTGAGGACTTAATATCCCTGGGTCCCAGTTTCCTCATATGCCAAAGGAAAGAAATCGACTTGGAAATCCTTCCCAATTCCATAAATCTCTTCCCTATGAAGCCCTACTCTTCCTTTCAAACTAGCTTTGTATTGAGAAGACCCCAGTTCCAATCTTATTTCTTCTACTCACCAGCTGTGCTACTCTGGGCCAGTGCCTCCCTCTCTCCATGCTTTAGTTTCTTCATGTTGGAGTAGAAGAGTTCCATTTCATTTCTAAATCTATTATCCTAATTAGGATTGAACTCATGACTTTATTGAAAAACTCTAAATCTCTGACTTTTAATCCTTCTTCTACACGAAATTTCACAGGGTTTAAAACTTGGCAAATGCCGTATTTCCAGTCGTGATAGATGGGTGATCTCTCTTCTCTACACTTCCTATGTAGGTGTTTTATAGCAATGCATAATTATGTCATTAATTTTTATGTCAAAATCCTAATTGGTGATGCTGATCATCTGTACAAATATACTGTACAATCTTTTTAACTCTTGGGCATAAAAGAAACATAAAATTGATTGGAACTTCCCAGGAGAACAGAGACAGAACCCACCTCATGTTGCCCCAACGAGTATCATTTTCCAAACATCATCATTAACAAACTATTAACAATAATAATAACACAGTACTCGGGGAGCTTGCCAGATATTTCATGAGCATTATCTCATTTTATCTTCACAACGACCCCCAGGAGAGAGCTGCTATTTTTATCCTTGTTGCATTAAGAGTCTTACCCAGGGTCACGTAGCTAGGAAGTGTCTGTGGCCAGATTTGAATTCAGGTATCACATCATCCCTGGAACTCAAGAATCTGAGAGTATCAAGTGTCCACTGGGGAAGATTTAGATTTTGTGGTAAATGAGGCTCTCAGAAGTGGCAGGGAAGATGGAAGCAAGATGTCTTCCCTGCCGTGTTCTGAATCAGTGCAAAGGACCCTTCTAAGAAGCTGTACATCTGTGAATTTTTATATGTAAATAAATTACATGCAGTCATTTTATGGATGCTGCATTACTCTCCATATGCCTCAGAAGTCTTACAACTTATGCAGATGAAGGCAAGTCCCACAGTTCCCGGAGGTGCGGGCCCTTCTGTATTAACCCCTTCCTGCACACACATCCTACCTACTGTATATCATTGAGCTCATGAGATGGACCTTGGTGCTCATCTTAAAGCAAAAAGGCTCCTTCTGGTCAGGGTACTATGTTGTATTGGGATGAACCTGTAAGAGTATTCGATCATTTATTCAGTAAGTGATTACTAAGTGATTCCTATGTGTCAGTCATGGCGTTAGGCTCTGGGACCACCATGATAAAAGCAAGATAGTCCCTGTCCTCAAGGAGCTTATGTTCTACTATCCCAACACAAGCAAGAGACCAGCCAACCCATGAGCAGAATTATAGAACAGCGATAGGACCCCAGCCTAGAGTTAGAAAGGGCTTCAGAAGCCATCTAGTCCTCATTTTCAGATGAAAGTGTCTCACAGTAGGAAATGATGGGAGGGGGATTGAGCCTGATGCTCCTAATTCTGAAGCTACCGCTCTTGATGTCATCCCATGATGCTTGTTTGGGTTTCTGGGCATTTAGGCAGTATACAACACTATTCAAGCATTCACTAAACAATTATGTACCATGGCCAGTTGGGGGAGGTAAGGATTTGCCAAATAGGAAAAGAGATGGAAAGAGATCTTTTCCTAGCATGGGTCAATGGTCTTTGGGTCAAGTCCTTCACTAGGAAGGCGCACCCCAAATTACCTTGCTGTGACTGCCTCCGTGCCCATTTTTAAGTTCCTGCCATGCTCTTGGGCTCCTTAAGGATGTTGAGCATTTTAGAGGTGACCCCTCACCCTTCAAACTTTGCCCATAGAACCCTGCAGGAAATGGATCTGTGACCCTCCAGCAGATTCCTGCCTTAGTCTGCTTTTTGGTCCACTTCCATCTGCTTTCTAATCCACCAGGTATTAATGTTCATCTGATCTTCCTGAAGGGTTTCAAGGGCTTATCTCTGAAAGGTGCCAGGGAAGAATGGACTGGCTGATTGGCGGAGGGCTTGACACAAATTCCAATTTTGAAAAACAAACCTACTTACCCCAAAGTGCCAAATAAAGATCATATGTTTTCCGAATATAAGAGTGATAAAAAACCCAGCCCAGCAGTGGGGACATTAATTTCCAGGTTTGCTGCAGCATCTTAGCACTCTCGTAAACCTGTAGTGCTTTAGCAGAAATATGGGCTGAGCCCGCATATTTTATTCTTCCCTAAAGCAGCGACTTTTCAGAGGAATAGAAACCTGCCCGGCGTGAGAACTGGGAGAAGATTCAATGTGGCTCAGCTTTCATAGCCCAAGATGAGTCTGGGAGATTGCCATCCATTTGGATAAGGATTTGGCTGGGGTAGCAGTGGGAGTGAGGATTATGGGTGAAGATGGGGAGGGGCTCACCTGCACCAAGAAAATGTTTGTTTGAACCAATACATCTAGTAGGACTAGTGATTTGGGAGTGTAGTTCCCAGTTCTGTCACTTATAACCTGTGTCACCCTACACAAGTCATCAAAGTCTCTCTGGGTCTCAGTTTCCCCAGGTATAAAATGAAAGAGTTGGAGGCTGCTGAGAACCACACTAGCTCCAAATCAATAAGCCTATCTTTGTTTAAAGCCAATTAAACCCTTGCCCCAGCTCTCACCAAAGAGTCTCTTTAGTTTTGTGTCAAAATGAATAACTATATACCATGAGATCTTCCTCAGGTGCACCTAATCCCTCTACAAAGGTGATCAATCAATAAACATGTACTAAGCAAACATTATGTGCCAGGGATTGTGCTAGAGATGGAAAGAGGCAAAAGGCAGACCCTGCCTTCAAGGAGCTCACAATGAATGGATTAAGTGTATTAGACAGCTCATAACCCATGTTCAGTTTCTTTGGGAGTTAACTGATTGTTAGAGATATTAAGTGACTGACCTGGGCAGATCATACAGCAAGGAAGGTTTAAAGGAGGGATTTGAATTTGGTAGGAGGGATCAATCCCTCCTGACTCCATTTCTAGGCCAGGCTACTTTCTGGTTCTCTCTGCCTCTCCTGTCTTTCTCCCTCTTTCTCCTTCTGTCCCCCTGTCCCTCTCCTTTCTTTCTCTTTCTCTCTCTCCCTCTTTTTTTCCCTCTCTTCCTCTCCCCTTTTCCCTCTCTCCCTCTCCTTTCTTTTTTTCTCCCTCTTCTTTCCCTCTCTCTCTCACATCCAACCTAAGATCTTACCCACTAGCAATACAAATGAGCTCATGTTCTACAATTTACCATTGTGAGACTTAGGTGGGAGCACTGGGCACTTAAGTGATTTGCTTTGGGTCACAGGACAAGCATGTGCTGCTAGAGGGGAGCCTTGAACCCAGCTCTTCTTGAGTCTGTGAGCAGCACACTCTGTCCCAAGGGATTTCTCCTGAGTGATCATATTTCAATCATTCATATCAGCTCTTTGGAGTCTATTCCATACAAAATGCCCCCCTCCAGTCATTGAAGGAATTCACCCTCATATTGCAAAGGCTTTATAAGCCTAAAAGCCACAATATGAGGGTGAGTTCTGCCAGTACCTGGCAGAAAGTGTGGCCATGAAGGTGGACTGTGAAGGGTAAGAGCTTGGTAGGACATGGGAAACACAAGGCCATCCTGGGCCATTGCCACTTGTCTTGATTCTTGTTCTGCCATTGAACAGTGAGAATCATGACTTTGTGCAACTAGTTCTGCCTCACTTAAATCCAATCCATGCACATGGAGCCAGACATAGCCCATCATCCACTATTTCCCCCAATATCATGATGCCATTGGTCCTCTTTGAAAATGAAGGATGAACAACAACAAGAGGTTTACAAAGCATCAGGCTCCTAAAAGTCATCCAAGGGAGAGAGCACTTGAATCTTTTATCTTCTAGACTCATCAGGAGGAAAGGACTTTTAAAACTTTCAAGTGCCATAAAAATATAAGTAATCAACATTCGGAGCTATACCAGCACATTGTGTTCCCATCAAGGAGGGGGAAAGTGCAGAGTCAAAGATGGGACTTCTCTGATTTAGTCCTTCTGATATTTTCAAGTGATGACAGGTGTTGGAAGAACAAGCCAGAGAGCTACTCTAGCAGAATATGTCAATTGTTCAATAAATCAACCAATAAGCATTGATTAAGCACCTAATGTGTTCTATGATCTCAAATTACAAAGACAAAGACAAATTATTCTCTCTGGGAGTTTGCATTCTATCTATGTTGGTATGAAAGAGTAGAAAATATGCTGGTTTGGAAATCAGAAGGCTGAGGCTCAAATCAAAGCATCGCTGGGCAAGAAAACTTCGCCTGACCACCTTCTGTTTACCCACTTCGGTCTGACTCTCCAGACTTCCCCAATCATGTCACTTCAGCTTTCTCACTCTGGAAGTTCACTTTGCTTCCATGGCTCTTCCTTTTGGAAGTCCTGGAAAGCTTATGGATACCTTCTCAGAATAATGTTAAATGCCTATATACATATATATTTAATTTTCAAAGAATTTCAAAGGAAGACATTGGAAAGAAAGCAATTGTTTCTCATCCAAGGAAATGGATCTCCTGAAATTTAAGCCCAGGTTAAGGACCTCGAACTCAGGCTAAGAGAGACAATGAGTTGGACCCAGCATAAAACAGAAAAAGCACCAGTCAAATCAACAAGTACCATAGTGGGGCAAAGTTCCTTTGATGACCTCAAGCTTCTCCTGACAAAAAACTCATCTTTTCAACAAAACATGTCTGGTGATATTGTATAGATACAGCATTTGTTACCTGTCATCATCTTCATCAGTATCTCAAAGCTGCCAGGTTCCCCCAGAGGTCCCAGGAGCTCTTGCTTTAAGGAAACAGGAAGATCATTCCCTCTTCTTCCCTGATTCTCTTCTGTCTCTTCTCCCTCTTAAAAAGCACTCTTGCAGAGTTGTAAAAGTTTATTCCATCGATAAGCCCAGGGGCTTGGGTGTTTTTCTCAGGGAAGCAGTCTTTTCTGTCTGAACTGGGAGCCCACCTGCCAAGTGTGACTGGATTTTCTTACTCTGCACCAAAGGTGCGCCCACTCCTGCCTCTCTGCTGGAAAACAGCAGGTGTGCTCTCAGGGCACCTGGCTCCATCTGGCCTAAAGGCCCCACCTGGGGATGGTGCAACTGCTCAATAAAGGGGAGATCAAAGGAACAAGGGTTAAGGATGCTAAGGAGCCAGTCAAAGGAGCCCTGATCCTCCTTGGCCCATCTAAACCCAGAGTTAGAGGGAAAGGAAAGGGAATGGGAGAAGGATAGACAGACATGAGGCAGGAGGAGGGAGGAAGACACCACACATTCTAGACTTGAGCCTAAAACCCATTTAACATCCTTTTATATAGGAAGGAACTGAGGCCCAGAGAAGGTAATAAATATCAGAAGTGAGATTTGAATTCAGGTTCCATACCGAGATGCCTCCAGCGGAAAACTGGAAAGAAGGAAGGGAGATGTGGGATGGAGCTCTCAAGGATTGGAGAATGAGGAGGAGGAAAAAATGAAAAGAGGAGAGGACTAAAATGGAGAGGGGAGGGAGGTGGAAAGCTGAAAGTGAAGGAGGAGAAGGGGGGGCTGAAATTGGGATTAGAAGGAAGAAGAAGAGGGAGGACAGAAAGGGTAAAAGAAAGGGATGCTGGGAAGACAAGAAAGGGAGGGGGAAAGCTGAGAAAAGAAAGGAAGAGGGTGGGAGGAACAGATTAGGAAAGAGGGAGGAGGGGTATACGTGAGAAAGTGGAGGGGAAGGAAAGGGAGGAATGGAGGGTTTGGAGGGAGGCTGTGGGAAGAGAGAACAGAAGGGGAGAGGAAAAGAAAGGTGAGGAGGGGAATCCTTCTGGTCCTGCTACCTGCAGGCCCTTTTGTCTGGACTGTGCACACCAGGAGGGGCTGGGCTGGGCACATTTTTCTCCATTTCCCCCCAGGGCTACTGACAGATCTGGTTATTCAGGTAGTTTTCCCTTTGAGTAGATTCTGTCTCTAAGCTGCCCCTAAGTTGGATCTTGGCCCTAAGTCCAGGAGTTTTGTTTCCAAGGCCCATTAGAAGCCAAGGGATGTGGGGGAGGGCCTGAGACTCCCTCCCCACTGCAGCCCAGAGCCGCAGGGGCTTGGTCTGGTGGGCCCCTTCTGCCAGAGCAGGGATCAATGGCCAGGGGGAGCACTGCTGGTTAAGGGGGAGGGGGCCTTTGAAGCCTTCACCTTCCTGGGGCTCCATTGTCACTGCAGGGTGTTTGATCTTAAAATCATTCCCTTAATGATCTCACGGCAGGAGCAATTGGCCCGCCAGATTAGCCTCCGAGGCCTAATGGACCTGGGAAAAGTTAAAATCCTCCAAGAAAGGAAGAAGGAAGCCTGGGAAGGAGGGGGGATGGGGAGGAAAGAAGGTACTAGGGGGCCAGAAGAGTCATCTGTGCTTCTGTGCTGGGGTTTACATCCCTTTCAGAGAAGAAGGGACAGGGATCCCAGGGAAGCTAGGAAATCTGCTGCCACCCCCTCCCTAGAGAGCTGAGGATCCTTGATTTACAGTTAGAAGGGACCTGAGAATTCAGCCAGTGTGAGCATCTACAGCCCCCCCCCACATAGACATACTCACACATACAATCACACACACACACACACACACAGGCTCTCATACACAGTCACATACACTCACACACACAACCATAGCCTATACACACACTCATGTGCGCACACACACAGCCACAACCACATACACACTCACACTCACACACACACTCAAACTCACACCCACAGAGTCTCTTTTATAAGTGAGGAAACTAAAAACTGAGCAGCCCAAGATCACAAAGCTACTGAGAATCGAGATTCAAACTCTTGTGTTTCAGGTACTCCACCTTCAAATTTCTCTACCTCCCACTGCTGCTGGCAGCTTGATTTCTGTCTTGCCACAGAAATCAGTGGTCCTCGAGGCTTTCTTTCTCTTGGGGGATTTATAGTGCAAGATGCAAGAATCCACTTGAAAACCCAGGGCCAGTATTCTGCCATGGTACCCATCAGCAAAATGGGAATAATCATCACTACCTGCCAGGATTATTTCCAGGATTAAAGGATGAATTTGGAGCAAAGGAAGTTGCACCTGTAGGTGCAAATATGATTCAGTCCATCCCCTCCCCCCAGCTAGAATTCTCCATCCTGCCATCTCCCTAGAGTTCTTTGTGCCCCTCCTTTTCCCCTCCATCCCTTCTTGTGTCACACAGCTCAGTTTGCCGTGTATATTCTTTCCATCAAGCAGCTTGTGAGCTCCCTGAGGTCAGGAGATTCTCATCCAAAGCTCCGGGGGCAGTGCCTGGGACAGAGGATGTGCTAAGAACTGTTTGTTGAATTGAAATGATTTCAGTGAATCATAGCTGTAGAGAATGAATCTTGGAGACCGTCTCTGCCCTCCACCTCATTCTACAGTTGAAGAAAGGAGACCAAGAGGAAGAGGCCCTCCCCCACATCACTTGGCTTCTAATGGGCCTTGGAAACAAAACTCCTGGACTTAGGGCCAAGATCCAACTTAAGGATGCTCACACTGGCTGAATTCTCAGGTCCCTTCTAGCTGTAAGGAGAATCTGGCTGAATTTGTGTCTTTGGGTTCTGAATTCAGTATTCTTTTCCTTGGCTGCTGCCCCTCAAGTTGAACTGAGTTAAATTGAATTGAATTGCCAGAAATCCAGGAGCCAGGATTGGGCACCTAGAAAATTTTTGTTTGGATGCAGGTCATCAAATAAGAGATCCTTCTAAACTAGAGGAATCACAGGTCTGGACCAAAATCTTGAGATTGGCCTACTTACTGACCAAAGATTTTCCTCTCCACCTGCTTACCCTGGAAGGTATATTATCTCACTTAAGTGCAGCTTATGAGCATTTGCCACCTCTGATTTGGGTTTAAATTACAGAGGGAAAGATGGCTTCTGGTGGCAACCATTGAGTAAATGCCGGTAGCACAGAGCAAGACCGCAAGGCTCCAGGAGGCTTAAATTTCCCAGTGGACCAAGGATCTCCAAGGAATTCTTAAGCTAAAGGACATTGTGGGACCCAGAGATCTACAGTCTGACTTTCTAACCCCTCTTTTACTTCTTCATCCCAGGAAAGCTCTAGGTTGGCGTCTCCCCTGGGGAGGGGGAGAACAGCCTGGTTTCCATGGCTCAGGAGCTTATTCCTGAGTTAAACTGGGTAATATAATGAAGGATTTTCAGCACATGCAAATTAAGTAATTAGGAGCCTAACTACCTGTTCTCTGAGAGGGAGCAAAGGCCCACTTACATGTGCAAATTGAGAGACTCACAAATCCCAGCCCTTTGGAGATTTGGCCCCTGGGCTCTTTCCCCCCTAGCTGCTGGTGACATCAGTCAATTCACCTGCAGTCTGACTTTCTGAAACAAAATGGGAGCCATTAGAGTCCTTACTTTAATCTTGGGGAGGGGGGAGCAGTTAGGGGACTTCTCTCATTAATACATAGCTTCAATTCCTTTTTCTAAGGAAAGAATTTGACTCAATTCATTTCAGTTCAATGATTTTGTTAAAGTACCTGCGGAGTCCCAGGCACTGTGTACAATACTGGGAATACAAAGACAAGAGACAAACTGTCCCTTTCCTCAAGGAGCTTCCATTTTGGATGCAGTAGATAGAGCACCAGTCCTGAAATCAGGAGGACCTGAGTTCAAATCCAACCTCAGACACTTAATACTCCCTAGCTGTATGACCTGGGCAAGTCACATATCCCCAATTGCCTCAGCAAAAATAAATAAATAATTTTTTTAAAAAACTTCCATTTTAATGGGAGAGACAGCATATACATTTACTATAACTAATAGGATCATTCAATGGCCATCCAGTCCCATCCCCTCATTTTACAGATGAAGAAACTGGGGTTCAGTTTGTCTAAAGTCACACGTGAAGTAACCATCAAAAGCAAAATTTGAAGATGTGAATTCTTGTTGATTGACTGAATGACTGAGGTCTCACGATAGAGGGGAATGCTCTTTCCAATGTACCATTCATGCACATGCTGTACCCCAAAGAATATAAGATGCTTTGGAGTGTACTAGAAGGATCCCCAAAAGCTTCCTGTAGAGAGTGATATTCAGCTAGGTCTTAAAGAACACCAGAGATTCCAACGTTGGTGACAAAGAAAGGGCAAATTTTGGGCATGGGAGCAGTCAATGCTGAAGCAGAGAGACTGGAGATGAAATCTTCAGGGGAAGGGGAAACACACTGCCAATATGACTTTCCTTCCTTCCTTCCTTCCTTCCTTCCTTCCTTCCTTCTTTCCTTCCTTCCTTCCTTCCTTCCTTCCTTCCTTCCTTCCTTCCTCCTTCCTTCCTTCCTTCCTTCTTCTTCCTTCCTTCCTTCCTTCCTTCCTTCCTTCCTTCCTTCCTTCCTTCCTTCCTTTCCTGAGGCAATTGGGGTTAAGTGACTTGCCAGAATCACTCAGCTAGGAAGTGTTAAGTGCCTGACTTCTATCCACTGCACCACCTAGCTGCCCCCACACTGCCAGTATGGTGGGATGGTGGAGGAAACAGAGGGCAGAGATGTGTGAGCAAACTAGAAAGACAAGATGGAGGCAGATGGTGAAGACATTACATGTCCAACATAGGTAGCTATTGTTAATCCTAGAAGTAAAAGGGAAATCACTGGAATTTTTCTAACAGGAGACATAAACAATATTCTAATAGGAAGATAAAATGTGTGAAAGGCAATGCTGTGAAAGGTCAAAAATGTTCATATGTGAGGTGACCTGGTGAGCCAGGCAAATCACTCAAGAACAGGTTTGTGTTTCATTTATTAAGCACTTTCTCTGTTCCAGGAACTCTGCTAAGCTATGGGATCCAAAGAAAGGCAAAAAACCCAGCCTTCACCCATAAGGAAATTTTATACTGATGTTAGAGAGAAATAGGTTCAAACAAACAAACAACTGGATATATACAGACATGAACAATGGCTGCCTTTTAGGAAACTCTGCTATAAGAGGGATTCACTCACCTCTGAGGCAAGAAGATTCAGTTTCAAGTCCTGCCCTGCCACATGTTGCCTGTGTAGCACTGGAGAATTCTCTCCAATATGGAATACAAGTCCATCTGTATCTGTAAAGGGAATTCCAAATAGAGATGACATCACAAATCCAGCCCAAATAGTGGTTGGAGGGTGGGCAGGCATTTGTCAGAATGAAGATATAAACACACCCAGAAAGGGAATGGTCCCTGTTCTCCAGAAGCTTTCATTGGGGACCGAAGGAGCTACTGGTTCAACTCTCCATTGACCCCATGAAGGATTTCTTTTTCTTTTTTTTGGACACCAACAGCATTATTAATATTTTCTCCATCACTTTCTTAAGTTCAGACAACCCACAAAACAGTACAACAAGCCCGGATGTGGGGTTTTCTTGGTAGAGATTCTGGAGCAATTTGCTCATTTTCTTCTCCGGCTCGTTTTACAGATTGAAGAAACTGAGGCAAAACCAGGTTAAGTAACTTGCCCAGGATTACACCACTAGGAAGGGTCTGCTGCCAGATTTGAACCCAGGGAAATGAGTACACTCCATCCAGTATACCAGCTGGCTACCCCAACACAACAGCTAGCATTTATTAAGTGCCTACTATGTGCCAAGTGGGAGAATATTAACAAGGAGAGACCAGGTGAGGTCCATAGAAGCAGGAGAACCTGAAAGGGGTCTGAGCTAGAAATCCTATGATGCTCCCAGGAAGGAAGAATAAGTGCAGCGCTCTGGAGACCAGAGGTGGGAATGGCAATTAGCTGGGTTATAAAGTGTGTGAGAGGCGGTGACTTCTGGTGCCAAAAATGCCAATCTACACCCCCAGCCTCTCTTTCTAGCCTTGTTGTACAGTATGAGCTTGAAGGTTTGCAGAACTAGAAAGGGAGGCTGGAGTTGTTGTGGGTCTCTAATGAGAAACAGAAATTCGGAAATGATCCTGCAGGGAGTAGGAGGTACAGCAGACTGTATGTACCTGTAGAATCTGCCTCCCAGGCCGTACTGAGGCTCAGGTGAGATCATACCTGGCCAGAGCTTGACTGGATCAATGTCAGTTATTATTAATCGAACTTCATGCTGGAAATGTCCATTCTTGCCTCTGCCACTTCCTGTATGTGTGACTCTCACCTCTGGAGCCTCGTTTTTTCCTAGAAAGGGAGGAGGCTGCCTCCGATGACTTCTGGGGTCCTTGCTCACCAAAGCTCCTGCGCCTTTTACTGGCTCTCTAATTCCTGTTAGCTCGGGAGAGGATGATATAGACGCTGGCCACCGGCTGTGGGGAAGGAGCCAGGCGCGTGACAGGGACGTCCAAGAACAAACAGAAGCAGAAACTGAGTCTGAGATTTCCGTGTGAGGGAGATACTGAGAGAAGGAGAGAGTGAATAGAAGGCGCTTAAAGCTTCAAGCAAGGATAAACTTTCTTTCTGTGGCTGCCTTTTTGTCTCCAAGGATCCCAGCACTCAACTCAAGTTCAGATGCGCAAAAAGGGCAGCCTCCCGGTGACTGACTGGCAGGCACATCCGGGTCTTTCTCTGCAATGAGCCGTCGGGGCCGGTCTCCTCCCGGGGTAAGACCAGCCTGTAGGGCTCTCAATATTCAGGGACCGGCAAGTCAAGTAGCCCTTGCGGGAGACAAAGGCAGCTCCAGGGCCCGGAGGCAGAGGAGGCAGAGCCCGCGCGCGCTGAAGAGCCGCCGAGAAGGTGGAGAAAGGCCAAGGTCAAGCTCCTTCCCCTCCCCCGCGCCGGCTCCCCTCCCCCGCCCGCTGATTACTCCCGTGCTGGCAGCTGCACTCCCCCTGGCCTAGAAGCATCATCTCATCCAGAGGCCGCATAAATCCCCCCCAGGTAGTTCTCCAATCACCCAGCTGATCATTCAATTTATATACAGTATCAAGTGTTCTTTGTGCGCGCCGCTATTTCGGGCCCCGGCGGTCCTTGACACGGGGGGCGCCGGGCCCTGGGTGCGCCAGCCGCGGCTGCCGGAGTGACTGCGGGCTCTCAGAGCAATTGAAGTTCATCTCTCCCCATGACAGGCCCCGGCAGAAATGAAGGTTTAAAGACCTACCAATCAGTCCCCGGCTGGCCGCGACTCTCGGTCGTCACTGTGGAGGGGCGCGGAGGGGGAAGCGCTCGGGGGCCGGGTCCAGCTCTGCCTCTGACTGTATCCGGGCATCCCCCGCCTCCTTCCTGAGCCTCCATTCCAATTTCTACAAAATATCGACAGAATCATGTGCACCGCCTTCCCGGAGGGTTAGAGGGGTAGGCCTGCGTTGGGAAAGTTACAGTAAACGATAGTGAAGAAGACAAGAAAACTCCATCCTGGATTCAGCTCCCCATGGATATTTTCTTTCTTCCTTTTGGTGAGGTTGTTGGGGTTAGGTGACTTGCTCAGGGTCACATAACTAGGAAATATTAAGTGTCTTAAGCCACATTTGAACTCGGGGCCTCCTGACTTAAGGACTGGTGTCATCTAGCTGTTCCCAAACTGATATTTCAAAACACATATTTTACCATGTTCTTTGCTTACTCAAGAGCCCTCCATGGCTCCCTATTACCACTAAACCAAAATACAAAAACTTACATTGTCTCTATAGAGACAAAGTCTCATATGCTGTCTTCCTCATTATCTTGAAGGGAAAGGACAATTTTTTTTTTTGTCTTAGAAAAATAGAGTTTAGCCCAGTGCCTAATATGTAATAAAGGCTTAATCCCAGCTGGTTGACTACTTGAGCCACTCAGCTTTGCTTTTAGCAGCCAGCTTTGTAAATACTTTCTATTTATTCATCTTTACACATATTGTGGCCACCTCATCCCAGCCTACTCTCACCCTAGCAAAACTCTATTTGGATATGGCCAGCACCTGGGACAGTTCTTGCCAGAGGGCATATGCTTAGCTAACTTGTGTGTTCTACATACTGAGCATGAAATAAATGGCTTTGCTCTAAGAGACACATTATTTCTGCACTTAGTTCTGGGAAGAACTGAGTTCAAATCCTAGGCCACACTCTTATTAATTGTGTGACTCTGGGTAAGGCACTTAACCCCCTCGAGTATGTTTCTTCATCTGTTGTCTCATTCCTGGGGCAGTTAGATGGCAGAGTAGCTAGAGCATCGTACCTAGAGTTAGAAAAACTTGAGTTACTCTGACCTCAGAAACTTAATAACTGTGTGATCCTCAGCAAATCACTTACCCTCTGTTTGCCTCAGTTACCTCATCTATAAAATGGGGATTATATAACAGCACCCCTTTCCAGGATTGTTATGAGGATCAAATGAAACAGTATTTGTGAAATGCTAACTAAGCACAGTGCTGACACAGAGTGAGCACTATATATGTGCGTAATCTCTTCCCTTTCCCCCTCATCTGTAAGGCTCCTGCCAACATTATATCTCAGCTGTTAAGAGATCCTTCCATGGTTTCAGAGAAGATGGAGTACAAAAGGTTTTGAGGAGCAAATTCATAGATGTTATTAAGCCCTAGACCCAGAATCAGGAGACCTAGGTTCAAATGTCAACTTTGACCTTTGTTAGCTATGTGATTATGAATAAGTCACTGTCTCTTTGAGGCCCTATCTTTCTTCTCTATACAATAAGGAGGCTGGACTGTAAATATTTCTAAAGATTCCTAATCTAATTCTTTAATTTTTTCTCCTTCCTTTCCTCCCTCCCTCCCTCCCTCCCTCTCTCTCTCTCTCTCTCTCTCTCTCTCTCTCTCTTCATTTTTGGAACAATGTTAAATTCCACTTACGATTTATTCATCTGCTAAAAATTGGCCCAAAGACTTAGGTTCAACTTGACCCACTTTCTTCATTTGTGGCCTCATTCCTGAGGCAATTAGATGGCACAGTGAACAGTGTTGAATTTAGGATTGAATTCTAATCAATCCTCAGAAACTTAACAGCTGCATGATCCTCAGCAAATCACTTACAGCCCTCTGTGGAGTTGCTGGGCAATAGTCAGACTGGCCATGCTGACAGAGCATCTTTCCTCAAGCCCCAGAGATGTCATCCGCTTTTGGACAATGGTCATAAAATTGGGCATCTGAGGACCAGTTCACAAGAGACCTGAGTCATCTACTCTGAAGCCATCATTGTATAGACAAAACAGGGGTCTGTGGGGCAAGGTCAAGTTGTACCAAAACCACTTCTTAAGTTGAACCAAATTCCCCAGACACTCACTCCTCTTGGAGATGATGCCTGTTGGGGCCAACACCTTAACATTTCCCAAACTTTGGCCTTCAAACAGGGAATTTGTTCCTGAAAACTCATTTACCAAAGTCTTCATAATCTCTTTGTTTGCGGCATTGTTTCCTTCTCCCTTCCCAGAGATAAGTATTGGGCCCAACCAGGTTTCTTCAAATTTTAATGTTTTCTCTCTGAATTGGTCCTTTTCTCCAATAACAATTATTTGGGGACTATATGAATGTACCTTTGTGTACTACATGTCAATCCATCAGAACTGCATGTACTGATAATGATTTTTGACTCAAAAATATCTGGTGTCAGGTGAATCACTTCCATTTTGTTTATAGAAAACAAAAACACAAAACTGTACGAAGGAGGGAGTTGTACTGATCCTATGGGGGAGGAGAGTGATACTAACAAAGCCTGAATAAATGATAAATTTGGTTAGGAAATAAGAACTGCCATGTTTTCTCTTCTTCAAATCCTGCTAACTGATGGCTACAAGCCGTATCGTTATGGGCACATCATTTAACCTGCCCGAACCTGTTTCCTCATCTGCCAAGGAGAAATAATAAGACTCATGGTACCTACCTCATAGGATTATTGTTGTGGGACTCAAATGAGATAATCTTTTAAACCATAAAGGAGAAATGGGGGAGTTGTCGCAGGTAATGGGATTAATGGGCAAAGTGGGAGAGTCCGGAAGACCCCATGTTGCCTCTGACCCACACTTCCTGGATGTGTCATTCAATCTCTCCATGCTCTAAGAATCTCTCTGACAAGTCACAAGATAGTTGCTTGTGGTGGTGGTGATGATGATGTTCAATCATATGGGGTTTTCTTGGCAAAGACACTGCGGTGATTTGTCATTTCCTTCTCCAGTGGATCTTTTTTGTCAGGAAATCAGTTTCCCCAGGGTCTCATAGATAGGAAATAACTGAGGCTGGATCTGAACTCAGTTCTTCCTGATTCTAAACCCAGAGCTCAATCCCACGCCACCAGCCTCCTCCAGTTGCTAGGCCGCTGCTAATCTGCACTAAAAGAGAGAATTATTGATGTAATCACAGGTCTGGAACAAAAAAATACGCCATAGAAATATCTCTCATCATCACCATCACCATCATCATCATCATCATCATTGTCAGCAGCAGCAGCAGCAGCATTGTATCTAGTGTGTTTGTTTGTTTTTGGTTTACTCCTTTGTATTAGATGTTCCACCTTAAAAAACTTCAATGGCTTTTCTAAGACCAAACAGAGGACCATGTAAATAGCAGGGCTGGGATCAAAGTCAGATGCTCTGAATCAAATTCTCAATATAAGCGTTTCTCTATTCATAATGTAAGCTTTGAGCCCCAAGGCTCTAGTGATGGTTGGGTATGGGGGTGGGAGGGAGATAACATGTGCCCCGGGGTAAAACCCCATCATTCCTTTGGTCACCATTTCCCCTCGGGTGTGGAGACAGACAGCCTGGGATTCTGAGCCCAAGAGCATTGGGAATAGCCATGCTCCCAGCCCAGGGCCCTCATCCATCATCCCAAGAAGCTGCCTTGTGGAGATGTTGCTTTGGGACTGACTGTTCCTTCATAATCTACAGACTAATCTACTCAAGACCTGGGACAGAGAGTTCTGGCCACCAAACCCCTTTTCCAAGTGAGACATTTTAGCATCAGAAAATGTTATCATTTGGTTGGTGGAAATGAAATTAAAGAAGAGGCCTTGCCATCTACTTGCTGCTGCTGCTTCCTAAGGATCCCAGGGCATTTCTTTCTGGCTCCCTTCCATGTGACATTTCCCCCATTACCAGATGAGCTCCAGGAGAGCATAGACTATCTGAATCCAGAGCTTGGCTCAGTGCCTTGCATGTAATAAGTGTTTAATAAATGATCCCTCCCCTCCCCCCCCCACCACTCATTTATTCACTCTTGAAGCCAGGACTGTTTCTTTCCAATTCTTGTCTCCTAGAGGTGATGAAATTTGATGCATATGTGCGGTAGGGTGGACAGTGACTATCACATAGTAAGTGCTTAATGTATGTAAATGTATGTAGATATGCAAATATGCATACAGATCTATAGATGTAAAGTATTTTATAAGCTTTAAAGTATATTATATGTTAGCTGTGTCTATTATTACTATAAATAATACTCATTAGATTTCAGTCTCACCTGTGTCCTTCCCACCTACCCATTTGGTTTTTTCCATTAATCAGATAATTCTTTTCATTAATGTTTCAGTCTCTCCCTTTTTTTCTGTGCAGGGAGAGCAGGTGAGTGTAAAAGGGATGAAGAAGTGGGAAGGAAGCCCCAGACAGCCAGGTTGGAGGGGCCCCGGACTAAGTGGCTCCTCTATCTGCTGATGTACAAAGACAAGTGGTAACTGAGGAAAGTAGAGAAATGCCCCTCCAAAGGGCGAGGTTGACCCGCCACTTGACCCCTGAGTCAGAGACATAAATTCCTCTGTGGCTTCAAAGCAGCCAATTTTGGGGTTGAGTTTCACTGGAGGCAAAGGTCGGAGGCTATTGTCTGGCAGGTTGGGGCTGTTGGAGCGCTTCTGTCTCCCAGTTTCTACACGGCAGGTTCAGCATCCTCCAGCCTTTTTAGCAGAGGGCAGACTCTTGGTCCAGTTTCCAGCTGGTCTCACGCCACAGAGACTGGCAGTGGGCACCCCGAAGGGCCAAAAGGTACAGAATCCCTCGGAGGCTCCATGGGCCTTACTGTGGGCACTAAAGCTACAAAGAGACTCGGCCTCTTCATCTGCAATCCCTTCCAAAGCCCTCCCACCCCCCAACCCCTTCTGCCGGATGCTCGAGAAATTTTTACAGCCCCAGGCAATTTCCACCCTCCCTGCAAATCCCCTCAGCCTGATTGGCAAGCATTGCCCGTGCCAATTAGCTATTTTCTTTTTTTGGCAAAGCCCCAGGACAGAGGTTGGAGGATACAAAGGTTTGTCTGCATGGAAGTTTTTTGATCTTGGGGTTTTCGAAGGCATTTGAAGCATCACCTTAAATCCGTTTATATCCAGTCATCTCCTGGAAATTGCCATCATTAGCCTATCAGTCAAATGAGGGGGTTGGACTCAATGATCTCTAAGGAGTCCCAGGGAGGATTGTGTTCAGCTATGGCAAAGCACTTTTAGGAAGGACCTTGATGAACTGGAGGCCATCCAGAAGAGGAAAATCTAGATGGCAAAGGCCTCCAGTCCCAGGCTACTCCATCAATTAGCAAGCTTTTCTTAAACACCTAGTGTGTTCCAGGGACTGTGCTAACTTTTTACTTGTTTTGGAATAATGTTATTTTTCAAAATACACGCAAATATAGTTTTCCACATTCACCCTTGCAAAACTTTGAGTTCCAATTTTTTCTTCCTCACTCCCCGCTCCAGACAGCAAGAAATCCAATATAGATTAAACATGTGCAATTCTTCTAAACTTATTTCCACATTTATCATGCTGGCCAAGAAAAGTCAGATTAAAAGGGGGCAAATGAGAAAGAAAATAAAAGTAAGCAAACAACCAAAAGGTAAAAATAATGATCCACATTCAGTCCCCACAATCCTCTCCCTGGAGGCAGATGGCTCTCTCCATCACAAGATCACTGAAACTGGCCTGAATCACTTTGTTGAAAAAAGCCAAATCTATCATAGTTGCTCATTGTATAATCTTATTACTTTGCATAATGTTTTCTTGGTTCTGCTCACTTCACTCATTATCAGTTCATGTGATTCTCTCCAGGCCTCTCTGAAATCATAGTGCTGATAATTTCTTATAAAACAAAAATATTCCATCACATTCATATCCCATAACTTATTCAGCCATTCTCCAACTGATGAATATCCCTTCAGTTTCCAGTTCCTTGCCAATACAAAAAGGGCTGCCACAAACAGTTTTGCGCACATGGGTTCTGTCCCCTTTTTTATGATCTTTTTGGGAAACAGCCTCAGTAGAGCCACTGCTGAATCAAAGAATATGGACAATTGGAGAACTCTTTGGCCCTAATTTTTTACTTTTAAATGTGGACTAACCCTTGTGTTGCTTGGAGAGAACCCTTGAGTTGAAGGGAAAGGATGACAGTGTAATAGCTCTTCAAAGATGGGGAGGACTGACTTGGGGGGGGGGGAAAGAATGAAAGTTGTTCTCTTTGTTGTTAGAAACCAGATCTAAGAGTAATCAGTGGGAGAAGCAGAGAGAGAGAGAGAACTGCATTTCATTTTAAGGAAAACTCTCTAATGAAAAAAGCACTTCAAAGGTAGACTGGACTCCCCCTTCTTTTTCTATTGGATGAGCATTTGTGGGGGTGGTCAGAGTGGAAATTCGCTGCAGCTGGGAGTTGGTTACATGACCTCCCAGGTCCTTCCACCTTTGAGGTTCTGGGAACCTGGGAGTCTTTCTTCTCTAGAAGCAAAAGACCAGAGGGACCTCAGGCAGGTCAAATCAGCCAAGATAAGGGGAAGAGAGAGCAGAGCTGGGCAGATTCATTACTGGCAGATGCAGGTCCCCCAAACTTTGTAGTGCAGGGAACCAGATTCAAATGCAACTGGGGGAACAGAATAACAAAACAAAACAAAATAACAAAATAAACAAAATACAATATAAACAGATAATATTATTTTCTGATTTTTCTAAGTCAAGGTAGCCCACAGGGAGCCATTTCTATTAGTTGAATACCACTGGTCTGGACAAGGCTCACTTGTCAAATATTCTTAATCTCTAAAGAGCTATTTTGGAATCCAGAAGACTTGGATTCAAGCCCTACCTCTGAGCCATTTAAGTTTTCCAAGCCTCAGTTTCCTCATTTGAAAAATGGAGATAATGTACCCATCCCACAGGATGGCTGTCTGCCTCAAATAAATATTATGATGTTAAGTACCTTGGAAACATTAAGAGGATATAAAAGTCAATTGTTATTATGTCTCCAGGGTATGCATCTCCTCTGGTGTGAATATTTAAAACCATTTGAAATTACAACACAGCACAGAACTATACCACTATTCTATATCATATAAAAAGAATGCAATATCAGAAACATTTATTAAGCATCTATTGTGTGCCAGGCATTATGCTAAAATTTAAGATTATTGCTAAATGCTGTGATCCAATAGGTAGGGATCTGTGTCCAAGGGTTCCTTGTTGCCTTTGGAGAGATACACTAATTCTCTCTGTGTCTCTGTCTCTCTTTTTCTGTCTGTCTCTCACTCCTTTCTTCTCTCTTCCTTCTTCCCTTTCCCTCCCTCTCAATTCTGTTGTCCTCAGAATCCATATCTGTTCTGACACTTTTTCCTAACTTTTAATCAAGGGAACCAGCACTATACGTACACAGAGCCAGAACAGAGATAATCTTGAAAAAGAAAATTCAGAATTTTCATTCATTTTATGGATTTATACATATATGTATATACATATATATAAAGACAAGAGCTGAGCTTCTCCACTAGAATCTAAGCTCCTAAAAGACCTGAAATGTCATTAGGTCAAATGGCAGAGGACCAATTTTGTTCTGCACCTGCATCAACTTAAGCGCTCATTATTGCTGCTCATTAGTCACAGAAACTCTGTTATCACTAACCAACAGGCTGTTATCTGACAGCCAGCAATATTTGCAGCCATAGTATCTTGATCCTATGGGGCAGGATAACTTAGGTGAAAAAATATATCATTTTCAACTACATCACTCCCAAGACCAGGGGACTTTAGGATTATTGTTATATCTTTGCTAGAAGCTGCCCCAATCTTATTTATTCTTTTTGGGGGTAGATGCTATTATTATTCTTACTTTATAGCTAAGGAAACTAAGGCTCTGAAAGGTTAATTCCCCCAGAGTCACACAAAAAAATAAATGTCTGAAGCAAGATTTCAATATTAGCTGTTAGAACACGATTTCCAAAACTTTAAGAAAGGGAGGCCCCTCAGTAGCCTTGGGATTCTCAGATTCTTCTCCTTTTAAGGAATGTCATGTCTGAGTTACATCAATTTTGAAAAGCCCAGGTCAGCTGCCCTCAAATCAACCACACCATCTCTATTCCACCCTAAAAAAAGAATGTGGAACAGCTAGTTGACACAGTGGATAGAACACCAGCTCTGAAGACAGGAGGACCTGAGTTCAAATCTGACCTCAGATACTTAACATTTCCTAGCTGTGTGACTCTGAGCAAATCACTTGCTTCAGGAAAAAAAAAAAAAAAGATTGACTTTGTGGATTGTGTGTTAGATTGAGAGTCGGGAAGACCTGAATTCAAATCCTTCCTTAAACACTTATGCTTCTCTATTTCCTTATTTGCAAAATGGAGATAATAATAGTATCTATTTCCCAAGGCAGTCATGAAGATCAAATGATATACATATGCAAACTACTTTGGAAATCTAAAAATATATATAAATGCTAACTGTAATCATATATATTTTTTAAAAATGTACATAATGCTTGATTGCAGAGAAGGAGAAATCTTTTTCTTTTTTTAAATTAAAGCTTTTTATTTTTCAAAACATATGCATGGACTATTCTTCAACATTAGCCCTTGCAAATCCTTGTATTCCAATTTCCCCCTTTTCCCTCAGGCCCTCCCCTAGATGGCAAGTGGTCCAATATATATTAAACACGGTAGAAATATATATTAAGTCTAATATATGTATACATATTTATACAATTATGGTGCCACACCAAAAAAAAAAAAGAGAGAGAGAGAGAGAGAGAGAGAAGCAAAATAAAATGCAAGCAAACAACAAAGAGTGAAAACGCTATGTTATAAAGGAGAAATCTGCCAGCTGAAGGTACGGGTACCTGCTGGTTTCAAACTTTGGAAGAGATCTTTTTAAACCCTTTTTGACTGATTTCAGTGTTTTAATACAGAGAATATAGCTCAGAACAGAACAACCAGGGAATGAGCCGAGTGCCCTACATTAGGCTGGCTTTTCACAAGCTACCCCCGGGGAAGGGGCCAAAGACCAGGAAGGGCACCTACTGTGCTTCTCCTTTTCAGCTGAGTTGGACGTGGCCACAGCAACAGGGCTGAATCACGGTTCTGTTCCAGGAACCTGGAACTTTGCATCAGAATGGCAGGAGGTTCACAGAGGAAAACTTCCGAGTGGGGGATTTCAATGGGGAACAGGAGGGGGAGGGCCTGAATTTCTATTAAAGTCGTATTATAAGTTCAGCAGCTCCCTCTGAATGCCCCTAATGGCAAGCCTGGCAGCAGTCACTGGAAAGCTCCTGAATGCATCCCTTTCCATGGTACCTGTAAACCACTCGGCGTCGGGTGACAGGTTAAGTGTACACTGTACACAGCCAGCCAACAGCCCTCTTTGTAACACCGGGGGCAATCTTACCAGTTGGAGCAGCATTCTTATTAGTTTAAGCCGTCTCCATTGTCTTCTAAACACCATAATTAGAAGATGAAAAGGTTTGCTGCAACCCAACTCGCTAAGGTCTCATTATGAACCAAATATTCCATTGTTACTCCACAAGTGACCCTATGTAGACCAACAGGAGAAAGGCATCCCGCTCAATTATGTCTGTGTGCACGGTGGAAATCAAGGCTTTCTTTCAGGCTTGGGGAGGACCCTCGAAAGTTTGAGTTCCTCCAGCATAATTACGCCCTCGCTGCCTCCTTTGTCTCCTTCTGGGATTCTTTTGGTCATTCGACAGCAAAGGGGGAAAAAGAAAATTTATCTAGGAGAAAGAGGGGCTGGATTCCTTTTATCCCCTAAGAGCGCTGCTTTGTGGGTGAGTGGAGCTCCTTGGCTTGGACATGGAATCGTTAGATTGGTTTGAAAACAGAAAGAGAAAAAAATAGGATTTGGGGAGCTAGGAGATCCAGAAAATCTCTCCCCGATCCATACAATAAAAGCCTGAAATTACAAAATAAGAGTCTTTTGTTGTTGTTGTTGTTAAGAACTGCCTTCCTGCTTTGTGGAGAAGGAAAATCTCAGATATGTGATGGCAAGGCCCACAATCAAATGTCATTACATATTGCTTCCCATCATGGCTTGAAGGACCCGGGTCATGTTCTCTTGCTGTCCCTAGAGAGGTAGAAAAAAAATTGGTCCCCTACCCTGGAGAATTGTTTACCCAGATACAGAGAGCTAGGACCCATTCTGCCATATGGGAGTATCACCTAAGTTACACAGTGCAAGGAGTTGTAACTCTCTCCTGCAGATCAAGGGAGATAGAATTCAAGACCTACGAGAGTGCAAGAGCTTTTATCTGTGCCCTTGGTTGATGGCATAAATCCATGGTTGATGGTTGATCGTGGCATAAGTCTAGCCCTTCTAGGATTAAGATGTTTGGTGAACAGATCTATGAAGCTGACATCTCTCAGATACTATTTATAATGGCTTTGCCCCAAGAACAGAAGATAAGCTCTAACTCTGTTTTGTCCAGAGACTGAGAGCCTGCAGCATCCCAGTTGGCATCCCATCACTACCATCCTTCTGGTAGGGTAAGGACATGTCAACAGGAACCTCCTGCTGCTGACCTGTGCCAGCATAGGCTTTCTTCTCCTTTGGGCTTAACGTCCAACATGGTGGCCCTCTCAAAGCTCCTCTCTCCCCTGTAGGAACACCTTTCCCAGCCAGCGTTAGCACTCCCGCTTCTGCCATGGCTGGGGTAAGGGGTGTACGGCTGCTGCCTCCACTGGTCACACCTGGGCTGAGCATCTCTCTTCCCATCACCCAGCCATATGCACAAGCTAAAAGCTCCCGTACCACGGCCAAGCTCTTTAGGGAAATGAGATGTTTTCATGTTGACATAAGCTTATTAATTCCTGTCAAACTACCAAGACTCCAGGAGGGGTCATGTTGGAAGTCACTCCAGGTCACAAGTTTAGGATTGCCAGGCAGAGCCAATGTTTGTTCCTTATATGGCCTAAAGTTGTTTGTCCAGGGCAAAATCTGGCCTGTGTTCAGGCCATTCAAGTTTACTTTCTAACACAGAACAGGTATTCTTTGCCATTTTTCTGTCAAAAACCTCTTTGGCAAACTGGGGAAACTTGGAAACCCTTTCTTGGAGTCATGTCTTAAGCGTATAAGATTACAAGGAAATTGATTCTATGGAAATCCAAGCAATACTTTTTAAAGTTCCAATCTCTTGATTTTTTCCTCAATCCTTATCCTTTTGGACCTTTCAGTCCATCTCCATCTTCTCAATACTGTCTTCCCTGTAACTTTGGAGGACACTGCTTTTTCCTGGTCTTCTTTCTTGGTATAAGGACTTCTGACTTCTCTTCCTCAAATCTTCATCCAAGTCACTCCTATTCATCTCTAGTGAACCTCAAGGCTCCATTGTAGTCCCTCTTCTCTTTTAATGCTACCATTTCACTTAGTGACCTCACCAGCTCTCAGAGATTCAATGAACTCCCCCCCCCCCATGTAATTAGGCTTAAATGACTTGCCCAAGGTCTCACAGTTAGGAAGTGTTATGTGTCTGAGGTCAGATTTGAGTGCAGGTCTTCCTGACTTCCTGGAGGTCTACTTCTCCAGCGCTGACCTCTCTCCAGAACTTCACTCTCATATCTCAAAGTGCCAACTGAACTTGAACTAGATGTTTTAAAGACATTTTAAACTCAGTTTGTCCAAAATTGAACTTGTTTTCTTCCCATTCCGACCCCAAGCCCTACTTTCTTCCTAACTTTTCTATGACTGTGAGGTTAGAATCCTTAGCAACCTAAGTGTCATCCTCAACTCCTTCCTGTCTCTTATCTCCCACAACAAATGTGCTGCCAAGTCTTGTAAGTTTATCTTTGGCACATCTCTCATATATTTATCCCCCTTCTTTCCTCAGGGTGCTGCCACTACATGAGGGTAGGTCCTTGTTCCTCTATACCTGGATTATTTCAATGGCCTTATTGGTTTATTCTCCTTCCCTATGCCCAAACCTATCCTCTCAGATGCCAAACTAATCTCATCTGACTATGTTATCCTCCCACTCCATAACCTACTGTGGCTCCCTATCACCTCTAGTTTCAAATATAAAATCTTGTGTTTGAGGTCCAAAGTCCTTCATAATCTGACCTCCTCCTGTCTTTCAAATTTGACATCTTACTCTGTCCTATCTCTCTACCAAACTCTGTGACTCTGAGCCACTCATCTCCTTGCTCTCCTCCTACAATACTTCATCACCCCACTATGCATTTTCTCTGGCTTCCCCCCAAGCCTGGAAGGCTACCTCTCTCCTATCTCCTTCTCCAATCTCCCCGACTTCTTTCAAGTCTCAGCTAAAACCTCACTTTCTGATTCTCCATAATACCACTGCTTTCCCTCTGAGGTTCTCTCCAATTTATCTTCCATATATTTATTTGTGCACAGTTATTTTCCCATTGTCTCCCCCACTAGACTGTGAGCTCCTTGATAGGCGTATCTGTGCCTGGCACATAATATAGACTATAAAGGCTTTGTTGGCTAACTGGATGAACCCAGGATGATATGCCTTGAGGTGGTATAAAGGGCAGAGCTTTGGATTTGGAATCAGGAAGCTCTGGATTTAAATTCTGCCTTAGATATTTAGCAAATGTGTGATCCTGTGGAAGTCACTTAAATTATCTGTGCCTCAGTTTCCTCACCTGAAAAATAAGGAGGGTGACTAATGTGGAACAGTAGAAAAAAATGATGGCATGTGACTCTCAAGGTACACATTCAAATCCCAGCTCTTCCATATGCTACCTGTGTGAACCTGAGCTTCTCAAAGCCTAAGTTTCCTTATCCATAAAATGGAGGAATTGAACTGGTTGACCACAAAATATAGGATCTCTGATTTATGCCTTACCACAAGCTTTTATATTCAGATCCTTTTATCCAGTGGGAAGGGGAAATGGAAATATCTCATATTAATGGAATACCTCCATAATAACAAACCTGGTAGGGAATTAAGATATTTTAGAGATTAAAAAACTGAGTTTCGGAAAAGTTAATTGAGTTACCCCAGAGTTTCAACAGAGATCAATTCAAGTCCAGGATTCCAAGCCCACCACTGCTTAAGTAGAACACATGCAGAGTAAAGGGGTTGGGGATCAAGGTAGAGAAAACTTTCATGGATAGAAGGAAGAAGAGAAAGAAGGAAGAACTACCCCAAAAGGAAGTTGAATGGGCTTTTCCTTTGTTTTTCAGTCATGTCCAATTCTCCATGACCCCCTTTGGGGTTTTCTTGGCAGATATTACAGTGGTTTTGCCATTTCCTTTTCTAGCTCATTTTATAGTTGAGGAAACTGAGGCAAATAGAATGAAGTCACTTGCCCAGGATCACCCAGTTAGTAAGTGTCTGAGGTCCTCCAGACTCCAGGCCCAGGACTCTACTGTGTCACTTAGCTGTCCACAATTTTTTTTTTACTTCCAGGACTACCCTGATTGTGTACAAGATAGACAGCAGCACTTCCTAATAGACCATGACATCCCCTACTATAGATGCCGCCCCTCTGTTCATTAACTCCAATTTATCCTGCCTACACCTTGTATGTACATAGTTGTTTGTATGTAGTCTGCCTCCCTCCCTCTACATTTCCCCATCAGACTCGAGCTCTTTGAGCACAGGAATTGTCTTCTCTTTTTCATTGTATCAATAGCTCTCCTCACAGTTCCTGATATGCAGTAGTCATTTATTAAATGTTTGTTGACTATCGCTAGCCAGTTGACTTTGGGGGATCTTGAGAAGAATGGGAGGAAATCTTGAAAACTGTCAGATTTTCCAATGCCAACCTAGGCAGCTTCTAGCACTTTTGACACGGTGAAGAAATACTGCACCTCCTGGAGAGGAATGGTACAAAGAGAGGAAAGACTGATGTGTGAAGTCAGAGAACTCCATGGAGTAATTAGCTGATCACCCTGAATTTTGTGAAGATGTGACTACTTTAGCACAATGTCAGGCACATAGTAGGCGCTTAATCAATATTGATTGATTGATGACTTGATGTAGATAATATCCTTGCCTGACAGGGCCATTTTTCAGAGCTTAAGATTATACAAGAAAAATGGCAAATTAAGAAAGGTCTGCTATTTATTTCCCCCATTGTGTTTGGTTTTAGATGAAAATGAGAGATGGTGTGGCTGTAAAAAAACGATCTTTGGTATGGCTACAGGCAACTCTAGAGCTATTTACTTCTTCTTATCCCCAAAGTTAAGTGGTTGGTGATAGTTAAAACAACATTTGATCATTCCAGCTCTAGCTCTAGGAGCCCACAAGCAGAGCTCTTTCAGTTAGAATCCACTTCTAACCACCCTCTCCAGCCTTACCTCAGGAACTCATTCATCATCACTGAAACTTTCTACACTCTCCCTTTAACATATTTTTAACAGAGCTGTGGTTCTCCCGATTCTCTTCCGCTTTTCATTTTTATATATGGTCCCAAAATTATCGTGTATTGATGCTGAATATATTTTATATTTATTTACTTTACATACAATTTTCTCCTAATTGAATTTAAGCTTCATGAGGGCAGAGACTGTATTTTTGCATCCCCAGCATCTAGCAAAGTCTCCAGCAGATAGTACATACTAAGCAAATTCCTATGGATGTAGAACATATGTCAAATTAATTACGTTCTCAATGGGGAGAGATGTGGGGGGAGGGGAGAGAATTTGGAAGACAAAATCTGGAGGGGGGAGGTAAAAATATTTGTACATGTAATTGAAAAAATAAAATATTGAGTAAGATTTTTAAATAAAATAGGTCACTAAAAATTCTTATTGAATGAATGAATGGATGGATGGATGGATGGATAGATGATGGATGGGTGGATGGATGGATGGATGTCTAACACAATGAGTATGCTCCCCATTTTAATTATGTCTTCCATGGTAGTGAGCAGGTGGTTTTTATATATCTTTTCTTAAGTACAACTTCATGCCTTATTAAACTTTGACCAAAAGCTCCAAATAAATCCAAACCATCTTCTTCCCAGAGTCTCTTAAGGGGGTTGTTAAATTTCAGAAATTTTCCGGATACCTCCCCACTGGCCAAATTCACTTTCCAAAAGCCCGCATGGATTGTTGTGAAAAGTTTATCCAAATACTCTATCCATCGCTCACAAAATCCCCGTCAAAGGTAGTTGACAATAAGAGCACCAGGGTCTTCGTGCTTTCAAACATAGACCATCAGAATCAGACAAATGACCAGAGGGAACAATGGTGCCCACAGAACAGGTCCCTTCATAGGTTCCATTTTTGCCATTCACGTTGGCTGGCTTTTGAATGGTCGTGGTGCAGATGGGCCATCTCCTGTCCAATAGCCAAGGACAAAGCAAACAGATGGCTAAAGAATAAGTGTGTGTGGACGTATGTTGGGGAGGGTGGAGAAGCTGGGCCAGGGAGCTAAGGGAGGGAGAGCAGCAACGGAGAGGAGAGGGAATAACCTAAAGCTGGAAGAAAGTGGAAAGGCCCCTCCACTTGCCCACGTGCAAAACTCCCACACCAGAAAAGTTTGTGGGTCTGTGCTTACAAACAGAGCTTTGGATTGGATTCCATCTTTAAAATAATTATCCCAATAAACTGGCCAGCTGAGAGGAGAAGCATATATTGACTTTCTGTTTACCCAGAAGAAGTTCACCGGGCTAAAACAGCCTCTTTCTCCCTTTACAATGGCCGGCTTCTAATAGCAGCTCCTGGCTGCTCCGAAATACAGGACTCAGAGGTTGATAATCATCTTTTAGTTCAGGTTATTGCATGCAATTTTTCACATTCATTCAGCTTTCTTCATACAGCTCTTAGTAAAGTAACTCCCTTAACAATAAAAGCTTTTATGGGGGCCCATTACACTGGAGAACTAACCACTCCTAGGGTTTTTTTTTTTTCTTTTTGGTGTGTGGAGGCTTTTTTTTTATTGGCTTCTTGGAATATTTATAGCTGTCTTTGTTCTCCCTGCAAGCCTATACACTACATGAAAAGCGGGGTGTTGTCTAGCTGGGAAGGACCAGTAAGTGGATCTGGGTATTGAGGAGTAAAAGAAATCCCAAATATCCAACCATTTAAAAATGGTTTTCTTTTGTCCACGTCAGTGTTTTTTCTCCATTTCCCCAGTGGTCAGTGCCAGGCCAGTTTCTACCATGAGATGAAGGAAGGAAAAGTTCGGGCTGCGTCAGCTTCCCGATAAACTGGTTCTGCCTTTCTGGGGACAGCTGAATGAGGCTCTGGAACAAAAGGAGAATCCACTGGCATGAAAGGAAGGGATTAAACAGCTAGGTGAAGGGTTGCACAGAAACCAACTTATGTAAGCCAAAGAAACCCGCACTTCCACATGACTCAAAGCTGGGGAGAGGGGGCTGAGGGACGGTTTCCTTGGGCCTTGCTCACTGGGCACCGGGGCTGGAGGGAAGACAAGGGCTCTGAGCTGCCTTTCCGAATTTCAGCCCTGAGATTTCCCCAGTGGAGGGATGGAAGCTCCTTCCAGTGAGAGTCAGAAGGCCTGGGCTCCATTTCTGTCACTGCTACTCTCTACCCACAGGAGCTGGAGCAAGTATTTTAATCTCCCTGGGTCTCATTTTCCTTATCCAGGCAAAGTATAGATCAGGCTAGTTGGCCACTAAAATTCCTTTTTAGTCTAAAAACTGAAGTCTCGGGGAAGTTCAGGCTCAGCCTCCCAGATTCCTGCTATTCATTTAATCCTAGCTTTTGGTAAAAAAGGCATTCATCGTGGAGCCGCTAATTGGTGTAGTGGATAGAGCACCAGCCTGAAGTCAGGAGGACTTGAATTCAAATCTGGCCTCAGACACTTAATACTTCCTGGCTGTGTGATCCTGGGCAAGTCACTTAACCCCAATTGCCTCAGCAAAAAATAAAAAGAGATGTTCATCTAGCAACCTGCTTCAAAAAGAATGTAGGAGTTAAGAATCGGCCCCAAAACAGAGCATATGAATGCATCATTTTGTTTATTCACCAGATATACTTTCCTTGCATAGCTTGGTGGTACAGTGGATAAAATGCTGGGCCTGGATTCTGGAGAACCCGGATTCAAATCCAACCTCAGACATTTAGTAGAGCCTGGACGAGTCACTTCATCTTGTTTACCTCAGTTTCCCCAGCTATAAAAAGAGCTGGAGAAGATACTCCAGTATCTTTGCTGAGAAAACCCCAAATGGGATCATAAAAAATGAGATGTGACTGAAAATGATTGAAAACAGTAAACAAATTCTCCTATTTTGATCCATTATTTTACTTTCAAAAAGAATGTCCTTTGTCTTTTCTGCCATGCAGACTTTAAATCAGGGGTCCTCAAACTATGGCCCGCGGGCCAGATGCTGAGGATGATATTCCCCTTACCCAGGGCTATGAAGTTTCTTTATTTAAAATCAAGTTTTTGTTTTTGCTGTAGTCCAGCCCTCCAACAGTCTGCGAGACAGTGAACTGGCCCCCTATTTAAAAAGTTTGCAAACCCCTGCTTTAAATGCTCTTAGAAGCCCTGGAAGCTCTGGGATAGAGTTTTGAGTCATGTGGTACCATTGCCTCATATTGAGCCCAGTGGGGTGAGTGACTTTGTGCATTTCTAGGTACATTTCTAACCTTATAGGCTGTTGGGATAGGACTGTCCCTTTCTTCACTTGGGATCCTCTTGGTACATTGATGGCCTCGGTCTCCCCAAGCATCCCTGGGAATGTTTCTGTTTTATACAACTCACCTGTTCCATCTTCAGCCCTAATTAAAGCTACCCGATTCCCTTATTGCAATTGATAAACCCTAATGCTTCCCCACAAGCTGTGATGTTGTGGAACTTGATCCCACTGGGATATTCTTTGGGCTTATGACATGATGAGGCTCTGGGATGATGGGTTTCTTGAAAACTTGCATTATGTGAAATTCTACTGAATCCATCCCCACAGTCATCCTTTGGGCCACTTCAGCAGAGAGTCAGTCCCAAGCTACCCTTGTCAACCTCACCATTGATGGACGGTCTGTGTTCCTACATACCCCAGAATTTAAGGACTCCCGGGACCTTGCCCACATAGCTCACAACACACATGCTGTTGCTCTGGGTCCTTCACCAAAGAGACAGCTTGACCTGGCTTGTGAGTGAACATTAATCCCCATATTTACTTAACTGTGTGATCCTGACATGCTACTGAACCTGTCTGTTCCTCAGTTCCCCCATTTTGATGATTTCTAAGGTCTTTTCCAGCTTTCCACCTGTTTTCCTACAGCCCCTTGTTTGCCTCAACCCTGACACCTAAGAAACATGAGTTGGAAGGGAGGGTCTTATGTCCCGGAAGGTTCCAAGCTAGGATCTGGAGCTTTCTGGCTCCACATTTAAAACTCTTCTTTATTCCTCTGCCGTGATATGCCCAAAACAGGCCCAGAGCAAATAAACACAAATATAAGAGGTAAGATTTAAGTGGCATCTAACTGATGCACAGGGACGCACCCAAGGGTAACAGGAACAGGTGGATGGGATGGGGAATGGCAAGGATAGAGAGGGGATAATGGACAAGGTAAAACCTGGAGATGACAAAGATGGCTGCTTGGCTGGAGCCAGTCTCCTCCTTGGTGACTGCTCCTTAGGTTCCCTCCTTCACAGCTCATCTTAGTGTCAGCTCCTCCAAGGGACCTTCCCTTTTCTGGATTCGTGGGGGCTCTCCTGGGCCTTCCCACTTCCCTGGATGTTCCCTTGTTAATGCCTGGATTGTACCCAGTAGAATGTCAGCCCCTCCGGGGAGGACACTGAGGCATTTTTGTCTGGATCTTCAGCATTCAGAAGAGCTTCTGGCGCATAGTAGGCCTTTGATGCATTTTGGTGGAACTGAATGGGATTCTAGACTGTGCTGATTGTTGAGTTGGTATGTGGTTGTGTCTTGACACAGGGACAGTGGCCATACCTGGGGTTTCATTGGGGAAAGGATCTTTTTTTTGGGGGGGGGGGTAATTCCCTCCACCAATCCAGGCAGACGGGTACATCCTTTCCAATTTTGACTCTGAAACCAGAAGCCTGAGAGTTGAGGGACTGGGTCAGGCTCAAGCATCCGATGGGTGTCAGAGACAGGGCCTGAAGCCGCTTGCTTCCTGATTTAGGGCCATCCCTCTCTCCCTCCTACAACACCCTTCTCATAGGCATGACTAAGAGTGATAGCAGGGCCAGGCAAATTCACAGATACAAGGACGTGGGTGGTGAGGGACCGTCCCCCTTTCCCTGGAGCCTTCATAAAAGGGAGTAATGATAACATCTACCTCACAGAGTTATTTTGAGAATAAAATGAGGTCTATAAAGTACTTTAACCTTTTTCAAAGCTCTATAGAAACGCGAGCTCTGTTTATTCTGATTACCCAAACCCTCTATGTGCCCACAAAGCACTCTGAACGATGGAAACTTTCTTAGATTATTGACTTGAAAACTGGCAAAGAAAATAGAACTGAAAAGATAAGAAGTGAGTGCGATTAAACAACTCAAAAGGCACTTAGGGTTGGGGTTAGAGGTAGAGGTGAGGGCTAGTCCCTGTGCTGGGTGCTAGGGAGACTGGGAAGAAGAAAACAGAACTATATCTGCCCTCAGGGAGCTTCCAAACTGGGGATGGAGGGGAAAGTATAAATGCAAAATGAGTCGTTTGAAGAGGGAGAAGGAATGGGCAAGAGCCCAGGGGAACAACCTCCTGGATATGGCACCTAAACTGAATCTTGAGGGGTCCCAGAGGCAGTGGGGGAGGGAAAGAATCCACAAATGGACTGGAAGGCATCTGCCTTCAAACTCTACGCTGCTGAAAATGTCAAGACTTTAGAAGTGCTTCAAGCATTGCCTAAGTCGTTCTCCCACCACCTCTGTCACCTCTGGAAAACTCTACATCCTCAAGCCTCAGTTTCCTCATTTGTTAAACAAGGGGGGATGGACCAAATCACTCTGAGGTTCATTCATTAATTGGTGAAATGGAATATATGAACCTTGAAATTGGGTAGTAAGTAATGTACAAAATCAGAGAACAGGTTTAAATCCTGTTCCCCATCCTAAATAACTGGATGCAGTCATTTCATTTTCTCAAACCTCAGTTTCTTCATTTGTAAAACAAGAGGTGTGGCCTGCTTCTGACTGAGACCACTGATCAACTAAGCTTTATCTACTACATGGACATCCATGATAGTCTCAGGTGTAATGACTAGAAATCTATTTTTAATTTAGTTCATTTTTTAAAAAAGCATTTATTAAGCCCCTACTGTTTATCCAGCACTGGGTTAAGTGAAAAATCTCTCCTCTTGAGGAGCTCATGTTCAAATTTTACTGTGTGCTTAGATTATACCTTTGAGATTTAGAAGGGCCAAGGTCATCTGCCCAATTAAACCATCTGATTTGATGAAATTAGAAGCCTTCGATGCTCCCACTGCTATCCATTAGTACCAGACAGGTGTCATGGAAGTGATTTTATTTTCATGGTAAATACCTGTGTGCTCAATAATTCATCCAATTCCAGGAGGTGCTGGGAGTTGGGCAACGTGGGGCAAACTCGTCACTCTGTCTTTGCAGGGATTTGTCTAAATAAAGAAGAAAGATTCTTCTGTCTCTGGTATGATATCTCTCATAAGGAATGTTTGCTAAGTTGCTGGACTCAATGGAAGGGATCTTTACAATTATCTAAGTTTTGTTTTGTAAAAGGAGAAACTGAGGCCCAAAAAGATTCAGAAATGATCACTCCCAAGAAGATTCAGAAATGATCACTCTGAGTTCTTCTCTGCTCAAATGTACAAAGTGATCTCTCCAAATCACCCTCTGTGAGGCAGTATAGTGCTGGAGAAAAGACAAAGGTGAGCAAGGCGCAGTCTAGCTCCCATCAATGAGCCTGTGCTATCATAGGGCAAGAACACAGTTGGACTCAGAAGTGTATGTTTAGGAAGATGTAATATGATGTAAGATTTCAAAGAAGAAAATGAGAGACAAAGAAAAACAGAGACAGAGAGGGGGGGAGAGAGAGAGAGACAGACTGACAAAGACAGAGAGACAGAGACAGAGATTACCTTTGGGCAGCTTAAGGAACAAGATCACGGAAAACAAAGAAGGCTTCTTGACAGAGGTAGCTTTGGAACTCCATCAGCACCTTCCTCATGTGATACAAGACATTATAGCCAGGAAAAGCCAGAGTGCTGATCTTGGAATAGAGAAGTCCTGGGTTCAAATCCAGACCTGAGGCCAGACAGACACTTAACATCTCAAGTAACTCCCTCAGTTTTTTCTGCTAAATAATAATTTTTTTTTTTTTTTGTCCATGTTGGTAGAGAAAAGTCCCATCTTGGAATTTGTTCAGTCGTTTCAATCATGTCTGACTCTGTGATCCCTTTTGGCAAAGGTACTGGAGGGGTTTGCCATTTCCAACTCCAGCTTACTTGACCAATGAGGAAACTGAGGCAGAGTAAAGTGACTTGCCCAGGATCACACAGCTAATATGCGCAGGAGGTCAGATTTGAACTCATGAAGATGAATCTTCCTAAGTCCTGCCTATTCACTGTACCACATAGCTGACCCCACATCAAGAGCAAACTACATTAACTATGTCATATGAAAGGGGAGATGGGAATAAGTATTTATATAGCTCCTAATGTGTACAGGCACTGCGCTAAGAGCTTTCCCATTAAGATCTCATTTGATCCTCACAGCAATGTGAGAAGCAGGTACTGTTATTATCCTTAGTTTACTAGCAAGGAAGCTCAGGAGTAAGAGGCTAAGTTGTTTACCCGGTATCACACAGCTGGGAAGTATCTGCAGCTGGATTTGACTTGATCTGAGGCTCAGTGTTCTAAACACTCATACGCTCCATGGTTCATAGATTTGTCCCATATTTTTTGGACCAAACCCGAGGTGATGGGTATAGAGAATTACCACTAAGGAACCCCCCCACCCCTTGCTGCTGATCAACACGTGCCCTGCAATTACTAATTGAACTGAGTTGCCTGGAGCAGAGTTTAAGTTCCAGAGTCACCTTGGATCAGAGGAGGACTTGGGACCCCGAGGTAATTGACCTAGAGCAAGACCCTGTGCTGACATCGAAAATGGGTGCTAAGCTGGATGCAGGTCTGGTGGGGCAGGTTTGGTGGCGAGGGGCAGAGTCATTGCAGGTGCTCTCGCTTCACATTGCATGCTGGCCTTTCTTATTTGTACTTTTGATCGGGGCAGCCCTTCTTCAGGAAGCCATTGTGACAGACAGAGGCAGCAGCAGGGGGGCCTCCTCAGCTTCCTCTGCTTCTGGCCGGCTTTTGGAACCCAATGCATTGTGGAGCTAAAGGGACAAAACCCCCCTGACTTTAATTTGGTCACCTGTATTCCAGAGGCACTGGGACATCATTTAGTTTAAGTAGGTGGGTCCTGTAAGTAGGTGGAGATGATATCCTGGGACTGAGGGGTGGTTTTTGCCCCCATAAAACCAACATTCTCTTCTTCAATCAATTTGCCACGAATTTGTGTGTGGCTACTGTGCGCCGAGTTCTAGCTAAGGGAAGATCCACATGAGACTTTCAGAAGTTCATGGGATCGGGCATTTACACTTGGAAAAGAACCAGAGAGGACGTGTCTGACCCCTTGATTTTACAGATGAGAAATGGAGGCCCAGAAAGTTCACCCCGACAATGGGTGCTTGAGGCAGGATTCAGACCCAGTGTCCTTGGGTGCACAGCATTGTCCCGAGTACATTCAGGACATGGACAACGTGAATACTAAATGATTGGGGGAAAGAGGTTCCAATAACCTAAAATCAGGATGACTCTGGGAGGAGCTCCCCCAGTCCTGGGAGTTAAAAGTTCCTAAAGGTAGGAATAAGAAGGGGGGGCACTGCAGGAATAGAGGACAGCTCGAAAGCATAGAGGTGAGAGATGATGTTTGAAACAACTAGCAGACCCAGTAGAGCAGGGGTCCTCAAACTACAGACCCGGCCAGATGCGGTAGCTGAGGACGTTTATCCCCTTCACCCAGGGCTATGAAGTGTCTTTCTTTAAAGGCCCACAAAACAAAGTTTTTGTTTTTACTATCATCTGGCCCTCCAACAGTCTGAGGGACAGTGAACTGGCCCCCTATTTAAAAAGTCTGAGGACCCCTGCAGTAGAGGGTGGGAATAGGAACATTATACAATCAGCCTGAAGAAGGAGGCTGGTATCAGACTGCCAGGGGTTGTTAATGCCTCCAGAAAGGTTGGTATTTTAACCTAGAGCTGACAGGAAGCAAATAGAGGAATCACACGGTCAGAGGCTTGGAGGCAGAGAGTGGAGGCAAGGAGAGCCACTGGGAGGCTATGGAGAGGGAGAACCAGACCTGGACCAGAGGAGGAGGAGACACTGACTGACTAAGCGACATAGTGGAACCCGAGACAGGGTTCAGGTTTCCGCTCCTGCTGTCTCTGTGGTCTCAGAGCTGTTTCCCTCCTTTGAAAAGGGAACAGATCCCACCTGGAGGCCCACGTAGCTCCCCATCTAGGCCCCCACAGGACGGTAGCACGGTGGCTCGGGAGACAAGAGGCTGCGTGGGGCAGCGTGGGAGAAGGGCCCGTCTCAGGCTCGGGGAGGAGCCCCGAGGAGCAGCTGGCTCTGCGAGGGAGAAACCCGGAGGTGGGCCCGGCCTGATTCCCCCGACTCCCCCAGCTAATAAAGAGTTAAAGAGCCGAGTGTGGTCTTTTATTAAAAGAGAGCGAGGAGAGATGAGTGTTTCAAAGGTGCCGGAGAGGGACGGCGCGCGCTAAGTGGTCATGCGGCTGGTGCCATTCATCTTGCTAGTGACTATCTGTCAAAAGTGGCAAGAGCCCCCGCTAACAGCCCTGACCTGCTCGGTAATGAAGGGAGAGTGCACGGCAAAGTGTCCATTAGGAGGCCGCCGGGAGCACTAAATTGGTGCAGTTTGCTTCCATCTCGGGCGCGGGCGCGACGCAGGCTAGGTGGGGATCGCGAGAGGCAATTTCAGCCCAGGATCGCTTTTGTCAGATGCCATCGGTGAGGGAAACCAGCCCGGTGCCCGCTCGCGGGGCCGCGCGTCCTGCGCCTGGGACCGCGGAGCCTTGGTGGGGGAGGGGGGGAGACGCCCCCCCCCCCCAGCTCACCCACCCCCCTCCCCCGCGCCAGCCTCCCTAATCCCGCGCCCACCTGTGGCTTCCGGGAGAGCGGCGCAGGTGGGCCGGAGGAGAAGGCGTCCGGACCCCCGCTCCCCCGAGCCGAGGGCCGCCCCGCTGCGGTCTCTGAGCCGGTGAGCCCTCGAGGGTGACCTTCAGCGAAGATGCCCCAAACAAAAGCAGCCCGGGAGGCTTCTCAGCAAAGGCTTTAGCCCCTTTCAAAGGCGGTTTAACTGAGCATCGAGTCACAGAACCTGGGTTTGCGGCAAGGCCCGGAACCGACTCACACACGAGGGCTGGACTGGCAGCCCTGGAGGCCAGGATTAGCTAGAAAGGCCTCACTTCGGGTGTTCTGGCCCCTGTTTTCGTGGGCCTGAGGGCGGGGGCGGGGGCTTACGTGGCACGGCAAGGGTGGCCAAGAACTCCAGTGTCCCAAAAGTCCTAAGGCAGTTTTCATGGTTTGGGGAGCTTTATAGGAATTCACTGGATTCTCATCGTTTTAATAATTTGGGGAGATTTTATACCAACTCCCTGGTTCACAGTTTTAATAGTTTGAGGAGCCTTTATATTAATTCCCTGCATTCTCATAGTTTTGATGATTTGGGAAGATTTTATATGAATTCACTGGATTTTCACTGTTTTAATGATTGGGGAGATTTTATATTCACTGGATTCACACAATAAGCTCATTACTATTTCCATTTTAAAAATGAATGGTCTCTGGGGCAGCTAGTGGGGGCAGTGGACAGAGCACCAGTCCTGAAGTCAGGAGGACCTGAGTTCAAATATGACCTCAGACACTTAATGCTTCCTACCTCTGTGACTCTGGGCAAGTCATTTAACCCCAATTGCCTCAGCAAAAATAAGGTGTGTGTGTGTGTGTGTGTGTGTGTGTGTGTGTAACCCAGGATTACCCACCTAGTAATTGAGTAAAGTAGGATTTGAACTCAGCTCTTCCTGGTCCAGCAATTCATTCGCTGCTGTATTTAGCTGTTTCATTACTATAACAGGAATAAGAGTTAGATAGAGGAGCAGAAATAGACAATAGAGAGAGACATCTGTCTCTATCACAGGTCAAGGTTTCTAAAGTATCAGAGCCACAACTTAAAAAAAAAAATTGCAGAGGGGAGCACAGCAGAGAGGACCAGAGCTGGGCAGGCGTTCACTGCAGCACAAAAACCATGCTTTCAAAAGCAATGTCCTGGGTAAAGGCCTATTCACACTCCCCTAGTTATAATAGTACAAAGTGCTTTACACAAATCATCATATCATATTGTCACAGCTCTGTGAGGTGGTGCCAGAGGTATTCGTTTCATTTGACAGATAAAGAAACTGAGGTTCAGAGATAGGAAAGAAAACAAATATTTATAAAGCACCTACTACGTGCCATTTACTGTGCTAACTGCTTATTTACAATGAGCATCTCATTGGATCCTTACAGTCTTGGGCAGTAGGGTTATTATTATCTCGATTTTAACTGAAGAAATTGAGGCAAACAGGGAGTAAGGGACTTGATCCAAGCTGAATTTAAAGTCAACCTTTATTGATTCCAGGTACAATAGCCTATCTTCTGCACCACCTATCTGCCGCTATCAAAGAGATGAAATGATTTGCTTGTAGTCACATAGCTCTAAATGCTAGAGGCAGGACCCAGAATTTGGACCCATTTGGACCCAGATTTTCCTACCTCCAAGCCCAACAAATTATTCACAGTTCAGCATTTACTATCGGTAAAGTCCTATGCGAGACAGGAGCTTGTAAACAGGAAATCTAACCTCAGACACTTCCTACCCCTGGACAAATCACAAACCCTGGACAAATAAACAAACTATATATATATATATATATATATATATATATATATACACACACACACACACAGAGTGCTATCTCTTTCTCTCTCTCTACATATATATGTATATATATATGTTTTATGAAAATCTATATCTACCCATATATATGCATACATATATAAAATATATATATGTATATATATATATATACATTTGTGTGTGTGGATGTGGATGTGTGTGTGTACTTTTTGTGAGGGAGAATGATGATTAAATATGTGATTTCATTGATAAAGAGAACTTTCAGTATTTCCAAATTTCCAGGAAACGCCCTCCATCACTACAAAGCTGTCTTCTGTAACTCGTATATAGTCTGGGACAATTGGTAAGTTTCAGATGCAGGACCATTCAAGTCATCTTGATTCTGAGCCAAGTCTCTACCCATTAAGGCACACTGCCTTTCACAGCATATATAGAAGGGGTTAAACATGGAGACAAATTAATATGATAAAAAGCATTGGGTATATATGTGTAAATGGGTGCAGATGTGTGTACTGCTTCCATTATCCATTATCTTTTTCTAGTTGATAATTTAATGGATCATCTTCAGAAGACGCTGTAATCAAAAAGCAGTCACCATCAGACCAACTTGGTGATGCCCATCTCTGAAGCTGGACCCTCAGGGCCCTGGATTTTAGGCATAAGTCCTCATCCAAACTCATACCTGAAGTCTCACCCCCTTACAGAACTCTCCAGAGCTTGGATTCTATGAGCATAGTCTTTGAAAAGCAAAGACCGCGTTCCTGCCGTGATGAAACATCAGAGTAAGATGATAAAGTTTTCTCTTGCTCCTATCCCTTCTACCCCACTGGGGAAAAATAATGGAAAAAAAAATTCTTGTAACTAATGTGTATAGTCGAGCAAAACAAATTCCCTCAATGATTGTACACACACACACACACACACACACACACACACACACACTCACACGGCCTATTCTGTAACCTAAATCCATCAGACATTTATAATGGACAGCAAGTTTCATTACTAGTCTTATGGAATTATAGTTTTTATACTGACTCAGTGCCCTAGATTTAGACACATGCTCCCATTTCATCCAGTGCCTGGAACAGTGTGGAATATAGTAGGCACTTCATAAGTGCTTTTTTTGTTTTTGTTTTTTAATTGTATTTTATTTTTGTAATTCCATGTAAAGATAGTTTTCAACATTAACTTTGTAAGTTTTTTGAGTTCCAAATTTTTCTCTCTCCCTGTTTTACCTTTCTCTTCTCCAAGACAGCAAGCAATCTGATTTAGGTTATATATGTATGATATTATTAAACATATTTCCACATTAGTCATGTTGTAAAAGAAAAATCAGAAAAAAGGGGAAAATGACAAGAAAGAAAAAGGAAACCAACAAAAGGTGAAAATAGTGTGCTTTCATCTGCATTTAGTCTCCATAGTTCTCTTTCTGGATATGGATGGTATATTCCCATTTTATTGGAATTGTCTTGGAAGAGCTGAGAAAAACTGTTTACCCACCTTGATCATCACACAGCCTTGCTATCACTCGTTAATATTTTCTTGGTTCTAAAGGAATTAGAGTAGGCAATGAGGAAACCAAACTATCACTCTTTGCAGATGATATGATGGTATACCTAGAGAACCCCAGAGATTCTACCAAAAAGCTATTGGAAATAATTCATAATTTTAGCAAAGTAGCTGGCTACAAAATAAATCCCCATAAATCCTCAGCATTTTTATACATCACCAACAAAACCCAACAGCAAGAGATACAAAGAGAAATTCCATTCAGAATAACTGTTGATACCATAAAATATTTGGGAATCTATCTACCAAAGGAAAGTCAGGAATTATATGAGCAAAATTATAAAAAAGTCTCCACACAAATAAAGTCAGACTTAAATAATTGGAAAAATATTAAGTGCTCTTGGATCGGCCGAGCGAACATAATAAAGATGACAATACTCCCTAAACTAATCTATTTATTTAGTGCTATACCAATCAGACTTCCAAGAAAATATTTTATTGATCTAGAAAAAATAACAACAAAATTCATATGGAACAATAAAAAGTCGAGAATCTCAAGGAATTAATGAAAAAAAAAATCAAATGAAGGTGGCCTAGCTGTACCTGATCTAAAATTATATTATAAAGCAGCAGTCACCAAAACCATTTGGTATTGGCTAAGAAATAGATTAGTGGATCAGTGGAAAAGGCTAGGCTCACAAGACAGAATAGTCAACTATAGCAATCTAGTGTTTGACAAACCCAAAGCCCCTAACTTCTGGGAAAAGAATTCATTATTTGATAAAAACTGCTGGGATAATTGGAAATTAGTATGGCAGAAATTAGGCATGGACCCACACTTAACACCATATACCAAGATAAGATCAAAATGGGTCTATGACCTAGGCATAAAGAACGAGACTATAAATAAATTAGAGGAACATAGAATAGTTTATCTCTCAGACTTGTGGAGGAGAAAGAAATTTGTGACCAAAGATGAACTAGAGACCATTACTGATCACAGAATAGAAAATTTCGATTACATCAAATTAAAAAGCCTTTGTACAAATAAAACTAATGCAAACAAGATTAGAAGGGAAGCAACAAACTGGGAAAACATTTTCACAGTTAAAGGTTCTGATAAAGGCCTCATTTCCAAAATATATAGAGAACTGACTCAAATTTATAAGAAATCAAGCCATTCTCCAATTGATAAATGGTCAAAGGATATGAACAGACAATTTTCAGAGGATGAGATTGAAACTATTACCACTCATATGAAAGAGTGTTCCAAATCATTATTGATAAGAGAAATGCAAATTAAGACAACTCTGAGATACCACTACACACCTGTCAGATTGGCTAAGATGACAGGAAAAAATAATGATGAATGTTGGAGGGGATGCGGGAAAACTGGGACACTAATGCATTGTTGGTGGAGTTGTGAACGAATCCAACCATTCTGGAGAGCAATCTGGAATTATGCCCAAAAAATTACCAAAATGTGCATACCCTTTGATCCAGCAGTGTTTCTATTGGGCTTATATCCCAAAGAAATACTAAAGAAGGGAAAGGGACCTGTATGTGCCAAAATGTTTGTAGCAGCCCTGTTTGTAGTGGCTAGAAACTGGAAAATGAATGGATGCCCATCAATTGGAGAATGGCTGGGTAAATTGTGGTATATGAATGTTATGGAATATTATTGTTCTGTAAGAAATGACCAGCAGGATGAATACAGAGAGGCTTGGAGAGACCTACATGAACTGATGCTAAGTGAAATGAGCAGAACCAGGAGATCATTATACACTTCGACAACGATATTGTATGAGGACATATTTTGATGGAAGTGGATTTCTTTGACAAAGAGACCTGAGTTTCAATTGATAAATGACGGACAAAAGCAGCTACACCCAAAGAAAGAACACTGGGAAACGAATGTGAACTATCTGCATTTTTGTTTCTCTTCCCGGATTATTTATACCTTCTGAATCCAATTCTCCCTACGCAACAAGAGAACTGTTCGGTTCTGCAAACATATATTGTATCTAGGATATACTGCAACATATCCAACATATAAAGGACTGCTTGCCATCTAGGGGAGGGGGTGGAGGGAGGGAGGGGAAAAAAAAATCGGAACAGAAATGAGTGTAAATATAATGTAATTATTAAATAAAAAAATTAAAAAAAAATATTTTCTTGGTTCTGCTCACTTCACTCAGTATCAGTAAGTCTTTCCAGGCTTTTCTAAAATCTGCCTGCTCATCATTTCTTATAGAATCATATTCTGTTGTACTCATTTATCACAACTTATTCAGGCATTCCCCGATTGATGGACATTCATTCAATTTTCACTTCCTTGTCCCCACAAAAAGAGCTGCTACAACCGATAAACTCCTGTTGATTGACAGATTAGACCACTCCATACAGAGATATCATTCTACTATAATAATCTGAAATTGAATTCAATTGTCTCTATGCTCTGAGTTAATGAAAATAAAGCTGAAATAATTAGAGATGCTATGAAATTTACAACATGCACAGATCTTGGTTATCAGTTTGGAAAAGAAGGTGCTAATGAGTCCAGAAGTTTTATATAATGGATTTAAGAACTCAGCTGAGCCGAGGATCTGTTCTACACGTCGATAAAATGGAATTGGACCAAATGATTGCATTTCATTTTATGAAATCAGAATAAAAAACAGGGAGTTACTTCTCAACCCTAAATTCTAGGTTAGTAGAATATTGTCTAATAAAATAATATTTATTTATGGAATTAGTAATGGGCATTGCTGTGGCTCTTTAAGGTTTGCAAAATACTTTATGTGTCTCCTTTAATCCTCATGACACCTCAGCAAAGTAAGCACCGTGGAGGTTAATAGCATCATTAACTTGAGTAGTCTCAAAACTAGTAAGTGTTTGAAACAGAGTTCAAACTCAGGTCCCTTCTTCTCTAGCTTGCTATCCACTGTCTACATTACTTTTCACTGGAAGACAGGTAAATTACCCCAGGTCAATGAAGTCAAAACACAGTTCATTAAAAGCTTATTGAATGGCCCTATTGGGATAGAGCAAAGAGGAGGTGACCTGCTGGGTGCAAGAACAGTACAGAAAGGGGGATTTTCCATCATGTATCCTTTAAGCTCTCCAAATTGTTTTATGTGCTCCATCACTCGGGCAATTAATAAACATTTATAGTCTCTCAGGTGCCAGGCGCCATGCTAAGTTCTAGGGATAGAAAAAGAGGTTCCCTCAAGGAGTTGATAATTTAATGGGGGAGTCAACATACAAACAAACAAATATACAAAAAGCAAGTATGTACAAGGAAAATAGAAAATAATTAATGGAGAATTAAATAGTGTGCACACACTGCCTGGAATAGGAGGCAGCTAGGAGATTCAATGGATAGAGCATTGGATCTGGAGTCAGGAAGACCTGAGTTCAAATCCAGCCTTAGACACTCACTAGCTGTATGATCCTGGGTTAAATATGTTTGCCCTAATCTGACAGAAAAGGAAATGACATACCCACTCCAGTACCTTCGCCAGGAAAATCCCATGGGATTGTAGAGCATAGCCCATCGGATGATGTAGAGTTGCACATAAATGAGCAGAACCTGTACCCCAAGCTGAAGCAAAACTCAGATGATTCTTGAGGTGAAAACATCATGAAGCCTGATTTTATCCCATCCAGCTCTAGCATCCAGTGTGGTATGATATGTCTTTAATCCATTACCTTCTTTTTAAAATACAAATGTATATTATTGACCTTTTCCTGTTGAAGTAACTACAAATCAGACATGGATGATGAGCCCCAAACAGCTTCTGGCATCCTTGGTAAGACACCACACATCCTAAGAGCCATCTGTGGCCATTGTCCGGTCTACAAGAGTTATTTAGAGTAATGGACAAGGAAGAAATTTTTTTGAATACGCGGGGAAGAGAGGAGAGTGGGAAAATTCTAAAAACGAGGAAATTCACACATTGCTGTCAATGAATTTATGGAAACTAAAAGATTTATCCCACTCGAAACTATAGGGAGAAGGATGAATAGTTTAAAATACTATTTTCAAAAAATACCACTTGGTTAAAAAAAAAGTATGTAAAGGGAAAATATTAAGGATAGACAAGAAAATTTGAAAACAAAAATAGCTTCTAGAGGATGTGACCCCTGTTTTCTTGTTGCTACCTGTTTTTGTGCTCCTTTCCCAAACATATCCCCAGGTTTTCTGCTTGTTTTATGTCCTTTAAAGAACTCCCATTTGCAATATGCAAAGAACTGTATGTGATATATAGAGCTTAGCCAGGGACCATATTTTATGCATAACCAGGATTAAGTGCGCTGATGATAGATGTCATCTCCCTAACATGGAAATACCCTCGCAAGCCTTCCATTTTCATAACTTTCCTCTGGGGGAATGTCTGAAAATTATTTAAGTTAAAGAGGAAAATGACTTGTTTGGGATCACATGTCCTTTTTTTTTAATCATCTTTCAGTAATGCTGATCCGGCACGCATGCAAAATTGCCGGCTGCAGTGGGAATCTCCTGCGTGAAAGGGAGAGTGTGGTTTGGGCGATGAGTCCAGGAGGAATATTTCGCTCCAGGAGTACAGACAGAAGAAAATTATCCAACTCCTGAGCCACACATTAAGAACCTAGTCAGCTGTTGTAAATGCGTATCCAACAACAAACCATTATGGATCTTGGGCTTAATTATACTGGCTTATTACACACCTGTACCGGAGGTTGCTATTTGCAATACTTGTGGTTTCCTCTATCAAAACAGCATTAGTATTATTACCAAGCTTATCAAGACCAGCTACTGCATCTGGGGCTGGGCAGCTAGGGAATCTCTTTGTTTTGCCTACAACTCGCATCGCCTTAGAAAAGATCCCACTCTTTACCGACCGAGTAGAACATGGACCCGTAGTCCGCTCGTACAAATGAAGGGATATAGGCCGAATCACCCGAGGCTTGATCGTCCACAAAGCTAGTCAAGAAGAGAATATAAACAGCAATGTGACCCAGGAGATCTGGGGTGCTTACTTCACTGGGAGAGACTGTATTCAGGAACACCTTCTCATGGCCATCCTACACAATCCTCATCCCAGTCTTCCTATAAATTCCCTATGAGAAATTCGCCCAATGTACCAGCTGCTTCTCTTAACATTGTTGTGATTCGGTCATTTTTCAATTGCCCCCAATTCTTGGTGACCCCATTTAAGATTTTTTTGATAGAGATACTAGAGTGATTTGCCATTTCTTTCTCCAGCTCATTTTACAGATCAGGAAACTGAGGTAAGAAGGGAGAAGTGACTTGCCCAAGATCACATAGCTAGTAAATGTCTGAAGCCAGATTTTTTTTTTTTCTGAGGCAAGGGGTTAAGTGACTTGCCCAGGTTCACACAGCTAGGAATGGTGAAATCAGATTTTAATTCAGGAAGATGAGTCTTCCTGGCTTTAGGCCCAGTGCTCTATCCACTGCACCACCTAGTTGCCTCTTGATATTACACCATGACCAAAACGAAACTGTCCATCTGTCATGCCTTGCTCCATCAACTTGACCCTCCTACTGACTTTTCTGGCCACACATGTCTTAGATGATACTTCTAAGGCCACTTTTTCCAGTTTCTGCTGTCCATTGCCTCATTTATGTATTTATGTATTCATTCATTCGTTTATTTATTTATTTGTTAGTTTATTCATTGCTGAGGCAATTGGAGTTAAGTGGCTTGTCCAAGATCACATAGCTAGGAAGTATTAAGTGTCTAAGGCCAGATTTGAACTCAGGCCTTTCTGACCTCAGGGCTGGTGCTCTATCTACTGTGCCACTGAACTGCCCCTGTCCATTGCCATTTTAAACCATTTAAGATGAATTCATCTCATTCATCTTTTTTTAAGAGCACTATTCTTCAAGAATGCTTGCCAACAAGAAAATACTGACAATAATTTAAACTTTCCTATTTCTCCAAAGTTATTATTCTAATAATGCTATTATTAACACCGTTCACCAAATGAAGCTTTTTTCCTCCTCAAACTTCGCAGAACATTTTGACGGGGTCTCTAATTTTCTGTGTACAGGGAATTCCTATGCAATTTCCCCCACAATAGAATGTAAGTAAGCATCTTGAGGGAAGAGAGTACATCATTTCTTATCTTTGTGTTCTCAGTACCCAGACTTAAATGTCTTTTTAATTGAGTTCATTAAAAGAGGGAAATGTTAATGAATAAACATTGTGTTTTGAATCAAATTAGTTAAATTGTCTTTTCCGGAGTTCTAAATTTTTGAGAAGAATGGCATATCCAATGTATACATATATATATATTATATGATAATCATTATGCATGAAATGCTTAAAATAAAAAACAGAGAAAGACTTGTAGGACATGGAATCGATCCATTTTGGAAGATTTACCAAAAGATGTATACTAGAATCTTCCAGAATGAGACCATAGGGTATTTGTGATTTGCACCAAAGGACAAAGTATTCACTGAGAAATGACAGGGTTTTAAATAATCATAGCAGCTTTCTGGATCTCAGTTTCCCCTTCTTTAAAAATAAGACCATTGACCTAGATGGCTTCTTGGGTCCCTTACAGACTCTTCTGATCTACTGACATATTGAAAGAAAGAATGAGATCATACTTAACAGTGAAAGCATTCTGCAGGGATAAGTCAAGGACACAAGAGGATTGAGTGGATTAAGAGTAAAAAAATTTAAGAGTGTTAAATAGCAAATTTAATCAATTATAAAGATAAATGATGTGATTTATTTTTTTTTCTTGAAAAATTCCAAAATGCATTGAATTTTTGCTGGGGTTTAGTAGCAAAAAACCGGGATGCAATTAGGTGCCCACTAATTGAAAAAAGGCAAATAAACTGTGGTATATGGATTTCTTGGAATTTTATTGAATATAAGAAACAAGGATAAGATGAATTCAGAGAAATATTAGAAGCTTCGTGTGAACTGCTGCAAAGGAAACATTGTGAGAAGGACAATATCCACACAAGTATCATTGAGGGACACTATGACATTAGTGGATGGAATACCAGATCTGGAGTCAGGGAAACCTGGCTTCAAATCCTTTTCAGATACTTATCAGGTGTGTGATTCTAGGAGTAAAATCATTTAGCTTTTCTGAGCTTCAGTAAATGGAGATAATAGCACCTACCTCCCCGAGTTGGTATAAGATTTAAATATGGTGTAGTGGATAAAGTACTGGACTTGAAATCAGGAAGCTATATTCACATTCAGCTTCAGACACTTATTAGCTGTGTGAATCTGAGAAAATCATGAAATCTTGTCTGTCTTAGTTTCCTCATCTGTAAAATGGGGATAATAATGGCATCTATCTCCCAGGACTATTGTGAAGAGCAAGTGAACATTTAATTGTTGTTGTTATAGCTATAGATACACTAGCTGTTATTACTATGAGAAAATAAGCAAAAACACTAAAAGTTGGCCAAAATCTAATTAATGAGTAATGACCAATCTCGGTCCTTTGGGATAGATGATAAAACACTCTTTCTTTTGGTAAAGTAGCAGTGAACTGCAGTTTCAGAATATCACATACGTAGCTAAACTCCTGTTTGGGTTCATTTTGTGTAATTATTTTTCTTTGTTATGAGGGAGGGTTCAATGGGTGGGGTGGGAGGGAGTGTATCAGGAAATGACTATGCTATAAAAATAAAAGAAAATGTTCACAACATTTAAAAAAATAAAATTTATATCTCCAAATAATTTCCCCAGTAAACGTACATGTCAGAAATTCATTTGCCCCTAAATCTATTCCACTTGGCTACTGTCCTCTTATGCAATCATTTTGTATTTATACTCTACCACTGCCTGTCATTAAAAAGAATGATTCATGCATCTTGAGTTCATTCCAGCAAGACACCTTTCCAGGTGGAGAAAACATAAGGTTACCCTGTGGAAGGCAACACATGGGCTGAGGAACTTGACCCTATTATCATAATGAAAATAATACTGTTACCAGGGCATAAACAACAAATGGCATCCAACGCCCCAGGAAAATTAAAATTCTATTGGGAAATCCCACCGGGCCCAATCCCAGTCCCAAAGATGAAGTCTGATAGCTTCTCAGGAAGACAAGAGCTTGGTAAAATACGGGGTTCTGCTCCATGGAAACATCATAATACAAGCACGAGGAGAGCAGCTGAATAATATTATTGACTTACAGCAGACATCAGGACAGAACAGATGGTGATATGACAAAAAAAATCAGCATCGGCAACAGTTCCATCTCACCTATTGTCAATTGTAAAAATAAATTGCATTGCACTTATGGGCATAGGAAATGTGATTTGTGTATATATATTCAGAACTTTGCTGAGACTAAAGGAGAGAGCAAATGGATGGTCTCTTTATGTTCAAGTTTATCTGTTTCTCCTCCAATTTTCAAGATTTCTTCTTTTGTATTTAATTCAAGGTTGATCATTTATTTTTGAAGGTTCCTTTTTTTAGTTGTATGCCTTGTTCCTTGATCTCTTTTTTTTTTACCCCTGTTTTGTTAATATTAGTTTTCAGAGCACACATTTTTCTCCCAAGGAAGTAGAAATTAAACATAACTCCAAATTCCACATTTTTAAGGCTTTTTAAGGTTGAGCAGATACAGTCCTAAAGAAATATTGACCTAAATCAGGGTCAATTGGAAAATATCCGTATCACTTTAGAAACTAATTCAGTCTTAATTTTAGTCAGCCTTTGGGAGGGAAGTAGGGAAAATGGAGGAAGAGAACAGTCTTTTACATTTCATTAAAAGGATTTACTCTTGATATGTCCACTTCAGCAATACATCTCTCAAGGACTAATCCCAAGAAGAATCTTATCAATGGACCAACAAAACAATTGTTCGGATCTCCCGTGATTCTCACAAAGTCAGTTCTCAAATTTGGAAAATCAGCAAATCATTTAATTGCCACTGCCTAGTCTAGAAATTTAATCTAAGCCTTTATTCCATTTTAGGTTACCTATTTGAAGGAAGATAAACTGCCCTTCACTGAAGTATACAGAATTACATTATGCATTCAAAATGATACCATAAATTAAGCAATCCAATGCTATTAATGGTTTATGGTAGAAACAACCACAAAATCTCCACAGCTCGAAATAGAATGTGCAGTGTTACCATCTGCCCATGAAACAGAGCCCGAGGTATCTGTTTGCCTATCCTTCAGGTGTGCTGCTATTCAAGAATTCAAGCCATAGGTTGTACCTGAGAACACAGCTCTGTCTCAAATAATTCCTCAAAGTGATGGTATGAGATCATCAATCAATTATCAAAAGGAAAAGAACTTTTAGGAGAAGAACTATGGAATCTTCAAGTCAGGATCCTGAACTTTTGATCTTATCCCCAAAAGGCATAAGAGGGTGAGGGGAGTATTCATTGGGGCCGGAACTGTTGTCTCAGGATTAAGAAACCATTGGGATTCTTGGTTTCTCCTGTTCCTGTCTCCTTCAAAAGAAGGGATCATGATCTATCCAAAATCATTCTAGTGAGTTCTAAACTACCCCGAATGAGAAATTACATTCACAGGAATCCTTGTAGGACTTTCATAGACTTGAAATTGGAAGCAAAACTTTCATAGACTTGGTGGGAAGGAACTAATTGATCTACCTCCATTTAACAGCTCAGGGAAATGGTCCAGGGAGATTTGTTGTATAACCTAATTCAGCACATTTAAGTAGCTCAAACCCGGGTCCTCCCCTGAAATAGTTTCCGTCAGGTAGAAGAAGATGCAACTTTTTTCCATCAGGTATCCCAGACAAAGCACACACCTCTCCTGGCAATGTGGCAGTGTGCCCCATACAACCAACCTGTTCCCCGTTGTTAAGGGGACAAAAAAGTCTGCTGAGATGCCATCTAGAGACCTCTTTCTCCCTTTTTTTTCATGCCACACTTTTCTATAATCACCATTATTATGGTAAAAAATGACCAACCTCAAAATGCAACAATGGAAGGGATTGGGAAGATAGGTTTCAATTTACAGAAGGTTGCTTTTCCAGAACTAATCCCCAGTGCCTGGTACAGTCCCTGGCACATAGTAGGTATCATATAAATGCTTAGTCATTTTTTTTCAAAAGTCATATCTTATTATTACCAATGTGTCACATCCATTATCACCTTTGTTCATCACAGCCTTGTAAGATACCAGCTCCATTTAATATCTCACTTTTACAGATGACAAATCCATACCCAAGAGAAATTAAGAGATTTATCCAGCATCATACAGCCTGTATCAGAAACATGTATCAGAATATATCAGAAACAGGATCTAACCAATTTTGTCTTTTTACCTCTAGATTTGGTTAAGAATTTTATTAAGGTGCATTTCCTTCATTCATTTTTCATCTATTGATCAATCTATTTATTTATTCATCTATTTATCTATGAATTTATTTATTGTTTCTCATTAATAAGGTACATTTTAATAGGAATAACTATAAAGTCTTGCATTCCAGTTAAAAAAGTCAATGGTTACAGGTATAAGATGGGGCTGAAAAAGATCTAAGGGTTTTAATGAAACCCTTTTTTTTCTAATGATATATCTTGCAAGTAAAGACTACTGAATCCACTGTCAGTGCTTTTTTTCTCTCTTATCAATGTCCATCTATGAAAGTTCCTGGATAATTTTATTCCCCCATTTTACAATAATATCATCATCATTATTATTATTCATCTTGTTTCTCTTTTTCTTCCCCAAGTCAGACTTTAAGAAAAATTGTAAAGTAGACAGTTTTATTTTCTTTATTTTGTCTTATATCCTTGGCTTTCTCCTTTTGCACACCTGTTAAAATTCGCATTTAGAGTCTTCGTTTGTGTGGAGGTTGAAAGGAGAGAGCAGAGCTAGCAGAGTGCTAGATTTTTTTGGTCGCGATTTCTTGCATTCCAGTTCTGCCTCTGACATTTGAACAAACTCTTTGGGGAATCATTGAACTTTGCTAAGCCTGTTTCCTCATCTGTAAAGTGGGACTAATATAGTACCTGTTAAACTTACCCCAAAGAGACATTGGTATATTATTTCATATTAAGTTAAAAAGTTTTTGTACAAACAAAACTAATGCAGACAAGATTAGAAAGGAAGCAATAAAGTGGGAAAACATTTTTACATTCAAAAGTTCTGATAATGGTCTCATTTCTAAAATATACAGAGAATTGAGTCAAATTTATAAGAATTCAAGCCATTCTCCAATTGATAAATTGTCAAAGAATATAAACAGACAATTTTTCAGATGAAGAAATTAATGACATTTCTATTCATATGAATAGAAAAGGAGTTCTAAATCACTATTGATCAGAGAAATGCAAATTAAGACAATTCTGAGATACCACTACACACCTCTCAGATTGGCTAAGATGACAGGAAAAGATAATGATGAACGTTGGAGGGGATGTGAGAAAAATGAGACTCTAATACACCATTGGTAGAGTTGTGAACTGAACCAACCATTCTGAAGAGCAATTTGGGACTATGCTCAAAGGGCTGTCAAACTATGCATACCTTTTGATCCAGCAGTGTTTCTTCTGGGCCTATATCCCAAAGAGATCTTAAAGGAAGAAAAGGTCCCACATGTACAAAAAATGTTTGAGCAACCCTCTTTGTAGTGGCAAGAAACTGGAAACTGAGTGGATGCCCATCAGTTGGTGTAATGTTCTGGTTAGCTTTCTGGAGGTCTTGGTTTCAGCAGAGTAATCACCACAAGAATAGCCAGGGATAGAGTCCAAAAGTCTTTATTGTCTCCTTCACAGTCTGTCTTCCTGCCTGGGGCTCAGCTAGCTTTCTGGAGGCCCTCCGGAATGGGTCTTGGTTTCAATGGAGGAAGCAGGAGAGCCGCCACGACAGTCTCTGTCTGGAAGTCTCTCTGAGTCCAAGAGCTGGAGCTCCAGCCTCCAGTCTTCTGTTTTCTCCAAGTCTGTCTCTGGCTGAGTTTGTCCCAGTTTATATGCTCTATTACAATTACATCATTACAGTATACCGAGTATAAACCAATCATTATATCACTAGGGCAATCATACTGAACTAGAGAACTCACATGCTAAACTAGATAACCATTCCAATAAGTTAACACCTGTTTAAATCACTCATACTGAGCCTTAAGTATATTTCTCCAAAGTTCCTGCCCTTTAAAAGTTGGAGAATGGCTGAGTAAGTTATGGTCTATGAATGTTATGGAATATTATTGTTTTATAAGAAATGTTCAGCAGGATGATTTCAGAGAAACCTGGAGAGACTTGCATGAACTGATGCTGAGTGAAATGAGCAGAACCAGGAGATCATTACACATGGCAATAAGGTTATACGATGATCAATTCTGATGGACACGGCTCTTTTCAACAATGAGATGATTCAGGCCAGTTCCAACGATCTTGTAATGTACAAAGTCATCTACACCCAAAAAGAGCATTGTGGGAACTGAATGTGGATCACAATGTAGCATTTTCACTCTTTTTGTTGATGTTTGCTTGCATTTTATTTTGTTTACCTTTTTTTTCTTTTTGATTTGATTTTTTGTGCAGAAAATGTATATAAATATGTGTATAAATATAAGTGCATATATTGAATAACATTTTTTACCATGTTTAACATATATTGGATGACTTGCCATTTAGGGGAGAGGATGAGGAGAAGGGGGGGAATTGAAACACAAGTTTTTGCAAGGGTCAGTATTGAAAAATTATCCATGCATATGTTTCAAAAAAAAAAAAAAGCCTTAATAAAAAATGCAGGAAGCAAAAAAAAAAAGTTAATGGCTAAGTGTTATCTTCCCAGAGTCATGTGCATGTGAATAGAGTCCCAAAAGATAGGATCAGAGATTACATAATGGAAAGGACCCAAAATATCATCTAGTCTAATTTCATCATGAGGAAACAGTTTCAGGAAGATGGAAAGAATTGCCACTGCAGCAGTAAGTGGCAGAAGGAGATTACCTAGAATCCTCTGACTTCCTACTATTTCTTCTATTCACTCATGGAATTTCAGCCATTGGCCCTGAGAGGAGAGTGGTTCTTATCCAATAATGGGACTATTTCTTGTGCCTAAATACATCCCAGGGTGACCGTCCCACTGAAGACCACAATTGGCTCTGGTCCCTGCCATCGAGGCACTGCTGGTACAAGTGCTCCTTGACATCAATCTGAGACCCACCGAACCAAAAGAGAAGCTGAGTCTATGACACTGCCATGATGCATGGGCTTGACTTCTGCCTTCTGACCCAATCACAATGGAGGGAAGAGGAATCATAGCACATCCTTCAGTGTTCTTTATAACCAGGACCACAAGCAACTTGACCCACCATAGGGAAAAACACTATACAAATGCACTATATGAGGAAGCTTCCGAGGGTACCAACCCCCACAGATGTATTATCTCATTTAGTTACCATTGCTCTCTTCTCTCTCCTCTTCCCTGCCTTCCTCTCTTATCTTCTCTCTCTCACTTTTCTTTTATCCCCTTTCATCTTCTCCATTTTTCTCCTTCCTATTTTTCCTTTTCCCTCTCTATACCTTATTCTTTTCTTTCTTAGTTTTTCTCTCTCACTTTTCCTCCTTCCTTTTTTCTTCTCCCTTATTTTTTTCCATCTCTCTTCTTCCCTATTCTTTTTGCTCTCTCTTCCCCCCCCCTTTTTTTCTTTTTCTTCTCTCTTACTCTGGTCCTCAAGTCATTTCTATCCATTTTTTTCTTCTTCTCTTTTTGCTTCTTGTCTTCCTTTCTTCCTCCCTTCTTCCTTGTTTTTAACCCTTCCCATTTTCTATTTTCTTTTCCCTTCTCCCTCTTTTCTTCCCTATACTTTTCACCCCACTCTCATTTTCTTTTTCTTCCTTTTCTTTTTTCGCCCTTGTCCTTCCCTCTCTTCTTCTTGAGTTCAAGTCTAGTCTTACTTGAGTTCTTTACTTACCTCTGATACTTACTAGCTGTATGATCCTAAGCAAGTCAACTTAACTTCAGATTGCCTCAGTTTCCTCATCTATAAAATTAGCTGGAGAAGGAAATGGCAAACTTACTCCAGACTCTCAGCCAAGAAAACCTCACAAAGGTGTCAGAAATGACTGAAAAAGCCTAAACAACACTTATCATCATCATCATCATTATTATTATTTATTCTTTTATTTTCTCCTTCCTTTTCACTTTTCTTCTCCCTCTTCTCTATTTTTATTTCACCCTTCATCTCCTGCACCTTTTTATTCCTTCTTTCCCATCCTTTCTCTCCTGTCCGACGTCCCTCCCTACCTTCCTATATGAAGGACACTGAGTAGAATAATTAGCTCGTGGCCTCCCAAGAGTGCTAATCCTGCTTCTCCCTTCTGATGTCCTGATACCACCTCAGTATATTGTCAATGATTCTTGGTTCACCACCAAATGAACCCATCTTCCCCTCCTGAGCTTTACTGGATTGAACAACTGATCTGCCTTCCTAATACTACCTTCCCCAGAAAAGTCATGGACACAGAGCCCCAAGATAAGTACTATCATCTGTGTAGGGGGAGAAGAAAGCTCAAAAGCCATCTTAACCAAACATTTTCCAGCTGTGTTAGAAAAGCAGCAGGAACACCCAGAGTCACTGGTGCTCCAGGAGGTCGGAGATATCTCTCCTTCCCTGCCCCAAGCGTTGGGCTTTGCCTGGGCCCTCAGTCTTCAGGATCACAATTCCAGACATCCACATACTTTTCATGCATCTGCTGACACCTGAATTAGATCATTCTTTGGGAAGTCACTTACAATCGGAGTTCTCTAAACTGACTCCACATCTGCCCATTTCAACAGTCACAGAGAAAAAGAAAGTTGTCTTTCCTTTCCTAAAGCTAAAATGCCATTTCCCCAGCTCTTTCTCTGAAGATTTCTCCTTCGCAGAGGCAGACGCTGTGATCTTTCCTTTCCAGAGAATGGCAGAATCTCAGGCAATCATCCCCAGAGTCCAGGGACACTGTCAGCCACCACCGCGGAGCTGACAGCCGTGTCCTTTCCCTCTCTGTGTCGTGTGGGAGGGAGGGCAGAGTGTGTGAAACATGTAAGGGAATGAATGTCAGGAGGGTCTTGTGTGAGTGTGTGTGTCTATGTGTGAGAGTATGAGTGTATGTGTGTGGGAGAGAGAGAGAGAGAGAGAGAGAGAGAGAGAGAGAGAGAGAGAGAGAGAGAGAGAGAGAGAGAGAGAGAGAGAGAGAGAGAGAGAGAGAGTGTATGTGCATGAGAATGAACATGTGGCCAGGCTGGCATTTCTACCTGTCTACCTGCTCAGCTACCAATCCAGATCCCCCTTTTGATGATTATAGGCTCCTTGATCTAGAACTGCAATGGACCTGAGAGAAATCATTATCTCCAATCTCCTTGCAGAAGAGCCAACTCAGTTTCAGAGAAGGAGAGTGACTTACTCATAGTCACACAGGTAGTGTTTCAAGCAGGATTTGAATCCAGCCCTTCCTGATTCCAGGTAAAGTGTCCTGTCTACTACATTGTATTGCAGATGAGAAAACTGAGATTTAAAGTTGTTTCAGCGACCTCTCCTAAGTAGCAGAGGTGACATTTGAGGTGACTCAGATCTTCTGAGTTCCTAATCTCAGGCTCTTTCTAAGGATCTTCAATAAATGTCACTTAATTGTTTTGCTTTTCCACCAGCCTTGAGATTTCATATTGGTGGAGGAACTCCCTCTAACAGTGCAGAATCCTGTCTAACCGGGACCCATCGTCGGGAGCCCCGCACCTCCACCTATTGTTAACTGAGAAGCTTGAGCCCAGGAAGACTAGAAGCCAGCAGAGAAAGATGTGTGTGAGAGAGGAACGGGCAGAGAGCGGTTGGAGGCTTCCTGTCTGCTGTTGTCACTTGTGCGTGAGCCTTCCTATTTTTACACAGTCTTTCCCATTAAAATGTGCACTCCTTGAAGGCAGGAACTCATTCTGCCCTTTTGTGTGTCATCCCCCCTCCCGCCCCCATCTCTGGCATCTAGTGAGTGTTTAATAAATACTGAACCCTATAAACATTCACTTTCCCCCTCTCTTTTCCTCGCCCATAAGGAGATTTGACACTTCAAAGAGTTCATCCGTCATTGCACTGGTTTTGCTGCTCCAAGGTTTACTGAAGTCTCTGAAACTTGCGGAACTTTTTAGAAAAGTTGGCCACCTCTGTCCTGAAGCCCCAAGAGCTCAATAGACCCTGTCCTTTAGCTTCCTGGGGGCCTGCCTGTGGACTAACTCCCCCAGAGAAGCTCATGCATAGAAGTGGTGAGCTCAGACATGGGGATCCCACGCTGGAGGGGAACACACACTGGAGGGGATCCCATGCCAGAGGGGAACACACACCGGAGGGGATCCCACACCGGAGGGGATCCCACACCAGAGGGGAACACACGCCGGAGGGGATCCCATACCGGAGGGGATCCCACACTAGAGGGGAACACACACCGGAGGGGAACACACAACGGAGGGGATCACACGCCGGAGGGGATCCCACACTAGAGAATCTTACTTCTGCAAGGTCCATGGCAGATAAGTTATCAGAGCATCTATTGATCAGACAGGGTGAGATTTGTGTGCAATTTCAGGTCGACAATCTGGAAGTGACGGGCTCCTCAGTGATGTCCCTCAGCCATGTCTGATCACAGCACACATGCTAAAAGGCACATGACTATTGCCTGATCTCTTTGTCTTCCCTTCGTTGGAGAGTCCCCTTTCAAATGGTTCATTACATGGTACCAAGAACTGAAAACACGGGTGCAAAGTGGACAGACTGGGAGTGTCTTTAAATACCTTGTTCAGTTGTAGCTCATCTCATCACAACCACTGACCCCCCACAGAGTGTTCTCCAGGCTCACCATTCAATTTCCATTCTATCCTAAGGGAACACATCCCAGTTTAACTCATCTCTAGATGGGAACCCCTTGGCCACATAATTTGAGGCAGTGAGAGGGACCTTTCAAACTCTCCAAAAGTGATGAGACACCGTTCTTCCTTTTTATGTGCTGTGGCTCACTGAGGGTTATTTATCATCCTGTCACACAGTAGAATGATGTCCACAATGTTACGATTTACCCTTGGGAAACAATCTGGGCTATCCACTGCTTTCTGGACCCTTATAGACTCCTAGAGGTGTTTGCTGACTCATAGATGCCTTGGCAAGAAATGTCCTCCCTTAAAGTGTGTATCCCAGGATCTGGTCTGCACAAGGACCCTCAGAAAGATAAAGTGTCCTTCAGTGCCTTTCACCAGGGTTTTTGCCATTTAAGATCTGTTGAGCACTACATGCTCTCTGAAAAATGCAGCTGGTTACAAATGTCAAAGCTTGCAAGGACTAGAGAGAATATCGGATCTACTCCCCTTCTCCTTTATACTGAGGATACCTCAGAAGTTCAGAAAGAAGCTTAAGCAATTTATCTCAGGTTACACAACTAGTCAGTGGTAAAAACAAGCCCCAGCCCAACATGCCTTCCGGGCAATGCACCCTGGTCACGCTAATGACGGAGGAAATTAGGTGGGATTTTCTTTTTCACTTGTGAGAAATTTGCTATTTCAAAGACACAGGTTTGGGCCAATAAGAAAAGCAGAAAAAAAAAAGATGGAAGCAATATTTAGGCTAACTTCCTTAGGGAACAATTGGGATAACTCGAGTTGTGGATTGATTCTGTGTGGGATCAGCCGTCGTCGTGTCAGACTCAAATAGAAATGAAAGCCACTAATCCATCCATAAGGATCCCCATGGCCATTTATTGACAATTTTAAAATATAAAGTCATTTAAAATGTATTTTGTTTAACATTTTTCAATTACGTTTTAAATCAGGCATAGAATGGTGTGTTTAAGATCTCTGGAATAGTAAATAGATTTCTTGTTTTGAACTGGATTTTCCGGAAAGACACAGATTCAAATCCTGCTTCAGACACTTTATTACTGGCCTGGGTCATTTAATACTTCTTTGCCTCAGTTCCTCAGTGTTAAAATGAGGGAGATGGATTCAATGGCCTCTACTTTCTCTTCCACCTCTAAATCTATGATCTTTGAGTCCTGAACAAGTAGCCCATTTTCTCACTTGCTAAAGGATAAGGGAGAGGATGGTGAGAGAAGGTGAGTCAAAGTGATTCTAGTCATAGGGGCCATAGGATGTCTGCCACCCAGTGCCATGGAAACAAAGGATACAAACAAGAGTGAATCTCTGAAGAGGCAGGGGAAAGGTGACTTAACACGCAGTCAGACCTGCATTTGAGTGTCGATCCCATCCCTTATTGTGTGAACTGGGAGGAGTCATTTTCCTTCTCTGAACCTCATTTCCTCATCCATCAAATAACAGGGTTGAATGAGATGGTTTCTAAGGGGTCCCTTCTCTCTCTGATATTCCATGATTTTATACTTAAAATGGGTTGAGTGGCTGAGACAAAGTCCCACCCTTTTTAGCTGCCCTTTTCTTATGTCTTTTCTCTGATGTTTCCCTTTTGGTTGTGTTTCCCTTCCAAAATCTTGCTGGGGATGCAAGAGGATGAATGTTGGGTCTCTCAAAGATTACTTCTAGGTTCTACTTCAGCCTCTCCCAAAGAATCCTTGGCAGAATGAATAATCATAGAATTAAAGAGTGGGAAGATAACAAAATGGTCATCCAATCCCACTTACCACTAAGCAGGAAAGTCCTCCCATCATTCCCTGGGCCCAAATCGGCCATTTTGCCTCCACTGTCAAGCCTCCATCCCAGCTTTCATGGCAAGGAAATTCCTTCACTTTAAACTGAAATCAGCTGTGTCTTTTCTTCTGCAAGGCAAACTTGGGACTTAGAAACATCAATTTTCAAGGTGAGAAAGGACATCAGAACTCAGCTGATTCAACTCCTCTCTTTTATATTGTAGGTGAGGAAACTGAGAAAATAAACTCAAGGTCATACAGATGGAAAAAGGTTTCAAACCAGGGTCCTCTGCCCTCCAGACTTGGTGTTCATTGGTGTGGTGTGCCAGACTGCACCTCCCTTCCCCATTCTACTGCTTCTGAACATTCAGTTTTCTCCCAGGACTTTTACACTCCTGCTTACCTCATCTAGATAATGTCCAGCTGATCAATATTCAGAATATGCATTTTACTCAGGTTCTAACTTTGTAACCATAGCACTCACATCAAAGAGTAACCATAAGTCACTTAACAAGTGAGTAGCTTCTTGAATTAAATTGAATAAAAATAACAACAAATAAGCAAATACCATTTTTCAAACCACAAGTCTTCAAAGTACTTTTGGAGAATCTTTAATAGGAATATTTAGTTAGGGTCCATCTGTAGATATTTAGGGCCCCCCCGATTCTTTTCTCTCTTCCTAACTTTTCTGCTCTTTTCCTCCTTATTGGTGACTCTTACTGGTGGGGACTGGAAAGGTAAAAGATAATATGCAAATGATTTATTCAGGTCTGTTCTTTGTGGACAGCTCCCATCAGAGGCATTTCAGTGATTAATTAGTTAACAAATTGGAGAAAATCGAGATTTCATTTAGTCACATTGTTTTAGTTCTCTCTTATGTCAAATAAGGAGAAGTTATTGTGACATTTTCCTTTCAGGGTTATAAAGGATTTCCCTTTCTTTCTTCCCCTTACCTCTCCTTTTGCCTTATCTTTCTTCCTTTTCCCAGCCCTTTGCTTTTTTTTTTTTCACTCCCCTTCCATGTACCCAAGATCTTATCTATGCAGACAAAGCCTCCTTCCTGTGCAGCTCACAGCTCATCCATACTTTTTCATCTTATATGATTCTTGTCCTTATTCCCTCCACTCATTCCTAATGGAGAATCCACTCAAAGAGCTGGAGCCCTTCCTTCCAGGATTTCAATACTCCATGAAGATCAGTGCAAACCTTGGGTTATTAATCATCCTTCAAGCTCACTACATGACCAGCCCAACTCTTTCGCAGATCATCCATTTCTTGGATGTGGTCCTTCATATTACTTCTTGCATGAGTCTTCATTGCTAATATGCTGTAGATCCTTACATCCAACCATTTAATCTCTACACACAACATTCCCCTCTCTCACCCATGCCTTATTATGAGTGGCCTTCCCTAGCTATAGATGCTCTTCTTCCTCATCTTTGAATTGCAGAATCCCACAGTTCCGTCCCTGCCCATTGCTGGTGCCTCCTTACACAGGAAGCCTTCCTTCACCCCCCAGTTCTGATTTCCTCTTGAACATTTTTTGTATTCAGTTACTTATGTAAGTATTATTTTTTTCCCTAGGAAAATACAAGTGCCTTAAAGGCAAGGACTCTTTAATCATCCTTCCTTCTCTAGCCTATCAGACAAACTCCCATCTTATAGCAGGTATTTAATAAATGGGAGTTGAATGTATACCTCTTTGTCCTTAGGGTAACATCTATTTCTTCTTCAAAAAACATACTTAACAGTCATGTAACATTATCAGGAGAACCCTCAAATTAAAAATAAGACAACCAAATCATTTCAGAAACCATATTTGTTTAAAGATTTTAAACATAACACTTTAGAACAAGATTTTACCAACCACATGAATGAACATTCACATAGGAAATGCATTCATTCTAGTGAAAAACTACAACTATTTTGAGTCATGTAAGACATTGAGTTCAAATTCCACCTTTGCAAGTATTAGCTGCAGAAAAGTAAACAACTCACTTTACACGTATGAGCTTCAGGTTCCTTTTCTATAAAGTGAGGATAATATTTTCTTTATAGCATTGTTGTCAGAACCAAATGAGTTAGAGTTAGATATAAATACATGAGAGAGAGAAGAGAAGAGAAGAGAAGAGAAGAGAAGAGAAGAGAAGAGAAGAGAAGAGAAGAGAAGAGAAGAGAAGAGAAGAGAAGACAGAAAAAGAGAGAGACAAAGGCAGAGAGACAGACAGATATTGAGAAAGAGAGAGATTGAGAGAGAGAAGGAGGGAGAGAGGGAAAGAACAAGGAAGGGAGAGAAAAAGAAAGGGAAGGGAGAGAAAAAGGAAGAGAAGGGAGAGAAAAAGGAAGGGAAGGAAGAGAGGGAGGAGAAGAGAGAAAGGAAAGGGGAAAAAGAGGGAGGAAGGAGAGACAGAGAGATGGAGAGACATATGTTTTAAACCAATAATACATCACAAAAAACTTCCTGACATTCTACTTAATTTCTCAGTTACCACATCTTAGGAGAAGAGGAACAAATAAAAGAAATGGATTTGGATGAATAGAACAAAAAGAAGGTGCTGTCAATTTCAACAGTAATCTCATCTAATTGTGAGCCTACTTTTGGTGGCACAGAGGAAAAAGTACAGGAAGTCAGGGAGACTCCTTTTCTCACGTTCAAATCTAGGCTCAGACACTAAGTGTGTGGCCCTAAGCAAGTCCCTTAAAGCTTGCCTCAGTTTCCTCATCTGTAAAATAAGCTGGAAAAAGAAATAGTAAACTACTCAGTGTCTCTGCCAAGAAAACTCCAAAATGGGGCCATGGAGAGTCATACATGACTGAAAAATAGTCACTCAACAACAATAGAACTTGCCTTTCTTTCCTAATTTTCAGCTCTGGGTGACCCATTGTATTCTTATTTAATTGTGTTTAGATATTATTGCACATATGACATGTAACAATATTTTGTGTTGTTTGTGTAGCTGTCAGGGTCTATCCCTTTGTTTTGTTCTGCTTTCTTTATTATGCATCATTCCATTAAATCTTCCCATAGCTCTTTGTACTCCTCATAAATGTCTTTTCTCATGAGGCAATGATATATCATTCCATTCATAGATCATCTAGTTCTCATTGCTCTCTGTGTGGCCAAAACCAAATGACCATCTCTGTCCCAGACTTCACTTTGCCTTATGATATCGTAGCTCTCTTGACCCCTCAGCCTCAAGTGTGGTACATTTTGCTGGTTTTCCTCCAGTCTTTGTCCGCCCCTTTGATTTTAATGGCTCTGCTTTCTTTCTTTTCACAGGAAGATGGCCACCTACTCGACTACATCCAGGTCCATTGGACTGTTGATATAAGTAACCATTAAAATCCACAGTTCACCAATTCTCATCAGTACTTCTTTTATCAGAACAAACCAGAAGATTGTAAATCCGAATGAGAGCAGAAGAGGGCCATAATAGGAACTTGAATCAGGCATTAAAAAACTTGTAGTACCTCTTTTTAAATGGCTGCTATCCCCAGAAGTGTCTCCCAAGGTGTATTAGTCTCTGCTCCCAGGTAACCACTTTTCTCTCAATCCGGTGGGAGGAAAAGACATCAATCACTCCTGGAAAGGTGAGAGAGAAACTCACCACAGCTGTAGAGAATGCCGTAAGGGGCATGGGAAACAAGGAGAAATCTGAGATAATACCTCTCAGAGTCATCATCAAGGGCAAATTAGATACAGCTGCCATTTTCTTCTTATCTTGCTGGTTAATCACTGCCCCACTTCTTCAAGCCTACAGCTGTGCAAGACTTTTCCTGTGTGTTTGAAAAATGCTTGTAAATTTTATCAATCCATCCTAAACTTTCTGGGGCAAGTAGCTTCAATCTAAGCAAAACCAAGAAGCTCTTAAATATTATTATATGACAGACACTATGCTAGGTACTGGGGATAAAAGTTAAAACAAAACAGAGAAGAGGTCTATTCTTTCAAGAACCTTATGTTCTACTAGGATGGGAAGCAGGATCCCACATGTAAAGATGAAATGGATAACAAAGCATTTATTGAGTGCTCACTATGTGCCAGTGACTGTGCTGAGCTGTTCCTGCTCTCGAGAAGCTCCCAATCTAATTTGGGGAGAGAATACAGATGGAAAGGTAGGAAAGGCTATGCAGGATAATTTGAGGAGAAGATGGAGGGCACAGCAATGAAGGGGACTGGGAAATCTTTCTCATCGGAGCTGGCAGATGGGGTGAACTTTTCTTTTTTCTTTCTTTTTTGTGAGGCAATTAGAATTATGTGATTTGTTCAGGGTCACACAACTAATAGGTTATATTTGAACTCAGGTCCTCCTGATTCCAAGTCTGCTGCTCTAGCCACTGTGCCATCTACCTGTCCTGACATAGGCTGAACTTTACTAGAAATTCAGGAATCAAGGAAGCAAAGATGAAGGAGAGGGCTAGAGCCACAGGAATCAATCCCTGCAAAGACAAGAGCTAGAGTGCTGAATCTAAGGAATGATATAGGACAGTTTGGCCAGAATATATAATGTATGAAGGAAAATCATGTGCAATAAGCCTGGAAAGGTAGACCGGCGCCAGATGGTAAATAGTTTTAAATGTGAAGCTGAGGAGTTTATATTTTATTCTAGAAGGCAATAGGGAGACTTTGAACATTCTTGAGCATGGTCAGACCTGCCAAAGAGAATGTACATGTTCAATATCAACAGAAAAGACAATGAGAATGTTGCTGTTGTTCAGACATGTCTGACTCTTTGTGATCCTAGGGGTTTACATGGCAGAGAGACTGGAGTGGTTTTGCCATTTCCTTCTGCAACTCATTTTACAGAGGAGGAAACTGAGACGAAAAGACTTAAGTGAATTGCTAGTAAGTGGCTGAGTCTAAATCTGAACTCAGGTCTTCCTGCCTCCAGGTCCATTACTGTGCCCCTTTGTTGCCCAAATAAGTGTGTATAGAGAAAAAAATTCTGGCAAGAAGGAGGGAGGGAATGGCTAACAATTATCAACGATACGTCGTATTTTAAAATCCTTTTAAATATAAAGAGTTATTAAAGGAGTCTAGTTGGTTGCACTGATGTCCCATGCTAAATGTTTATTAAAACATTTCATTTTTTAAAGAGGCAGAACAATGGATGGCTGTGGCGGACACACCCTCTGACACACATCTTATGAACGTCCCTTATTCCTCAGTGCCAAATGGATACCAAGAAGCAAGGATAAGGAGGAAATAAGGCTTTTCTTCCCCTAGGTTAGAGAGGGTATATTGTTTGAATTCATCCAGTTGGAGAATAGACTTGGGTGCTGCCTTCCGTTTGACAGAAAATGCTAGGACATACAATTAAACTAAAAATGGCAAAGTTATCATGGCATTTAAAAAAAATCCCAGATCCAAGCACTTTATAATACATGCGATGTAGCACAACTTGATTTTGTTGAGACAATTTCTCTTTTTATAGAAATCTCTTTGCATCAGCCACAGTTCCTTGTTGTTTTGTTTTTTCTAACAAAGTAAGTCATCTTGAAAACACCATGTTGTTAATGTTAGACGCTTCTGATAACCATCTCGAAATATCTAGATCATTGCAAATACATAAAAACAATCTCCCCATAAGCCAACAAACTTGTGGACTTTGGGTTCTCTTCTATTTAAATGATCCAGTGACCTAGAATACCAGCCTGTCCTAGTGTTGAAAGGCTTCCCCAAAGTTTAAGTCCACCCTCCTTAAGGTAAGACACAGCCCTATATATTTGGCTCTCTATCTTTGGCATACAAGCAGTTTCAGAAAACCATGTCTTCCTTGATCCAGATTCATTCACTTTGTCCTGAGTCGGGTATGTATGTCTGCTCCAAGAACAAGACTAGATTGGGGCAGAACCAAGATGGTAGATTTAAAGAGGGATTCTCTTAAACTCTTCCAAATTCCCCTCCAAACAAATTTAAATACCTCCCCCCCCCGGGAGTTCTAGAGTGATGGAACCAACAAAAACATGCGGAGGAAAATGATTTTCCAGCCCAAGACAATTTAGAAGGTCAGTAGAAAAGGGCGGTCCATGAGAATGGAGTGCAGGCTGTACCCTATGAGCTAAGCAGCACGCCTTGCAGGCAATTGAATTCCAGAGCTTTTAGCCCATGGATAATAAGGGGATTAGACAGCTGGTTAGAAGGAGATTACACAGAACACTTTGCTGGCACTCAGGCAGGACCCTTTTGCTTTGCCCATATATGATGCCAGGTCTCAGTCCCAGGGCAAGTACTAACACAGATGAGTTTATAGTTTCAGGGGTATAGGAGGGACCCTGATCATAGTTTCAGGGCAGAGAAGAGTGTGTGTAGTTACTTACATACAAGAGCAGCAGCCAAGAGAGCAATGACCACATTTCTCCTTAGATCATCCATATCGGAAGAATTAAAATCTTAGAGACCCACATAACTAGCTTAGAAAAAAGCAAGACAAAAAAATTGCAAATTAAGACAGTGCCCCCTCCATTCTGGGATCAGAATCCAACTTTAATTTAAAGAAATGAGACCAATACAAAGAAAATTATGGGAGGAAAAAAGAGTTAGCTTCTTGGTAAAGTAGGCACAAAAAATACCAAAGAAAATAACACCTTAAAAAACAGGATAGCCCAAATAGTATAAGAGCCATAAAAATCACCAGAGAGAATTCATTAAAAGACAAAATTGGCCAAATGGGAAAGGATGTACAAAAACTCACTGAAGAAAATAATTCCTTAAAAATTAAAATTGGTTAAGTAGAAGCTAATGGCTCCATGAGATATTAAAAAGCAATAAAAAGAAAGCAAAAAGATGAAAAAGAGAAGGAGACATGAAATATCTCATTGTAAAAACAATTGGAAAATAAATCAAGGAGAGGTAATCTGAGAATTATTAGTCTACTGGAAAACCATGATCAAAAAAAGAGCCTAGAGTTTAGATATCATATTTTAAAAAAATTATCAGAGAAAAGTTCCCTGATATCAATTAGAAGGTAAAATGTAAATTGAAAAAAACTCCACTAAATCATTTCCTGAAAAAAAATCCCAAAATGAAAACTCCCAGGAATATTATAGTTAAATTCTGGAACTCCCAAATCAAAGACAAAATGTTTCAAATAATTATAAAGAAAAAATTCAAATATGGAGCCCCAGTCAAGATAACATAAGATTTAGCAACTTCTTGTGATGATGGCGTATTTTAAAATCAGCCGGAATCAAGAATTCAGGTTAAGGGAAAATCTTCAATCTTTATTCTTTTTGAGGTGAAGGGGGGTTAGCAATGTGAGCAGCTGCGACAAGAAGCCAGCCAGCAGTCTCTCTTTCTGCTTCTCTCACCACCCCTCTGCCTCCACCCACCAAAATCGTCATTTCCTACACAACACATCAGGACTTGCACAACGAGTGGGCAGGGGTCATTCTTTCTCTAAGCATATATGTTAATAGAGTATGATCCAATTACTATTTAGCCTCACGTGCTTGGGACCTCAGTGCATCAACTAGAGCTTCAGCCCATTACAACTTCCAGCTTTAGGATTGGAGGGCTTGGAACATGGGTAAATGAGCTAGAATTATAACCAAGAATTACTTATCCAGCAAAACTGAGTATAATCCTTGCGGGGAGGGAAATTAATATGTAATGAAATAAAGGACTTCCAAGCATTTCTGATGTATTTCTGGAAAAGACCAGAGCTGAGTAAAAAAAAAAAAAAAGATTTGATTTTCAAATACATGGCTCAAAAGAAGCATAAAGAAGTAAACAGGAAAGAGAAATAACACGGGATTTAATAAGGTTAAACTGTCTACATTCCTACAGAGAAAGATGATACTTGTAGTTCCTAAGAACTTTATCACTACTGGGGCATTTAGAAGCAGCATACATAGAGAATGTAAATATGATTTGACAATAATGGGATATATATTTTTTATTAAAGTTTTTTTTCCAAAATATATGCATGGATAATTTTTCCACAGCAACTCTTGCAAAACCTTGCGTTCCAATTTTCCTCTCCTTCCCCCTAGATGGCAAGTAATCCAATATATATTGGATGTTATATATGTTAAACAAGATAAAATATATGTGTCAAATCCAATATATGCATACATATTTATACAATTATCTTGCTGAACAAGAAAAATCAGATCAAAAGGAAAAAATGAGAAAGAAATTTTTAAAAAACAACAACAAAAGGAGTGAAAATGCTATGTTGTAAACCACACTCAGTTCCCACAGTTCTCTATCTGGATGCAGATAGCTCTCTTCATCATAAGATCATTGGAACTGGCCTGAATCATCTCATTGTTGAAAAGAGCCACATCCATCAGAATCGATCGTTGTACAATCTTGCTGCCGTGTACAATGACTTCCGGTTCTTCTCATTTCACTTAGCATCAGTTCATGTGAGTCTCTCTGAAATCATTCTGCTGATTGTTTCTTATATAATAACAATATTCCATAACATTCATATATCATAACTTCTTCAGCCATTCCCCAACTGATGGGCATCCACTTAGTTTCCAGTTTCTAGCCACTACAAAAAGGGCTGCCCAAACATTTTTGCCCATGTGGATCCCTTTTGATGAGATATCTTTTAAAAATATTTATTTATGTATTTATTATAGCTTTTTTATTTACAAAACATATGCACGGGTAATTTTTCAACATTGACCCTTGCAAAAACCCTCTGTTCCAACTTTTCCCCTCCTCCCTACCCCCTCCCCTAAATGACAGGTATTCCAATACATGTTAGGTATGTTAAAGTATATGTTAAATACAATATATGTATATGTATTTATACAGTTGATGGGATATCTTTTAAAAATAAGTTAACGAGCAAGAAAGAGAGTTTCACTTGGAGAACTGGGAAGGTATAAATAGAAAGTGATAAACTATCTCAAATAAAAAAGGTGTGAAGTAGCCTCTATAGTAGAAAGTAATATGGGGGTAGGGTGGATAATATGCTTGAACCTTACTCTTATTGAAATTGGCTCAAAGAGTGAATAAAATGCAAACTTAGTGGGGTATAGAAATCTACCTTATAACATAATATAATATAATACAAGGTAATAGAAAGGGAAGAGGTTAAGAAAAGGAAGGAAGATGATTAAAGAGAAGGTACAATGGGGGAGTCATTGATCAGAAGCAAAACACTTGAGGAGGTATAGTATGAAAGACAAGAGAAAAGGATAAACAAGGGAAAAATAGAATGGAGAGAAATACACACTAATCATAACTGGGGGGAAATTTTATAGCAAGTATCTCTGATAAAGGACTCATTTCTCAAGAACTGAATCAAATTTATAAGAATACAAGTCATTTCCCAAATGATAGTCAAAGAATATTCTTTATATCCTTTCAGACAAAGAAATCAAAGCTATCAATAGATATATTAAAATGCCCTAATTCATTATTGATTAAATTAATGCAAATTAAAATAATTTTGAGGTACCACCTCACACTTATCAGATTGACTAATATAACAGAAAAAGAAAATAACAAATGTTGGAAAGGATGTAGGGAGATTGGTACACTAAAACATTGTTGATGAAGTTGTGAACTAATTAAACTATTCTGGAAAACAATTTGTATCTACGCTCAAAACTGTGCATATGTTTTGACCTAGCAATATCATTACTAGTTCTGTATTCCAAAGAGATCAAACAAAAAGGAAAAGGATTTATATGTACATAAACATTTATAGCAACTCTTTTTGTGGTATCAAAGAGATGGAAATTATGGAGATGTCCCTCAATTGGAAAATGAGTGAGCAAGTTGTAGTATTTGATTTTGTTTTGTGCTATGTTGATTTGATTGCTAAAAATGATTTGCTATTGTGCTATAAGAAATGACAAACAGGTTAATTTCAGAAAAAATCTGGAAATGTTTATATGAATTGGTTCAAAGTAAAGGAGAAGAATGGACAGAGGAACAGAAATACTATTTGATGATCACGTGTAAATGACAACTATTATCAGCAGCACAATGATTCAAGAGAATTCTTAAAGACTTATGGTAAAAAATACTATCTGACAGAGAAAGAACTAATAGAGTCTGAATACAGATTGTAACACACTTTTGAATTTTTTATTTATTTTTCTTGTGTTTTTTGGCTTTTTTTTTATTATGTGTAATTAGAAAAAAACTAAAACATTCAACAACAAAAAATCAATGTCCAGGTATATGAAATAGGTTAAGATAACCTACTGAGTGCCAGATATCAGCGCAATAGCTCTTGCTTCCTCTTTTTCAAATAATAAAGAGGCTCTAAGGAAGGGAAGGTTTTCTGGAGCTATAGGTCATTTACAACAAAAAGCATTTTACTTTGTTCCTAGAAGGTTCTAGGAGTCTACAGAAAAGAAGTACATATATGTTGTTGGTCTGATCCTCCTTTCTCCTATCATATACGGAATATCTTATGCAACACGGTGTCATGAATTGCTGGCTTTGAAATCAGGAAGACTTGAGTTCAAGTCCTGCCTCTGACACATCCTGACTGTAATTTTGAGTAAGTTATTTAACTTCTCTTCAATTCAGAAAGAAAATTTAGACCCACATAGAAAGCCTAACTGGGTCAAGTCTATGTTAAAAATAGTTCCTGAAACTCCAAGATGAGAAGGGGAATAAAAGCAGGCTAGTTAATTTGGTTTAAAGTTAATAAGACTTGATTTAAAGTAAGAGCAATTAAGAGAAAATATGTTGAAAAACTAGGAAGCACACTAAAAGTACATAGGTTATTATTTGCTTTAAAAGTTTGCCCCATATTATATATTCCTATTTGATCACAATTTTGTATGCCTCGTAAATAATTTTGCTTCCTACAATTTGTGAGAAAATAGCTCTCATTGTTTTACATCTTTTATTAATCACTGACCTGAAAAAGACCCTGATGACTGGTTTTTAACGTCTGATGAAAAAAGGGTTCCATCTAGAGGTGACTCCATAAAACTTCAGACACATTATACCTAGTGCCCAAAGGATTCTGAAGAACACAACAGATTGACTTACTTAACTGACAGGAAAATGTAAGACAGAAAATGCTTTCTACACTGAAAATATTCTTACATTTTTAAATATTTCTAAAAATTATCTTCCTTATAAAAACAGCTTGAGGTCATTTATGAAACATCCCCATTATCCTTGAAGTTCTTGTGGACGTGATAATAATATTCCTAATAACTCATATTTAAAGATCCCTTTTAGGTTTACAAAGCATTGTTCTTCCTACAACCATCTTCTCAGGAAGGTCATGCGAGTATTATTATCCCCTCCTTAAAGATGAAGCAAGTGCCTCAGAGAAATTGTGACTGTACTTATGGTTATATGGCTAGTAAATACTTAAGTGGAGAGTCATTGGCTTACAGGTTACAGTGACACAATGGAAATAACATTCAACGTGGAGTCATGTTGAATGCTATTTCCATTGTGTCATTGTACTTTCTATTCCCTGAATTGAATAATATTTCTCTAAAGTAGAATAGATTTCAACGATCAAAGTGGACCCACTAAACCTGACCCTCCTCCAAATGTATGTATTTCTGCTCAAACCGGCACTAGATTTCCATTAGAGAAAGTTCTCAATCTCAAAATCATTCTCAACTCCTCACTACCCCCATCCTCCATATAGATCATCTCTTCTATCTTCATATTTTTCACAATGTGTATACACCCTTTCTTCTTTCTGTGTATACACCCATTGCCTTAATCTAGATCCTCTTCCCTTCTCACCTACAATGTTGTAAGATGTCTTCCATGCTAATCTCCTTGCTTCCAGTTTCTCTCTTCCCCTATCCATCCTCCATAAAACTGCCAGGATAATTAACTCACAATTTAACTTTGACCGTGTAACTTCTCTGCTCTGAAATTCTCAATGGCTCTCTATGGCCTCTAAGATAAAATAAAAACTCCCTAATCTGGCACACAAAGGCTTCCATAGTCCAATTCTGCTTATCCTTTCAGGCTTATTTCATGTAATTCATTTTCACACACTCAGTATTCCAGGTCAAAGAGTCTACTGGCTGCTCCTCAAGTTTGCCATTCCATCTGCCATCTCCATGCCATCCCACAGATTGTCCCCATGTCTAGGATGTACCCTCTTCTCATCTTTGGTTTTCAGAAACCTTAACTTATCATGATGGCCGTACCCTTCTTTGTTATTGCTCTCTTTCCTCAAATTATCCCCTATAGTTGAGTCCTGATTAATACAAAAAATCAATCCTATGATTCAAAATCACCCTACTCAAAGGTATAATCTATGTAAAATATTTGTCCCAGTTCCATGGAAATAGGTGGCTATGGGCCGAATAATCGGCCCGCTTCCCAGGATTTACAATAATCGAGACCTAACTCTATAGTACCATGTAAATGAATCCTCCAGGAAAATGGAAACTCTTTGAAAAAAAAAAGAATTGTTTGACTTGACTTTATATATATGAGTTAACATGGGAACTTCTATGTAACAGGCAATTAATAAATGACTGCTGAATTGAATTAATTCAATAAATAAGCAAATGATCTCAAGAGAAGAATATGCATCTGTATTCAGAACATGATAATTAAATCGTCCTCAGGCTTTGATAGAATTGCTTCCATGCTCTTTCTCCATATAAAACATAAGTCTCATGAGTGCACAGATGGATTCATTTTTGTCTGTGTGTCCCAGCGTGGGACACAGTTCCTGGCACTTAGGAGGTGTTTAATAAATGCTCATTGAGTGAAGAAATTGGTATTACACAAAAATTCATTGACTAAGAGTTAGTTGTTTTTGCTGATTAATGTACGAGTCCACTGTATTTCCTGAGATTATGGATTTTTCCTAATAACTGCAAATTACTGATGTTTTCCCACTGTATTTGTAGTATATATGTACCCCACAGTCAAGCAAAAAGAGATTTTTTTTCCTGTCTTGTTCACAGAAACCCTCCCGGGCAATCCAAGAAGGAGCTGTTTTTCACACACATTCCCCAGCCCAACGTTTTCCGATAGCAAAGTTCATTGGACAGAGACATTCTTAAAAGGCACAAAGAGTTAACTATGTAATTTTCTTAATAAGACTGAAAAGGCAGTGCATCATCCCCCTCCCCCAACGATGGCACTCTGGTTGACACCATGTAATTTGGGGGTATCTATACTTTACAGAGGAAAGAAAAAAAAACAATACCTAGTTTCTTTTAAAGACTGTTTTTGCTGCCAATGGGAAAGAAAAAAAAAATCATTTACTCTTTTACAATTACAGCAGTAAATCTTACAGGGAAGAGGTTTAGGGATGGGCACCGAGCTCCCTTCATCTTACCCAGAGGAGGCAGGCTTCTGGACTTTCAGGGGAAAGTCATTGTCATTTTAGGCATAGGGACTGAAAGTGTGACTTCCCTTCTACTAAGTCAGGTCGGTACCTTCTCTACAACTGATTGTCTTAAAGATTTCTCTAACAAGAGCACTGGGAGCTTCCGTAACTTAGCCATACTTGGGGAAAAACTCAAAACACGTATTCCTGTCTTTGAGGTCAGCTCTCACGCAACTATATCATGGCCCCTTTCTCATTATCATCTTTAGCTTTTTCCATGGCCCCTTTTGGCCTGTAGAATGCGTGCTTCTCAGAATGTTTGCTGCCTGTATTCTCAGTGGAAGAAACTGCTAGTTTTCAGTTAGAGGACAGTAAAAATGGAATTTTTCATCCTTTTTCCCCATCTGAGCTCACATACTGCCCTATAATCTACTTCTAATCCTTAGTGGTCCCCAAGTTAAAAACTCCTATCCCAAGGAAGGCAACAAAAGTGATGTATTTAACAGCCGTGTACCTGATAGAGAAAGGGAACTTCTAGCTCAGATAAGTTGACTTTTGCTTTCTAGAATGTTAAACACTTCCATTCTGAAGCAAACTGACATTAAATTAAAGCAAAGTGGGTTTCCTCACTACTAAGAACCAAGTCAAGACAGAGTCTAAGTGTGTCAAAAGTCACTTGATTTCCTCTGTGAACTAATGAGCTTCTGTTCTAGTCTTCCACCAGTACCTTCCTAATATGGACAAAGTCCTGGGTTTTTGAAGACTAGGGCAGCAAGGTTATGTCCTACCAAGAGATGAAGGTTTCAATTACGTGCCCTGAAATGAGCTATTTATGGTCTAAAGTCCAGTCCAGCTAAAGTCTGGAGAGACTCATCACGAGGGTAGCTTTAGGGAGATGGATTTTTTGGGCCCAGCCACCTTGGAAGAACATCTCCTAAATCCTAAAGATGGTCTTGATCGGTCTCAGTGGATGAATGACAAATCCCGGATCCTTGAGCGGTCACCAGGGAAGCAGGGAGCTAAGTCTGAGGTGGATTCGAACACAAACATTCATGGCCCCAAGACTGGCTCTCTACCAGCTCTGTCAAGCTGCTTCTCTGGAGAAATCTTTATATTCTTTCTTACATCCATCCACCCATCCACCCATCAGTCTGACTGTGCTGCCTGTTGGAGAATATCAGGGCACAGCCCCGTGGCTCACTAATGTGGACACTCACCAATGGGGGCTAACTGACAAACCAAAGGATCCTGGGTTTACAAAAGTGATTTTTCTTGGCTTTAGGATATGGAATTTCCAAGGCCTGCCTTAGACTCGGGTGTTAAGATCAACCAGAAAGGATACTTTCATATTAATTCCTTGTAAAAACAACTTAGAACCAGATTTCGGGGGGAGTCAAACAGAAGGGCTCTGAAATGGCCTCTCTCCTCTATTCTGCCTCTGTAAATCCCTGGCTTCCATCAAGCTCACGTACCACTTCCCACATAGTCTGACCAGATCCTTCCTGTTCTCTCCTTCCTTCTTAAGGTGTGGTGTTTATTTGCATTTTGTCTCTGCCTTTCTGGTTCCAACATCTAGAAGGAAACCTCCATAAATCCCTAGTGAGGAAGGAGCTATTTTCTTCCAGAATCTTGCTTAGTGCCTCACATTTATTTATTAAGTACCTACTATGTGCTGGTCATGGTGTTAAGTGCTAGGGAGACTGAGGAGAGAGTGACCAACGTGGTCAAAGGTTATAGAGAAGCCACGGAGAATACAGATTGAGAAAAAACTATTGGACTTGGTATTAGAGCATCCATAGTAACTCGGGAGACAGCAGTTTCAGGGAAATGTCAGAAGCCAGATTAGAATGGATTAAGAAGACAGTGAGAAAAAACCAAGTGAAAGTGAAGGCACTTATTGGAGATGGCTTTTTGCCTTCTGGGGAGGCTTTTCTCATCCTAGAGGCTTCATAGAGGCTTGTGGAATGGATGACTGAATGAACAGAACCCTCAGCAGAATAGGGATTCTTTGCACACAATTAGCTACTTTTCATTGTCTCTCTAAGCGTCTCACAGATAAGATCCTAGATTTAGGTCTGTTCCAAGTTTTAGATGCTGATAAATTCAACCATCTCATTTTACAAATGAATAAACTGAGGCACAGAGATCACATGTGCAGCTAGCAGCTGAGGCCAGATTCCAGGGCAGCTCTTTGTCCCTGCAAGCACCGTGCCCCATCATTCCCTACCATAATGTTGTTCATAAAAGTAGACAGCATTAGGTGTGAGGAAAAGATGGTGCTCCTTTCCTTATTTCTGATAAATTGTGCCCTCCCTCATCTGTGGCTGACCCATCTCTTCCTGAGTCCCCTTCTTCTGTTCTGGCATCAGACAGTCCTGGCTGCTCCACCCCAAGTCCATGTAATCCCAGAGCTCATTGTGGGTGAGAGTTTCTCATGTTTACTCAATGTAGCTATCTGAAGGCTAGAGAAAGAATCAAACAGCGTCCCATGGGAGTCGCGGGCTGTGTTCCCCAGTGCAGAGACAGAATATTTATGTTCTTCTTCTAATCAGTTTCCCCAGATGATCCACCAGGTTAAGCTAATTCTTCTATGGAGCTGAGTTTTTATTTATTCCCTTTTCTGTCTCCATAGGGCATAAACCTATTCCCCGAATTGAGAAGCTGATTTAAATGCTCACTTTTCTGAAGCACAAATTAATGTAATCTTCTATTAGACACTAGTTACTGTCACGGCTCCGTTTGTGCTGCATTGTACTTAACCACATTTAAAAAAAAACACACCATGTTTTCCCTTTGATGGATATTGCAAGCCATTCATTTTTCTCCAGCTGTAAAGGAGATAGTCAATTGTAATAAGTAAAATATAAGTTATCCATTTCGTCTTCTCAATTGAAAAGAGAGAGCACAAAATGTCTTACAGCTAAGTCTCAGTGCAGTTCTTGCCTTTGCCTATGTATTTGGTCCACATTAACAAAAATAATAAGGTACCACCCCTAGATGCCAGTTCTGGCCTTGTAAAAGTGAATGTGCAAACTCGTACATTAGAGGCAATGTTGCAAAAGATGTTGCCATAAATGGATCCTTCATGGATCCCCATGCTGGGGAGGTTTACTTTTTTTTCATATTATTTTAATATCCCTGTCCTTTGCAGTCTTTAAGAAATACTTTTTGAATGAGAACAGGTTGAATGGAAAAAATATATTAAAAAATAAATGGACAAAACCAGAAAGAGATCTGTCATTTCCAGGGCTCATTTTTCCTGTCCTGTTCTATTGGTATGAAAAGCACCCTTGAATGAACAACTTTTTGGAAAATAGGGAAACAAAGTGAAGGACGTTGCCCCCAACCACCAGGATCTAAGAGCTAATAAAGCTACTACCCTGCTTAAACCAACTCAAGGATGGGATGGGGTTGGAACTTGCCTGGAACATGGTAGCTGGAGGAAGGAAGCATAACCTTCCGTAAGGCCCACTCTAGCTAATTAGTCTTGGTAACTAATTTCTAAACTCAGTTGGTCTCTCACCAAGATGAAGAACCCCAAATGAAGTTGACTATTTGAAAAATATAATATATTATCAGCCCCTCAGAGACAGATATATTGCCACTTTTGTGTTTGTATCCCCAATGCCTAGCACGGTGTCTGGCATATAGTAGGTTCTTAATAATTGTTTGATGATTGCATCGGATTTCTCAGTTAAGGTTTTGGTATCCAAGATATAGAGAGAACAAATACTCACATGTATAAGTATATGTGCATATGTGATCAAAAGTTATTCCCCAATAGATAAATACTTAAAGTATATGAATAAAAGTTTTCAGAAGAAAAATTGAGGGGCAACAGCTAGATGGCGCAGTGGATAGAGCATCAGCCCTGAAGTCAGGAGGACCCGAGTTCAAATTTGAACTCAGACATTTAATAGTTCCTAGCTGTGGGTCCCTGGGCAAGTCACTTTACCCCAACTGCCTCAGCAAAAAGAAAAAAGAAAAGAAAAATTGCAAACTATTAGCAACCAAAGGACAGAGTACTCCAAATCACCAATAATTAGAGAATTGCACTTCAAAACAAGATTGAGATTTTACTACAAATTGGCAAAGATGGTAAAAAAAAAAATAATAAAACTAGTCAATGATGAAGAGGTTGAGGAAAAATAACCATGGAAGTTCAATCAATCTCAATGGAGAGAATCAATACAATGATTTTGGAAAGCAATTTGGAATTATGCATGTTTATACCTTCTGACAGAGATTCAACTATTGGGATTATACCCTAAAGGGGTCATTTATAAGAAAATCCTGATACACACCCAAATATAGCAGCATGTTTTTGTCACACCAAAAAACAAAACAAAACAAACAAACAAACAAACAAAAAAAAACTAGAAACAAAACAAAGGCCAATTGATTGGAAAATAGCTAAATAAATTAATGGAATGGAATATGACTGTGCTGTAAGAAATAACAGACATAGAGAAGTTGAAAAAGACTTATGTGAACGGATACAAAGGGAAGAAAGCAGTGCCAAGAACAGCCCCAATGATAACAACAATGGATTTGGGAAGTACAATTACAAAAAATAAAAAGTGAATGTGGCAAAATCACAAAAGAATCATAAGGTCACTGACCCACCAAGTAGAGAAAAGGTAAGATAATTAGAAGTTTTAAAGCAAGTTTTACCTACTTAAACATTGTTCAGGCCAGACCCCAAATAAGAGAAGGACAATCAGAATTTTATCTTAGGCAAAGAAATTTAGAGGGGGCAATGATGGCATTTTCAATTTTTCAGAAACATAGAAATGATTGAATTTGCCATTAGTTAACATGGTAGCTATATCCCAATCCCCCAGGTTCTCACCAACCCCACCCACCTACACAAAAACTGAAGAATATATTTCATGATGCTTTTCCCGGGTACCAAAACTTTTGGGTTATGGCTCTGGTCTAGGTTTATTCCTGGTTTGGCCATTGGTATCCAGTGAATTAGCTTGTCAAACTATTTCTTATAACCTAGGACATAGCAAATATCTAAAGGAACAGAATAGAGAGAATCGTGGTTATTTTGGAAAGGAAGGAGGGAGAGATCCATAACAGGAGATTCTAGATTCTAAAGAGCTAAAGTACACTCAGAAAGCCAGGGGTAAAATAAAGTCCCTTGGAGCCTGGAATGGGAAAAATTTTCTGCCATGGATATAGACAAGACAAACTTGACTTACCTAATATGGCCCATGGTCCAAGCTGGGGGTGCATCAGTGTTCTACCCTTTCTATCAATTATGGCCCTAGAATCATGAAGATTTGTCCAGATTACTTTATAAAAGTCATCCCACTCTGATCCTAAAAGCTAAATATGCTTCCTAAATTATCAACCCAGAATGCTCATTAACCTCTTTCCTCAGATGTTATAAGAAATGCTAATTATCATTTAAAGTAGAAAGATTTGACATAGTGGGAAAGAACATAGGACTAGGATTGTCCCAGCAAGCTTTAAAAATTTAGCACTTACTGAATACTTAGAAAGAAACAATTAGGTAGCCAGAATTATATACCAGAAGCTCACTAGTTTTCATAAAATAACATGACAAATCATTGCAGAATCAATGTATAAAAATAAAATATGAATCAATGCATGTTGGTAGTTGTGTAGTTGGTAGAGTGGATACAGCACTGGGCCTGGAATCAGTAAGAACTGAGTTCAAATCCAGTTTCAGACACTTACTAGTTATGTGACTCTGGGTAAGTTACTTAATATTATTTGCCTTACCTTCTCATCCAATGAATTAGAGAAAGAATGAAAAACCGCTTCAGGAATTTGCCAAAAAATGGGCTTATGAAGAGGAAGGGAGGAGACAAGCAACTGAAAGAACCTGAAAGTTATTATATAAAAGATGGTACTTTAAGTTGAGTCTTGAAGGAAGATGGTAACATTGGGGAGAAATAATGAGAGCCTAAAATAATAGGCCACCTGAAGGAGTAGAGAGAAGAGGTCCAAAGCAAGAGGTGGTAAGATCTGGCAATTAATTGGATCTGTGGGGCAGGCAAGAGTGAGGAGTAACCTTACTCTTGAATAACTCACAATTGAGTAACCTCAAGTTTATGAACTGACAGCCTGGGTAAATAGGGATGACTTTAAGTGAAATAAGACAATTTAGAAGAGGGAGAAGGAGAACAAGATAATTTTGGAAACCCCTAAGGTTGAAGAAGGAGATAGAGAAAGAGAAAAAGAGAGAAATGATTGAAGATGCAATGGAAATTAATAGGATCAAATACAGATGTAGATGGATTCATATTTCAGTCTAATCATGGCTTAATGGAAGATTCAGCACTTGTAACTTGACATGCATCCTCTGTAATATTTCTTTATCATAATAAAATAAATCTTGGGAAAGGGTGTCTATTCTCTATTCACATTCTCTATGCCTCCATTCACCATCTCTGTGTTTTTCCAAACCAAAATACTTCCTTGTCACTATTCCCTTATATATGCAGAATATAAATTATTGGAAGTAGAGACTGTCTTTACTTTTCTTTCTGTATACACAATGGATGGCATTGTGTCTGGCACATAGTAGGTACTCAATACAATAAAAATTCAGGGAAAAATTCCTATTCTGAAGTGGCTGAAGTTGGACTTCTAGACTCCATTGTCACCAGAACAAGCCTTATACATCTTGAAAATCTGCCAAAAATATATTTTTTCTCTATAAAGAGTAGAAATTTCTTTCCCAAGAATTTCCAATGGCAGGTCTTACTCAGCCAGAGTTGATTGCTCATGTCATCGCTATCTCTGCAGGAGCCAGCTCGACACTCCTGTTGAAACATCGACATTCTAGATGAACGACCTTGTTGCTTTTTAAAATGTGCTCAGTACCTCGGTGAGCGAGAAGGGCTGAGATGATACAGTTGCCTTGGCTCTTACTCCCACTTATCGAGTAGGTAACTAAATTGTAGTTTAAAGAACATGATAAATGGGCAAGGAGTCGGTGCTCTCTCTTCAGAAAAAAATCTAAATTTGTTTTTGAATAATTGTCATTTTCCCATTTGTGAGGGACAGTTGAGTGCTTCCTTTCATTTCCAAGAGCCTAATTTACTTTCTTAGCTTATTCATAACCACAAATTGAGAACTCCGGACTATGAATGAGCTCAATTCTCTGCAACATGAAATACCAACAGCAACAGAATCACAGACTGAACAGAGAAATGGCCTTTGAAGATCAGCTCTTCTACCTCCATATTTTATAAAGAAAGAAAACACGAACTTGTCCAATTACAACTATAAGAAGCACATTCAGAATCTGAACCCAGATCTTACAGTAAAGCTAATGTGTTTCCTGTTATGGCTCAATTTCTTTATAAAAAAATTACTTTGCTTAGATATCTGATTTCTCATACATAGTTTATCTCTGCCAAAATCAAATTCCAGGAGCCAAAATTTCCCTTAAAACACACTGCTAATGGATAGAACATTGAACCTGAGGTCAAAAAGGGTTGGATTCAAATATCATCTCTAATATTAACTAGCTATGTGACCCTGGGTGAGTTGTTCAACCTCCCTAACCTTTAGGTGCTTCATCTGTGAAATATAAAATAACACCTGCCTCAGAGAACATTTGTGAGGATCAAATGAGAAAATGGATATGGTGGATTTGTCAAACCTCAACGAATCAGAAACATTAAGTTCTGATGATAATGGCAATGATGATGATGGATCTCATTCCATCTTTTTTTAAAAGTTAAGTTCAAGCAGAAATGCCCCAAAACAAGTTATTTTGCTATTTATGCTTATTGTTTAAGGTTCTCTGGGCTATTGAACAGGTGGAAAAAATGAATGCAATGAGCCTTGTAGTGATTAAATAAAAATAATTGAAATGTAAGCTTCTCATCTGTAGAGTCCCTGAAAGCATCACAGGACAACTTGGGAGAAGAAAGCATGACAGAGGTGGTCTCTACCTCATTCTGTTTTCATACACCTTTGATCTCCTCTGTGAGGTCTTTATATTTTGAAAGCTTTTCCTTTCACAAAGCTCAAGAGTTTACGAATATTTCATATGGCAGGCAACATCTATTAAAAATGTTGTTCTTAAATTTTTATGGATCAATGTTATGCCCAGGAGATTGTGTGAAACAGTTCTGGCTGTGATAACAGTCTGAATGCAGTGCAGTTCATTTGTTGCGTTCTTAAGGATATTCTGAGATCTATATATGTGGGATGGGGATTTGTCATCTGTTACTTTCTAAAATAGAGTGTACTTCTCAGGTATGCTTCTAGCCACACATCAGGTCTCTCTAGGAATTTAGTATGTGCTGATTTTGTGCAGTCTGCATAACATATCTCACAGTTTCTACCATTGCCTTGTATAATCTGCATTGATTTTTTTAAAATGCCTCCAGATTCTTTAATAATAACTCTTCTATAATTTGTTGTTACTGTTCAGTTATTTTCAGTCATGTCCATCTCTTCACCACCCCATTTTGGAGGGGGCAAAGACATTGAAGAAGTTTGCCATTTCTTTTTCCAGCTCATTTTACAGATGAGAAAACTGAGGCAAACAGGGGTGAATGACTTAACTAGGGTCACACAGTTAATACGTATGAAACCAGATTTAAATTTAATAAGAGGAGTTTTCCTGATTCCAGGACAGTACAGTCTCCACTTGCCTTCTAGCTGCCCTATATTATCTTCTGTAATATCCAGTGATAATGATTGGATTCTAAACAGTCATTCACAATTCTTTCTGTTCCTGTAAACATGATTCAGATATTGCTCTGTTCTCCGTGCCACCATATCCTTTTTTTAAACTCTTAGGAGGAGTTCCATTTCAGAGCCCCACTGGCTGACATTTCCAGGTCAATGGCAAGGTTTCAAAACTACTTTTGCAAATTCAAGACGTAAAAAGTCCCTTCTCACACGTCCGGCCTTCCCTTGTTTGTTTTTACTTGCATTCCCTAACTCATGTCATCAAAAATGGGTCAGACTTTGAAGGAGTCAGTATTATTATTATTATTATTATTATATCACCACCACCACCATCACTACCATCATCATCATTCCTTGAGCTATTTCAAGTGTCAATGATACCATCAAGACCCCCATTGAACTGAGCCCTGAATCCAATAAACCCAGAAAGATCAGTATTCGCTCTCCTTCCAGCCCCCAGCTCACTGACCTTATCTTCAAATCTTTCTTTCAAATCACCTTTTGGAGACGAGATATGTTAATTGCCTCTGCAGCCTCTACCTCCTCAGCAGTCACAATTGCTGGAAACCCAAAAAAATTCTTACTGCCAAATCCTTGGTATTGCCAAGTGCTCCAACATCTGAAAAAGATATGGTTTTGTCACTAGAAATGACATCGGAGAAAAAGCATTAACACCTGTTTTTCTTCTGCCTCCTCAGGATCATAAACCCTTTACATTTAAGTTGTAGCCAAAATAGCTTATATATGTTGTCTCCCCCATATACAGTGGAAATGGAACTTTAAAAAGAGAAGAGGCTGGTTTGCTTTTCTATTTTTATCTCCAGTGCTTTGAACACATTGAGTGCTTAATAAATGCTTTTCATTTTAGGCAACTCATTAGGACTTATGATGTTGGTGAGTTTTGTATGTTTGTATGTTATAGTTGCCCTTGTTCAAGTATGCCATAGCTGTGGGTGGTCACCATGGGTATGAGCTCCTAGTGCTTGTACCTTCATTGAGGTAGGATCAGCCAACATTTTGCTATTTTGCAGCCTTTGGAAGACCCATCAATGGTGAAGCCCAGAACTTTTTGCTACAGATAGCTAGCCAGTTAGACAGACACTCAGACAGACAGATAGATAGATAGATTATTGATAAGAAGGAAGATAATGAATTTGGGAGATAAAGAGAGAAATTGAGAGAGGTAGAGATAGAAAGATAAATGATAGTGATTTTAGATAATATATCTATAGATCTATCTATAGAAAGAGACTTTATAAGTATAGATACAGATATAGATGCTATAGATACAGATGACATGGACATTTCCTTAGCACCTAACTCAATGCCTTTTAAGTGATAACTTAAATGATCTTTGGATTTAAGGCTACAAATTGAATATTTGCCCCACAAAATTATAGTATCTGTGCTAGAGAATGGATTGACCTGACTATGAAGTTGAAGCATTTACCAATGATGGAAGGCTATGTATTGAATTTTGCTAAAAAGTCCAGTGATGCTGATGAAGACAGCATAGATTATTTTTTAAAGAGAAGACAATAACTTACATTAATTACACAGACTAAAGGGCAGGGACACTCAAGAGCTCCAGGAGTAGTGATGGCCCCAAACCACTGGATTTTCCAGCATTCTCAATTGCCCCTATAGCCACTGTCCAAGGAAGGAGCTCTTATGGAGATTCCCCTGCCAAGTGCTTCAGGAGGGCTCTAGCTCCCCCTCCCACCCCCCATGTATACCCACCTCAGTAGCCACAGCTTCTGAAGCCCATGGAAAGAAAGTTTTTGATAGGCAAGCCCTCAGCACTGTTGAATGCCTCAGTATCAGAAACCAGAAACCGATCTGTTTTGTCAACGATAAGGACATTACTTACATTATTGTCTACTTCACCACCATGCCCTGAAGCCTTCCTTCGTTTGTTGTCTCCGCCATTATAACATGACATCATTCAGAGCAGGGGTCTTCTTGCTTTCCTATTTGTATTGCCTACCACTTAGTACAGTCCTTTGTACATAGTAGGTGTTTAGTAAATGTCTTTTCATCCATTCATTCAAGAGTCAGTTCTGCATATCAGTTGTTTTGCACACACAAGATGAAACAGCTCTATGTATTCTGGGTTCTAGTATTATGAAAAACTGGTAAATAACACCAAACCAACCTAAAATTCATTTTCCAATTCAACAAGATATTTTCTCATTGATAATTAACTATTGCTCCAATATTTCTCAAGATCAAGGTGATTCTTTTCACTTCTAAGAGATGAGCAGAAGGAAACCAACCAAGGAGTAGAGGGAGGAAAAAGAGAGGGGGGAGAGTAAAGAAAGAAAGAAAGGAAGGGAGTGAGATATGGGGAAAGGGAGAGAAGTGAGAGAGAAGAAGGGAGAGAGGAGGGGGAGAGAATGGAGGGGGGAGGAGGGAGAAGAGAGGAGAAAGGGAAGGGGGGAATGAGAGGGAGAAGGAGGGACAGAATGTAGATGCTTTTCAGCATGTGATTTGATTTGAATTAGTTTAATTGAAATACTCCTAAGAATACCTGCTGTATTCACTCAAGTATCTTCATTTGCTCCATCAAGCTTACCTGTACTGAGACAGGGCTAATATATTGTGCCCCTTTATTTATTTTTAGCATAATAAAAGATAATTTCCCTCCATTCCATTTGCTGTGTCCATTCCATTATCAGCAAGGTCATTTAATTTAGTGTCCTCATTAAGTGCCAGTTGGAAGTTTAATAACTTTGATGGGCTCAGTGTTCTGCCATCCCTGCCTCCCCCATCCCCCAAATGTTTTGTGTAATTTATTCTTGTTACAACTCATCCCCCTTCATCTGCCCATAAACGGCAGTCCTGGTATTTCATGACATTGCCGCACACCATATAATTTACAAACAGCCTCACATACCTAAAGGTCTGTTTAGGAAGAAAGAATAAATTGTCTACAGCAGAGAGAGTTCCCCGAAACAAGGGAAATAACTGAGTTTCATTAGCAGTAACTCCAAGAAAGAAGCCCTTATATTCATAGTGTCTTATTCCTCGATGGAATACTCTGTCACACAAACACGGAGGGAGTGGGGGGGGGGGGCGACAGGGAAGCAAGTAGCTATGTTGCTTTCTTAATTAAATTGTTTGCTACCACTGGCAAAAGACTCTGCTGTTGTTATACCGGCAACTTCTAGGCAAATGGAGTTCATTTGCTAAAGAGATTTCAGAGCCAAAATTAAAAGGAACTAATTTTCTAAGGAAGGATTGAAACAGGAAAAAAAGGAAAGAATGAGAAAAGAAAGAAGGAAATGTGTGGCTGAGCTTTAAGACCTTTGGATGGGAGTGTGGGAGGCTGCTTTGAATGTGGAAACCCACAAAAACTTGAAAATTCACAAGAAGCAACATTTTTCACCGATTCTATGATATCCAGGTGTCTCAGAGACTTCTGAATGGACAATAAATCCATGAGCCACCAAATACAGATCCTGCTCTCTCCCATGCCTTAATATTGAACTCCTATTAAGGTTAATGGGAACTGTTATGAATACCACTCAAAGAGGAAACAGACCTGTCTTGTCTTGCCTGCTGGGAAGCTGTCCTACCACGTTCTAATCCACTGCATGAGGCTAAGGGGAAACTTTGGCTGGGGCTGCCTTTAAATCCCCTGACCTTGGGAGCAGAGTTAGGAAATGTCTGATTATTTGCACATTATTCACTTTAATCTCCTGCTAGAGGCCTTGAAAGACTGTTGTTAGAGAGGGAAAATAATTGTAAAAACCCAGAAACCCCTGCATGAAGTGAGCAGAATGGTCCCAGATTGTTCTGGCATTTAGAGTCGGCATTTCTCTGATGAAGACGTACTTTGAAAACCGTAATTCTGTGTTTAGCCTGTGCTTTGCTATTCACATCATAAATGAGAAGTAATGAAAGGTTTTTCCAGGGTTAAATTTTCCCTAGCTCCTTTTCCGATAATGACAGTCATATACATCTCCTGAAACTGACTGATTTCTCCTTGAAATTGTACTATCAAGTCGAAAGAAACTCACTAACCAGGCAAGTATATTTGCTAACTCTCGGCCTGATGTCACTTTCCAGAGAAGTTGTCAAGTTTTTTTTTTTTTTTTTAATGGATATTAACATGGGAACCTCTGGGAGCTTAAACCAGGCAAGATCTCACATTTTCTCAAATCTGCTTTCTGTTGGATGGGAAGAGAGTAGGGAAAGAGAGCTGAGAAAAAGACCCCAGCTAGAAGACTAGGGAATAGCCTTTTAGAAAAATCCAAATACCTTGAAAACTTTATAAATCTGGCTAGTTTGGAAAATGACCACCCATCAGAAGACCATCACCACCCATTTTCATCGGTTAGATGTTAGAAGCTTAGAGAAAACGCTTCTATTTTATAATTCAGAATGCCGCAAAGTGGGTTGATATTTTTTTTTTGTTTCTGAGTCAATGACATCGTGCTACTTTTTTTCCCCACCATGGTTTGTCTATCAGAGAGTAGCTAAGCAGATTCTAAAGGGCAAATGAGACATTTGTTAGGTTAAAAAAAAGATGAAAAAGGAGAGAACCCTCAGTTAAAATGCTGTCTAATTATTGTTTTCTTTTTTGTTTTTGATTTTTGGAGGGGGAGCATTTTTGTTTTATTTTGCTTTAAAGAAAGTATGGAAATTAATGGGATTTTGCTCTTAATTTTTAAACTAGGAATATAATGATATAACCCAAATTTGTTTCATTTTCCAAGGTCTAGTGCTTGGGGCAAGCTTGCATCGAAGTGGACATTGGGTGGCTCGCCTACTGTTTGCTAAGATACCGATTTCTAATTCCATACAAATGTACAGGTGAGGATCTAATTTTGGGGGCCTACGGCTGTGACCTCAGAAGCCTGTCTTGAGAAATCTCACACATTGCTGTTTTGCTAAGACAATGAGGGAGTGCATTAATTAATACTGAATAGCAATAGGATTCCGATGGAAGCGCTCCTGCCTTTCCGGAGAGGACCAAACAAGCTCATTAGACATCCGTGCTATCACACCGAATACCCAATGAGCTAATAATGCCGGGACACTCAGAGAGAAGTGTGAGCCCATGTTGTAGGATAATAAATATGGTGAAATAGAGTGTGATAAAGACATTACGAGCAAAAAAATAACAACAGCAAAACCCCACAGCAACCTTACTTGGGAAAAGGCAAAGACCAGTCTGCAGCAGAGACATCAAAGTACAGGTTAGTGCACATTACACACCTACACTTTGCTACAAGTGCAAAGCCTTTGATAAATGTCACCATATTAACTCTCCTGATCCAGCCCGAGAAGGGAAAGGAACCTGAAATATCTTCCCACTTTGGCAAAATTGAGATTTGCTCTTCTATTCTCCATCACCCGGTCCCACCCTCTCCATACATACATTCAACCCCCACCACTATTTTTTTTTAGACTAACTAGAGGAGGCTGGCAGTAGTACTCTTCTCCTTGAATGACCTGGTTGTTAAAATCCCAGTTGATCATGTATTTCGGGAAAGTGAAACAATGGTAAACCGGAGCAGCTTCGGCCCGCCTGCTGTTCCTGTTCTATTCTAACATGTCACACGAGCTGTACCAATTTCCCAAATAAATTATTTGTAATAAGATCTTCTTCCACCCGGCCCCAGCCCTGGGTGTGTAAATCACAGCTCCACGTCCGGGCTTGGGGAAGCTGGACTGTGAATAATATCCAGTTTTTGCTCTTTGATGTATACCACAGTATAACAATTCATATCCATTAAAGATTTAGGAAGATGCAGAAGCATAAGTTCATTTAGCAGACATCTTATCATTTTTATACCTCCAACTCAAAAATGTACCTAATGAATTTATGATGAATTGGCAAATCAGTGGGAATTTTAGGGATGCATAGAGACACATATATGTGTAAAATGTGCGTCTACCCATATGGACACTCTCTTTATAGTGTCTATATGGATGTTTGCAGGGAGGGGGACCCAGCTGTTAGTAAACGTATCTCCATAAGGCACAAGCAGGGCCTTTCTGCGACTTCCGAGGGGCTGGGGCTCGGGGGAGTGATGAAGGGACCGCTGTTGGCCTTTCCCATGAGCTGAGCTGTTGAATAGTTGCTTCATCACCCTTGTTACCACTTAGACATAGACTTAACATAAGAATGAAGCCGGGCAGGCGTTTGCTTCAGGGATCCAGGGGCATATTTTATCTTAAGAGGGTTTCTGGGACACGACTGGCTCTTTAAAAGTCCTTCGGCACTCATGCCCGGCTAACATTCTGGGCATGTGCGTCTCCACGGACTCCATTATTTGTGACTTTATTCCTGTCCTTCGTCTAGGACCCACTCGTTTGAAATAATGGGGGCCCTTATGCTGACACTCCTGTTAACTCTGCTGATTCTGCCTCCCCCTTTCCATCTCAGACATCTCCCAGCCGCTCTTCCCGAAACCCACGGCAACATCGGCAAAGTTTTCCACCATGGCCCAACCCTTTGTGGCCTGGTGATGATTACTTGGTCGTGGAGAAGAGTCTAATAAATTACATATCAGTAAATGTAGATCTTGGACAAATGCCCCCAAGAAAATCTAATTTTCTTGAAGTGCATCTTTTTTCATTCTTTCAAGTTTTCAGCTTAAATTTCGGACTCCTGACAGGTGAAAAATGAATGGTCCTGGCAACTGAAATCTTCTCTATCACCCAGAACCGGGCAGGAAGCTTCCCGCACCGCATCCAGTCTGATCCAGACAGATTACCAGAGGAGGGCTTAGTTAGCTTTTTCCTCGCCTCTAACAGCGAACAGCTACAATTTATTTAAGCTGCACACATAGAGCCCGACTGCACACCGAAAGCGTCCTGGCCTCTCGGCACCCATCAATAAAGCTGTCATCCTCGCTCCTCTGCGGGGGAGCCGGGGATTTCAGCAAGTGCCCGGGCTCTCTGCGAACCATCTCCAGCACTAACCGTTTGGGGTGATGCTCCAGTAATCACAGGGACCACTGACTTAAAAGTCACTTGAATCCGACTCCTCCAAATCATGGGGTTCTCTTTCATGCTGGATGTCGCTGGCGAGATCAGTTACCTCCGCGATAAATTATACATTGGCCAGTCTGGGAGAGCTTCTGTCTGTTATTGGAGCCAGCTCGTTTGCAAATCGAGGCTGTGGGATGCCACATTCGGAGCCTGGCTGCGGCTCCGAGGGGCCATGGGAAACCACAGAGCGCCCTCTGTTGATGGGAAAAACGCAGAAGCGAGAATAAGGCACCCAGACTCAAAGCGGAATCTGCCTGGATGGGGGGGCGCCCATTGGTGACCTTAAAATACATCCTTCAGCATAAAACATTAATTTAGTACGTTCCGTTAAATGATTCACAGGCTTATTACTTGTGTTGATCTACTTCCACGTAGAGACAAGGTGCTGTTTCTATTTCTGTGCATCTGGAGATACCAGGGATCAAGATCTTGGTCTACTTTGTGCTGATAAAGAGAGAGCCCAATTTCCCTAATAAAAATATTTCCAAAACAAATATGAGAAGCGACAAACCGTAGTGTGAGATGCTGCGTAATCTGCGTCACAAAAACTACCGTGTACAAGCAATCGCAAAGTCCCATTGGGTTCCCAATGGGGGAAAGACAGCCCAGGACGGATCTTAGCTCCCATGCTATTTCTATATAACATGGAGGAATTGACCTCTGGTTTCTCAACTATCTCTTTCAGACTAAGTTCTGAGGAATCATTCCAAAACAGTCATTGTATTGTCATTTCTATAAAGTGAAGATGCGGAGCCAAGAGCTCTCCTGCCCTTTTCTAGTGACTTTTTTATATGGGTTGAAACAAACTGAAAACCATATTTCTAGCATCTCCACATGTTAAAAACAGATTTCATGTTCATAGGTTTCACTGCAAACACTGAGAATTAATATTTTCAGTCAAAAGGCTTTTGGGATTCTCCCTGCCATGTAAGATTTTGCTTATTTTGAAGAAAACCTGCTTGGGGCTTTAGATGATAAACTGTCTTTCAGATTTTTCTTTAGAAAATATTTGTTGATATACTTGTGGTGGAGAGAATCATGTACATCCAGGAGGAGGACTGTGGGGACTGAGTGTGGATCACAACATGGTATTTCCACCTTTTTGTTGTTGTCATTTGCTTGTTTTTTGTTTTCTTTCTCATTTTTTTTCTTTTTTGATCTGATTTTTCTTGTGCAATATGATAAATGTGGAAATATATATAGAAGAATTGCACATGTTTAATATATATTGGATGACTTGCTGTCTAAGTTAGGAGGTGGAAGGGAAAGAAGGAGAAAAAAATTTGCAACACAAGGTTTTGGGAAAGGTGAGTATTGAAAACTATATTTGCATGTATTTTGAAAATAAGAAGCTAAAAAAGAAAAAAAATTCATCTGAAAAGGTAACATTCCCCATGTATAAGGTCCCTCGCCTTTATAGATTTAATAGTGATCTATTTTATCTTTCTTCTACCCTTATCTCATTTAAAAGAGAGTAGAAAAATAAGGCCTTACAACAAATAAACAGTCAAGTAAAAAAAAATCATAATCCATCATGTACTTCCCCAAAAAATATGTCTTGTTTCATACCCTCAATCTATTCCCCTCTGTCAGTAGATGGATAGTATATTTCAACACTGAGCCTCTGGGATCATGGATGAATATTGGATTGATTGTAGTTCTTGCAGTTTTCAAAGTTGTTTTTATAGAGTTATTGTTATATAATATATATATTGTTATAGAATATTTTATATAATATATAAAATACATTGTATTATACATATGTACATATATGTGTATATATAATATATATGTATATTATAATATTTGGTGATAGATGGAGATTTTAATTCTCTCCCAGCAGCCATGGGACTTCACCTGGAATCTTTGTTGCCCCAGACAATCAGATAAAGTGATTGCATATGCAATTGGTCATTCCATTATACAAAGAGGGCTGCCATTTTTAATTCATTCATCTCTTTGGCAAAGTCTACACATGCTAAATGAAATGGGGAGCTAAAGAAATTACCTGGATATCACAAGCAAAAATCACAATGCTCTTAAAAGGGCCTGGTGGAGTGAAGGGGAAGGGGGAGGGGAATTTGAATTTTTCAGATTGACTATCTCTTTGATGAAATTAGCCTGATAATTGCTCACTCCTCCACTTCATTCCAGTTAGAAGATAAAGAGAGTAGTGGGTCATGTCCTTTCCCCATCCTGGATCTTAGGGATTCATCTCCCCCCAGAGCTTCTGGAAAGTCTGAGTTCATAAACATGAAAGAAAAACACTAAAGGGAAGTATCCTTTTGGTTCAAATGTTGTTTATCCAGGAGAAAAGTCTGAGCAAAGAGCTTTGTGCTTGCCTGGGAGGAGCAGAATCCAGAGGCTGTCTCTTGTCCCAAACAAGCAGCAAAAACCCAGAAATCTTGGTTCATAAGAGCACCTGTGGTTTTTAATGGAATCCAAGTGGGAGAGAGTTCAAGACCTGGTAAAAAATAAATCAAATAGATCCATAAGCATTTATTAAGTACCAATTATGTACAAGGCTCTAGTGCTACATGTTGAGGATATGTAGGCAAAAAAAAAATAATAATAATCCCTACTCTTCAGGAGCATGGATGCTAGCATTTTAATCAAAGGTTATGAGATGCCTGAATTTCTCAAGATTCTACCTTGTCTTGCACATTCTCCCTGGAGTTTTCTAAAGACACAATGAAGATTTGAGCCCATGAAGTTCAAAGAAATATAGAGAATGTCTTGATGAGAAATAGCCCCACCATTCATCCCTTACTCCCACCCCATACCCACCATAAGATATGCTTTACATTCATTGTAACATCAGAGGCATAGAGTCAGGATCACAGATCAAGAGTTGGAATATTGATGGAAGAAACCTCAGCAACCATGAAGTCCAACTCTTGTGCTTTACTTATGGGGAAAATGAGTCCAAGAGCAGTTAAATGATTTGCCTCAAATCACAAATAATAAGTAACAGAGCCAGAACTTGATTATGCATTCTCTGACACCAAATCCAGGATCTTTCCATTATGTCAACCTAGATGGGTTTGCCCAGAAAAGGAATTATTTTATTTCTGTTCTCTTCCAAAAAGAAAGAGACATTTCTCTAAGCAGAAGGAAAACATGCTACAAGACAATGGGAAAGACTCAATTCATAGGAATTAAAAAGGATTTATATTTATTTTCTATTAGGTTTTCTTGAAACACATGACTTTTTTGGCATCACTCTGGATTTCTGGATAGGACAGGGAAAAAAATAGAAAAAAATTGCTTAAAATGTAAATATCACAAAATTGGAAAAAAAATGAAGATTCTGAAATTTGCTTTCCTTTTCAGCTATTATTTTAGCTGAAATATGGAACTAACTGGAATTTTCCTTGAAGGGATAGTAAGTGAAAAAAGACAATATGATTTTAAATGAATATAAACAAAAGTGAATTGACATTTCATGATTACTAAAGCATGTTTATCTTTTAAATTAAAAGTTGACCTCCTTTCCTAGATATTTTCTTTTCTTTTCTTTTTTCTTTCTTTTGTTTTTGCTTTTTTTTTTTTTTTGGAGTGTTTTTTTTTTTTTTTTGTTTTGTTTTTGCTTAGATAATTCTATTGCAGTATATTCCCATGACAACACACAGGATTTTACACAATTCTTCAGCTAAGGATTTGCTCATTTTTTTTTTATAAACAGTCCAGCAGAGGGCAGTCAGCTTTTGTTATAACATATTTGAAGCTGCAGGCAAGTTTCTAAGGATAGTTAATTCTTAGAAACTACTGTATTCTTAGTTTTTCAATATAGTCTTTCTTTTTTCCCTCTAAGAATTGCACAAAACAGGCTGGTTATTTTCTGCCTTGACATATCTACATCTTTTTCCATTTAATAATTAAATCCAAGAGAAGGAGCATCACCAAAGCATGTTGTAAGCCCATTATGTTTGTCATGTTCACGAATGCCCAGGGATGCTGTCCGATTTTGACCACAACACATAAGGATGCACATGGCTTAGTTTTTTGTAACATCATTTAAAAACTTTTTGAAATTTAAAATAATTCAGTAGGTCCTTAATTTTAAAACAATGACAAAGATGCACATTGCATGCATTTATAATTATTTATATGTAGAAATAATTTCTACTGTGAACCATGCCAATGATTTTTTTTCTTGTGATTTTTTACTAATTCACCTTTGAATATATATATGTGTGTGTGTGTATGTGTGTGTGTATAATTTTTCTTTTATCACCCCCAGTAATGTGTACCTCAGTAAAAGTCCTGATGCTATATTCTTTATTTAATATTCACTATTGAGGAATCAAAACTCCATTGGGTTGTTTGCTGTTCCTGTGGCACTCCCCTCCATCTCCCTTCTTCACATCCTTGTATTGACTTGCCCCATGCCTGAAATCCTCTGCCCCCTGTGTCTAGAAGTCTCTCACTTCAGCTCCTAAGTTTCCAGGCTTCTTTCAAGACTCCGCTCAAAGCCCACCTTTTGAAGAAGTCCTTCCTGGTCTCCCTGTTGCTGGTCTCCCCTTCTCCTTGGAGATGACCTGCTGTATATTTACATCAGAGTTGTCAAGTTTATCTACATCAGAGTTGTCAAATATTGGGCCTGTAGGGGCATGTAGCCCATAACACTCTTGAGTGAGGCTGGAACTAAATTAAAATGTAATTGGGAAATAATTAACAAAAATAGGATAAAACACAGATAACCTTGCGTATTTAAACTAAGCCAGTGTGCCCACCAGTTGGGGGCCTTCTGCACTGATTTCAGTCTCCGTTCCTACTAGAACCTGACAACACTGATTTACATTGTATTTATCTTACCTCGTTGTATCTCTCTTTATTAGATATGCTTTGTAGGACTGTTTTTTATCTATTTTGTCAACTCAGAATTTACCACAGGGTTTAGTGCTTAATAAACACTTTTCTGATTGAGTGCCTGACTACTGGCAAGGGAATTATAGGATAGAAACTGGCACAGAATGCCATGGGGAAAGAAGGACCAGTAGAACTTAGTTAGGTTCCCAGAACCCCACACAACCTGTGGCATACAATAGGCGCCTACTAAATATTCAATGATTAATTGATCAAACAAAAAGATTTCACATGGAAAGGATGAGAGATGAACGTTAGAGTGCTCCCAAGCATTTGTGATGTGAAGAAAAAACCAGGAAGGCTTCCAGCATATAGGATGGACTCTCTGTGCCAAACTTATGGGAAAACAATCAAACAGGACAAACAGACATGGATGGGTTAATATAAGCAGACCCATACTGATAAGATCCCAGAGATCAGAGGAGGAAACTGAGGACCTGATAAGGAAAGTGATTTGCCTAAAGTCATCTAGCTATTAAGAAGGGGAGCCAAGATTTAAGTTTAGGTCTTCTGATTACAAATTCTTCAAGCATTTATTAAGCACCTACTATGTTTCAGGAATTGTGAGACAAAAGCACAATAATCCTTGAACTCCATTTCCCCCAAATGTTTTATTATTCTATGTTTCTTATTTTTCTTTCATGATTATGACACACAATCATGGTGTCCATATGTTGAAAGTACAAAGGATAATGGCAAAATCCCTAGAATTCGAGCTGTATGAGGACTGGATGAAAGATTTGGAGTAGAAGAGAAGACTCATCTTGATGAGAAGAAGGGCCAGAAGCAGCAACAGATGGGAATCACCGGCAGAAAGGTTTGGCTTTAATGCTGGGCAAACCCTGGCAGCAGAAGAGCCATCCCAGAGAGCCTTAGGGTGTGATAGGCTCTTGGATCCTCGAGGTCTTTGAGCAAAGCCTGGAGGACCATTAACAATAAAAGTTGGAGAAGAAATTTGTGTCCAAGAACCTTCAGGATCAATCACCTCTGAGCTCCCTTCTCATCACCAAACTGGAGGACTTAATTCCAGGAATCAGTATGGTGCCCGGTACACAGAAGGTGCTTAATAAATATAGAAAAGGGTTTTGCATTACCTCTTATGTGTTCATCAGTATCTAATTGGGGTGAGGAAGGGGAAAGAGGGAGAGAATTTGGAATTTAAAAAAATTTAAGTGAATGTTAAAAATTCCTGTACATGTAAGTTTAAATATATATGTGTGTATAACATCCATCCATATTTCTAATGAATGCTTGTTGACCACATTTATGTAGCACTTTAAAGTTTTGGGTAATTGTCTCATTAGCTCCTGGTAAGAGTTGAGTGTATCCTAAGGAAAGACAGAGCAACACAAGAGCTCTTTGGGACCTCCTGATTCCACCTCCCACCAATTTTACTTTAGGAAACTGAGGATTGCAAAGATGAAATGATTCGCCCAATGCCATGTGTGTGACAAACAGTAGAGTTGAGATTCAAGCCCAGGGCCTCTGAGTCCAACTCCAGATACTCCCAGTTCCCTTCCTTCCATACTGCCATCCTGCCAATCCGCCTCCCCGGCTCCTGACAGCGCCTCATTTAAAGCAGATAGAGAGCAGCCAGGGAAGTTCAGTGAATTTATTCCAAATGTAGTAAGAAATTGTTGCTGTCATGCTTTCAGCAACACAGCCAGGAAACATGTCTGAAGGTCGCATTTTAAAATAATCTAGAAAGGGCCTTTGCCGATGTTCCTTCGGTAGAATCTCCTGATAGCTATAAATTGTCCTTCAAAGACTTTGTTTTAGTTGGGGCCTTTTGTCATCATTTCTACGTCCATATAGGTTCCTTTTTCCTCGTTTATCCAGAAAACACATTTAACAAAGACTTAAAAGGAAACTAGCAACACCTTTAGCAAAACCAGTGATCATCTCGATCCATTAGTAGCAGATGCAGCAACCCGCACTCAGACCTCCACCTCTGCAATTGCCTGGAGAGCAGTTATTTTACCGTTTGGTGATTTAAACTGGCATGAGCAGCACCATACTGGAAAATGTTTAACAACCTGCTTTCCAGGGGGAAAATGATAAAAATGAAGTATGACACACTTTAAGTTTAATCTGTATAATTACATTTTCTCCACCATTTTCTTAAATTTAGAAATCAGCAAAACACAAATCAAGCCCCAATTTTTAATGTTTACCACTTGCCAGGGTATAAATCCTCATGCTGAAAATTTTATGATCGGCTCTCAAGAGCCCGTCCAACCTGACTCCAGCACAGCAGATTTTAGCATCGTATCTGTGGCCACCAGATTAAAGTCCCACTTTGGGAGCATTAGATACTTTCCAGGAAGCTTCTTCTGCCGTTGAACATCCTTGTTATTGTCTTCTTTGGCAAACTCTAAATATTGTTTTTACTTCGGTATTATTCACCACTGATACAACTATTTCATCTGCACCCATGCAGAAAAGCAAAGATTTATTGTGGTTCAGTCCTTACAATCATGTCTGTCTCTCTCTGATCCCATTTGGGGTTTTTCTTGGCAAAGATATTAGAGTGGTTTGCCATTTTCTTCTCCAGTCCATTTTACAGATGAAGAAACTGAGGTAAACTGGGTGAAGTGACTCACATAACTACTAAGTGTGGGAAAGTAGATCTGCACTCATAAACATAAGTCATCATGATTCCAGGACCAGTTCTCTGTCCACTGCATCACTTAGCTAGCCCTAGCATAAGCCAGGAACTATTTAAAACTGACTCCCTGATGTTGAAGGTACCTGAGAAAGTCCATCTTCTCAAATTCTGACAGACCTCACTGGAACTCAAGCATTGATCATTCCACTCACACATCCGTGGTCCTGTGGGCAGGAGTCAGGATCACATTTTAGGAAAAGATATTGACAAACCAGGAAAAGTCCAGAGGTTGTGTACCTGGATGGTAAGAACTTGGGAAACCTGGGGATATTTCGGATGTGAAAGAGAAAACTTTGTTGAGAAGAGGAACAATAGGCTTTTTTGCAGTTATTAAGAAGAAATAAGCGTGGACCTGGAAGGCAAGGAATGGAAGAGATTTAAGGGAAGGTTCCTAACAACTTACTCTCCCAAAGCGGACTGAGGCAGTGGGGTCCCCAACACAAGAATATTTGAGTCAAAACATGAGAACTCCTTCTCAAAAATGTTTTAGAGAGGATGACCAATATGGATAGGATTGGATGTCCTCTAAGGTCCCTTTCTTCTTGGGGATATCTTGCATCAACAAATTAATTTTTACAAACTCCCAACCTCCTTATTAGTCTTAGAAAATTTGATTCCAAGTCATTGGGGTCAGAGACCTGGGATCAAATTCTGCCTCAGATACTTTTAGTTTTGTGTCTTTGGGCAAGTCACTTCTCCTAAGGCCTCAGTTTCTTCATCTGTAAAATATGTGGAATGAACTTGATGACCTTTGAGTCCCCTTCAAGTCTAGGTCCCACCCTTTCTCCACATAGAATTGACATCTATCTTTCTGCTGATTGGCAGAAACCCTCATATCACAGCAGCACAAAAAATTGGGTCCATCAGAAAACCTTCCTCACCAAACTATTGATAATTTTGTAGAATGTGTCACTTGGCAAGGGAAGATTGGGCTAACAGAATGACTAAATTGTGCTCTATTGCTTCAGGACTGGGTCACTGTCCTACAGATGTTCACCTTGGTATCTCTCTTTTTGTGATTGCTCCCTCTAGTATCATAAAGAGCTAGGAGTGAGAAGACTGAGCCTCTGTGCAGTGATCTATGGGCCATTTCTGGATTTAGGCCAACCCTGCTTTTTTATGCTAACTTTTCCTTTCTTGGGATGAAGTCTTGCTTTCTTCTAGCAATAAGAAACAATAAAAACTAACAAAGATTTCCACACGCACACCCTCTCTTTCTCCTTCCCTCTCCCCCCAGCTCACCTTGTAACTACTTCAGAAAAAGACCTCTGTCAAGCAGCTACACCCAAAGAAAGAACACTGGGAAATGAATATAAACTGCTTGCATTTTTGTTTTTCTTCCCGGGTTATTTTTACCTTCTGAATCCAATTCTCCCTGTGCAACAAGAGAACTGTTCGGTTCTGCACACATTTATTGTATCTAGGATATACTGTAACCTATTTAACATGTAAAGGACTGCTTGCCATCTGGGGGAGGGGGTGAAGGGAGGGGGAAAGTCGGAACAGAAGTGAGTGCAAGGGATAATGTTGTAAAAAATTACCCTTGCATGGGTTCTAGCAATAAAAAGTTATAATTATTCAAAAAAAAAAAAGAAGAAGAAAAAAAAGAAAAAGACCTCTGTCAAAGCCTTGGGAGAATGAAAGGAACCTTTAAAACAATAAGTGTACTTTTCTTTTTGTAGAATCAATCAGTAATTTAATAATAAACCAATCAATGGCCTTCTATGGATCAGGTACCATATGTTAGAACAAGAAAATAAAAAGAGGTGAATACATTCCCTGTCCTCAAAGAGCTGGCGATCCAACAAAGGAGACAATAGGCAACCAACTAGAAAAGATCACAAAAACTCCAAAAAGAAACCCTATTGTTCTGGCCCCAACGAGGAATCACCCAGCTTGGCTTGAACACCTCAAATAGATCATCTCACATTAGGACAGCCATGATTACAAGGAATCAGCTGAGACAAATCTAAAATTTGCCTTTCTGCAACTTATGCTCATTATTATCATTTGGCCGTGGGAATCATCTGTTCCAGGAACAAAAGCTGTCCTCTTTCCCCTGAGCATTCTCTTCTCCAGATTCATCATCCCACTTCCTTCAAGAAAGACACAGAATTAACAGCATAGAGGGAAAAGGGTTCTAGACTTGGAATCAGGAGGACCTGGGTCCAGCTTCCATCTCTAATGCCTACCAGACAAGTTAGATGGCCTCTGGGATCCAAAGCACATCTAGGTCTCTGATAAGAATAGCAAAGACTTAGAGCTAAGTGTAGTCCAGCCTCATTTTACAGATGAGGAAACTGAGGGGAAAGCACTGAGGTGACCTTTGCCTAGAGTCACACTGGATTTGAACTGAGGTCCTCCTGACTTCAGATCCAGCTGTCTATCCACTGTACCACTGAACTTCCCTCAGATCATGAATACATAAACCATATAAGAAACAGATGGAAGGTGACCCTTAAAGGAAAGGTGCTGGTAGCTGCTGCGTAGGGGAGGCAGAGCTGAATGGTCCTGCATTTTCAGCATGAGAGAGCCAGAGCAAAAGCAGAAACTGATCTCTTGGACCTCTTAGTCTCCTTTTCTGGACCTTGGCAAGGGTAGTATGCGTCATAGTCAAACTCTCAGCTGCTTTGTGCAGGACCATTGCAAGGGAATGAGTGCGACTTAGAATATGAGAAAAGAAGAGGGAAGAAACCATGTGTAAGAGGGGTGTCCCACACCCCCCAGCCCTAATAACTAATCAGAAGTTCTAAGCATCTTATTGATACTTTTATTGGAGTGGGGGCTGCTTCTTTGAGATTTAGAATCAAAGGTGTGAACTAGGTGTGAACAATCCTTAGACACCTCTATTAAATCGATCAGTTAAAGCTTTACACCTTCACCAATTTGGGAGAAGAAAAGTACTTAAGTCATTGAATAAAAGCAGATGTTACCACACATAAATGTACAGTGAAGAGAATTAGTCACTCCCTGTAAGGCTCAAATACAAGACTAGTCTTGTGATGGGACAGGTCCAAACAAGAAGACTTTGAGAGGGAATTACTTAGTGGGGAGGGGAGGCAGAATTATTCTTCCTCTCCCCAGTCTCCCTTAACTCCCTTAAGAAAAAAAACTTGGTGAACTACAAAGGATGGAGAACATGGTCTTCCTATCAGAGGTAATGACCCAAGGTTAAGACACATCACTGAAAGCATTTGAGGACTACCAGGTCCCCAATCCTTGGAGCTCAGGAGAAAATTGCACATGCAGAAAGGGAAGGCGCTTCATGAGGATTCAATAAAGGGAGAAGATGAAGAGGCTTTCCATGCACCCCATCAATGGGAAGGAGCAAAGCTGGGATTTGAATTCAGTCCCAATTTCCCCAATATGTGGGACAAAAAGAAAATAATAAGAAATTAGGAATCAATTTTATAAAAAATCTGAGATAACTAAATTTAAAGGTACTAGCAAGAGAAACTAGGACATAAGCTACAATGATTGGGATCCATCTTTTGACAGTGATGTTAAAGAAAATGACTCTTCCCTACTTGATTGCATCCCTTAATGTTACTGTCAAAGACAAAATACTGAGTCTATCCGGCACAGTTTTCCTCATGGTTTAATCTTCATGTCTTGTTCTATCTATCAAAAAGTGAGTACATTTCTTTTTTATCATTTGTCATAAGAACATAGGAATAAATGAAAATTGGGAAAGCATCCAAGAATCCTGCTTTCCTGAAATTTTCAGGTCTCCACTGATCTGTCATTTTCCCATCTAATTATTTAACATTAACTCTCTCATTAGTGCTGTGATAAAAAAAAAATCTTAAAACCATCTCCTAGGATGTGACTTGAAAGTGCTGATCATACTTCCTGGCCAAGTGACTTTGAACAATTCACCCAATATTCCTCGCCTCAGTTTCCTCAGAAGTAAATTGAAGCAGTGTCACTTGATGACTTTTGGAGTCCCTTCTATTTTAAACTCTGCAGTCTTATGTCCCTCATACAAATACCTCACTATATTTGTGTATGTGTTTTTCCTTCAGAGAAGTCCCTATAATGGACCCAGTTGCTATTTCCAATAAAATAACAGTATCAGAAGGAAATTCACAAATGTGGAGTTTTATGGGGCTGATACAGGCAGCATATGTTAACTAAGAATAAGCCAGTATTTTCATTTCTCAGTGTTTTATTGCCTCAGCCCGACTGTCAACTAACCACATAAAATTCAAACAAATCAACTCACTAAAATATCTGAAAAAGCACTCTACATTAATCAAATCTGATGATTTTTGTAACATTCTTGGGGGGAAAATTATGGCAGGACATGAAAAATAATTAGATAAGCAGAGGATTGAACAGTAAGCCTTTAGGACCTGACCTGAGCATCAGGTCCTTTTTTTTCTCCTTCCAAAGTAAGTAGTGCTCAGCAAAATGGCTTACGATCATAGGACCATGGATTCCAAGCTGACGGGGAGCCCCAGTCACAAAGCCTAACCCTTTTGTGTTACACAGTTGGAAAGTGAGACTTAGAAAAGTAAAATGATTTCTCCAAGCTTGCATTGGTGCTAAGTGGTAGAACACTGAGGTAGAGTCTCATCCTTTGGCTCCTTATAATCATCCCTTAGAGCATTATACCACAATCTCAACTTTATGGGATATTTGTATATTTTCCCTATTGGTTTGAATTTTGGGAAATCAATCCTTTATCAATTCTGTTGATGATTTATAGACTTCTTTGTATATGTCCAAATTCCCTCAGTCTTGTATCATAATTCAAATTCAAAGCCTTTTAGTATTTCTAAGACTATGAGTGACTAGGATGTTCTTACCCAGTGAAGACAGCAAAACTAAAATAGTGGGTGATTTCTAACCCACCTTTACAGGGATTAAAGAATCCTGTCTATGTGGAAAGGTTCAAATATTGCAAAAATATTTTACTCTCTTTAAGAAGCACTTGCTCTTTGCTGAAATAGATTATCTACTATCTCTAGTAAAAGTTAAGTCAGGGAGTTAGAAAATGCCCAGTGTGTAAGGAATAGCCAGCCCTGCTTAGTTATAGGAATAGGTCCTGTGAGTTCACTGCTTTAGGGAACTCCTGAGCCATATAATCCAGCCCCTTTCATTCTACAGAAAAAGCAACTAAGGCTTAGAGAGGTTAAGCAACTTGTTCAAATTCACACAAAACTGCTGAAATCAAATACTTTGGAATAATAATAACCAAAGTTAGTCCTGAAATAGAGTTCCGGAAAGATACCAACCTTCTGTCTTTGCAGAGCTGGGAGATAATGGAGATGGAATATTGCATAGATTATTGCATTTGGTTCCTGCCTTGGTTAGCTGGACAGAGTAATTTTTTCCTTGCTTCAAGAAATGACTCTAGGAATAGGTGTGTGTGTGCATGTTGGGATTTGTAAGTGACATAAAAATAAAGGATATTGATAATTTTTTAAAATGTCATTGATCTCAATTTCCATTATTAAGATAGTGAATGAGGAAGGAACCCTCCGAAGCCTTCCCAAATTCCCCTCCAAACAACTAGAAAACCAAATCAGAACTGATCTAGAAATAGAAGCAGTAAGAAAAGTCTGTCTGGAGTGGGAAGAGAGCAAGATTCAAGAGCAGCAACAGCAGCTTCTCTCACAGCAGAAGGCCCAAAGCAAGGCTCTAAGATTGAGGCAATCTACCAGGGATACCCCACCCTCCTGCAAACCAGCAGCCCTCTAAGCAAGCAGAAGTCTATGCAATGAAGTAAAGCCCCACTCCAGTGATCCAACCCCCAAGCAAAGCTACCAGCCAGGCCTTGGCCCCAGTGCTGACCAGTATTGAAGTCATGTCCCAGGTTGGACAACAGACCCCAACATTGGGGCCTACCCACAGAGAGACCCACTCCTGTGCAGACCAGTAACAAGATCCCTCTTCCAGGGCTAGCCATCAGAATGCTGAAAGATTCTGTTACCATAGCAACCCAGTAGCAGGAAACCACCCTGGAACAACCAAGCATCAAATCCTATACTAGGGGAGGCCAAAAGGATTGCTGCTTTCCCTCCAATACAAGCCAGAAAGCTTACTAAAGTAAGCAGCTAAGCCCTGAAGCCCAGGGAAAGCCAACAGTAATATCCATAGCCTCAGCACCAAAAGCATGGGATTGTGCAGGACAAGAGACCAAGTCTCTCATAAAATACCAAGTCATCCAAAAAAGGTAGAGAAAATAAACAAGAGCAAAAAAGAACTGAATTATAAACAGCAACTGTAGTGATAGGGAGGATCAAGGGATAAACTTAGAAAAAGAAAATAAGTGTCAAAACAGCTATCCATGAAACCTCAAAGAAAAATGTAATTTGGTCTCAGGCCCAAAAGAAATTCTTGGAAAAGCTTTAAAAGGATTTTCAAAACAAATAAGAAAAGTAAAAAAAAATGGGAAAAGAAATGAAAGCAATACAAGAGAATCATGAAAAAGAGTCAATAGCATGGGAAAATATGAAAAAATTTACCAAGGAAAATAAATCCTAAGAAAGAAAATCAATCAAATAAATTACAAAATCTCACTGAAGAAAATAAATCTTTAAAAATTAGAATTGAACAAGTGGAAACTAATGATTCTATGAGTCTTCAAGACATGATAAAATAAAATTTAAAAAAGTTAAAAACATTAGAAGAAAATATAAAATTTCTTATTGGAAAAACAACTGGCCTAAAAAGTAGATCCAGAAGAGATAATTTAAGAATTATTAGACTACCTAAAAGACTGTTCCAAAACCAAAACCAACCAAATAAAAAATAAAACTTGGATATCTTTCAAGAAGTAATCAAAAGAAAACTTCCCTGATATATTAGAGCCAAAGAGCAAAATAGGAATTAAAAGAACCCACTCATCATCACTTGAAAGATCCCAAATGAAAACTCCATGGAAATCATAGCTAAATTTCAGAGCTTCCAAATCAAGGAAAAAGCCTTGTAAGCAGCCAAAAAGAAGCAATTCAAATATTATGGAGTGACAGTCAAGATTATACAATATTTGGTAACTTCCACATTAAAGAACCACAGAGGAATCTGATATACCAGAAGGCAAAAACATTCGAACTACAACCAAGAATTATCTACCAAGCAAAACTGATTATAATCTTTCAGAAGAAGAAAATGGATATTTAATGAAATAGAGATCTTTCAAGCATTTCTAATTAAAAGACTAGAGAAGAATTAAAAAATTTACTTCCACATACAAGATTCAAGGAAACCATGAAAAAGTAAAAAGACAAAAAGAAAAGAAAGAAGATAAAACATAAGAAATTCAATAAAGTTAAATTGTTTCTATTTCTATATGGCAAGATAATATTTGTAACAACTTTATTACTATAAGAGCTGTTGTTATTTGTTTTTCCTTGGTTCTCAAGAAGGACCATGACATGCAAGTGAATCTGATTTAAATAAAAGAGGCTCTGTGCAAAGCTACTCTTTCCTCTGGAAAAACATAGATCAGGATGACTGGAGATGGTCCTGGATAGCCTTGCTCTTTTTAAGTGAAGGTCTTTCCCAAGTCTCAGTTTGACTGAGGCAATATCTAAATCAGAGATTAAGTCTAGGTGAGAAATGAGGCAGAGAATGATCTCTTTTATCAACTATAAAAGTAATTAAAAGAAACATATGTAGACAGAGGGTATGGGTATAAAATGATTTTGGTGAATGATGCCAAAATAAAAATAAAAATAAAAGGAAGAGAAGGAAAATCACACTTGATTGAAGATTGAATTGGGATACATTAATTAGATTACATAAAAATAGTATGAAAGAGCTAGTATAATGGAAGACTAAGGAAGAGAGTGAACAAAACTTAAATCTTTTTCTCATCAAAATTTGCTCAAAGAGGGAGTAACCCTCTCAATTGGATATAGAAATCTATCTTATTCTATAAAGAAGTACAAAGGGACAGGGATAATAGAAGAGGGGAGAAGGAATGATATTGGGGAAGATGATGAATAGAAGTAAAATATTTGTGAGGAAAGAAAGGGTGGACTGTAAAAGAGAGAGGGGGATAAATAAGTGAAAAATAGCATGGAAGGAATTACATACTTAGTTATCATAAATATGAATGTGATGAAGTCATCTATAAAACAGAAACAGCAGAATAAGTCAAAAAAACAAAATGATATATTTACAAGAAACACATCTGAAGCAGAGAGAGATACACAGGATAAAAGTAAAGGACTGGATTAGAAGTAAAGAAAGCCAGGGTAGCAATCATGATCTCAAACAAAACAAAAATAGATCTAATTAAAAGAAATAAAGAATGAAACCACATCTTGTTGAAAGGTATCATAGACGATGAAGTCATATAATACTAAGTATAAATGCACCAAATGGTATAATATATAAACTTTTGAAGGAGAAGTTGAATGATTTACAGAAGGAAATAAATAACAAAACTATACTAGATTTCTCCTTTCAGAACTAGATAAATTTGATGAAAAAAAATAAACAAGAAAGAAGTTAAGAAAGTGAATAAAATTCTGGAAAAGTTATACGTGATAGGTCATCGGAGAACTGAATAGGAATACAAAGGAATATGCCTTTTATTTTTCTCAACAGTATATATGGCATCTACACAAAAATTGAACATTTATTATGACATAAAACTTCCCTACTAAATGCAGCAAATGCAGCCTTTTCAGATCAAAATGCAATAAAAATTGGACAATGGAAAAAAGATTAAAAATTAATTGGAAATTAAATAATCCATTTCTAAAAATCAAGTGAGTCAAAGAACAAACTATAGAAGCAATCATAATTTCATTAAAGGAAATAACAACAATGAGACAACATACCAAAATGTATTTGGTATAGCCAATGCAGTAGTTAGGGGGAAATTATAGCTCTAATTGCTTAAATCAGTAAAATATAGAAAAGGTAAAACAATAAATTGGTCATACAATCAAAAAACTAGAAAAAGAGCAAATTAAAAATTTCCAATTTAACACCAAAATGAAAATTTAAAAACACAGATTAATAAAAATGTAAGTAAGGAAATTATTAAAACCAGCTTCTAGTTTTACTTATTTGTTTATAATAAAACCAATAAAATAGATAAAGTATTGGGTAAATTGATTTTAAAAAGGAAAGAAGAAAACCAAACTGCTAATGTCAAAAATTAAAGGGATGGTTTCACCACCAATGAAGAGAAAAGTAAGACAATTGTTAGGAGCTATTTTCCCAAATTATATGCCAATAAATTTGAAAATATAATGAAATGGATGAATATCTACAAAAATATAAATTATGGGACATCTAGGGGGCAAAGTGGATAGAGCACTAACCCTAAAGTCAGGAGGACCTGAGTTCAAATCTGGTCTCAAACACTTAACACTTCCTAGTTGTGTGACCCTGGGCAAGTCGCTTAACCCCAATTACCTCAGCAAAAAAATAAAAAATAAAAAAAAAGAATATAAATTACTCAGATTAATAGATGAATTAAGATACTTAACCCAATATTAGAAAAAGAAATTGAACTTCTTAATCATCAATAAACTTCCTAAAAAAATCCTCACAACCAAAATAAAACCACATAAATCATCAAAATAAAACCATTTTTACATATTAACAATAAAGTCCTGAAGCAAAGATAGAAATTTTATTTTAAAAAACTGTACATAAAATAAAATACTTGGGAGTCTATCTGCTAAGACAATCTGGGAACTATATGAACACAACTCTAAAACACTTTTTACACAAATAAAGTCAAATCTAAACAAATGGAAATATATTAATTGATCATGGGTATATCAAGTCAATATAAGGAAAATGACAATTCTAAGTTAATCTTTTCAGTGCCATACCAATCAAACTATCAAAAATTATTTTAGAGAGCTATAAAAATAATAGCAAAATTCATATGGAAGAACAAAAGCTTGAGGATATCAAGGGAAACAAAGGGGGAGGGGGATGCAAAAGAAGGTGATCTAGCCATACCAGATCTCAAACTGTATTATAAAGCATTAATTATCAAAACAATCTCATACTGTCTAAGAAACAGAGTGGTAGATCAATGGAATAATTAGATACAAATTACATTGTAGTAAATGATCACAGCAATCTAGTAAATGATAAACCAAAGATCCAAGTTTTGGGAATAAAAACTCATCACTTGACAAAAACTACTGGCAAAACTGAAAAGGGGTATGGCAGAAACTAGGCCAATATTTCACATTTTATACCAATATAAGATCAAAATGGGTATATGATTTACATATAAAGAATGATAGATTAAGCAAATTAAAAGAGCATGAACTAGTTTATCTGTCAGATTTATGGATAAGGGAAATATTTAGGACCAAAGAAGATATAGAGAGCATTATGAAATGCTAAATAGATAATTTTGATTGTATAAGATTAAAAAGTTTTTGCACAAGCAAAAACAATGCAACCAAAATTATAAGAAAAGCAAAAAAACCGGAGGCAGAGATTGCAACATGTATCTTTAATAAAGGCCTCATTTTAAACATATAGAGACCTGAGACAAATTTATAAAAAATGCAAGTCATTCCCCAGTTGATAAATTGTCAAAGGATATGAACAGGCTGTTTTCAAATAAAGAAATCAATGCTATCTATGGTCATATAAAAATCACTGTTGGTTAGGAGAAAAACAAATTAAAACAGCTCTGAGATACTATCCCATATCTATCAGATTGGCTAATGTAACACCAGAAACTAAAAAGGGAAATGTTGAATGTTAGAAGGGATGTGGGAAAATTGAGACACTAATGCACAATTGGTGGAGTCATGTGAATAACTCCAATCCAATAATTCTGGAGAGCTATTTGTAACTATGCCCAAGGATCATAAAAGTATGCATGTCCTTTGATCCAGCAATACCACTGCTAGGTCTATATTCCAAAAACATCCAAAAAAGGGGAAAGGATCTATTTATACAAAAATATTTATGGCAATTTTTTATGATAGTTAAGAAATGGAAATCAAAAACAAGCTGTGGTATGTGATAGTAATGGAATATTATTGTGCTATAAGAACTGTTAAGCAGGATGATTTCAAAAATCTGGAAATACTTATAAAACCAAGAGAATATTACACGCAGAAATATTGTTCAATGAAGAACTATGAATAACTTAGCTATTCTCAGCAATACAATGATTCCAAAAGTCTAGTGCTGAAACATACTTTAGGCCTCTAGAGAAAGAACTGCCATCGATTAAATACAAACTGAAATATTTTTTACTTTCTTGTTTGTAAATTTTATTTGAATCTTCTTGTACACAATGACTAATATAGAAATGTTTTAAATAATTGCATGACCATATAACCTATATCTGATTGTTTACCATCTCAGAAGTAAGGGAAGGAAGGATAGAAGTTGGAATTCAAAATTTTAAATGAAATGTTTTTTAAAATGGAAAAAAAATTATTGCCTGTCATGTGGCATCAACTAGTTATGATAATTCTTATCTCCTATGAAAAAGTAGGGAATTTGAGAGAAATTGGGTGGGAATTTACAGAATGATAGAATTTTGAAGATGAAATTATCTCAGTTTTCAGTTAGTCAAACCCATACCTGAAAAAAGAAATGTCTAACAAGGGCTTAGTTATCTCCAGGAAAGGAGAAGTCACTCCTGGGAGTAGCTTGTTCCTTTTTTCTAATACAGAATGAGCTTTCTTGACTGCTCTATCACATCATTGATAAATATGGATTTTGCTATCCCCTACAAACCTCAGATCTCTCACATATATGTGTAAAGCTCATTTGTAATCCAACTTCAATATTTTAATTCATTTCTTTAAAATTTTGCCTTTCAATAAAGTAAAATAAAAAAGATAAATTATATGATTTAAAAATATGTTCCTTATAACTATTAAGGCAGCAAGGTACAATGGAAAGCATACTGTATGTGAAGTCAGAGAACTCTGGTTAAAATCTGGCCCGCTCTCACTTATTGCCCTGTGTGGCTTTAGATCTCTTTACTTCACTGGGCTTCAGTTTTCTAGCAGCAAAGTAAGGGGACTGTTCCCAGTGGTCTCTAATATCCCTACCATACTAGTTCTGTGATTCTATAATACTATGTTTTATCAGTGTTGGAAAAAAATTCAAAACATATTTAACAGAAGCTATTTAGCTCAAGATTTTGACCAATGGATTAACTCAACTTTTATGCTTAAGGGGCTTTATTGAATATTGTTTGTCTATTAGGTTTGCATCCTACACAGGATAAAAAATGAGGGTTACTGTCACATCAAGAAAGAAAATATACAAGGGACTGGTGAGCTTCCAGGAAAATGGATGTATTTTTCCTGGTTGATAGAAAGCTATGTTGTCAAAAGCAAGGTTAATGTTTGAACTATGTACCCATTCTATTTCTTGGTTGGTGTAATGCTAAGTATTACCTCGAAGGGTTGTCAAAATCAGAAATGAATGGGCTTTAAAAGAAAAATGGAAGCAGAGCCAACTTCCACTATGACTTTGATTTCACAATAAAGGGTCGAGATAAAGTGTGTGTGTGTGTTTTTCTGATTTCAGTGAACAAAAGAAATGAAAAGGAATTAAAAAGCAGATCTGCATTTGGAAAGAATATTAAGATCAATTTTTGTTAAATATCCAAATCCTCCCAGGGATGCAATTGGTCAACAAGCATAATTAAGCACCTACTATGTGCTGAAGCACTGAGGATCCCAAAAAAACAAAAACCCACAAAACAAAATTGGTTTCTAAGGAACTGACTGACCAATGGATCAAAAAATATGCAAACAATAATGGATAAATGAGATACAGAGAGGAGAAATGGGAGATGATCAACAGAGGGCAGGAGCTAAGGTTAAGAAAGACTGGGAAAAATTCTTGAAGAAAGTGGGATTTTAAGTGAGACTCAAAGGAAGCGAGAAGGAGGAGACCATCTGCTGCTTTCATGTGGTTCTTCTCACCCTTAGAAAATATCTGAGTAGGTGAAAGGTTTTGGGGTCCTATCCACAATTAGTCAAGAATCCCTTCAACAATGAGGACATGTGATCATCTAGTCTTTGTGTAAAGAATGAAGGATTACCCATGACCTCCTAAGGCAATCCTAACCCTTGGACAATTTTAGCTTTGGGGAGGCTTTCCCCTGTATCAAACGCAAATTTGCTACTCTGCAACTTTCATGCACAAGTTCTAGTTTTGTTCTCAGAGACCAAGCAGAGCCAATCTAGTCCTTCTTAGATGTGACAGATCTTAAATGATGTAGAAAACCATCTAAACAACTTAGACAGTCATATATCCCTCTGAATTCTCTTCCAACCACTTCCCCTATGGCTTGAACCTGAGTTTTTTTCCCATCTTAGTTGAACCCTCAATACTCTCTATCTTATCAATGTATTTCCTCAAAGGCAGCAACAAGGACCAAATATAAAGCTCCTGATAATGTTCTCTGCTTAGGAGAGAGCACAGTGAGACTATCCATCACCTCACAGGCTTTAAAGGCCATGCCTCATTTAGTGCAGTGTATTGTCACATGAACTTACTGTTCATGAGCTTGCGATGCCCCAAGATCCCCAGATCTTTTTGAGTTAAAGTACTCTGAAGCCACGTCACCCCAATCCCGTCCTTGCGACTTAGTCAACTAAGTCAATAAATAAACATTATTAAGCATCTACTATGGGCCAGGAACTTGATCTTACTTCCTTCAGCCCAATGCTATATCCAATAAATATTCTTCTGGGCCCTGACTTGACCATTAATCAATCAATCAACAAGTATTTATTGCCATGAAGTGTGTTATAATCAATCCCCCATGCCTGTGTCATCTGCAAATCTGGTGAGTATGCTGATAAGTACGTCTTCATCTATATCAATGATAAAAATTTTAAACAATATAGGACCAGGCAACTGGAGTCTGCATTTAAAGCAAGATCAACAACATTTTCATTCAACAAATATCTAATGAGCATTTACTAAATGCTTCTTCCATGATAATATTCCTTCTCTGCTTCATCATGATACGGAGGCTACCCTGCGTTCTCTCTACTAGAATCGATAAATGAGATGTATCTTGGTTTCCTTAGAGTTAAAGTAGAGAATAAAAGACATTCATATATATGTATATAAATATATACACATACATAACAAGCACGTACTTATATACAGTATCTACCGGGAAAATATACGTAGCATTATTTAAAACATACATATATAGACATATTATGCACATTTATTTATTTAAGCAAAATTTACTATAGCCCCTATGTGTTAAAAACTAAATTATGTGTTGAGTTATAAAAATCTGAAATGTTTGCTTTTCTGCCAACTGTCCCCAGAGGCAGTAAATGATGAAATGATGGTCCCTCTCAAGAAAGCTGCTATTTCTTTTCATGACTCCTTTTTTGGGAAATACATATAAAATATAAAGAAATGTCACTTTGCATGATACAGATTCATTTCTGTGGAACTTTACAAGTAGAGAAAAATCAGAGAGAGCCACGGATGAAAAAAAAACCCAGACCTGAAACAGTCCCTGGTCTGAGCAGCTCCCATCAGAGCCTTTGAGGTCATTGAATGGAACCCCCTCATTTAATAGAAAAGGAAACTGAATCTGTCCAGTTGAAGGGCTTGTCCGTGTGCAAGGTCACACAGATAGCATATCTGGGGCAGCTTAGTAACCAAATGACCTTCTCTATTTGTGTTCATACTTATATCATTATCAGAAATATCCCCTCTTGGGACATTTACCAATGCTCTCTTCTGAGAAGAGTGTTCCATTTCTAAATCTGCTTCATTCCCTGCCTTAATTCTAGCACCCACTGGCCCTAGGTTAGGTGTCCAGGGGTCTGGTTTGGGATCTCGTGGTTTCAGAGGCTCACGCTCCCCTCAGAGAATCAGGAAGCATCTACTCTCAAAGTCCTTCAGGTTGAGCTCCATATTCCATTCCTGGAAATTTTTCTAGAAAACCCGAATGGACATTAACTCCTACATCTAAATCCTCAACATTCAATTCCAGAGCAAGGGTCTTTGTTTGCAAATAAAACTCACTGGGAAATTCTCAAAGGGCAATCCATTCAAATAGCTCCATTAGACAAAAATCAGGATGATGGGAGTGAACAGCATCAGTGATTCCCTCAGAAATCCTATATATCTCATATTGATGACAAAAGGAAGCATCCTGACGATAGAAATGTAATTTGATTTGGAGACAGAAGACCTGGATTTGAATACTATTTCAGACACTTCCCTAGTTGTGTATGCCTGGAAATAGTATTTGACATCTCTCAACTTTAGCATCTTCATCTGTAAAATGGGTATAGTAAGAGTACCTACCTCACTGGGCACTAACTAGAGTTGTTGTGAAGATCAAATGAGATCTGGATCAGGTAAAATTCTTTGCAAACCTTACAGCCTGATGGAAATTCTGGCTATCATTTTTTCCCATTACAAAACAAGATCTTGGAAGCTAGGAGCCATTTCAGATTTTAATTTGTATCCCCACTACTGGTAAACAGTTGGTGCTTAAAAATGCTCACTGATTCGCAGTAGGTGCTTAATAAAAGCCAGTGCTGTCACATATATCATTTCCCTCATCCATAAATTGAGGCAAGTAGAAGAAATGATAAATGATGAGGATGATAATAAAAAAAGTAATTTCATTTTTATTTCTTCTCAACCAGGTGCAGAATAGGAAAATGTAGGGCTTTGAGCTAGAAGCCCTGAGTTCAAATGCTGCCTCAGCATGTATAACCCTGGACAAATTATTAAAGCTTCTCAGCCTCAGTTTCCTCATCTATAAAAGAAGGAGATTGGATTAAATCTATCTCCAGTTCTAAATCTATGATCCTAGGAATTAAGCATAAAGACAAAAACAAATCTATATTTATTATAATTATCAGTTTTTTTCATGGCTGTGATAACACTAAGCCCTGAACTCAGGTCTCTGATCATTTTGCCCACCCCTCACCCCCCATCTTATAGATATGTTTATTGAGGAACAGAGAGTTGAAGTGATTTATTCCACCACTGGTAAGTGACAAAAGCTACTCTTCCAATCCCTAACCCGGAGCTATTTGGATTGCACAATACTCCCTCCCAGGCTCCCTACAAGACTGAGAGATGGCGAGCAGCCTTATTTATGGGTTTGGTGGCAAAGACAGGGGCAAATAAATGCTAATCAGATGCTAAGGCCAGCCCCAGAAAAGCTTAATGAAAAGGGAACCTTGAAACGAAAAAAGAAACCAGCCCTAAGTTCTGATACAATACAAAAGCTTTGAAGAAGTTCCAAAGGCGACCTGTAACACCACCTTTTTTTTTTCCCCCCTCTCAACTCTTCAGGGAAAAAAACTCCTTTGTAGTTGAGTTGTCAGCAAAGAAATGCTATCCGGTATGGACACATCAAGTAGTTTTTTATTCAAGGGAATCTAAGGGATGGAACTACCTCCGAGATTAGGTGGAATCTAATATGGAGAACAGAAATTTATCCTTAACAGGATTCCTTTAATAGCGGCTGCTATTTAATAGTATTGATGTGGGTGTTAAAGAACCCCAAAGCATGTCACCTCCTGGAAGGGCTGGGTAATTCCCTCAGTGTGATGGCTGTTTAAAAAAAAAAAATCTGTTCCTTCTTTTCTTTCACAGCTAACCCAGAGGGCATTTACTGAGTTCAAAGAGATGGGAAAGAGAAATTTTTATATTCCATGAAGGCTGAAGGGCTCCAGAGAGAGAGGAGAGACAGTGCCAATTACCTGGCTTTTGATTTCCTTTTAACCTAGTGAGTGATTTAAAGGGTGGAATACGCAGATGTAGGCAAGAAACCTTTTCAAAGCTGTTGATATACTTCTATTTACTCTTGGTGAGTCACTTAAGCAAGGAAGTGATGGAAAGGAGGAGGGGAGAAAAGAGGGAAGAGCAAGAGGGAACAGGAGAGAGAGGAGGAAGAAAAAAGGAAAAAAGGAGAAAAGAGGAAAGGAGAGAAGAGGAGGGGAAGAGAGGAAAGGATGGGGAGTGGGGAGAGGAAAGGAGGAAAAAGAGAGGGAAAAGGAGAAAAGAGGAGAGAAGAGAAGGAGGAGGGGGTAAGAGAGGAAAGGATTGCGGAGGGGGGAGAGGAAAGGAGGGAGAAGAGAGGGAAAAGGAGAAAAGAGGAGAGGAGAGGAAAGAAGGAGGAGAAGAGAAGAAATGATGGGGAATGGAGAGGAAGAGAGAAGAGGAAGAAGAATGAAAGAGAGAAGGCGAGAACAGGACAGAGACAGAGAGAAAGGGAGAGTCAGAGAAACAGAGCTCTAAGTTAGTTTAGAAGTTGAGTTGTTTATTTAGACATCAGAGATCCATCTGGGCTAGAAGTTCATCAATAAGAGGAAGTGAAGGAACACCTTGGAGTCTGCAGTTTGAATTCCAATCTGAATAAAAGATCCTTTTGTGTCTGAGGGATGAGAGGATTGCTTTATTTTCCAAAGCCCAGACATGAGGCAGAACTAATTGGTGATAATTGTGGTGTCAGTGAATCAGATTATGGAAGCTGAATTTCCTTCAGGCTTGAACATGACAAGGATCAGCCAGGTGGTGCAATAGAAGGGGCTCAAAATTTGGAGTTGGATCCTCTAGGACCTAAGTTCAAAGCCCAGTTCTGCCGTTATACCTATAACAGATGGGGAAAAAATCCCTTTTAATGTCAGAACTGGATTCAAATCCTATTTATTTGCTGTGTGACCTTGGGCATGGCATGTAACCTCAGGTTCCTTGTTACAATCACAAGGTTGGACCAGACTCCCTTCAAGGATTCTTGGAGTCGAAGTCTATGGGCCTACCACATTGTGTCCTGATAAATCCTTGTGCCTTCCATTCCTCCTTGCATCAGACTTAGAGCCCCTCAGTCACTACACCCCAGAACTCCCGGACTCCATAATGTCTTGCCACAGTCTAAGCGCCTTTGGTTTTGTCAATCATTGTTATCATCCCAGTTTGGTCAAAGGATGAGGGAACTGAAACCCAGAGAGTGAGAGCTACAAGCTCCATGACTACCAGCTAGTAAATGTGAGTGAATTTGCACTCAGACCCTCTGACCCCAGGCCCAGAGCATCCACTGCACCGTGATTCCTCTGGACACCCACTTCCTTCAGAAGGACCAGGGACCTTATTGACTCTCACTTGAGCAATTCTCACTCTCCAGCTTGTACCCCTTTAGCTCATCCATCACTTAGCTGCCAACATGATACTGTGAATGCTAGACCTGGAGTTGGAAAAGCCTTAGTTTAAATTTGGACTTGAATGCCTAGGAGCTATATCACCCTGGGGAAATCCCTGAAACTCCGTCTGCCTCAGTTTCCTTACTTGTAAAATGGGATAATGATAGCACCTACCTCCTAGGACTATTATAAAATGCTTTGCAAACTTTAAAGTCCTATATCCAGGCTACTCTAATCATTACTCAGTTGTCTCAAATGTAAAAGGACGGGGCTGGCTTGGCTGGCCTCCATGTTGCTTTTTGAATTTGAGTTTCAATCCTGTGATTCTCTATAATATAATATAAAGATAAAAACCACTTTACCCTGGTTCTTCTCCCCTCTCTCTGAGTCTTTCCTCTCCTCCTCCTCACCTCCCTTCAGCTTCTGCCCTCTTCTCTTTATCCCCTTTTGGGGGTAACTTGTTTTGGGATGCTTTTGTCCATCCCGATGATTTATGCAATCACCCACAGAAAATGTACAAACAAGCTCAACTGATGCTTGTGGGAATTTAGAGTTTAAATTCCTTTATTTCTTCCTTATAATACGAAGGATGCAGACCACATGACTCAAAGGTTTCTTCCCCCTTTACCTCTATGACCCCTTGTCCTGGAGTCTATGTTTCTAATACACTAATTTTACAGATAAAGAAACTGAGACCCGGGGAGGTAGTGACTTGTTTAGGATCACATGGCTAGGAAAATCAGATGAGACTTGAATTTACTGTCTTTGACTATAGAGCCAGTGTCCATCATGCTCCATTGTCTTCCCTGACCAAGTGTCATAAAGCACTTATTATGTGAGTAAAAGTTAGAGAGAAAATTGTTGTGGTTATTATAAGTCATGTCAGGAAGAGGTGGGTGATTGACAGCTTTTATCTGTCAGCCAAATGAGCTCAGAGCACAAATAATTTACTGCTATATAAGTAAAATAGGATACAAATAAAATGAAATAGAGGGCGGTCTGGGTTCATAACTGACTTTGGGAATGAACCAATTCATTTTTTTATTTTAGAAACATACTAACTTACTGCTCTCCTGAGAAAGAGACAGAGAGAGAGCAAAAAGAGAGAGACAAAGAGACAGAGAGACACACAGAGAGAGAGAGAGAGAGAGAGAGAGAGAGAGAGAGAGAGAGAGAGGATTTTGTTTTTTTCTTTCTTCTATAACTGGCAAAACAAGGAAACTTGGATTGATTAAAAAAAAAAAAACAACCAGAAATACTTAGGTGGGGAAGGGTGTAAGAATGACTCATTTTAATTGAGATGGATGTTACTTTAAAGATGGAGTCACTTACCACAAAGATCCTTCTCTCTGCCTTTCTATATATATATATATCATACATATATTGTGTATACATATATGTGGGTGTATGTATATATTATACTTTGTATACATGCACACACATGCCTATATTATATATGATATATGTACATGTCAGATTATACAAATGAAATTTCAAAAACAATTACAGAAATAGACGAAAGGGCCCATCCCCTCCACTCCCACCTCCCTTGCAGTGACCACAATGCTGAACCGGGGTGTCCAGAGAAGCTTGATCACATTTCTCCTCAGACAATCATTAGCTAATTTTTCCTGAAAAGTCCTTTGATCTCTATGACTTTCAGTAAAATGGGGAAAAGTCGTTGTGACATTCAAACGAGATATTTATGATGCTCTTGATGCGCTTTTTACAGTGTTAGTACACAATAGGTGCTTAACAAGAGCATTGCTCTCTCTACAAACCCCTGCTCTGTTCATTAGTCCAGTTGGTCCTTTCAAGGTTTATGCTAATCATGTTATTATCCTTAAAAAGCAATGAAAAGTCATTAGGAAGATTTATATGCTGGATTTGGTGATAGAAAAACTATAAGTAACATCCACAGGGCAATGAACTCCTTCTTCAAATGGTTCTTTCTCCTCCTCTCCTGGCACGAATCACCTTCTGGCCGTGGGATGAGTGTAACAAGGCTCATGATGCCATTTGCCCCAAGTGCATGTCTAAATGCTCAGGTGAGCTGGGTGGTGACCATGAGTACTGTGATTCACCAGAGCCCCAGCCTACCTACCCTTGGTCACATCTCAGGAAATGTGCCTTTCTTTCCATGTGATGTATCAGAGAGAAGGCTCAGATTCTCGGTGCGGTGGAGACAGAATTTGTTCCCTGCCTTAAAGGTTAGTGGGATATATGAGTGTGAAGTTCAGCAAATTGGGTCTCCAATGAACGAGGCAATCAATGAGATCCCAGCCAGCCTGACGCAAGGTTTTCAGGGCCGGGGATTCATTGTGCTGATCCTTTTATATTGTAACCCCTTGAGAACAGACCTCCCTCTCCCCAGAAAATATCTTCAACATTTTTATCCCAATAGTCAATGGCAAGGCCAAATTTAGAACTCCTGAATACGTGCACAGAGAGTTTAATCTCTGCTGCTAGAATCAAAAAGAAGAGGATCCTGGTAGCGTTAAGAAGAGCAGAACGTTCTCCTTTGCCATTAGAGAGAGAGATCACCAAATCATTTGTGGTTCTAGGATCTAGAAAGAAAAACAGCAAAGACATTTAATGATTTCTTGAACTCTGGTCCTTGTGTGGGAAGCCAGCATCCTAAAATAACTGATCTCCACATCAAAGAATATGATACAGAAATTTTTTAGCTTTCAGAGAACCAGGTAGAGCTCTTCTGTTAAAACTCAGCTATTTAATGTCACATCCAGAGCCCAATCGAAACTGAAAAATTCTATTCAATATCAAGGTTTCATCTACATTATGATAGCCATCGGGGCATCCAGAAGGACCTAAATTTAAAAAAAAATTATCACTAAAAAGCATCTTATTCAGAAAGGGTCTCAGAGGTCATTTAGTACAATCCCTTAAGTTTTTTAGTTAAGGAAACCAAAGCCAGTTAAGGTAAAGTGATTGTCCCAACATCTCCTATATAGCAGATCTGGGGTAGAGCCTCTTCCTCAAATCCTTTACCACTGGATCAAAACATTTGTTTTCTACTTTTCTTGGGAAATAAATTTTTTTCTCGATCACACTAGATGGTTAAACTGTGGTAGAAAAGTGGATAGAGCACCAGGCCTGCAGTCAGGAAAACTCATCTTTCTGAGTTCAAATGCAATCTCAGACACTTAGTACTGTGTGGCCATGGGTAAGCCATTTAATCCCATTTGCCTCAGTTTCTTCATCTGTAAAGTGAGTCGAAGAAGGAAATGGCAAAGTGTTCCATCATCTTTGCCAAGAAAAACTCAAATAGGATCATGAAGAGAAGGACATGACTAAAACTAATGAACAACAGCACCAACATATTTGCATCCCTGGGATAACTAAAGAAAAAAAAATGTTCTAATCCATGCACTTGACTTCTAACCTGAACTATCAGTGGCTCAGATAAAAATGGGTCCAGAAGGGACTGGGGATGTTTTTTTTTGTTGTTTGTTTGTTTTAATATATTTTTATCTATGTAGACCTTTAATAAACTAACAAATTTTGTTAAGATTTTCTATTTAAATTTTAATTTATTTTATTTAAACAAATTTTGTTAAAATTTTCTATTAAAATTTTAATTTATTTAATTTATTTTGAAATATTTCCCTTTGGAATTTTCATCTGAAATATTTTCCTTCTTTTGGGGGGAAGGGTCAAATCTCTACTTTTCACAAATGAATTTTATTTAGCCTTTTTTTTTGCTCTGACTAGTTCTCTTCTCCTGCACTAAAATGAGGTATCCTCTACCCACCCAACATTTACATCGGACTCCTAAGGAGTCCTATAGAAAATCTAGGGAGGGGGAGCTGAGTCTTCTGAAAGGAACTCTTTCTTTCTAGTGGATGAATTTTTTTTTCCTTAAAGGAGCATTTTAAAAGGCAGTTATCAGAGAAACACAAAGAAAAGTAGCATGAGGGGAGATACATGGAGTTTAGAGCAAACCCACATGATAGACATCTTTTCTGGGGCAAAAGTACTGACTGAGAAACACAATGCTTTGTTTCTTCACAGCTAATTGACATTTAACTAGTTTTAGAATTTAGAGATTCATTGCTGCGGAAATTGAATTCAGGAACTATTTAGGGACTATGAGAAAATGATTTATCAATTATTTTTGTCATAAGTGATAGAAATGAGAATTGCTGTTTCTCTATCAACATGGAGGAAAAGCACCATGTACAATTTGAGAAAAGAGAAACCTCTCAAATTATTTCTTACATTTCTTTTTTGTTGTTTGTAGCTCAAGAGAACACATCTGAATAGCTTTGAAGATCACAGACTTCAAGGAACTTCTTTTTACTTAAAGCATGTAACAGGTCTTCAAGACCCAGTCAAGGAAACAGACTCTAAGTTTAAAGCTACTATTTTATAAAAAACATGGGCTGCAGGAGCCCAAGAGTAGCAGGAATGCTTTTATTAAAATGAAGAGGAGAGTCTCAGAAGGAGAGTGGGCCTTCTCAGCAGGTATCTGGGGACATAAATTGTCCCTTAAGGAAAGTTCCTTCTTGCTGAGGAAATCAAGGCCAGAGGCCCTGAGTTAAGAGTTGTCCAGGATGCAAGTTTCTCCACCCATTTTTTCCCCTTGCTGTTCAATCTCTAAGTTTGTACCTATTCTTCCTAATGTATATTGTGTGTATTGGTGAGAAAGTATGATACAAGTTTACGGGACATCTTGACTATAATTATTGTTTTGCTTTCTGTAAGTAAATGTTTTGTGAGTTAAATGTGTCTTTTTGGCTGATTTGTTGAAATGGAAGCACTTCAGTGGGGGCTCAGGAGCTACAGTGAGAAGTAATAGAAATGTTCCCCAACACCAAGATCACCCTAGAACTCTGAGTAAGACCACCTTGACCGATCAGCATGGGTACAGGTGGGGTGAGTCAGTGCCAGCTCAGGAAGAGAAAGCCTGGGAAAGTTGGGAGTAGGTACCATGATACACATAAGCTACTTCTCCATGTGGCATCCATCCTTCCTTCATCCTTAGCCCCTCTCCACTCCCCAACATTCTAGCATTCTAGCAACAAATCACGTAATCTCTCTCTCAATCTCCTCATCTTGCTTAATTCTAATTATTTATTCTTCCAATCTCACATGGATTTTGTGGGATATACATACATATAAATATCCAAATACAGATATACATAGAACATAAACATTTATGTGTGTACATATACACATACATTATACTTCATCCACATATAAATACATATATATGCACAAAATATTCAATTACAATACATATACACACATATAAATATACATATACAATACATACATGCATATATGCACATAAACTATACTTTATATAAATATATACAATACACAAACATATACATTTACACATCCATATATAAATATACATATACAATACATACATGCATATATGCACTTAAACTATACTTTATATAAATATATACAATACACAAATATATACATACACACATAAATATATGTATTTTCATGTATACATTAACAATATACTTATATAATATATATACACAAAACATACACATTAACACATATACTTATGAAAATACACATATATGCATATACCTTAATACAAACACACATATTTATTCAAATACACACACATATATACAGAACAGTAATATGTGCAGACATATAATATCCATTATACTTTATCCACATATATGGATACACAGATACATGTACAAATACACAGAAACACATTTATACATATACAAATATATACATATATGCACATGAACTATACTTTATATAAATATATAATACACAAATTCATATATATACATATATATATACATATAAATACAAATATTTTCATCACCATGGTGATTTAAAGTGGTTTTTAATATGATTATAGATGACTTTAAATGAAATACTATTTTAAAGTAGTTTTCAAACCTTAAAATGCAGTGTAAATGCTAGCTATTATTACTGGGAAATTCTTAATAAATGAAAAGAATGTGAAAAGATAATGTTAAATGTTGGGGATGTTGGAAACCGAATGGTGGAGTTATGAAATGATTCAACCATTCCGGAGAGCAATTTGGAACTATGCCAAAAGGTTATAAAAACCCTTTGACCCAGCAGTGCCATTACTGGGTTTGTGTCCCAAGGAAATCATGAAAAAGGGGGAAAGGACCCACATATGCAGAAATGATTGTAGCAGCTCTTTTTGTTATAGCAAAGAATTGGAAAAAGAGTAGATGTCCATCAGTTGGGGAATGGCTGAATAAGCTGTGTTACATGAAGGTAATGGAATATTATTCTTCCATAAAAAATGATGAACAAGCTGATTGTAGAAAGGCTTGGAAAGACTTATATGAACTGATGCTGAGCAAAACAAGCAGAACCAGAAATACATCATACACAATAACAGCAAGAATGTGTGATGATCGACTATGAAAGACTTGGTTTTTCTCAATCTCAATAAATTTTGGATAGAAAATGCCATCTGCATCCAGAGAGAGGACTATGGAAACAGAATGTAAATCAACACCTATGTTCACTTCTTTTTTCTGTCTTTTTTTCTCTCCCTTGGTTTTTCCCCTTTGTTCTGATTTTTCTCTCCCACTATGATTCATAAAACAATGTGTATTAAAAATTAAATTAAAATTTAAAATATTATTTCATTTGACTTTCACAACAATAGAAAGGGAAGAAGATGAGGAAACAGAGTCAGAAAGAAGTAAAGTGACTTTTTCAGGATCACTTAGCCAGTAAATGTCCGAAGCCATATTCAAATTCATGTTTTCCACACTCTAGTCTAGTACTCAGAGCACAGTGCTAGGCACTTTTATTTATATATACATTTCTATGTGTATATATTCATGTATATGCATAAGTGTGTATTTGCATAAGTGTAGGTATATATGTATTTGTGTTAATGTATATATGAAAATATAAGTATTTATATATGTGTATGTATACTTGTATATGTATGTATATATTTGTGTATTATATATATTTATATAAAGTATAGTTTGTGAATATATTCATATGTCTATGTATGTGTATAAATGTGTATATGTGTATGTGCATTAGATAATTGTATTTTTGAACATGTATGTGTATTTATGTGTGGATAAAGTATAATATATATGTATATACATCTATGTGTATATGTATGCACATAAATGTTAGTGTTCTTTGTATATGTGTATTTGCATAGATATTATAATATGTACAAATTAATTAATAATTAATATGTATGTATTTGTACAAGTATATGTGGTAATGTATATATGAAAATATATGTATGTATATGTATACATGTATTTGTATATGTATGTGTATATTTGTGCATTGTATATATTCATATAAAGTATAGTGACAAAATAGTAACAATATTTTTATCACAACAATACAGATGTTATCCTTGATTTTAATGTAGTGTTTAAGTATTTTTTAAGAGCACAGGAACTCATCCATCTAATTACACTTTATTCCGAATGGTTAGATCAGTTCAAAATCCCAACAACAACTAGTGTTCCAGTTTTCCCACATCCCCTCCAACATTTACTATTATCTTTTCCTGTCATCTTAGTCAATTTGGGGTGCAAAGTGGTACCTGAATTATTCTAATTTGCATTTCTCTAATCAATAGTGATTTAAAGCATTTTTTTCATATGGCTATAGATGCTTTAAATGAAATAATATTTTAAAGTACTTTGCAAACCTTAAAATGCTATGTAAATACTAGCTATTATTATTGTTAAGTTCTTAATAAATATTTTTTGCATGAGATAATCTATGCAAAATGCTTTTTTGATCTTATAATTCTATATTAATATTAGTGCTTAATAATGTTGTTATTATTAATAATTAGATGAATTTCTGTGCTCTTAAAAAGCACTTAAGCACTAAATTAATATCAAGGATAACATTTGTTTTATTGTGACAAAAATATAGTTACTGTTTTGTTTTTGTTGTATGTTTTTTAAACCTTGAATGTTGACACAATTTGTCAATAGATCTGACCGGAGTCAAGCCTGAATACCGGTATAGGTCTGGCTCTCTCACTTCACTTCTAAATCTGTTTTTCCATGTGGAAAATAGAGATGGGAAGAGGGGCTCAGAATAGGTCCCTCTAAGATCCTGGCAAGTCTATAGTTCTATTATTCCATGTTACTATGACTGCAAAAAGGCCAGTCAACTAAATTATCCCCTTATCCGTATTTCTATCCTTGTACTGTAAAGTTCCTTCTGTCTCTAAAATCCTTTGAAAGATATTTTTAAAAATATCCAGAAACTCTTTATAAGATCAACGTTTTTTCATTTTAAACTTAAACACTAAAAATAAAAGGGGGAGGGAGAGCCAGTCCATAAACACTGCAGAACAGAACATAAAAAGAATGTACATAATGAAACTGTAAATCTGTTTCATATTGTTATCTTTTTTCTAATAAAAATTCTGCATTAGTTTCAAAACTGTCCTCCCCATCTGTGTTTCTTTCTGAACTTTCTTCTGCTCATTTCTCCACAACTTTCAAAATGTTTCAATCATTCTTCTTTGAGGGAGAGGGAGCATCACTATTACTATTATGTGGTCAGCTAGATGAGGTAGTAAATAGAGCATTGGACCCGGAATCGGGAAAACAGAGTTTAATCTGCCTTCAACCATTTACTAGCTGTGTGACTCTGGGCAAGTCCCTTCACCCCATTTGCCTCAATTTCCTCATCAAATCTGCTCAAAAAAAAAAAAAAACCCAAATGGGATCCAAAGTGTCCAAAGTATCCAAAAACTGAAAATGACTGAACAACTTTTATCTTTTAGCAACTCAATTAGAAACAAAAGAAAAAAAAATGAAAAAATTTTGTAACAACCACAATCAAGAAAAAGGAAACCACATGGCAGCCATGTGTCCATCCCCTTTTGGTCAGGAGGTAAGTAGCATGCATACAACCTCCAGAGCCAGGCTACTCATTGCATTGATCAGAGTTTTTAAGTCTTTCAAAGTTATTTGTTTTGACAACATTGTTGCTCTCACATGCATCGACTTCCTGTTTTTTTTATTTTGTATCAGTTCATACAACCCATGATTCTCTGAAATCACCTTTTGCATTTTTTTATGATACAATGATATTCCCTTAAAATACCATATAACTATTGTGATATATTTAACATATATAGGACTGCTTGCCATCTGGGGGAGGGAGGGAGGAAATGGAAAAGTCAGAACAGAAGTGAGTGCAAGGGATAATGTTGTAAAACATTACCCAGGCATGGGTTCTGTCAATAAAAAGTTATAATTATTAAAAAAAAATAAAAGTATACAAGAAAAAAATAAATAAATAAAAGAAAAAGAAAAACAGAAGCAAAAATAATCAAAAAAATAGTGTTTTCTCCATGAAGAATAGTGGGAATAGTCCTTGATCCAAACTGGGGAAAGTATCCAGATTGGACCAAGAAGATATACATTTTCATGTTATTTTCATGTGTTACAAAAAAAAAAAAGACACAATAAATTTGAAATCAAAGCAAAAAAAAAAAAATACCCTATCACTAATTGTTTAGCCATTCTCCAGTTGATGAGGAACAACTTAGGTTCTAGATTTTTTGTTTCTTTGTTTTTTTCACTTTTCTTCTTGTTTTTTTTTTCCTATTAATTTCTCCTTTCACAAACAGGAAGTTTATTCTACTTGTGCTATTCCCTCATTTCTCCCCCAACTTCTGATTCTGTTGAATTTGATTTTAGAAGAGGGGTGTACATGGCAGGAAACATGCATACATGCAGATGAGGGTGAGGTCCTTCTGATAAGCTCACCTTCTCATTTCTTCCTCTGTGCTTGTTTGTTCTCCTCACATACACAATTATGAAATGTAGCAAGTTCTATCCTCTTATCCCTTTTTCCTATATTAAATATACCCCTTATTTCCTCTCTGATCTTTTTGCCCTCTTCAATTCTTGAGATAAGATGGATCGATACCCCAGAACCTTTGTTTTTCTTATTTATCTTTTTAAATATCATTTGAAGATGTGAAGATGAGGCATGGACACTTAGTACTGAACCCCATTAGAATTTTAGCATTACAGCATCATATAATATTTTCTAGTTGCTCAAATAAATTGACTTGGGTAATTTTCTCTAGGCTTTTGTAATTATTATATTCTATTATCCTTTTATTATATTATCCTTATAATATTATAGTGTCTTTATTATAATTATATATTATAATATCCTTATATTATTATCCTCTGTTTTATTAAAGATCTATTTTTTTTTCTTACAAGATTCATTGTTACCATTCAGTTATTTTTCACTTATGTCCAGCTTTTTGTGACCCTAAATAGGGTCTCTTTTCAGCATTTCTGCTGGAATGTTTTGTTTTGTCATTTCCTTTCCCAGTATATTTTGTAGATAAAGAAACTGAGGCAAATAGGGTGAAATGACTCAACAGGGTAACGCAGCTAGTGTCTGAATTCATTTGAATTCAGGAAGATGAGTCTTTCTGGCTCTAGCGCCCGCTATTCTATCCATCTAGCCTTCACAGAATAATATTCAACATTAGGAGGTGAGTTTATGCTTGTTTGTAAACCTATTTCTTTTACCTTATGGAATATTGCATTATAAGGTTTCCTTTAATTACAGTAAAAGCGGCCAAATCTGTTGTGTGATTCTTTAGTATTTGAACTGCTTTCTGCCAGATTTTGACAGTATTTTTTCTCGGTGTAAAAGCTCTGAATTTTGGCCGTGATGTTCTCACTACTTCTTTAATAAAGCTCTCTTCTGGAAGTGAGACTGATTCTATCTTCACTTTGTCCCCTAATTCTAAGGAAGTACCTGCTTAGGCATCTTCTTTGGGCATTTGTCTGAGTCTCCCTAAAGGATAAGATACGTGGCCATAAAACACTCATTTGGGAAAAAAAACAAAAACTTTCCATTGCTTGCCTTCCCACTTCATGTGTGGCAGTCTCAATATGATGCTAACCTTATGTCACACCTAGAAAATTTCCTTTTAAACCAACCAACCCTCTGCATTTTACTTGACACAAGCAGTCCTCACCGTGACTCCATAATTTATTGTACAAAGAAAATAAAAAAGAAATTACTTTGGGAGCTCAACCAAAGCACCTCCCACTGATTCTCAAGATCATTCCCATAGCCAAGGGGACTGGGAAAATGTGATAAATCCCCCCAGTCTCCAAGGGTAAGGGGAGGATTAAAGGTAAAGCTCCAATTCTGGGGGCTTTTTTCAGTGCAGGACTTTCCCTGAAGGAAAGCCCAGGAAAGAGAAAACAGTTCCACAGTCCATTTCACCCTCCAAGGAGGCTGAAATTAAGAAGCTGAGGCTTCCAAATTGATTTATCTTTTCAAAAGAAATAAATCTTCAAATCTGGCTTAGAATTTACAATATGGAAGATATGATAGACTTCCAGGCTTGAAACGAGCAGGTCCAGGGGACGTGTTGACTTTGCTGTATGATCCTGAAGAAGAGAAGTAGTAAGCAGAATTCAATAGGTAGTGTATTTCTTCTATAGGATATTCATTAGTGAGCTTAAAATGTCAGCTTCAGTCTATGAGCATCTTAAATACTGCTCCCTCTCTTGGTCCATGTAGACCTGGTGTGAAGCTTGAACAATACTGAACAACAAGTATTTATTACTGTGGGAGTTCGGTCACTCTGTGACACGATGTGGGGTTTTCTTGGCAGAGATAGTGGACTGGTTTGTCATTTTCTTCTCCAGCTCATTTTATAGATGAGAAAACTGAGGAAAATAGGATTAAGTGATTTGTCCAGGGTCACAAAGCTAGTCAGTGTCTAAGGCCAGATTTGAATTCAGGAAGGTGAATTCAGCGTTTCATAGCTGCCCATGTGGTAAACACTGTGGCAAGTACTGAGGTTGAAAATAAAGGGAGAAACAATCCTTCTCTCTGAGACTAATGAGATATACAAGATGCAAACAACTATATATGGGAAACAAGATATGTACAGGATATGTACAATGATCCAAACCAATCCCAAAGGAATCAAGATGAAGAATCCAGAACTAATGAACTCCTAATGCTGAGAGAAGCAGACATCTTTTCGCTTTATTTTCTTTTTTGGGGGGGGGATTTTTTTTGTCAATATGGCTAATATGGAAATGTTTTGCATGATTTCACATGTATAATAGAAATCATATTGTTTGGCTTCTCAATGGTTGGAGGAAGGGCTAGAGGGAAAAAGAAGATTTGGAACTGAAAATTTTAAAAATGAATGCTAAAAATAAATGTATGTATATGTTTGGAGCTGGAGAAGAAAATGACAAACATATATGTAATATATATGTACATGTGTGTGTGTATAGAATAAATGCGAGGTGTCCAAAGGGAAAGTGCTGGTCAGGCCTTCTTGCCAAAGATGGAAGTTCAGCTGACACTTGTAGAACTCCAAGAGAACCAGAAACAGAAAGTCTTTCAGCCTCAGGAGGAGAGCTAGGGAAAAGAGCAGAGAGGATAGTGATCCTGGATAGCTGGATTGCAACAAATGAGGAGCAAAAAAGTCAGAAGGCACCAAATTATGAGGGGGTTTTTAAAAGACAAACAAAAGATTTTACCTTTGATCCTGAAAGCAAAAGGAAGCTAATGGAGCTTATTGAATGAGGGTGGAGGGGTGTTGTGGTTAGACCTACAGTTTATGTGAATAGAATAAATCCACCCTGAAGACAAAGGATCTGAGGACAATTTGACTCAACCTGAGAAAATTGTGAGGTCATCTACTACATTCATCTGAAAGGACCAAAAGAAGAATAAAACCAACATAGAAACTCTTAGCAGGAGGCGGGGGCTGAAACGTGTGTTTTCACACTTACTTAGATTTCTTTGGACTAGGTGAAAGAAATCAGTGAATGGATGTTGCTTTATTCAAACTGAGATCTGTTGAAGACTTTAGTTTAAAAAGACCAAGGTCTCCCCAGGCATCCAGGGCCATCTCCAGGTGTTCCTGATCTATATCTGAACCCAGATGGTTCTGGAGGCACAAGTGAGGCAGGTTTCCCTGTCCATCCTTCCCTCCCTGCAATACAATTGGTTTGTATGTCATGGTATCACCTCCCTAATGACATGCTCTTCTTCCAGAATGAAGGACAAACAACAACAACCTTTCACATAAGTAGATTGCTTTGTGTGTTTATATGCTGAGAGTTGCTAAAAGGCCACTTTTGGTTTTATATCATATTTAACATTAACAAATATTTAGCTAACATTTTTGTGCAGATTCTGATGAATGACGTGCTCATCTGGGCTTCCAGAATCTGCTGCCTTTTTGAATCCATCTTGCCTTTCTACGTAACCCACAAGTTTTGGGAGAGGGACAAAGAGGAAAATGGCAACCCCTTTCTTTGCCTTTCTTTTCAAATGAGAAAAACAAAGCAAATGAATGAATTTTTTAAAAGAGAGAAAAATCCTTATTTCATTCTCATGTTAATGACCAAATTATCATCCTCCCTGTAGGAAGACTCTTGTCTCTTGGATCTTTATACTTTTAATCCTATCTTTATGCTTTTTGAGGCATTCTATGTTTTCACAGCTACTGGTATGAAGGAAGAACAAGCCAATCCGGTTCCATCACTCACATACAAATCTACTAATTTTTATAGTATTAAAGACATAACTTGAAATTCACTTAATTGAGATTTTCCTATTAGTTAAACATTTAGTCTTGTTCTTTTCATTTTCCATGATATCCTTCCCGTAAAACCATATTTATATGGTTATATATCATCTATTATTATTTTTAAAAACTTGTAAATCCTGGACAATAAAGATTGTTATTTGCAGAAGCTATTTCATGCATGAGAAATCTTTAGCACATTTTTGATCACATTGGAAAGGAGAAGATATGCCATTAATTTTTTATCAAGAGCAAATTAATTCCAACATTTAAATGGATTAGTTAGAAATCTTCATTTTTTGACTTAACTCCATATTTATCCACCTACCAGTCACCAAACACATTATAAAAGAGCCTCTATCCCTTGACTGTGCTAGCACTGAAGATACAGAGACAAAAACTAGAACAGTCCTTCCCCTCAGAGAGCTTAACATTTTGCAGAGAGAAACAACACATACACATGGAAGCAAAAAGAATGCAAGGGATCAAGTAGATTCAGGAAGACCCAAATTCAAATCCTGATTCAGACACTTATTCCTTCTTAGCTCCAATTCCCTCATCTGTAAAACAGGGGAAATAATAGCATTTACCTCACAGGATTGTTGTAAATGAATGAATAAGTGAAAATGTATTTTTGAAAAAAGATTCAAAGGATTGTGCTAAGGCTGGAGACAGAAATAAAAAAGAAAAACAACCTGCCTCTTAATATCATACGCTAATGGAGGGGCCTTCACAAAGGAAAGACTTTAGCTGCAGATCAGATTGTAAGTTCTTGAGGTATGTAGGCGGCAATATCAAAGCAGGTGGTCAGCTCTCTTCTCTAATATCATTTCTGCCAATAAAGTGATTTCAGTTTATGATGATGGCCACTTGACGTGGCCAAAACTTAGTTTTCCAAGTCTTTCATACAGCAGCAGTGTCCCCACTACATCCCCACAAGGGCTGTTTCCCAGAAGGATGATTGTGGCTATGGACAAAAGTCTTGCTATCCAAAAGCTCTTAGGTCCAGGGTCCTGGATCCTCTCCACTCTAATGTGAGGGATGATGATAGTCAAGGTGTTTTGACCTGTGAAAATCAATGAGATAAGTTGTGTAAAGCATTTCTGCCAACTATAAAGCACTTTTATAAGGTTCTTCTTTGTTTGATTATATTTTGTGAGGAAGCAGTACCAGCAGTTGGAGGGATAAGGAAAAAAATTCACATGGAATTTAATATTTGAGCTAAATCTTGAAAAAAAAATCAAGGATTCCCAAAAATAGCTGGGGAGAGAGTCAGTTCTGAGTTCAGGGGACAAGTTCTTGTACCCAAGCTGCCAATAAAAATGGCATGTCATTGAATCCTCTGAGAAATTACACCTACCACTGAGATAACCATCATACCTCCCTGACTTCTAGGGCTTGTACCAGCTTGCCTGACAACATTTTCAAGTAAAATTTTATTACGGTCACGTTTGGAAAGTATGTATTGGGACAGTAAGATTTGAATCAGAGTAATTGCATTGTAAAGATTTGGGATATTTATTAGAATTACAATAAGCCAATAATATAGTTTGTTATTTTCCTATTTCAAATCTTGGACCTATTTTCCTATAGATTGCTGTTCTGATTTATCCTCTGGACTACTTAAAAAAAAAAAGCAGCATCGGTAATTTTCATTTACAAGTTCCTGCACCCGCATTGTCAGGGGCTTCTAAAACATTATTCTCAGCATCTATGATTCATGATGACAAGCAGATGGTAAATTTCCCTTTGGCAAAACGCATTAGAACCTTTTGATTCTCTGGTCTTCTGCAGTCATGAGCTCTAATGTTAACAAATTATGTGAGATAATGCCTTCAGGAAGATAGCACTTTGAGGAGCACAGATAAATTATTTTCTCTTGTTTATCGTTCAGTTGTGCTCGACGCTAACAATAGACATCCCCAGGAGGTGAAGGGTCGCAGGAGCACCATCTAGGAGCGGGTGCTCAATTCATCCGTTTTAAGCAGCCAGCGTTATGCATTTAGTGAGCGAGGAAAATCAGCCCCTTTCCTGTGAGGTCACTAATAGTATTCAGAGGGAGAAGGCCCTTCTGAGGATTACGGTCATGAACCACTTTCCAGATAATGGAGCCGGAGATTCACAATGATGAGGGAGTCAAAGCTAAGTGATGGGAAGTCACAGCTATCATCACATAAGAAATACCCCACGGCTTGAAAGAAGCCTCAGGAGTACCTCCAAGCTCCAAAGGGAACTAAGGAAAAGTATTAGGATGTTGGTGCGTTCACCTGGATTTCCTGATTCTGTAGTGGCTAATGATGTGAAATCTGACAAATGGGGATGGATATGAAGCACTCTGGAATCACTATTACCGTGGGAGATCCAATGAGATCTCTTTTGCCCCAAATTTGCAAAATGATGTCAACAGATGCCCACTGAAGAGAGCACTCTGGTATCACCAGGAGGAAGGGGGAACCACTGAGTTGTTGAGCTGAACAAGGCCACTGTCAGTCACAGTGGAAATACTGAGCAGGCAGGAGTTCACCAAATGTTTCTCCATCTATAGACTGGCTAGTTGGGTTGGGCTGGGAGCTGTGCCCAGAAGAGTAGGTCCATTTTGTAGAACTGACAACAAACGAAGATTTGTCAGCATTAGAATTAGTTGATGAAGTGAATGAATGAATGAATGAATGAATGAATGAAAAAGCATTTTCTAAGTGTAATGTGCCCAGTGTTGTGCTTCTAATCCTTTGGGACAGAAACAGAAAAGACAAGATAGTCTCTGATTTCAAGAAACATACTCTCATTTGGGGAACAATATATACACTGCAATGTGGATGGAGAAACCCCGAAGTAGTAAGAAAACAGTGGCCAGACTGATGGAAAAGGCTGGGAATTTGTAGGTTGCTTTGGCGGGTTGAGTGGCAATGTCTATGAATCGAGAAGTCTTCATGACAGGATGGATAATAAAGTCTGATGCACCTCCATTTTGCCCAAAGGATTAGTATTGATGGTTCCCTGTTTATCTTAGCAGGTCCATTTATGGGACTACTAGTTCAAACGTTTCCCACAGTGACCAGGAGGCGGTGTCACTGCTCCCTGAAAATGAACTAAGTAAATGCAAAGCTTTCTCTGCCCATCACTCAGCCTGCAGCTCTCACACCCTCCAGCAGATAGCATCAGCTCCTTCTGCAGTTCTAGGGTCTCCATTTGGAATATTTCAGTACTTTCCTAATTGCTCTCCCTGCCTGAAGTCACTTCCCACTCTAATTCATCCATCACACATGTACCAAAGAAATCTTCTTGAGACACAGATCTGACCATGGCACTTCCTAGCTTAAGAAACTTTCAGTGGCTCCCTATTTATTCTCAAATAACCCCTCCTTGTAGATGTTTCCCTAAACCCCAAGGCCCAGTGCTCTCTCCTTCTCCAAGTTTACTTGTATTGTAGAGAGTTTAGCTTTATAAAATCATTTATAAGTCATCTAGTTCAACTTCTCAGTATACAAATGAGGGCACCAAAGCCCAGGATGTTAAGCTGGCTTCCAGATCAGTACTCTACTTATATACAATACTGCCTCATGTTGTATCATCTGACAAAACGCATACCTTTTCAGGACAGGACAGTTTTTGTTTTTGCAGCCCCCTCCCTAGAATTGCATTTTGTACGTAGGAGGTATACAATTAGTGTTTCTTGAAATGAATTGCAATTCAACTGAGTACAAACCGAAAGCTTACAAGCTCAAACTCTTAATCATCCACTTTTCTTCCCTTCATGACTCCCTCTTAGGAGAAAAAACAATCCAATTACAAGAAAATAAGCTTTAAGGGTTACCAAACAAGATCTAGCCTGCAGGATGTGCCCTGAAGTTGCCATGGATTCAGTCCCATCACTTAGACCTTCTGTATCTCAGGGCTCGCTCAATCAAAAGCATTTATAAAACAACCCTAATGGGTTCAGCTCTGTGCTTACAAAAAGTATGAGATGTTCTCCCCAAGCTCAAGTCATTGACATTCTGATTGGGAAGCTTATGATTGGAGAACATTGGCAGAATACAATCTGCTGCTAAATTGGATCATAAAGACTCTTAAGTGTAGATCAAAAGCCAAGGGGGAAGGGGGAGAGATGGTCCCTCAGAAATATGTCATACAGGGATCAGATGAAGGGACTGGGAATGTTTAGCTCAAAGCAGAGAAAGATAAAGAAGGACATGATAGACATTTTCGAGTATTCAAAGGCTGTCGGGTAGAAGAGAGATTAATTGTGTTCTGCTTGGCTCCAAAGAAAAGAATCAGGAATCGGTAAGAGAAAATTGGGAGGCAAAAAGGAGGAGAAGGATCAATATGTGCAAACATGTTTGTAGCAGCTCTTTTTTTGTAGTGGTAAAGAACTGAACATATAGTGAATGCCTATCAATTGAAGAATGGCTGAATAATTTATGGCATATGGATATAATGGAATATTATTGGTCTATAAGAAATAATGAACAGGCCGATTTCTGAAAAGTCTGCTGAGACTTACACAAACTGATGCTGAGTGAAGTGAGCAGAACCAGAACATTGTACACAGTAAGATTATGTGTATGATCAGTGCAGCTAGGTTGTGCAGTGGATAGAGCAGCAGCCCTGAAGTCATAAGGACCTGAGTTCGAATCTAATCTCAGACACTAAACACTTTTTAGCTGTGTGACCCTGGGCAAGCAAGTCACTTTACCCCAATTGCCTCAGGGAAAAAAATTACATGATGATCAACCATGAGAGACTTAGCTCTTCTCAGCAAAGTTGTGATCCAAGACAATTCCAATAGACTTGGGAGAGAAAATGTCAACTGCATCCAGAGAGAGAACTGTGGAGACTGAATGCAGATTGAAGCATAGTATTTTCATCTGTTTGTTCGTTTGCTTTTTCTTTTCCATGTTTTTTTTTCCCTTTTGGTCTGATTTTTCTTATACAATAGGACAAATATGGAAATACATTTAAAAGGATTGCACATGTTTAACTTACATTAGATTTCTTGATGCCGTGGGAAGGAGGAAGGAAAGTGAAAGAGGGAGGAATAAAAAATATGTAACACAAAATCTTACAAGGATGAATGTTGAAAAACTTCTTTACACGTATTTGGAAAAAAATCAAATATTGTTAAATAAAGAAGAATGACCCACATTTGGATTGAGATATCTTTAGTACATCGCTCCTCCTTCAGTATCATAAACCAGCAGCACACATTGGGAAGAGATGATACTATATTGTATGTTTGGGGAGGGGGGATATATTTCTCCCAGAATTCTTCATTCTTATTATTTTCAGGTCTCATGGAAACTGAGTAGGAAATGCCCTAAGTAGAAATCCTCCTATTTGGGCTTTAATGCAGCTATTGTCATGGGTAAATAAAAGAGTGGTTTTATTTTAATGATATATTTTTTAAAAGAAATCTAAAACATTAAGATAGGCAATAATGAACGATTTATCTGACATCATTAGAACAAAACTAGATGTTCAGGAGAACTCACTTTTGTAATTGAATAAATAAAAACCTTTTGGAAAAAAAAGAAAAAGAAATGTGAGAGGCAAGGTGGCAAATTGGAAAGTACATGGGCTCTGGAATCAGAGAATCCCCAAAAAGCACCTCTAAAATGTAGTGCCTATTTGGACAAGTCACTTAACGACTCCAGACCTCAATTGCCTCATCTGTAAAATGGGAAGAGCTTGGACTCGATCTGAGGGACCTTACAGCTCTATATGCAGGCTACTGTACTATACCATACATATGCATATACTAATAATTTAATACCTACCAGGTATGGCTCCCAAGAGGCAGCCTTTCTCCCACGTGCTCTGTAGTTGACGCCTACTGTAGTTCCTGCAGTGAGCAGGAGAGGGTGTTACTGCTCCCTGAAAAGGAATTAAACGCAGAGCTTCCTCTGGATGTCACTCAGCCTGCAGCTCTTAGACTGCCCAGAAGGTGGCGTCACACTCTCTGCAGTTCCATGGCTTCCAGTTCAAGGCTCTACAATGGTCTACCTTTCTAAGTTGGTGACCTCTTAGCAGTGGGGGAATCCCACTTGGGTCTCGAGTCCCCATCTCCATTAGTCAGAATAAAGTATTTTAGAGCTTCCTTTTCTTGGGGGAAGGGGGGGGCAGCCTGATTCTCCAACCTAACACTTAGATGGAGGGCTGCACCTGGGCATCTCCGCGCTACAGACAAGCGCATCCTGCCCCAGAACCTTCCAGCCCCACAGGTGCAGCTGCTCCCCATTCCTCCCATCCCCCCATCACCACACCCCACTGCTGAAGGCAGACTGGAAGGGGTGGCGTGGACCCAGGGTCAAGGCCAGCCTCTGACACTCACTTGCCTTCTGAATAAGTCCTCCGTGGGAAAGTCTGAGCTACAGCTTCCTCTAAGGAGAACAAAACCTAGAGGACTTACGTGTGTCGCGGAGCTTCGTAAGGATTAAATGAGATGACGATTAGAAAACATTTGGTAGAATTTCATACTGGAGCTCCACGCTTGGGTCTTTGTGCTCGTGGACTGTCCCTCCGGTTATGCTAATTACAATCCGTTATGGCCGTGTCTTGACCAAACAATGAGCTAAAGGCTCAAGTTTTTTTGGTGTTTGGGGCAATCACAATTAAATAACTTGTCTAGGATTTCACAGCTAATAAGCTCTGAGGTAAGATTTGAACTCAGGTCCTGACCTCAGGGCTGGTTCTCCATCTACTATCTCACCCAGCTGCCCTCTTCCTTACTTTTTCCTGACATCACAAGGATATGAGTGGAAAGTACTGGCTGTTACCTTCCTTCACTCCTTCATCTTTTGTTTTTGCCAATTAGACTGAGAGATGTCACAGTAGAGAGCACCTTGAATTTGGACTCAGGAAGGCTTGCTTGCTTTCAAATGTTGCCTCAGATGCTCCCTAGCTATGTGATTTTCTCTCAACTGCTCTTGTGCCTCAGTTTGCTCATCTATTAAATGGAAATATTGGCCCCGATGACCTTCCACCTGTAAATCTATGCTCCCATGAGCTTGGAAGGCCATGATGGCACAACTGCACTATCTAGAGCTCTTTAGCTTACTGGGGTATCAGAACAAGTGGCTGAAGAAGACAAGGATGTGGGTTCAATCATTCTAGGGAACACTCTACATCCTGGCCACAAGCTGCACCCAGACCCTAGTGAGATATTAAGCTCGGTTATGAGGTTTCCTGGAGGAGATAAAATAATGACTCAGTGTTACCCTTTGCTGCTAGAAGAACGGCAAGTCAATGAATGCACTTAGAAAAGTTTTCCTACATGGGTTTTCCTACTGGGAAAGAACAGAGAAAATTCAGGGGTTGAAGAGTTCATAGACCTTTAAAAATTGTGAGTCATAGTCAATAGAAACAACCATTTAATATATGTTGTTGAGTCATGTCTAACTTTTCATAACTCCATTTGGGGTTTTCTTGGCAAATCTATACGAGTGCTGTGATATTTCCTTCCCCAGCTCATTTTACAGATAAAGAAATTAAGGCAAACAGGATTAAGTGACTTGCTCAGGGTTACAAAGCTAGGAAATGTCTGAATTCCATTTTGAACTCAGGTCTTCCCAACTCCGGATCCAGTTCTTTATCCACCAAGCCACCTGGCTGCCCCTACTACATCTGTCTGTCTGTGTGTGTATATATATGTGTGTGTGTGTATGTGTGTCTGTGTAAATATACACACATATATAAGAATTTATATACATACATAATAAATATATACAATATACACGAAATATTCTGATACACAAACAAAAAACTTTAATATCAATATACTTATTTCATTTTTAAAAACAATGACCCTGTGAATATGACATTGAAATAGAGAATGCAGAGTGAGTGAGCTGGCAAGGCTACTGGAAGCGGCAGAATTACTCTGCTGACTTCAAGCTGCCCATGGGAGCCAAAGCTCATCTTTTGGGTAGAGCACTTTGCCATGATTGCTATAGCAAAAATACCAGAGTCTGAAGAACTGTAGGTATCCCCAGTGGGTAATGGCAAAGGATAAGGGCATGTGTGAGCAGTCAGCAACAAGAAACCAATAAGGAACCACAGAGAAGACCAGGAGTAATGGTTATCACCAAGAAACTGTATGACAGGTAGAAAAGATGGATTGATCATATGGTGAGTGCAAGGGATGGTAGGTGGGCCATCAAGAAAATTTCATTGGTACCCAAAAATATCAGAAGAAATGAAAATAATTGGGGAATAAATGGTAAATTATGGTGAGTTTCTGGAAGAAAATGGATAAGAGATGGACGAGATGGTCAAGCTTTGACCTGCACCATTGGAAGGAACTCCTAGATCCAGGAAATCACAGTCTCGTTGGCATATGCACATTTCTTAATTTTAAATTCAGATCCTGCCTCAGACACTCCACATTCATGAGATCTTAGGAAAGTTACTTAGCTTTACTATGCCTCAATTTGCTTATTGGTCAGATGATGATAATAATAGCAATTACCACCCCCAACAATTATTGTCAGGATCAAATGAGTAAATACCTATAAAACACTGCAAATCTTAAAGCCCTGTGTGTTAGCTATTTTTTATTTTGGCAAAGTAGTAACAAAAATATTCTGCTTGTTTTTGTTTCTAAAACTTTTCTGAACAATCTTTCTTCAGCACATCTTTTAATCGAATTGCAATTATTGTTGTTTACATTGTTATCTACATTAATTATCTATTAAATCACATTAATTTACAATATTATTATTTGCATAGCTAGACTCAATATGTACAAGATTTTCTTCCCTCAGCACCACTTCTTGGAAGTCTTCTTGTATTTATTTTTTTTAATTTCTTAAAAATCATTTAAAATTCACTTATTTAAAACTACAAAATAGAAAAAGGAAAAAAAATTACTATGTGCAAAGCAGAGCATAAGAGAGGATTCAAAATATCCTGTATTTGGATTTTTGCAGACAGCATTTCATATGGTGGAATAATAATCTCCTATATTCAAATGTCACTTGTTCAGACATTCTTCGATACTTGTTCTCATGAGTTTTCCTTAATAATTTATTATGCCAAAAGATATTACCATGGATATTTTTATGCAATTTAAGCATCCTTTCTCTGAAGGATAGATTCTAAACTGTATATTCCTCTTCTTTGGCCATCAATACTGACTATGTGAACCTGGATAAGTCACTTAAACTATTAAGAAACTCCCTAGAGAGTCTAAGTTACAGAGAAGGTGCTGACTTACATTGTTAGAGGCAGTTTCTTCATCTGGAGAATTCCCCATTCCAATAAAATCATACATCAGGACCCTCTCCCTATCTCTATTGTTCTTATGTAGGATCAATTTTTTTTTTTTATTTTTAATTTGTGCTTAAAATTTACTTGTAAGACATGTGGCTTGAAACAAACCAAGAGAGTCACGTGTCAGTCAGTCCAGATTCTTGGTCATCATTACCACCCAATGATTAGATAAGATTCCATTCTTAGATACTGAAATTCAGTTCTCGGTGAAATTGTCTTTGGAAACTGATTTCATTATCTGGAGGTAGAATGTAGCATGGAAGAGCAGACTTGTCAGGGCCCTTCTAAATAGATAATGTTCAGATCTCTCGTTTTGCACAATGCTAGCTTTCACATCCACAAATTGAAAACTCGAATGCAATAGAGTTCTTTGAATTCTTTGCTTTCAGCTGGGGGTAGATTGTCATGTTGGAGAATGATGGTTGGATAATGCGGAAGAATTCCATAGATCACAAAGCATTCATTCCCTAATGTGATGGCCTTCCCTCCCCGGCTAGTCCATTCAGCTACGAATGACTCACCCTATCAGTCTGTTCATGCTGTCCACTAAGACTCAGACAATTTCAATACAAAATAGAAAATAGAAAATACAATCTGCAGAAGTCAAGAGACCCAAAAGAGAATTATTGGTCTCCATTTCTTGTTTAAATAGTCAGAGAAGCCCCGATTCTTACAGAGGAGACTTCCCTCCAAGTTGGTGGGCTTCATCTCAGACCCAGCAATCTAACTGCATAAAAAACATATTAGTTTTGATGGGGGTGATGTCCACAAAAGCAGCCTCTTAAGAGTCCTGATAACTGGAGAAAGTGCCATCCTATGAAAGCTCTACTTTCCCAGCAGTGAAAGGGATAAGAGGATCCATAAATCCAGGGCTTGGGGTAATCTCTCCGATATATCTTTGCAGATCTGGGAAACATTTCTTCCTAAGAGTATTCTGGGTACGGGGCTAGTTGACATTCGTTTTTTAGTTTAACATGCAGTAAAGGGGACCAGCATTTCCATTTAGAGTGTGTGATTAGGACTGTCATGTAGGCAGCTGCAAAACAAGCTTATCTGCTTACTAAACTCAGCCCAGACTGTTCAAAACTTGCTGCTATTTTCAAAAAAAAAAATGATGTGAGTAGTTCTCAGGTGGGAGCCTGGCTAGCCAAAGAGAGGAGGCAGTTGCCATTAAGGGTCGTTTCCTATTTCTATTGAAGTTTTTGCTTAGTTTCAATCTGTTTCTTTAAACAAATTATGAATTTAATAAACACCAAAAAATTTTAAATAACCATTTCCATATACAATGCTAAAGTAAAACAGAATTGTACAGAAAATTATGAATCTCTAGGATGTACAGTTAGCTTTTTTGGAAATATAGAACAAATTCAACCTGTAACTTTTTATTTTAATAGAACTCATCATGTAAGTATAGCCAAGCAAAGGGCAGCTAGGTGGCACGGTGGATTGAATGCTGGCCCTGGAGTCGAGGACCTAAATTCGAATCCAGTCTCAGATGCTTCTTAGCAGTGTGATCCTGGGCAAATCACTTCACCCTGTCTGCCTTAGTTTCCTCAAATGTAAAATGAGCTGGAGAAGGAGATGGCAAAGCACTTCGGTATCTCTGTGAAGAAACCCACAAAGGGGTCAGAGAGAGTTGAACACAAATAGAATGATTCAACAACATATTTAAGCAAAACAAAATTTCTACCATGGCCACATCCCCAAATGACAGAAAAGACAGTTTCAGAGATACCTGGGAAGAATTTTATGAACTTGATACAGAATAAAGGAGCAGAATCGGGTCAACGGTTCTGATCTCTTCCTTCAAATATCTATCTAAAAATTGGCTGGGGGGGGAGCAAAAACCCTGTAGAAAATATGGCTAATCAATCCAAAAACCTCCCACATTGGCTGTATCTGAAAAGGTACGTCTGATTTTGTAACTTGTGTCCATCACCTTTCTGTCAGGAAATGAGTGGAGTGTTCCATTATCTGTCCTCTGGAATCATGGTCACTCCCTGCACTCAATGAGTTCTTTACTCTACCACATCGTAATCATTGTACAATTTGTTCTCCTGGTTGGGCTTCCTTCATTGTCTCTTCTGAGGAAAGCAAACCTTAGAAGTGAGTTTACTTTCTGGGCTAATTAATTATCAGTGGCCAAATAGACACTTTGACCCAACTGCCCATCACAAGGGTTCCACTTAGCAAAACACAAAAACTTCACTAGTATCACTGAAGGGAAAAAAGGGTGCAATACAGTGCTGGAATACATGGGAGAGCTGTTGGAATACACGGGACTCACCTGACAATGGCTCCTGAAGATCCAATCCAGAATGGATCTCCTCTTGTGAGAGAATGATATAAGGCAGGGGTCCTCAAACTACGGCCCATGGGCCAGATGCAGCAGCTGAGGACGTTTATCCCCCTCACCCAGGGCTATGAAGTTTCTTTATTTAAAGGCCCACAAAACAAAGGTTTTGTTTTTACTATAGTCTGGCCCTCCAACAGTCTGAGGGACAGTGAACTGACCCCCTATTTAAAAAGTTCGAGGACCTCTGAGAGACTGAGAGGCAGTTGATGTTCTCTGGACTCTCTGACTGAGAGGCCCTTGCGTTTTCTGACCTCCCTTCTCTTCCCTCTGCCTCCAATTTATCTCATTCCCAGTCTGCAACACCTGTGTCAGCAAAGGCTGCCCTGCAATGCCTTCAGATGCTATGATCCACAGCTGTGGAGGCTCTAGAGAATTGACCTATCCCTTAACAGTATGTATCTCAGCTCTCTCTCCTAACCAGAAAGAGACTAGAAAGCTTCGGAATCACCCCTTTTGGGTTTCTTCCCCAGTGGGACTTTACGGGTCTTCATGCTCCACCTTGAGTCCTCAGAGACAGTTTGACATCAATGGATTCATTCTTTATGGGAAAATAGCCTTAGGAGACCTGGGTTCAAGGTCCAACTAACTTCAGCATTTTACAGAGGAGGAAACTGAGACTCAGACAGGCTGATGACTTGCCAAGGACACACATTTTCAGAAACAGGACTTGATCCTGTTCCCATGGCTCCAGAACTAAGACTCTTCCCACTGAGCCATCTTGTGCCACAAATGATTTCATTTTATCATAATAAATAAATTTATGCTTCATCTCCTCGAAGAAAAGGAAACCATGTAAGTCTATGTTGCAGCTGAAAGGCATGTGTTATGTTGTGTTGTTTTCAATTTGTTACTGATTAAAAGCCTATTGGGAATAACATCATTTATAACTCCAGACTTCTTTAATTCAGTGGATCTGTGATCTCATCTCATCCATGTGGGCCCTGCCCATCAATGCAGATATGTGTGCCTTCTCTTCTTCTGGGACCCTTATCCTTTGGAAATTGTCTTGGGGGATCCACTCAACCCCCAACTTAGAGAGAAGGAGCCTTCTCTACAGCTCTTAACACTTTCTGGATACCAACAAGACACTATTGTTTCTCCTCTCTCAGAAGAAAAGAACCATTTCCATTACACACTCTCTCTGATGACGTGATTTATGCTGCTTCCACTTTGCACTTCCTTGTTGCTGATAATGGGGTAGAAAGATAAGAATTGTACAGATAAGAATTCTAAATATCCAAATTGCCTAAAAAGTGTCAGAGGTGGGATTCAAACCCTAGTGAGGTTTCCCCTTGAATGGCTCCATCTGAAACCCATAACCAATAAATAGAAAGCCCACCAACCACAGGATTCTTACCTGCTCCTGATTCTTGGGAGACTGTGGCATTCTATGCCTTACCAACACACTATCACCAGGAGAAAACTGATAGTAAAAAGATGGGCATTTCTTTAAAAATAAAACAAAACAAACAAAAACCCTGGTGATCATTCAGTGTCATGACCACACACCAGCTTTTCTTTCCTTAAAAGGTTGTTTTGCAATTCCTTTTTTCTTTGGCATATAATCACGACTGAGGCTCCCCCGTGAGACCTTTTGGCTGATACACATCTTGCTTGATCTGAGGGCTGACCCCCCAAAAGAATCTTTATCCATCTTTGGCTCATTGCCTCTAGCTGGACTTACTCCAGGAAAATCTCTAAATATAGCTTACATCAACTCAAGTCTAGGTTTTTTCATATGTGGGTAAAAGGGTTCCAGGTCCCAGACAGGCACTCAAGGTAGCAGAGGTAGGGAAGCCCCACAGAACATGAACAAGAGGCAATCTGATTACAGGAACCCATCAATCAGTTAATCCATCAGGAAGCATTTAGTGGGTGGCTACTGGGTACTGGGCACTGTCCTACAAACAAGGGATGCAAATGCAAAAGATAAAAAAAAGTCTCTACCCTAAAGGAAATAAAGAGAGATAGATGAAGACTTCAAAAGCCCATTACCTCTCTATGGAGGAAGCTGAACTTGAGATGGCCATTAGATCCCACTTTTTCTTCCTCGACTTAGGACTATTCCCTTTGCCCCCACTGCATAAGCAAAATATATAAGGTATGAGCTCCGAGTCTTTTTTCTTCATTCATACATCACTTAGGTAAGGAACACCTATTGCTAAATGCAGGGACGACCTACCTCTTACCTCTTTTAAGTATGAAAAATCAACACATCTCCTTTCCAATTAAAAACAAAAAAGGAAGAAAGTATAAATAAGACATACTATCATTATTTCCATTTCTTAAGCACCGTAATACATAGTTAACCAATTTGCCACTGCTAACATTCTGTCTTTAGTTGAAATTGCCACTTCCAAACACCTGCCTGAGACATACCTGTCTGCCGATGAAAGCTCATCGAAAAAGGAAACCTACTATTTCTATGACAACTCTTCAATGGGGAAAAAAAAAAGCATTTCTTTTTGCACAACCCAACTTGTCATAACATAGTATAGTGGGAAGAACAGTGGTCTGGCAATTGGGAGATCTGAGTTCTGGTTCAGGCTCTCTGAGTTTTCTGGGCAAATCTCTTTGCCAGTCTGCGGTTTCATTTCATGATCTTCAAATGAGGGGGTTGTACGGGGTGAGCTGCTACCTTGTCCGGCTTTGACATTCTACAGTTTTAGCTGAGCTCTATTAGCCCAGGACAGCTACTAAAAATCTGGGTTTTTGCCATAAGGGAGTTCATGGAGGGCACAGCCACTGGGAGCAGAGATTGTCTCTGCCATTCCTGGGAGGAATGGCAAAGCTGGGCTGTTTGGAGCTCACTGGAAGGGAGATGAGAATATACAGAGAATATGAGAGAACTAAAAGATGTCATACCTAGAGATAATATAATATGACATATCATGACATGACATATTGATGATATTATGTAACCTGATATAGCATAGCATAATGTGCTACTAAAATACAATGCAAGTTAACGTTACAATGTAGTGGGATATAACAGCACTGGACAGTGTAGCATAATGTGATGTAACAGAACATTACAAATATAATATGACATGACATAATCATGTTCTAAGTTTTACAAAACCCTTTTTTCATAACACTCCTGTGGGGCAGGTAGAACAAATGTCAAGTTCTGCCTTTAGAGTACATGAAGGGATGACACAAAGCACTTTTCACACATGACCTCATTTTCTCATTTGAACAGTAAGGGTCAAAGTTTTCAAGGGAGACAGAACAGAAGTCATCTAGATCAAATTCCTTATTCATTTTCCAGATGAGAAAACTGAGTCCCAGGAGGTCTAGAGTACTTGTTGAAGGTATTTTGGGCACTTTAGTATCTATGTGTCAAAGGCTAGTTTCAAACCCAAAGTTTTGATTCCAGATACGATGTTCTTCATTCTCATCCAGGGCATCCATTATCAACAACTCTGCGAAGTGAGCAGTCTAGGTGTGATTATCTCCTTTGTAAAGCCGAGAACACTGAGGCTTTGGGAGATGAAGGGCTTCCCTGCAGTCAGAGTCAGATTTGGGTTTCTTCTAAGTTCAGTTACCCCATTTAGTTCAGTGTAGAGGAGGCTCCTTCCGACTTTCTCACTTCTCATTTTCATCTCAAGGAAAAGGCAGATAAAGCAGAGGAATTCAGAGAAAAGAGATGAGATTTGGGGCCAGATGATGAATGCCCATTCTTTCTGTGACCTCTGGACATCGGTTTCCTCAGTTTGATTTCTGTGCTCTCTCAGGTTCTAACACTGTGATCTGTCCAGGTACTAGAACCTCTGCATGTGTAGGAGCTTGGAAAAATATTTATCCTCATGAATCACTTGGGTTGGATCTCCTTTGACATTCTCATTTCTTGGGTCTAGAGCAGTGGTTCTCAAAGTCTGGTCCAGAGCATCCTGGGAATCTCTGAAATCCTTTCAGAGAGTCTACAAATTCATTATTAGTTTTAATTTTTAATGTGATCAATATCTATAACTATAAACCACATAAACAACAACTCTTTGGACAGATCCTCAATCATTTTTAAAAGGATATTGAGAACAAAAGTTTGAGGACCACTGGTCTAGAGCCAGTTAGCTAGCCTTGGGGATCTATACTTTATACTTTAAAAAGCAGGGTTCTTAACCTAGGCTCCATCAATGGTTTTCAAGGAATCAATGAACTTCGGGCACAAAAATTTAAATCTTTATATCAATAGAATTCGTTTCCTTTTTATTCCTAAGTATTTTATCCTATGCATTTAAAAAACAAGATTTTCAGGAGTCCATGAGCTTCACCAAATATCAACCGGAGTCTGAATCCCTTCCTTCTTTAAAAGATGAAAAATCATCTTGCTTTCATTCCTCCACTTTTGCCCAATCCTGTCAGGGGAAGGCACCTACTTCAGTTATTGAGCTGTTTTGACTTGATGGCCACATCCTGACACATAGTAGGTATTTTATAAGTGCCTGTTGATTGGTTAGTGAAACTGCTAACCTGGTTACTTTGGTCAAACAATTATTCTTTTAGAGAAAAGGTTCAAACTAGCCACTGGGTCTCATCACTGCAACAGAAGTTATTTGCTTAAATTATCACTTTCAAATTGGTTGGGTGTGGAGGAAGGGAGGGAACCACTGCCTAAATGACTTAATCCCTAGAACTCCCACCCCATCTATCTCCACAGGATTAAGAAGCTTGATACAGAGGAGGACACAGTCAAGTAGATTTCCTGTGGATAGAGAACTGCCAATTCTTTTTCTGAAATCTGGGGCCATGTTTGTTTCTAATAAGAGCTCTTAATGAAAATTGCTATGTGCACTCCACGGCAAACGCTGTTTGGCACGACTCACTCCTGCTCTCCCGCTCTTGTTTATATGGTATTTTCATCATTTACCAGGACTCTGTTTTTATCATCAGGAGATTGATAGAAGCAAATGTGGAGCATCAGAGAGAAAGAAAAGGCTTGAAAACAAGAGAGTGCTGCCATTTTCACATTGCTTAATTGATACTCGGTGCATTGCTATTCAGTTTAAAACCAATTATCTTGATTTAGTCATACAAAGAAAAACTCCCCTTTCAAGCTTGTTGGAGGGCTAGGAATCATTTTTTAAAATGCCTTTTAGATGTCATCCTTGAAAATGGTGGTTTCCATTGGAGGATGGTGGGTTGAAGGAACAATATTCAAGAAAAAATCAAAGTCATCAGGAAATTTGGAGAAATGGGATGGCTTCATCTTGCATACATTTCCTTACTTCAAAATGTTTTCACTAATACGGGCAGATATAGAATCTACTAATTTTCACCAGTGACAAAAGTATCCCTCCCTCCTCTTTTCTACCTTTTGGCTTTGCTGGTTTCCTTCCAAGTCCAGCTAAAATCTTGTTTGTACACAGTTGCTAAGATGTTGTCTCCTCCATTTAATTCTGAGTTCTGTAAGAATAGGAACTGCTTTCCCCCCTTTCTTTGTATCCTCAACACTTTAAAGAGTTCTTAGCACACAGTAAGAATTGAAATATCTTTTTGCTCTTTAGTTTGCTAATGCTTGTGAGATTCTTTGGCTTAACGAGCCAGATTTGCTTCTATAATTCCTTTTCCCTTCCATTCCTTCTTGCTATTTATGAGACTATGTTGCTTATAATCTTGCAACAGGCTTCAACTATAAAATTTGGAAATTAATGTACATGCTAAATTGATATATGTTTTGGCTACATATTTTTCTTATTAGTAAGGAGATCGAGTATCTGCTGACTGAGCTGGGCTCTAGGTTCTTTCCACCTCTTTCTATGGACATGATTGTCCAATATCTGTTCCTTTATCCATTTCTCATTTTTTTAAGTGAGTAACTTATTTAAATAGCTGAGCATGGTGTCATTTTTCTTTGCAGATGATGCCTTCTTATTAATCTATTTTCAAATTTGGTATTGATAGTCTACTTTTATACTGAGAATAGATTTAGGAATTAATTACTCCCACTTTAGTAATGAGTTATTTTATCTTTTAAGACATTATTTCTTTTTTTGCTATGTGATTCATTATTCCCCATACATACAACTCCTTTGTAGAAAAAAATACTAATGATACAGAGGTGAGAGGCTTCTGGGAAGTCCACAAGTTTTTGGCCTCTTGTTTCTTGATAGTGAGTCACATTTTCCAAACTGTTTTTGCTCTTCTGGCTCATATCCACCTATGTACTTAAGATATCAGATAATAGAGTACATGTTGATTTAACTTGAAGGTTCTTATCCAATTCTTTGTTGTATACTAAGTATATTACAGGGAAACAATATGTGGAGTTGCTCCTTTCTTTAGCTAGCATGAAGCTAGTAATATCTTCAACTAATCAAAGTCATCAGAGTTTTGAAAATCTTAGGCGAAATATATGACATGCTTTTAGAAATATCATAGGAAGCTCTTCTGTCCCTTCCAAATTATCTTCATTTATCAATGATATTCAGTTAAATCAATGAAATAGCAAAAATTCTCTTCCTTTCATCACATCCTTAAGGAAAAAATCTTTGAAATGCAAATATTCTAGAAGAAGTAATAATTTTACTTAAACTCGAATTATTTCACTTCAATGTCCTCCAAAGATCCATGAGAATATGTTACTAATTTGAGCCTTCCCTCTTGCATGCATTTTACCTCTCATACATGCTGTCAATCCTGTATGAGTTATACATTCATTTTCCACCTTACATGCCGGTGTCCTTCCTTTGATTCTCTTGACAGATGACATGATATTTCAGATGTGATCTGACCTTGTCAGAATTCTTCCTGCTAGTGTGAATCAGACACCTGCCTCTCCTAAGGGCTACTATGTAAATAGCATTTACATATGTTACCTCATTTGATCCTCATAACAACTGTGTGAGGGTAAGTGTTAATATTATCTTGAATTTACATTAAGAAACAAGATCAAAGGGGTTCAAAACCTGCCCAGGACCACACAGCTAATCAGTAGGGTTCGAATCCAACTTTTCCTGAACTGACCTAATAGCACTTACCTCCCAAGGTTATGAGATATTAATTTTAAAGTGTTTAGTACAGTGCTTGGCACATAGTGAGTGCTATATAGATATTAGCTATTATTATTTTTTTCTGACTCCAAATCAGAGGTATGCTGGTAAATATTTAACAACTGACCCTCTAAAAAGTGCCAATGAACACTTTTAAAATAAATCTACATTGATTGACATTTTCTCCAACACTGCCACAAATCTAAACAATCAACAAAATAGAAATCAAGCCTGATAGGTAGCCTTTGTCAATTTTTTTATTGCATCAAATAATGTTTTATTGACTCTCTAATGAGATATTTATCATATATGTCAAAATCATACACTATTCCTTGAAATATATAATATTAGAAATAACTTTTTAAAATTTATTTTATTATTTATATTAATATATAAAATAGGCAAATGGTATTTACCTCTGTGATGTATTTTTCCAGTGGAAAGCCTAAATATATTGGGAATTACCTCTAGATGGAAATATCTTTCTCTTGCTTCTCTTTGTAAATGACACCATGTTGATCATATCAAATCTTAGAATATGAAAGAGCCTCCTAAAGGAAAAATATAATTATTCACATGAGTTGGGTCTAACTATCCATGAAGAAAAAATCAAGTGAATGAAAAATGCTAATTGCTAGATTCTGTTATACAGCTTAGAAAGATTAAATTTGCAGGGATTCACAAAGAAAAAAATTGGTATGATGTGAAATGAAGCTCTGTTAAAAGGTGAAAATATTAGCATATTCTCCATGAATGGTTTTCCAACTTTTGAGAGAAAAAAGATTTCAAAATACTATGCTTACCACCAATGGTTCTTTCACCCTGATCTGAAAGGCTTATATAGTATAAACATACATATAGACTTTGTACCCAGTGTATGCAAAAATTCCTGATTTGGAAGGGACCCAAGAAATCACTTAATATTAGCTCCTTTCATAGACAAAGAAATTGAGATTTAGAAAGGGAAACTATAGAAACATGCCATGGGTACAGCTTAAAATGAAGTGTAAATGTGTGCCTATGATGAAATGTCGCATCTCTTTATTTTATTATTGAGAAAATTAATTTTCTTCTTTATGTAATCTGGTTTCACTGAAATAAAAGGTTTTCCATGAGATTTTGTTTCTTTAATCATTAATTGTGTTTCTTTCATTTGTATTCCTTTAAGTAATGTTAAGAAAGGAAGGAAGGAAACAAGCATTTATCAAATACCTATGCACTAAAATGAACATTTCATAAGGAAGAAAACCCAAGTGGGTTTCACAGAGAATTGGATGAGATTTTGACAAATTCTAATGTGTAAGTTCTCACACTGAAAATTTAACAATTGGCTCCCCAAGACAAAATAGGCTGACTCCAGCATATCCCTCTTTCAAACCCAGAATTTTAGGTCATAATATTTTTGACTAAGAGAAGAATGTAAAGTCTACCAGCTAGAATTCAAGAAACACTGAGACTATTAAATATGATCAACACATGGCTTCCCTTCCTCTTGGCCCAAACAACAAGGCAATATGGTCAACAAGTATCCCTCCTTACTCCCCTTCTGTGAACTTCTGACATTTTCCATTTTGCAGCTTCTTTCCCTCTCCCTTCAAAAAAATAATACTTTTTCCCATGGTTATTCCCAGTCTTAATGACGTTGCTCCCACTAATGAAGGTTGCCCCTCATGTCATTTCACTTTATAAAAAATGTCACAGAGAAGGGGTTGGGAGTTAGGGTCACATAGTATTGGTTTTTCTTGGGCAGATTTCATCTGATCTGATTTGGACAGCCCTTAAAATTATGCTGCCCTTATTTTCAGAACATCTGTGACAAACCCGCAAGATGACAGTTAACAACCTAAGTAGTTTTCAGATGAAGTAGAAGGTGCATGAGTAGACAATACGCCCACAAAAAGCACTTCAAAGCCACGGAAGATTGAACTCATCTCTCTTTTTTTTTTGCATCTCGAGATCTATAGCATATGAGTGCTATTTATAGCATGTCTTTTGTCACAATTATTCCTAAAATGTGAAACAATATTATTAACCACATTTTTCAGAAAAAAAAATCCCCAAAGATACCAAGATTTCCCCGTGGTGTATCTAAGAAGAGAATTATTTTTTAATCACAAATCTAGACTTAATCCAGGACATAATCCAGGACCAGATGCTGCTGCGATTGGAATGAGAAAAGGAAGGGCTCAGTTCAGAATTTGGATCTTGCAATCCCTTCAAGGTAGAAAATATTTCTCATTTTGAAAATAGTGCTTCCCTTCCCCCTTTGAGGATCCCCTTCTATCTTCAGCTGACACATTTATAGGAGAGATCAACCAATCAGACAAGCAAACAAGCATGAATATAATTTATGAATAACATAACATAAATATTCATAACTTATGAATATAAGTTCCTACTAAGTGTCAGACACCAAGTTAGTGAGAGAAATGTATTAAGAACTAATTATTGAAGCAGAACCAAGGTTTTCCCCTTTTCTACTTCCTTCTCCAGAGTGAAAAATCTTTCTCAAAGATTTGCCCAGGATGCTATCTAATCAGACAATAAAAGAAATTTTAAGTTTTGGCTAATAAGAGGATTCCTGCTCATTGTGTTTGCTCAGACAGGTCTAGGAAGTGTTGATTCTTGCTTTTGTCAGATAAAAAGATAAGAGGGAAATTGGTCAAATTCTTTGATCAAATTTGGGTGATCCTTATCATGTTCCCCAAGACCCTCATTGTAATAGAGTGCAGCTTCTCATTATAATATCCATTCTCTCATTAATTGATAGCTAATCAATGTTGATTGCCACCTTCAAAAATATTTACTCTTCTAAGGGCATATAAACTGTGAGCTCACTACCATGAAGTGTCTTTGATCTAAGAGAGATGACCAAAAGGATGATCTTTTATTAATAAACATGCTGGTGTTATTAATAAAATGATTAAATTAGGCAAAAACTAAGTCTCTTGACCTTTTTGAATGTCATATTAGGCAATGGGAAAACAAAAGACAAAATGAAATAGTTCCTGCTCTCATAGAATTCTCTCAGGAATGGTAACATTTCCATATATAAGTGTGTGTATATGGGTATATATCCACTTCCACCTTCCCCTCCACAAACAATAAATACAAATCAATATTGAGAGAAGGGAAACTAGGGAGCTCAGGAAAGGTTTTCCTAGAAATGGTAGTGCTTAGGAAGACCTATAGAGTAAGATGTATATTTGCATATATATAAGATATATATATATATATACACATACATGTAAGATATATATTTGTCCCAATGTAGCTTGTCTTCTACAGCAGAATGTCCCATGGCTCCTTTTTCTCTCCTTTCTCCAGTTGAACTTCTTGAATCTCATTAATAAAACAAGAATTCTTACTTCAACAACAAAGGGATCAAACATGGAACTCTAGGATTTAGAGATAAGAGCATAGAAATCACCTAGTATCACCCCCTTCACGTTATAAAACAGGAAACTGAGGCTCCCTTTAGGTATGATAAACAATCAAATGAGCAGACTCCACTTGGGAAAGGACATCTCAGGAAATGTTATCACACTAGTTGAAACCATATATTCTAATTGGATTTAGGCTGTCAACTTCTCCTTACTTACTATAATCCCTTCTCTGAATAAAGAGAATACATTAAATTTTTATTATAGAACTAAATATATAGCATCATAGATGTATGGGATATATAAATATCTAAAAATATATAAATATATATTTTATATAACATATAATAATAAAATAATGTATTTATATATTAAATATATAACATCATAGATTTAGAACTTCTGTTTCAATCCCCTTCCATCATTCAATAAATGAGAAAATTAAGATCTAGAAAATTCAGATAGTTAAGTAGCAAAACCAATGTTTGAACCCAGATCATCTGGCTCCAAATCTGGAGCTATTTTAATGATATCACTCACTCGCCTCAATAACTGTGCCACAGTTATCACAGCTATGTCACCTATTATTGTCATCTCCTTGAATACAGGTTCCATTTCTTGTTCCCTCCAAAGTACACAGCACAGTGCTTTGCCCATGGGAAGTACTCAATCTGTATTTTGACAGTGCGGAGACACCATCAGATAGCACAGTCTAGAGTCAGATAAATAGCCACACTTTAAGCTGATCTTGCTTCATAAAAACCAACTGAATCCAGTTTATAAAGTGCTGTTTCCGCATATGCAAAGAGATTAATCTCTGAGCTCTAAGTTAAAACTTGTGTTTCCAACACACTGCCTATTCAGATGCCTGGGGTGAATTCATATCAGAGAAAGCGTCTGCTCAAGTGTGAGTGTGACCTTCCTCTGAGTTTTGCACAAATTGTCAGCCCAAACTGGCACCCCAGCCAAAAACCACATTAAAAGAACGATGATTTCCTGTTCACTTCCAGCCAAGTAGAAACCAGTTGCAGCATTTAGCTAGTGTAGGAGTTGTTAACGACCATTGCAAGATATTCAACCTTGACACAAAAACATTTTAGTAGCTTTTGGGTGGAAAACTATAGTGGGTTAGATGGTGTCCAATCTGTTTTCATTTACCCAGGTGGATGGCTCGGAGCAAGATGAAGCTATTGAGGCTGCAAGGTACAATAAATTGACTCCTAGAAAAGCTTCTGCTGGTAACCAGCTACCCACTGTCTGTTTGTGTGCTGGGAAATAAAAAATATGTCTATGATGTTATAAATCAAGGGATCCTCTTAGCCAGATGGAAAGCCTGTCCTGGATATGCTCTTTCACAATACAAGGAAGGTAAACTTGGCTTTCTTGCAGCTGCAGCAGCTCCTCATGGTACCATATAATTCCAGAAGAAATCAAGAAACAATTTTCACTGCTCCCTCGTGAGTTTCAATGACTAAGTCCTGAAGGAAAAGGGGAGAAGGAAGAATGATATGATTTACAAGCTGATTTAAAAAAAAAAACATTTCCCATATGAATTATAGCAATCTGCATGAGATTTTTAAAAATCTCTTCTCCCATAGCGATCATAATTTAATCACTGAAGGGGTGGGGAAAAGGCTTCCTGACCAGGGGCAAAAAGGCAGCCCAACTCTTGATTGATTTGTTGACAATTCTGTCCTAAATTAGAACAAAGAACAGGGTCATATCATCCCCAAGTGCTGACTTCAGATGGAACATTGAACAGATAAAACATAATAGGGAGAACCAGGGAATGAAATGAAACCAATAATTGAAGGACATTTCAATTCCAACGACAGAAATCAACATGATTTTAAGATATTTGATTGCTGGAAGTCTTCTCGTCTTCCCATGCTGGTTTTCAACATGACCAATGTTTTCTAAAGACATTTTTAAGCTGAGGTTGGCGGGATACTGGAAACAAAGAGCCGGTTTTGAAGTCAAGAAGACCCAGATGTGAATCCTGTCTCCTACCCATGGCTGTACAATTCTAGGCACAAAATTCTCTTTCCAGTTCTCCCAGCTCATTCTCAGGCTATAAGTCTCCAAACAACTCTGCAGCTGTGTTATCACTGGGGCTTTCCTTTGTTAATGAGACAGATCATGAAGGGTCTTGAATTCCAGACTAGGAAGTCTATATTTTACCCTACAGGCAATTGGGAGTCATTGATTGTTTTTGAAATGTCTTTCTTAAAGATACCTGGTGTCTTCAGCCTCCAAACTTTCTTCTGCTTCTTAAGTGGACCCCGGAGGCAAATGGTTCCTTGATAATAGATCATTTGTCCATTTAATGCTTTCATATGGCAAGTTTTAACCTTGCTAAAGTCCATTCTTTCCGGTCCTTGTGGGATAAAGATTACCCCTATTCCACTTGGTAACCAACCAATCAGGCAGCAAGGATTGATTAAGCCCTTAGTGTGTCCCAGTCACTGAATTGGATGCTATCTCTAATCTCAAAGAACCACCATTCTATCAGGGAAGGCAATGAATATAGTCACAGATACATGAAATGCATATGAAATCCATACAACTTGGAGAAAAGGAGAGAAAATAAGCATTTCTGGGGTACTTCCTCTGTGCCGGCACTGTGCCGAGGCTATATTCATGTCAAATTGTTTTGTTGCTATACTTGTTCTTCTGCTTGGTTTTTAAAAAGTGAACTCTAAGCATGAGGTTTTTTTCCTCCTGAGCTGTCTAGATGAGGAGGGGAAAACCATCTCCAACCTATGAGAAGATGCTGAAAAAGTTGTATTAGAAGGATTCTGAGAATTCATTGACATCATTACCTATCAAACTTGACATAAAGTTCCCATTAACATAGATGGCTAAAGAGAATACAACCCTCTGGAGGCTGTATTTAAAAATAAAGATGGAAATGAATCAATGGATCAATCAGCAAGCATTTATTAAGTGCCTGCTGTATGTCAGGTACAGTGCTGGCCAAGAATGATATAAGGACTTTACCTCAAAGAGTTTACTTATATTCTCTCGAGGAAGCCATGTCTCTAATGGAGATGTTTAGAATCATAAAGATAGTAAGAGTGATTGAATAAATAGACCAGGCTCCTCCAGATCTTGTTTCACAACCAGTGGTGACTTTCTGGTATGATTGCCCCCAAAATTTGGAGTTTTCTTTGCTGGATTGTATTCTTCCATATACCTCCAGGACAGCCCCAACTTAATCCATCAGATTCTAAACACCATTTCCCATGTCCCAAGGACCACGTGGAGTTCAAACCTTACATCCACTATTGTCATGACTCACTACTTCAGTCAGATCTGGCTGGACATATTTTTCCTCAAGATAAATCGACTTATTCTTTTAGGTCTGATCTATCTTCCCATGCTGGACTCTGTTCTACTTTTGGAGAGCTTTAGGGTTTTAAGATTTCCCTTATAGCTAACTAAAAATCAGCTTTTCTGCAACTTCTACTCACGGTTCCTCATTTTACCCTCTAGGGACAAACAGGTAAAATCCTCTTTTCTTGAAGTTCTTCATTCTCCAGGTTGCACATCCTCCTTCTTCAGCCAGTGTCCAAGTCTCCAGGATTTGCATTCTGTTCACCCTCCTCCACATTCAACTTGCCAAGGTCTTTCTAAAACTGTGGAAATTAGAATTAAACTCAATACTCCAGATGTGGTCGGACCAGTAGCAATTACACTGTGATTATTATATTTCTCAATGTATAAAATATGCCTCTTCTCTTAATACATTAATTAAAGGTAGTATTAGTTTGGAGGTTTGGATTTTCCTTTGTTTTATAAAGGTCAGATCCTGCCTCAGACACTTACTGGCTGTGTGACTTTGGCCAATTTATTTAGTCCTATTTGCCTCAGTTTCCTCATTTATAAAATGAGTTGGAGAAGGAAATAGCAAACTCTTCCAGTATCCCTGCCAAGAAAAACTCCCATGGGATCATGAAGAGACACAATGAAATGACTGAACAATAACCACCAAAAGGGTCATACTGTTGACACTGAACTTTTCAACTAAAATCCTCATATTCTTCTTAGGATTCTCCCTACATCCATAGTGGATAGCACGCTGGCTTTCAAGTCAGGAAGATACGAGTTCAAATCCCACCTCAAACATCTATCAACTTTGTGTCCATGGGCAAGTCACTTCCCTAAGTCTGCTTCCTCTTCTGTGAAATGAGAAATTTATGTCCCTCCTCTCTGAGGTCTCTTTCAGCTCTAGATTAATGACCCAGAATCCACCCTGTGAGTGTCTTATAATCATCATTCTCTGTGTGGAAGGATCTTCTCCATTAGAGACATGATAACCTAGGAGAGAATGATCTCCAGGAGCAGAAAGAGGGATCTCTCCTTGTCGCTTAATTTGTTAGTCTGTTTGATTAAATGTGGAAGGTTTTTACTTTTCACGTATATATAATATCTTTTAGTTCTTGTACAAAAAGAAATACATCAACAGGGGCTTCTGAAGAGTGAGCCCTGACCCTCAGCATACCTCATAGCACAGGTATATAAATGTACGATGGTTATTATTAATCATTATTATCCAACTGTGGCTTCATTAATGACTCTAGATTGGTTAGTTGGCTGATTGATTGATTGATTACAGTGTGTCCTCCCTCTGCAGATCCAGATCACAAATCATCTTGGCTCCCTCATGCTTTGCTTCCGCACCTTCCGGCTGTCATTTTCATCCCTTTACCACAACTCAGCAGTGAAAGCCATTTGGTATTTTCCTATTTTGTGAATTCACAGGACCATAGATTTTAGGGACCTTGAAACTCATCTCTTCTAGTTCCCTCCTTTCCCAGATGAGAATAAAGGCATTCATAGATCTCAAATGCTTTGCTTGTCTAAGGAATAGAATTAAAGCAGGAATTGTTTTCATTCATTGTGGACAAGGTTTATAGCACAAAGCAAGCTTCCATATTGCAATTTTTGTTTACCTTTGGACCAGAACAGTAGATATAAGAAATACATGTCAGCATATAATAACTTATTATTACACATTGGCAAGAGATGTCTCCAATGCTGAGGTGATCTAGCCTCCTAACCTTGATTGACAATTTAAAAAATATGTCCACAAACGAATAAAAGGTTTTTTTCCCCAAAGAACAGTGATATTTCATGTTGGAATGGCATACAAACTTAATTTATTGGATCTATCGGTTGTCCTTCATATTAGAATTTGACCAAAATGATATCACAATGTCAGGGCTGATACGCAGTGTATCTGTGGCTGATCAGAATAATACAAAAATGGAAAAATATCACAGATCAGTCCATATCAATATTTGTGATATTTTGCGAACAAAAGTTTTAAGTTATGTTTACACAGATAATAAATAGAATCAGATCTCAAACACAAATACAAGAGTCTTAGCATGGTGCCCCATGACCTCAGTGGCAGCAATCAGGAAATTCAGCTTTCTGGAGCTGAGAACACTTACCACATATTAGCTTTTATCACAATATCTTTTTATGTATCTACATTTTATCTCCCAAGTTAGAGAAGCTCATTACTATAGGGACCACGTCTTACATTTCTTAATTCTTTGTAACATATAGCCTATTACCTCTGAGAAAACAATTTGCATCCTACTTCCAGTAGGAACTGAATTAATTTTATGGCTGTTTGTATAAAATAGGGTTTTTTTGTGTGTGTTTTTCTTGTGTAATCAAAACATCTTGTTACCTCACAAGTCACAAGTCGGTTAAAATTTCAAGCTCTTCCTGAACAAAGTGAGAGAATTTGGAGTCTGGGGAAGTCATAGCATCAGAAAGACTCGGATCAGTAACTCACATTCATATGAGGAGCTTTGCTCCAAGGCAGGGCTAGGCTGACGGAGAAGGCAGAAGACAAGGCAGGGACATGGCAGAGGACTTGAGAGAGGCCTGGTTCTGACCTGCTGGACAGCTGCTGAAGGCACGATCAGGGCCAGGCCAGGACAATTAGAGGCTCCTTGGGAGGAGTGCAGAGGGAGTCCTCCTCAGGTGTGGGGGAGACCCTCAAGGGTCTGTAAAATGTAAAATGAGAAGGTTGGACTGGCTAGACCACGAGGGCCTGTCTCACTCTGCTCTTAATTCAGAGAAACTTGAGGAAGATTTATATGAATCAAACAGTAGCTAAGTAGAGGTACAGTAAATAGGGAGCCAGGTCTGGAGTCAGAAAGTTCAAATCTGGCTTTAGACACTTACCAACTGGGCAAGTCACTTCACCGTGTCTGCCTCAGTTTCCTCATCTGTAAAATGAGCTGGAGCAGGAAATGGCAAAACACTCCAGTATCTCTGCCAAGAAAACCCCAAATGTGGTTATGGAGAGTCAGACACGACTAAAAAATGATGGAAGAACAAATATGAACTGATCCCAAGCACAGTAGGCAGCACCAGGACATCAACATTCGCAGTGACTACGTCTGTAATGAAAACTACACAAAAAGCCTCAGAGTAATAAGCACAATGCCCAATATGGAACCCAGAAATCAGAGGCTCAGGGATGCTTAGATGGCAGGGGAGGAGAGTCTCGGGCCCTGTTGGAGCTTTCTGGTTTTTGATTTTATTTTATTTTTTGTATTTTTTGATTTTATTATAACAAGGGAAGCATCTTAGAGTTGGGGCAAGGAGTTTACTGGGAAATGATTGGGACATTAAAAAATAAAATCCACAGAGATACGAAGAAATGTTAAAATAGACATGTCTCTGCATGTCCATTGGGATAAACAAAGAAGGCTATAGTCTTAGAGATAAAAGAGGTAGGAACGAGATATTCTGCAAAGGAATAAAAGGTGGATTTAGCAACAGCCCAGATGTGAGGAAGACAGGGCCCTGCACAATTATCACTTGCACAAGGCTTCCTCTTGGGAGATGTTACCAAGTGAAATGGGTCAAGATCGACACAGGACATGAGCTCGGTTTGCAAGGTTTCCTTGGAGTTGATGATGAGAAATCCTGGCGCGTACCATAAAACAAAGGGAGAAAAGCTGCTTCGGGGGCAGGTTCTTCTGCTCCATAAGTAGAGCTCCCATGCATTTGTCACGAAGGCAGCCTTTCTCCAGCCCAGGTGAGATCTCCATGAGGGAATAGTTCCTGCGAGCTTCTGTGTCTTAGAGCAAGCTCGATAATATTAACAAAATACCGAGTTGGGGGACTGGGGAGACGGAGAGAGAAAAACTGCTCCGTCCCTTCAAGTCCTAACATTTCATGAATGAAAATAAATGTCAAGAAAAAATACATATTGGAAAGATCTGAGAATAAACAGGACTGAGGTCATTGCCTTTTAAGGGTCTGGGGATTTCGAGCTGCCTATAAAACAAGTAGAGATTTTGATCTGGCATTCAAAGCTTGCGCCCTCCAAGGCTAGAGGTCACCTGCTAAGGTTGTCTTCCAGCTCCATTTTTACATGTTATTTTCCTTATTAGGGTATAAGCTCCCCCATTCTGAGTGTGGTTCGCAATATAGTATTTTCACTTTTTTGTTGTTGTTCGCTTGCATTTTATTTTCTTTCTCATGTTTTCCCCTTTTGAGCTGATTTTTCTTGGGCAGCAGGACAAATGTGGAAATATGTATAGAATAACTGTACATGTTTAACTTATATTGGATTATTTGCCATCTGGGGGGAAGAAGAAGGGGGAAATTGGAACACAAGGTTTTGCAAGGTTGAATATTGAAAATTATCTATTCATATGTTTTGAAAATAAGAAAGGTTTATAAAAATAGAAAGTAAGCTCTCTGAGGGCAGAAACTAATTATTTATATTCTCAGAATTTATCCCATGGCCTGGTAATAGCTAGCAATAATAATAGACATCATATATAATATGGGACTTTAAAGTTTGCAAGGCACTTTACAAATAATACTTCATGTGCTCCTCCCCAAAACCCTAGGAATTGGAACTATTATTAGTCCTATTTTAAAGATGAAGAAACTGAGACAAATAGAGTTCAAATGACTTGCCCAGGATTATATAACTAATATCTGAAGCAGGATTTGAATCTGGGTCTCCCTGTTCCCCAAGTCCAGTGTTCTATCCACCTCGTTTCTCGATATGATATATGCTTGCTAATTGCTCCTCTATGTAGAATATATGTATAGACATTGAATATATATTTTTTCTTTTCATCTTAACTAAATTTCTTGGGGAAATTAAAGTGTGGGTGCTTCAGAAAGAACACAGGATTTGAAGTCATAGGTCCTGGATTCAAAATCTCACACTGCCACTTTTTGCCTTATGCGAATTAGTCAAGTCTCTGGGCCTCAGTTTCCGTGATTGAACTCAGTGGCCCTGAAGGCCCCTTCTGGCCCTAATCTTCTGCACTATGAGAGTATAGCAATAGATAGCACTGGGAGCTTCATTGGGTCTCCTAGAACCAAAGGTCAGGCAGGTGGTCAAGCCCCATGCTGCCCGCTCAGCAGCCCTCCTTCCCCCATCCCTAATTAACACAATAACCTTGGAGTGGGCTGTAAGTGGGGGAGCAGCATAGCCCCCTCCCCACCTATTTCTTGCTGCTTGAGTCTCAGGAAATGTCCTACATGGCCCATTGAGCCCATGGCCTTCCTGCATTAATAGAAAGATTCATTTGGAGGAGACTCAGGTCTCCCAAGGACCCTAAAACACAGAAAGGTCATGGGATCCCCGGCCCAAACAGGGAGCAGAGGAAGCAACTCTGTTTATGTCTCTAGGTGGGATCACCCTTCTGCCCCAACAAGGGAGCACGGTCTCCCTTTGGAAACCCTCCTCCTCACAGGTTCAAAAGGCTACTGAGGCAAAGTGGAATGGGCAAAACCAAGCAGATGTGACCAGACTTGTACAGGATGTGTTGCTGAGAGGAGACGTCCTTCATCCTTGAGGACCAAAAGGGCCCGTTATGTCACAGTCATGGCACAGTGTGCCGGGGTGGGTCGTCAAACCAATGCAGGCTCGGAAGTTTGGCCATGGTTCGGATTTCATGCACAGATGCCATGTTGGGGGTCCTGTGCCAGCCAGCCTTTGGTGTATGGATGCCACTTTGGGTGGAACTGTGACAGTGCCTTTAGTCTCATTTTGCCTCAGTTTCCTTTTCTGCAAAATGAGCTGGACTAGAAAAAGGTAAACCACTTAGAATCTCTGTCAAGTAAATCCAAAATGGGGTCATGAAGAATTGGACACAAGTGAACAGCAACAAAACTGGCTTCTTAGAATTTCTAATTTGTCCTCTATTGGCTTCTTAAAAATTCTGAGTGATAATTCACAAAATAAGACACCACTTATTGAAATTTGTCTTTAAAATATATTATAATTATTACCATTATGAATATAGTAACCTTAAATTTAAAATTTTTCCCATCCAACGCAAAGGTTTATTGATGATTATCATCACTATCATCCTTTTGTACAAATATTAGAGAGTTTGTGTATAGATTGAAATATTTAAATTTGGTACTTTTCCTGTTTGTTTAAAGTATTATAAACAATGGTGCATAAAAAGATACATGTAAAAATATGAACATTATTAAAAGTTTGTCTCTACAATTGAAATGTAAGATTCACATGATTTCACTTGCTTAAATTATCACTTTAAAGAATTTATATAGTTAACATAATTTTAAAGTACTTATATATAAATGATTATTTTAATTTCAAGAAAAATAGAATTGCTGTACCTGAGGTTTCAAAAAATACAAAGCATTATAAACTGCAAAGAGAATCAATATTCCATTTTCTGGTCTATTTGTGCAATAAAAATATTTTAAAATAACAATATAAAATTCAATGTACAAAACAAACCAAATTATCTTTGGAATTATCTTTCAAGAAAAAAATCATTATCCGGACTTCTATAAAGGTTCTTTTTTTCACACAAAACATACTGAATCAGAGTTCCAATCTATGATACTTTTTAGTCACTCACTTTATTCTTTAATGAATATTGTTGCAAAAACAGATGGATTTTAATTTTTCTTGGAATATATGCTTTTGAGGAATACTAATGGACTGTCTTCTTGATCTATGTCTTGCCAATGGACCCAGATGACTCTAAAGGGAAAAGTGAGGCAGGTGACCTGGAATAGCTCTCCCTCACTTCAATCCAGTTCTCTTGCATATCATGGCATCCCCTCCTTGATGTTATGGTCCTTTTAGAGAACAAAGGACTAGCAATAATGATAATTTCTGAGTATTTGCTATTGAGTGACATTGAAAAATATTTTTCTCTGAAAATAAAGAATATTTGTGGCATGAGAAGAGACTGCCGCCATCTTAAGAATAAGGGGAGCTGGTATGATATGTGCTATTTTCCCACTAAGTTCCAAATCTAAGATTTCTCTTAGACCAATATCCCAGAAACCTCACTTCAAAGAGCTTCCCTTCCTCATTGACTGAATGAATGTGTGAATAATGGAGTCTTTCACTCCTATACAACACTGGAAAAGAAATAGAACATGTCCCTGTCATGTAGTGTGTGTGTGTTTTTTTTTTAAATAATAGCCTTTTATTTTCAAAATATATGCAAACATAGATGACAACATTCACCCTTGCAAAGCTTTCTGGTCCAATTTTTTCTCCCTCTCTTCCCCTCACCCTCTCTCCTAGATAGCAAGTAGTCTAATATAGGTTAAACATGTGCAATTCTTCTATGACCAAATATTGCTCGGAGCACTGCTGGCTTTGGGGAGAGAGCACCTGTCAAGGAATAAGGAAGATCTTGCCCTTGATGGGTGCTGGTTCCTTAATAGTGGGCAAGTCCCTGGACATCTGGTGGAGCAGTGGATAGACCACCAGCCCTGGAGCCAGAGGAAATTCAAATCTAACCTCAGATACTTGACACTTGCTAGCGCTGTAACTCTGGGAAAATCACCAAAACTCCAATTGTCTGGCCAAAAATGAAGTGAACAAACTCCATCCTCCAGGTTGTTATCAATGAGTCAAGGGCAAGATCAGAGATACTCTTATCTTCCCCCCTATTGTTTAACTAAGCAAACCAGGGGTCTTTTCCCTGGACTCAACTCTAGTTCACATCTCCGCCTTACTCTCCCTTTGCTTACTCACTCTCTTTGCTTTCCTCCAAATAGCTAACCTCATCTCAGTCTCTTCCTGAAGCGTTTACCCCCTTTTGTCAACTAAGGGCAGATACTCCCTTCCCCCAAAGTTAGACTTACGTTGGGCCTTTTTCTATTCACTCTCTACAGTTTCTTCCTTGATGATCTCATCAGATCAGTCATATTCCAATGCAGATGACTCCCAAGTCCATTTCTCCGTTCCTAATATTTCTCACTTATGAATTACCTACTAAATATCTTCACCTCAATTTCTCAGAAACTCCCCAAGTGGAATATGTTCAAAATGGAGCTCGTTTTATTTTCCCATAATCCATCCCTCCTGCACACATCCCTATTGCTGGAAATAGTGTCACCAACTTTCCAGTCTCCCAGGGCTGGTAGTCAACATGGCAGGGATGAATTTGGAGTCAGATGAGCCAAGTTTGGATGCTGACCTTCCCTTATTCCATCCATACATACCTGGACCAATCACTTCTCTAGGCTACATCTCACCTGTAAAATGAGAAGGTTGGACTAATAACCCCAAAGGTACCTTCCATCTAGAGAGCCGTGAGCCTATACTCTTAGGATGCTTCCTTCTTCCCAGCTCACACATCCAATAAGTTGGGTGAGATAGATCCTTCTATATTTTGTTTTTAAAAATAAGTCAGAAAAGAATAGATTGAAGGTTGCAACTGTCTCGAAATGACCTAGCTGAGGTTCCTGGATAACTTAGGAGAAACAATGACAGCTTTAACTATGACTGAATGCCAACAGCAATAGTAGCAGCCCTGCGGCATATGGGCCATCTCTTTCTCTCTACTCTATTTCAAATGCTCATCCGCTCTCACCTGGAGAACTCACTGGATTCACTGGCTCCGAGTGTTAAATCCGCCCTGGAAAACTAGCACACAGCGAGTTATAGCCCATTCCCCAAAATAGAAAGTCTCAAAGCGGGCAAGGATGCTGAGCATGATGACAGGGCTACGAGAGGAACAGACTATTTTAGAACTTGCCATTCTGAAGGGAATGTCTTGGGATGACTTTCAAATGCCCCCTGAGCTCCTTATACCCATACTTGGCATCCTCATTTAACTCCAGAATTTGTATTTTAGGGAAATTTATTATACTAAAGTTGATCAAGAGAAAGTTTTACATTTTGTTTAACTTAAACTCATGGAATCCCCAAAGATGGAACTTCATCCCAAGAGTTAGGAAATTCTGTTTCTCAAATAAAATGGTCATTGGCTTGATCTGGGCCATAGATATAATGATAATGAGGATAATAAAATGTGAGTCCATTTTGTTAACTAATGAAGTAACAAGGATTTTCTCTCTCCTTGGGGATGGCTTCAATATTAATTTCAGTAGATTTTATCCTATTAATTATCATTATTAAATTAAAAGTGATATTATTATATTGTTAATCATTCACAAATATTCATCACTTATGCTCCTGAATATAACATTGAACCTACAAAAAGTACAGCCCCTGCTTTGATAATGATCATTTCATCCAGATTCATCATTTCATCAGGGATGCCAAGTTTCCTTTACCAGTGAATACAGGTGACAGCTCTGTAGCTTAGAGACTTAGAGATGGCCTGGAGAAGCAACATCATCTTCATCACACTCTCATCATCGTCATCATAATTATTATTATCATCATTGCTGGCATTTATATAATGCTTTAAGTTGTTCAAAGCACTTTGTATCTCTTATCTCATTTGATCCTGAGAACAACTCCATGGAACCCCCACTTTACAGATGAGGAAACTGAAAGGTTTCCTTTCTGGGAGGTTTCCTAAGTCCTTTTCAGTTCTAGATCTCAGCCTGTTCCAATGATTAAAAAAAACTTAAATAACTTAAATTTTAAAAATTATTAGTTGTAGATTTTTTTAAAATTTAGATTATAGTCAATTTACATATAATAAAAATACATCCATTTTTTATTTCTTAAACATGCACGAGGAAAATGAATCACTTTTGTAACCTCTAGGTTCTGATTCTCCTCCTTACACATAGTTTCTCAGGTATAATAAAAAGGACAGAGATCAATGGTGTCTGAGAATTTATAGTCACCAAAATGATTAGGTTACAACATCCATTTCTAAACACATGAAATATTTACAGATCACCTGAAAAATAGCTTCTCGATTTCCTTACTGTTACCTGTTGACCTCTGTGTGGGGAAGTAAGTGAATTTTGCCATCGGTATCATTTTTTCATTTTGAAGTTTAATATAGTGCCCCAGGTTCTTCGACACACACAATACCAATTTCCCACTGATGTCTTATATCTTGAGGCTGGATTTTTTTTTGGTCCCATCTCAGGAAAGTGTGGGGATGAAATAGGAGAGATAACTTCGATCTTGGGAACTAGATGTTATCACACAGTGTTTACAGCACAGCCCACCGTGTCCTGACATATCAGTATGATGAGTAAAAATACAAAGCTTATCAGAGGAGCTTGACAGGAGAGAGGCGCTGGGATTTTAAAGCAGCCTTGGGCATCTGGACTGAAGCCTCTGAAAAAATAAGCGTGTGAGGGCCAGTGCTAGGGAGAGCCAGAACCAGCAGAGACCCAGATCCAAGGGAACATCTCCTGTACAAGATACCGTCAGGGAGAGCTCAGGTCAGGAGGGACATGTCAGCTCTCAGGGAAGCAGGCTGCCAGTTATCAGTCATCATCTTCTGGGTGTGTCTCACATCTTGGATTAGTCTGCAGTATGGGTGTGAAGTATAATGTCAGTCCCCAGGAACCCAATAATAATTGTAAACATGAGAAAAGTCTGACTGATATTGCTTGTACATAGTTAAGATCCTAAAGAGCTAGAGCCCTACCCCTGTAGTGAGGGAAACTGTTCCCTTTTTCCTTAGTATCCTAAATCTACTGAGAAAAGGAAATGAAAATTATCTCCTTCTCTGATCTCTTCCCATACACTCATTCCTCTCTATTTTAGCTCTACCTTGCTGCAATCTGCATCCTGCTTTACCCACCCATTCTCCCAAGATCTCTGAGAATCCTAATCTATTGAAAGTTTTCCCCCATAAGAGTCCTTTTATTGGGGGAGGGAGGAAGAGAAGTACTTTTTTAAAAATTATAAACTTGACATATATCAAGAAATGTGAATGTTTTTATATTCTAGAAGAATATTATTGGGTTCCTAGGGATTGACATTATACAAAAGAATAGAAAAAAAAAAGAGATTTGTTATATATAATGCTATTCATAGCCCATTATATAAAATTACAAAGTATTTGATAAATCCAAATTAAAAGATTAAAAAGAAAAACAGTTAAATGAAGAAAAAAATCTTTGGAGCAAGTTTTGCTAATAAAAGTCTAATTTCCAAGGTACATAAGAAATTTATAAAAAGAAATGTATAAATTTATAATACAAATATATAAATTTATTATATATAATATATAAAATACATTTATGTTTTATTTATATTATATATAATATTTATAAAATATAAATTTATAAAAAGAAATTTATAAAAATAAGAGGCATTCCCAAATGATAAATGGTTTAAGGATAAGAACAGACAAATCTCAAGGAAGAAACTCAGGCTATCTATAGTGATATGAAAAATATTCCAAACCAATAATAACTGGAGAAATGTACATTAAAGCAGTCTAAGATTTCACCTCATATCCGTGAGATTGATCAAAGTATCAAGAAAATAAAATGGCAAACATTGCCAGAGCTGCAGGGAAACAGGTAGGTTGGTACAACGCCGGTAGATCTGTGGATTTGGAAAGCAATTTCGAATTCTGCACAAAAGTTACCAAACCATGCATGGCCTTTCCAGGGGTGGCCTGCAGCCAGCTCTTCCTGGGCCCTAAGAGCCCATCCTCAAGTTTCCTGCATGAGAGTTTACACTTCAGAAATTGGCAAACCCAACAAATTCGGGCTTTTTATTGCTTTCCTGATTGTTGAGACTCACGAGTGAGGTAGAGGAAATGTTAATGATGCAAACTAAATTCAAAAGCCTGTCAACTGCCAAACATTCACTAACACACAACTGCCTTCATCTGCACACCCATGCCATTGTACACACCCAGGCTAGACTTACTAGCAAAGAAATCAAAGAAAGAAAAAAAGGAACCTGCTTGTAAAATACATACTCATGTATATATTTATTTAGTCATAGTAGTTTTTGTATGTGATGTCAAAGAACTGAAAACTATGGGGGTACCCATCATTGGGGAACCAGTTATGGCATATGAATGTAATAGAATACTATTATGCTGTCAGAATTTTTTTTTAATTTTTTTCTGAGACATCGAAAGACTTGTATGAACAGATGCAACGTAAAGTGAGCAAATCCAGAAGACAAATTTATACAATATCATCAATATTATAAAAATAGATCATTCTGAAAGAATTCTGATCAACTAAATGATGAATCATAAATCCAAAGAATTGATGAAGGATACGATCTGCTTCAGGATGGAGGGATGAAGGACTCCTATACAGAATAAGATCCCTCTTCATTCGGATGCCCTCCCCCCATTGATCTCCTCCAATTTTTCCTTCTATTGCTCATATTTATTTGCTCATGGTCTCTCCCCCCATTAGAGTGTATCCTCTTTGAGAACAGGGATTGGCTTTTGCCTTTCTTTGTCCCCCTAGCACTTAGCAGTGCCTGGTACAGGACAGATACTTAATAAAAACTTATAGACTGCCTGACTGACTAAAACCCTACTTTTAATTTCACACTAAATGAATAATTTATAATAAACTAATAGCCACACCAAGGGAAGGAAAAAAAACACCCAAATAGCATCATAGGTAGTAATCTATGAAGGTTACTGAAGCAGGTTCTTTGAGTGGAAGTCTTAGGGACAAGATGAAATCATTATTGAGGTGTCTTAAAAGTCCCAGGTGGCTAGTCTATGGAGAAAAAGAGGTGGAGAGAAGGAAGAGAGAAGACTATGGCTATACCAGAGAAGGACTTCCAAGGGTTAGAAATTCTCTCAGATCAGGTAGTGAGTGGGAAGGACGAAGGAAAAACTCATCTGTTCCCTTTTTGTTTTAAGTGACATAAAATTTAATGATAAAAGTTTGTAAATTGCTAATGTTGCTGACACATGTGAGAAATATTTCAATGCTTTTAGTTTCCAAGTATTCTGAGGCAGTGATCTGCTGAATGCAATAGTGAAGGTGGGATCAGAAGCTCAGGTTTTTTAACCTCTCCTGCAGATGTAGCCGTTCTTTCCCTCCCCTCCTCCATTCTTCCCCACTGCCATTCTTCCAGGATGGATTCTGTCAATTTGCTCCCTACATTCCCATTTGGGGGTGGGTGTTAGACTAACAAAAACTTAGTCACTCATTCATTCATCTCCCAACAGTAAAGCCAAATAGTAAAAAGGATCGGAAGGGAGGAGAACAAAGACGGGTCCTAAGGAATTGTTCTTGTTTCTAAGTGGTCTTTCCACCCTAAGATCACTTCTTTCCAGAGAACTCTGGTACCTTTACCTTAAGGAGTTTCATCTTTTGCTCTTGGATTCTACACTTGAATATTGATCTAGATCAAGGAGAGAAAGGTGGGAACTATCCTAAGGATTCTCATATTATGGGGAAAAGCACTCTGTTCACCCATGTAGCTGGCTACTATTATAGCTTGCAAATATTCTGTATCCACCGAAATCTACTCTTCACCATTTGTGGGAGGAAGGTTGACATTGTAGCTACAAAAATGTGTCCTCCTCCACATTACTGATAAAGGCCTAGACCTTCGGGCACCAGGTGTTAGGGTAGAAATTTCAGCAGTTAGACCATATGACCTTCTCTGTGATCACTCATGTATGGTAGAAGGACAGTAAATGCCATCTTGACACTAAACATCTGGAAACTCTGAGAACCAGTCAAGGGAAGGTTCTTGCACAATGTAAAAATCGCACAAAACACCACTAGCATTTTTTCACTGAGATCCATAATTTTACAAAAGAGAGTGACCTGCTTATCAGTTTATCCAGGACAATCCAAATGGATAATGCACGCCCGTTGTTCAGGCAATGAGAAACACTGCGTAGGGAGCCCATTGAATTCGTTCAGCGGTACATAAACTGGGACACATGCTACAGATGAATCGGGACTAGAATGGAAGAGCAGGTCAGAAGCAGACTGGGCTGGGAAATTATGGAGGAATTTCAGGCTGCCTCTTAACCCAAGAAGCCACTTTTTTCTTATTGGGATTATTTTAGTGATGCTTTAGTGAAATGTGGAAGACTATTTGCTCAGAGCAGTCAGAACTCAAGGGCAGTAACCCCTATGTTAATAAAGAAGAAGGAAGCTCAGACTGTGCTGGAAGAGCTGGGTTGGGGGTCTCAAGGTCCTGGGACTTTGTGCTACCAAAACCCACTCAAAACTCCTAGTTTTTTACTCTCCTCTCTTCCTGTCTTGAAAATGACACACCCCAGATTAAATTGGAATATGACTGACTCCGGCTCCGTCCCTGGATTCAGGTTTCCGCTCTCCCCCTCCTGGCTCCCCAGCAATGTCTCTATTACAGGCTATTTGTGGACATGTGCCCACGTGTAATGTTAGAAGCCTCCCTCCCCGTCTATGTCAGTATTGCAGTGGTGGAATGTGCAATCACCCCATGTTGCCCTGCACCCCCATCCTCAGTCTCCGGCCCACGTAAATAGCTTCAGGGAGACGGCATTATCCAGGCAGGGGAGCGATGGAAAGATGGCTTCCTGTGCATCTCATTTAACCTTTAGAATCGCACCCCCAAGATCATGAGCTAGGAGAAGGGAGAGGGGGGTTCCTCACCTTCATCTTGAGAGGAAGTAAAGGAATCAATCAGGATTATGGCTAGACTGTCTGCCACAGCTCTGTCTCTCTAGATGTGATTCTCTGGCTGCCGTCATCAACCAATCAATACCCGTGGGAGGTATTGGAGATATAGAGACCAAAAGTAATGGGTAAACTCAGGAGTTTACATTCTAAAAGACAGGTAGAGAGAACATGTCTCTATGCAAATATGCTAAATTACAAATTAATGGGGGCCCTAGCACTGAGGGGTGACGAAGGTCTCATAAGAAGGGCCACTCAAGCTCAGTCTCCTGCTGTTTCAAACAACAATTAGAGGGAAAATGCTAGGTTTGGTTCCCATGGGCCTCTCTCTGGCTGCAAATGGTTCTCTCCATCGCAAGAACTTCAACACCATTTTCGTCCTTATTGAAAATGTCCAACAACATCATTGAAAATATTATACTAACAAGCATGGGAGCAAACACACTGCCCTGCTTCATGATTCTGGTGACTGGGAAAGCATTGCCCATTATCCAGAATGATACTGATGGAATTTCTCTGGGCAAATACATTTTGCTATAATCTTCTGCAAGCCCTCATGATTAACTTATCAAAGGCCTTGGTTAAATAGACAACCGTGTGTACAGACTTCTTGTTCTGCTCCCGACATTTCTCTGGTTGCCTGGAGCAAACACCACATCAACCATTCCTTGGCACTTTCTCAAGCCACACTGGCTCTCCAGCAGATGACCATCTTACAGAGGAAAGATCAGCCAATTAAAGAGGACTCTGGCAGAAATCTCATTAGCAACGACTAAGACAGAGACCCCTGTGATTGTCACAATTTCCTTTACTTTTATAGAGATGGATAGTGGGAACATCCTTGAACTTCTTGAGGATAACCTCCTCTTGCCCACATAACCTAGAAGATTTTTGCCATGTTTGTATGAGCAGGGAACCTACTTGTAAAAAAAAAAGGCTCTTCCTGGTAAATCTCAGCTGGAATAAAATCAGGACTAGTTGCTTTGCCACATGAGAGGAGCCTAATGACATTCAATACTTCTTCAGTTGGAGGTTTGGCTAGAAATGGATGGACTTCAACCTAAAGTGTATGGTCAATGCCTTCAGCATTGGTTGATGATGGTCTATTGAAAACATTTTGGAAGTGTTCAGTCTATGTCTCCAGGATCATGTACTGATTATTAATCAATCAATGCTGAGTAACTGAGAAGGTCTTTGATGCATAAATAGACTTCTGGGCATCCAAAAAGTGCGTTAGATAATTACTGCCAGCATAACACCGAATTTCATCTGCCTCTTTCTGAGGCAAGTATCTTGCATCTTTCTAAGCCTGTTTTTTGATGGAGTTAAATGCTGCCTTCTTGGAGATGGATGAACTATCCTGCTGGTAAACTCTGTAGAGTTCTCATTTTTTGTTTAACAGCTTCTGAATTTCCTCATCATTTTCATCGAACCAACCTTGATGTTTGCAAGTGTCCTGGAATAAATGCAGTGCCCTGCTCCAAATCTCTGCAAGCTTCCCATTCCTTTTCTGTTTCACTGTTGCTAACCTTGCCTTGGCTCAGCTTTCTCTGCAAGTTAGCAACAAGCTGTTCTTACTAAAATAAGTGCTCTAATCAGTTATCATTATGTCTTTCTGGTATTCATCCTACCTTGGGGGTGGCTGTCAGTAACCCGGAATCAATGGATGAGCGCAGCATCTTCACTGTCCAGCCAAGCTCTATGGACTCCTCAGCACCTGCTTCTACTGCCTTCGTGGCCCATTAGAACAAATTGTTCACACCTGCCCATTCCACTGTTAAGTGTTTACATGTTTGGGGGAGACATCCCCCTGAAAACTCACTGATCCGTTGAGGCTCCTTGGTCACCTTCAGTCTGATTTAGCCCGTCTGTTAAAACAATTCACCAGAGAGTGGTCACTGAGCACACTCCCGCTTCTTGATCACAGGTGAGAAATGGGCGGCAGATTTAAGGTGGAAAGCTGTGAAAAAGAGTTCATCAAGCACTCACACCTGCATAGGATCCCTAGTCCCAATTTCTCTGTCCTGAAAGCGCTGTAATCTCCAGCTCTCCTGGTTCTGATGTCTGCCAGCAGGTTCTCACCACTGGCTCATCAATAAGGAAGAACATTCTCCAGAATGCAGCACCAAGGTCATCTCAGGTAGCCCTCAGAACCTTCTCTGCACAATGACAGTGACCCCAAATCCTAGGGGTCACCTTGAACTCTCAGAGGGCATCCTTTGGACATGAGCAGTCAGAACACTAGCATTTATTATTAAGAACTTACTATGAGCAGGCACTTAGGGGTAGGGAGAGAAAAGGTCTTGTCTACTCCTATCTAGTTGAAATATTCAATTGTAAAGCATTCTATAAATATGGATATGGAGGGTAACATCCAAGAATAAGAGAAAATTTTCAGGAGTCTGAGTGGGGCCCAATGGCTCTTTTAGAAATTAGAGATTCCCCACTCCCTGAAAAGTAGACCTGATGGTAGGTTAGTCATTACAAGGAACAGTGATTCTCAAAACAAGATTGGCCTGGGGCCTTGAAGACTTTTTTTAGGGATTCAGATATCAAAACTCCTTCCTAGTAAAATATTCCTGCATTTTCCATCTATATATCTGCGTGAACCTGAATTTTCTTCACATATTTCAAACAGAACAATTTATCACAAAAAATTGAATTCAGAAACAGCTCTTTTAATAATCAAAACCTTCAACAGTTTGCAAGAATACATAAAACAAGCACACTTTTCTTAACAGCTTGTTTTGAAGTTAGATATTTTTTCATTAAAATTAACTATTTATGTTGACATATTGAATTTATTTTATTTTAAATGAATAAATATTTAAATAAATTTTGGCTTTTAGTATGGTAAATCTTAATAGATATAACCTCAATAATTTTTAAGAATGTGAAGGGGTTCTGAAATGAAAAAGGCTGAGAACTTTCAAAATAAACCAAGCCACCTTTCCCAGCATGGTCCCTTTCTTTTCCTCTATTGCCATTACTACCAATCTTCCTCTCAAGGGTGAAAAGGACATAAAAAAATCAAGATCAATTTTCTACAACAAGCACACTCCCCCTAATTTGCCAGCCTCATATCCTGCCTCCAATAATTTGCTTGCCAAAAAAAACAACAAATACCAAAACAGAATTTTTTAAAAGTTTGTACATTTTTCAAAATTATTTCTAATCCCTTTTTATCATGGCCACAGTAAAACTGTTGACAGAAAGAGTACCATTTTGACTATGTCAAAGTATCCTCCGCCCATTTGCAAATATGGGAGAAATAGCAGTCTTCATGATTCACTCTCAGCAATGCTGGGCTTTTCTAGAGCTCTGTCCTTACATCAGTCTAAATCAGTCACTTAGCTTATTAATTAATTGATTCACTTATTCATTCATTCCCCTATTTGCCTAAATAACAAATAACTAATAGTAATTATTACTCACCAATGACTAATTCTAGATCAACTGTTGACAACAGCAGTAGGTTACTGGTTGATCTCTATCTCAAGGCTCTCCCCTCTCCACTCAGCTTTCAAAATGATCTTAAAGCTTCTCCCCACTTCCATTCAATAATCTCAGTGGCTCTCTAGCAGGCCCAGGATCAATCCAAAGTCCTCTATTTAGTGTTACTTCTTCCCACCTTCCCTCCCACCCATCTCTTCACAATCCAGTGTCTCTCAATGGAGACTTGCATTGCTTCCTTGCTCAAACAAGATGCTCCATCTCCAGCCATTTTCACTGACTATCTCTCCTGCAAGCCTGGAATTCTCTCCCTCTTCATCTCTGACTCCTGGCATCCTTCAAGTTCCAGCTAAAATACCATCTTTTCTAGGAAGTCTTGCCCAATACCCCTTAAATGGAATACCTTCCTCTTGTTGCTTCTCTCCAATTTATCCTGTATGCACCTTGTTTGTACATGTTTTCAGATTGGAATGGGAATTAGTCGGGATTTTTCCTCACCATCTTTCATGTTCCTGCACATAGTAGGTACCTAAAAATAATAGTTGTTGACTGACTATGGATTGAACTATATACACAAATTATAATTTTAGCCACAATTATGTACACAAATAGAGAACTTTCATTTGTTACTCTTTGTTAAATTCAGACTAGCCCCCAAATTAAAAATTATTTTATTAATATTATTATACAAATTAGAATCAATAAATATTATAAATATAAATAAATAAAAATTTTATTCCTTCTTTTCAGTTGCTACATTAACATGTGATTTGAACCTCTGTAAATGTGGTTCTCTCTGCCTCCTCCCCCATATGTTTATATATTGCCCCAGGTTGTCATCTTCTCAATTGCAATACTTTTTAAGGTAATGTCACCATCTGTGACTATTAAAAATTATTCGTCTGCCCTCCCTTACATTAATGCTTTCAGAATTGTTCTATCCCCAACATAGTCTTTACTACATGGACTTGGTTGCTTCAGCTGCTATTCCCAAATTCACAAACTAGAAAGCTCCAGAAGAAGAGAGTGAATTTTTTCAATACAATTCAGAAGCTGACTCTGAAGGCCATTCTTAAGAGTTCCCAAAAAATGTTTTGAGGACCAGCTAGCAATGTTGGAATAAGTGGAAGCCTCTCAACAACCGAATAAGACTCATTAGGACATATTAAGTTCTTGCTGATTGTTACAGAGAAGCAGTGTGGGGTAGCAGACAAAGGGCCTCAGAGCCAGGACAACCCAGGCCTTAATTATATCTGTAGGAGGTTGAGCAAGATCTCAGGTCACCAAGAAACACTTTCAGATAACAATTTACGGGATAACTGCCCTTCTTCCTTAATAGAGGGAATTTTGTCACCTGGAATCCCTTATAAGCCAATTTTCTCGCCTCCCCTAAAAATAATGTTAAAATTGCATGTCTTTTTAAAAATTTATTTTTAATTTATGGAACAAAAATATTTCCATAACATAGTACAATAAAAATATCATCATACAGAGAATTATAAATCTATTATATACAACTTGCTATCCATTTAAATATACAACACATTTTTTATTAATTTATTTGATTCTGAACTTAAGAAATAAAACAGACATTTCCATAACAAAGTGTAGTTTTTTTTTAAAAAGGAGGATTGCATCTAAAATTGCAGATCCATTATGTACATTCCTTTTGCTATTCCTTTCAAATATACAACAAAATTATTATGTAAATTTCATTTTTCTTCCCTCTCCCATCCCAGAGATAGATATAAACATATATTTACCTATTTGTAAAATTATTCTAAACATACTTTTATTTATCAATTCTTTCTTTGGATGTAGATAATATCTTTCTTCATGTGTCCTTTATAGTGTGGTATTTTTTCCCCATAACATAGTACAATAACATTTCTATTCAACAGTTCTTTCTCTTGATAAAGATAGTATCTTTCTTCATATGTTTTTAATAATTAATTTGGGTATTTATAATAGTCAAAATAATTTACTCATTCTCTTAAGACAATCCTGAAGAGAACTGAATGGAAATAGAAAGAAATATATCTTTCAGTAAAAAATTCATTTCTTTATTGTTACATTTGAGATCAAAACACAGGAAATGTGGGCTGTACTTTATGACTTTGTTCCTCTGATATATAATTTTCAGCATTGGGCATATAAACTGTAACATTTCTTCTACAAATTCGCACTCAATTTCTCATACCCTTTCTTTAGGAGGAGAGGAAGAAAGACCACAGTATCATCTCCTGCAATGGCAGTTGTAATCAGGTGAGTAAAAAGTCTCATAGTGTTTGAGCCAAATATATGTCAAACACATTAATGAGCTGTTATTTACAAGATCTGTCAAATGTAGAGGAACTGCGCTGTTCTCATATTCATTTTTAAACCTCGCTTCCAAAAATAAAGGACTTAAAAACAATCCTGAGAGCTCACAAGGATAAGAGACTTTGTAAGCACACCTAAATATTGTGTATAATGGGCTAGCCTGTATTGGGGCCAGTCCTGGAAAATCTAGGGTCATCTGCATTCACTTCCTTCCTCTTCATGTGATAAAAACATTTCAAAGAATCAATGTAGACCCTACAGTACACACATTTAAATTCTCCATTTTTAATAAAGTTTTAAATGGTTAGAATTTCCCAAGTTTGAATATACAGATATGTTCTTTGATTTAACCTTTTCCTTCTTTAATTTAGAAGATAATGAAAATACTCAGAATGGTAGGTCACACAATAATCAGCCCTCTAGAATTTTAATGAAAGCATGAGTCAAATTAGAAATCTACTAATAAAAATATTTTAAGGTACATAAATTTTCACATAAAAGGGATTTTACATAAATTTCAGATATATGCTTATCTACCTATGAAAACTATAGTAAAATAAATTATATTTTTTGAGAATTCATTCATTCAATTAAATTGAATATTTATTAAGCATTACAGCTGGATTAGCTCGAACAATGAATCTCAGGAAGTGGTCACATTATTCAGATTCACATTGTATATTTCCATTGGGCTGAAACCAATTGCCATATTTTACATAATTATAACTTCAAAGACTGCAAATTCGAATCCATGTGAGGAAAACCCTTCTAGCCCTAACACTGAGGCTGCTCTGGAGTATAGGGATTACAGCTTTGGGATCAGGAAGACCTCCATTCAAAGATAGCCTCAGGAGTTATAACTTGCAGGTCATGTTACTGAGCAAGTCACTTCACCTCAGTCTGCCTCAGTTTCCTCATCTAAAAAATAGGAATAATAAGAGCATTTATCTCCCATGGATGTTATGAAGATCAAATGAGAAAATATTTGTAAAAGCACTCCTCACACAAAGTGAGCAATGTAGATGTTATTAATTTTTATTATCATTATTGTTGTTGAAAAGCAGTTGGCAAACCTCAAAGAAGTTTAAAATAAATGTTAACTGTAATGACTAATTGTTCACACTACTCAGGACTTAGTTGTTTAAGGTACTGTACAAAGTGCTGATGACACAGAGGTAAAAAATGACATCGTCTCTTCCCTTTTACAACTTTCTCTCTAGAGAAGGAAGATGTATCTATGTACAAATGATGTTAAAGTCAGGCAATAATCCACATAAAGGTAGCCCTAGGATTGCAAAGCTTATAAAGGGCTTTCTTCCCATCAGTCTCCTTGAGCTCCACACAGACCCCATTGTTATCTCCAGTTTCAAACAAGTGTCTTTGTGGGTAAGTCACTGAAACCTGTTTGCTTCTGTTCTTCATTTGTAAAATAAACTGGAGAAGGAAATGACAAACTATTGCAGTATCTTTATTTATCAAGAAACTCCCGGATGGGATCGTGAAGCAAGGGATACGATGAAAAAAAAATGGCTCAAAAATTGGGAGTTGATTAGATGGGGGACAAGGCTGAGTTGAGGCTGATTCCTGAGGTGTTTTAATCTTAGATGACTGGGAGAATGATGGTATCCTTGACAAAATTAAGGAAGTCATGAGGAGGTTGGATGCTCCCCTGATGGCACAGATGGAATGACCCGTCTGACAGACTTGTCTCCTACTGACATGGAGAATGTCCCAATGTAAATGGCCGCACAACAGATAGGGAGAGCCTCCAGATGCTCCATGGTGTATTGGTGGTCTCGAGCCCCCAACCCCTGAAGAACCTCTTAAAGAAGACGATACTCCTCTCTCAACTTCACCATACCAATAAGAAGAATGCAGAATTTGGCCTGCAGCTGGACCGAGGGCCAGAAGAGCTGCTTTATTCCTTTCCAATAGAGTCTTTTGGTGGTTATTAGTTTGCCCTTCCTTCTGAGGAGGACCATAACACTGGGCAGGAGATGCCATGACATGCAAGTGAATCGGATTTCAGTGAGGGAGGAGGTGCGAGGTCACCTTCCTCACCTTTCCCTCTGGAGCCACCTGCGCCCAGTGGCCAGAGATGTAGGTCAGGAAGACTGGAGACGGCCCTGGATGCAGTGGGAGACCTAGGCCTTTTTAAGCTGAGATCTTCATTTGACTGGGGTCCCATCTGTAGGACTCCTTAGATCGATCGTGATATTGGGAAAGATTGAAGACACTGCAGATGGAAAAGGAGCCAGGTATAAAATTGAACAGGAGGAAGCAAGAGGGCTGCACCGCTGGGGAACATACAACGAATGGCTCCAACCTTCCGCCTTTTTGCCATCGATATTCTCAGTATGGCTGTCTAGCACAGAATTTTGCAGTTTCTGAGAAATTAGAAACACATATCACTAAGGCACAATGTGGAAGCCCATGATGGTTAAAGGCAGCCTGAGGTGTAATATTACCTATGGACTGCAAGCAGGAAGTGGTATATTGTAGAGAGATATTATCAGAGAGGAAAAGGAAAATGGGCTGGCCCCACATAAAAGATCATAAAATACTCAAGGACAGAAACTAGGTACAATCAAAATTTGATGGTTGAAATATAAAAGTTCTTTGTTTAAAATATCTTGATTAGAATATCTATCTATTGGGCAGTAGGATGGTGTAGTGGATAGAGCACTGATCCTGGATTCAGTGGACCTGAATTCAAAATCAGTCTATCAGCTTTTTACAACAAGCCCACATTTGAGCATCTGCTAGCAGACCTACCTTTGGACCGCCCAGCGCTTCTAGTATGATTACCACTATTCATAGAGGTCTTTATGGTTTACAGAATCCTTGATCTTATTTCATCTGATCTTCATAACAATCTGAGAGCTAGGTATGATCTGAATTCAGATCTCCCTAATTCCAGCAGAATCTGCTGTGATTCCAAGTGATTTTCTGTTCTACCTTCCTCTAGAGGTGGAACCTGGGAGTCAGCTCAGCTAGAACCTTTGAAATCAGCAATCTCAGGCTATAGCTTGTACAAATTACATGTACAAATTAATCATAACTGGAAACTAGAAATCCAAGGATCATGGGCTTGGAGCTGAAAAGCTCCATCAAAATAGTCCAGAACTCTCATTTTACCAGTAAGGAAATGGGCCTAACGAGGCAAATCTACATGCTTAAAGTCAGGAAGGTAAGAAGTAGCTGAGCTGGGATCCCAAACTCAGGTCCTCTGATCCCCAAGCCATCATTCCCCCCACTATCTCTCGCTGCTTCTGGATTTCTGAAGCAGCCTGAACCAGAGGCCTCTCGGATCCAAAGAGCCATGGAAGAACCATAAGAGCCCGAGGCCAGCAGCCCCAGACCCAGCCAGAACCCTGCTCAAGCCCTCCTCCTGGACACACACTCCTCCTCCCTCTCATCAGCAAGAATGAGCCGTTTCCACACACACACCAGCATCCTTCCTAAGATCCTGACCTCTCAATTAACCTGCAGACATGACCCCCGCTGACTGCTTCTAGGCAATAGGTAGGGAGTACGCTTTGTGGTTGATCTTCCTCCCTTCTGCCTTTCCCTGAGCTGATAGAATTGTCTAATTGTCTAATCTAACAATCTAATTGTTCATAACCTGGAATGCTTGGTCTGGAAATAGAATTCAGGGGGCCCATGATTTTCACAATCCTTTTTTTATAATAGTATTTTTTTTTTTTGCTTTATGCACTTAAAGCCCTGATTTGATGAGGGATTAGGCTTTGGCGGAGGACCCAAAGAGCCCGTCCCTGCTCTGAGGGAAGCTTCCCCCAAAGTGCCAGGACCCATTCTGTGTGCCATCCACCTCTGTCTTCTCGCTATCATACCCCACAATGGGAAACAGAAAAATATTTTCACAAGCAGATGGTATCTTCTCCCAAACTGTTGGTTCAATAATCTGGCATCCCTCATCTGCATGCTGTATACTTAATAAGAAAATTAAGGTAAATCTGTTACCAATGTAAATCCTAAACCAGCCTAAGGAGACCTTTCACTCCTTTCTAGGTTACAAACAAGCAAATTCTCTCCCTGTCACATAGTTCATTAGGCATAAACTAACTCCTTCAGATATAGAGTTTTATTCTTGGTTTTGTTTCCCTGGCGCATAGGCCAGGATCTGGAATATGGAGGAAATTTAATAACTGTTTGTTGATTTATTGATTACTCTGAAAATAGGTGGAATACTTTTCAGAGGAAGAGAAACTGAGCTAACGATAGCTAACTGGATGACTTACGTTGCCTTTGAATGATTTTCTGACCTTCCTCCAATTATGTGACTTGATCCATCCCATGGGTGCCTGCCTGTTCCTACTGTGCTGTTCACTTCTTGTTCTTTATCTCTGAGTAAAGAACCCCTCATGGATTACACATCTGACCTTAAAGCCTCCTCGAAGTCGGTCCTTTTTACAGTTAACACTTTGTCTAATCAATGACATGAAGACAGACTTTCAAACGCCTTCGTTGTCTAGCAGGGTCCACGTGGGAAAGCCTCGTGGCTTGGTGGAGTAGATAGAATGTCCTCTGCCCAAAAATGTCATTTTTACAATTTTGCTATGAACTGGTAAATGACTGCAGAGGCCCGGCAATCTCATCTGCCCAAACCCCAGCGGCCAGCCTGAAGATAGGGACTAGACATGAAGCCATCTGAAGAATGATGATAGCGCTTCCTTGGCCCCCAAGCTCGATGCCCAAACTTCCCAGAGGCACCCGCGATGACTGAAAAGACTTGAGAATAAACAGTGGATCCCAACAAAGACGTGTGGGGGTTCCTACTCTTGGTTTAATGTTTTTGTAGCCTAACAAACAGAAATGTGTTTGAATGTGTTAACAAAGGCCCTGCCTAAGAAACTGCTAGGTTTTTAGAAAAATATAAAGCATTTCATCAATCCCTCTATTTATTCACTTGTGAAGGTTTTCTTTTAAAAAACAAATTATGGGAAGAAATGGAAGGGAAAAGCCTCCAACATGTCAATGGCTTTTTTTCTTTGATTCTTTACCTACCCATGTGTTAAATATGGGTTGTGTCTATACAAACAAACCAATTTGATTGAATCCAGAGTGTTTTTTTTTTAAATGGTTACATTCAACAGAGCATCTGTGTGATGTCAAAGAGGCTGTATTCTCTGTTTTTCCACTGGTTATTTTGTGGGCCTGGACATGGTTTAATTATTGCATCATTTATGAGAATCAACAGAAGACATAGGCCTGAGAATTACCTTCATACTCAAGGAATTAGTTAGGGGTGCAAAGGACATTCTGCACAGACTCCCAAGAGAAGAGGGCTTGGCTATTGATAGATAATAGCTACCAAAGGTGAGCAGTGACCCACAAGAAAAGGATGGTGATTGCCAAGCTATCATTGCTCAAAATCCAGACTGATCTTCTGGCTAGAAGGGAAGGGAGACATCATCAAAGAACAAATCTTTCCATTTTCAATGAAACATTCTGGAAAAAGGATATCAGTATCAAAAAAAGAAAAGGGATCCAAAAGGTCAGAAGGAAATTTTGACCAGTGTCAAAAGTGTCAAAAAGTGAGAAGGTGGAAGAATGAGATGTCAAAAGGAGTCAAGAGAAAGAGATGGGGTTTTTCCCAAAGAGGAAGAAGCTGAATTCTCAGAAGAGAAAGGGGGTGCTCTTCCTTCAAAAAATAAAAATATGGGGTTTTTTATTGTTCATGATTCATGGAGGAATAGAGTGTAGGTAGGATGAAAGAGAGAGTAGTTGTGATAATTAGCTGAGCCCTTGTTGAGTCCATTATGACAGTGAAGAGTTCTGTTCTCTTCCCAGAGCATGTGCCTGAAATATAGTGGAGAATCTCACAAGAATCATCGAACCAGATAACAACTACTCACTTTTAGTCATCCAAACAGGAACAAATCACATCACCAGAAAGAATCTAAAAATATTTTTAATTGAAAAAAATATCACTAAAGATCAAGGGAGAAGAATGGTATAGTTGGATAGTGAACTGGACTTGACATCAGTAATCCCACTCCTGACATATTCAGATTATGTGATGCTGGATGAGTAAATTAGCCTTTAGAGGGCAAATAAGATAATAGTTATAAAGCATTCAGCTCAGTATCTAGCATATAGCATGTATTATATAAATATTATCTATCCTCCCCATTCAAGCAATTCTGAGACTAATGGCAGAGGAGTTGATTCCATTGGTAGAAATTCCTTACTGGAACTTCTCTACAACACTGAAAATACAGATCAGCTAAATAAATATATACACCTATGCATGTATATATGTGTATTTGTATGCATATATGTGTGATGACTGTGTTAGCACCCTGGATATCTTGCAATCAGCCAGAGTCAGGATAAGCAAAAGTCCTTGGTCTTTAGAAGTAGGAAGTGAATTGCATGGACATAGAATCTCCACAACCTTCCTTCTTCGTCTCCTGCCAGAAGTGACCCTGGCTAGTCTTACTCCACCCCCTAGTCCCTCCTACAATTCTCTGTATACACCAATTATCGAGCCAGCACAGAATAGTGGGAAGGGCCATTTTCCAAGCACCTGCTCATAGAGTATTGTCCAATAGGTAATTAGCCTTAAGTGCTCAGTTGTCTGACCTCAGTGCATTAACTCAAGAGTTTCAGCCCTTTACATCTATGTATTGTGTTTATGTACATAGATGCATATAGATACACGTATGAGTGTATATGTATGAAGCTGAAACTTTTAGGGACTTTTTTATCACTCTGAAATCTTATGGTAAGGACTTCAGAAAAGAAGGGGGACTTTGAGGTGTGAATAAATGTTCAGAAAATGGTATCTCAAGATAAGATTTGGATTTCTGTATCATAGCTTCAAGTAAAAGAATAATAGATTTCTGGCCAGGAATGGCATCTAATGAACAAGTATTGAAACGAATAAATTTTCCTGGAATCTAACAAATCTAATAAAAGAGATGTCCATGTACACTCACCAAACTAGATAGCACAGAGAGGATCTACAATATAGGAAGAAGAATAGCAATAGAGATACCCAGAAATTAAATGGCGACAAAATCTAAGACAGGAACCAGCAATAAAACTCAACACCTCCAGTCTCTATGCAGAAGTACACAAAGTATAGCTAAAGATGAATAGCTAGAAAAAACTAAAGCAAAAAATAAAATTCAGCCTTATCACTAAGATATTACTGGATATGACTCTAGAGGACATCCCTCATTGAAAAGGAACAGAGAAGGTAAGAGGTCATGTGAGAAAATCCCGAGACCAAAGACATGATGGAGAATCTAATGAGATAAAAGCTAATGGCGAGAGCTATAGGGTTATAATTGGGTTTCCAAATCTACTTCATATGGGAGAACTATGATTAGATAGTAGTTTGTGTAAAAAATGACTTGGCCCTTTAGTAAACTGTGTTCAAGAATTAAGGGAACTGACAGGACCATAGGCTATCTTAAGGGAACCATAATGTCCAAGACTAGAGAGGTCATCATCTTGCCCAGCTGTCCTGGTCAGTGCTTATCTGAGGTATTGGGTTAATGAAGTTCCACGTGAATTTAACATTTTAGTATGGATCCCGATAAATCAGAGAGCATCTACAGAAGAGCAACAAAGATGATGGAGATCCTTAAGAATACGTCATATAATGAGTCATGGAAGGAAGTGGACATTTTTAATTTGAAGAAGAAAAGAATTAGGGGGACATGTTACCTATCATCATTTATTTGAAGGACACCAGGAAAAGAAACCAGATTTGTTCCACTTGGCCCCAAAGTAGATTTTGCAAAGAGGTTCGTTTGAGCTTGCTAAAAAGGAAAAAAATCAGAGCTATCAAAAAGTGACATGGATTGCCTTGGAAAAAAGTGGATTTCCCCCTCACTAGAATTCTTCAGATAAAGGCTAAATGGTCACTCATCAGGGAAGTGACGGAATGGATTATTCAGATCCCAGTTGGATGAGATCGTGTAATCATCAGATTCTGTCATAAAGTTCTCCATTTGTTCCTCTTCACAGGTAAAAGTTTGCTAACAGCCATACAAGAGCTGCTCAGTGAAGTTCACAGCCTTTATAATAGCTCATCCAAAACTTTCACCATGGAGGGAAAAAAGAATGAATGAAAAAGACATATTGTGCACAATGCATTTAGGTAGGGAGTCCATTGAATTATTAATATTATTAATTATTATTATCAATATTATTATTAGTATTCTATATATTATATATTATGTTACATATAATATATAATATATTATTATTATTAATAATAATCTGTATTAGATAGGCCCTGAAGTCCAACAGCAACCTGGACTCAAAATTTAATGGAAAATGAAGATGGAGCTAGATTAGTCTGGGGGAATGGCAGAGTCCTTTTAATGATCCTACAATAAATATCCACAATCACAGAAAGTGATCTTATAGAAAATCATAAGATTTGAGAATTTGTAAGAATCAGGGAGACTCATATTCAAAGCTAGGAGATATTGGGGGGCTCATCTCAGTTCACCCTCTTATTTTCCACAAGAGGAAATGGAGAACCCAAAACATGAAGTTTTTAATCCTTTAATCATACAAGCAGGAAGTAGCAGAACCCAAATTCAAATGTAGGTCATTTGACTCAAAATAGAATTCTCTTTCCACTAAACCAATATTCCCACAGCGATCAATATGATCGTAAACCATAAAATACCATGAACTCAGTAGAATTGAAATCACAGATAATCCAAATGTAGTGGAATAGTATATGGTAGATCTAAGTAGGCTTCTGAACATTACTGATGTCAGGGCTATGTCATAGTATAAAAACATTATGAAGAAAGTTTATGATAGGATAAGAAAGTAGGTTGATTATCCCAGTAAGAGTTAGAGATAAATGGGTACGATTTAGATAGAAGAGGTAACATAAGCAAATTAAGGGAGCATAGAATAGTTTACCTGTCAAATCTATGGAGAATGGAAGAATTTATGACAAAACAAGAAATAAAGAGCATTATGGGATATAAAATAATAATTTTAATTAAATTAAAATTTTAAAATCTTTGCCCAAACAAAACCAAGATTAGAAGGAAAGCAGGAAATTGGAGCTAGAGTGGGGGGGAAGTCTTCTTTTTTAGAGAATTATAAGAATTCATATTCTCTAAAAAAGAAGAATTATAAGAATATGAATCATTTTCCAATTAATAAATAGTTAAAGGATATGAATAGGCAGTTTTCAGAAAAACTCAAAGCTATCTGTAGTCATGTAAAACATGTTCTAAATCCTATTGATTAGAGAAATGAAAATTAAAACAGCTCTGAAATAGCAACACACATTTCAGATTTGGCTAATATAAAAGAAAAGGAAATAACAAATATTAGAAGGACTGTGAAAAAAATCGGGATGCTGATGCACTGTTTGTAGAATTGCAAACTAATCCAGCCATTCTGGAAGGCAATTTGGGAGGGCTATAAAACTACAAACTTTGTATACCCTTAAATCTAGCATTAATAATCCAATGAGTCTATATCCTAAAAAGACCAAAGAAAAAGAAAAAGGTCCTATATATAAAAAATATTTATAGGAGCTCTTTTGTGATGTCAAAGAAGCAGACCCAGGACAACATTGTACACAGTTATGGCAATATTGTATGATAAATTATGAATGACTTAGCTTTTCTCAGCAATACAGTGATCCAAGACAATTATAGAAAACTTATGGTGAAATATGCTATCCACCTTAAGAGAAAGAATTCATGAGTCTGAATGAAGATCAAACTATACTATTTGATTTTCTTTCCTTTTCTTGATTTGTTTGTTTTTGGTATGTTTTTTTTTTGCAACAAAGCTAATATGAGAAGATGTTTTGATGACTACATATACATATGACTATGCGTACTCTATATCAGACTGCTTACCTTCTCAAGAAAGGAGGAGGAGGAGGAGGAGGAGAAGGAAGGGAAACGATTTTGAACTTAAAATTTTTTAAATGTTAAAATATTTATAAACAATTAAGAAAACTAAATCATAAATTAATTAAATAGAAAGAATTAGAGTTGGATAATCCTTTGTGCTAATCCACTACTTCTGAAATATTAAATGAAAGATCATACTATTTAGGTAGAGTTTTTATGGGAAACTTGCAGGAAGACATGTATAAAATTGGTTTTGGAATAGGAAGTAGGGAAAATTACCGTCTACGCAGCTAGAGAAGGACTGCCATTAACAAGATCACAGATGCATCTAAATACAAATTAACCACCTTTATAAGGCAGCTTATTATTTTTTTTTTAGCAAAGTACTACTAATAATTTTTTATGTAATGAGAAGCCTGGTCAGTAAGTGCCCAGTCCTTGGAGCATGATAGGATTTTCCTTTCCTTTTTCCTTTTTTATAAATTATTCCTGTGCAGCTCTAATCTAACAAGTAGGTTTGATGGGTTTTCTTTTGGCCACAGAGGACTGGCATTGTGGGATGATGAAGAGACTTCTGATTGGCAGAAGGCTCAAAATGAAGAAGGGGCCATTTACTCAGAATGAGTAAGGATCTATGAGTTCCTCCCTATCCCTTTTGCTCTTTTCTTTCCTGATGACGAGGGAGGCAAGACTGCAAAGGGATGATCAGTGGAGGAGTGGTGAGCTGTATTCCTCCTGGTACTCTGTTTCCTTTGGGTTTATTCTTTCCTAATTGTAGGTAAAGGAGTACCTACATGACCGTTTAGTTCAGTAGATCCAACAGAGTCATCAGATAACTCATGAAGAACCAGAATCCTTCTCAAAATCTACCAGAGCTTGGAGCACCATCAACTGGGTCCAATGAGGATCCTGACCCAGCCCAAGAGGAGATTGTCCTGTCAATCAAGATAACATATCATGCAAGAATTAGTCCATCTAAGGAAGGACTAATTGTCCAACATCAACACCATGCCTGGAAGAAAATAGGAACTCTGAGAAGGGAGAAAAGGCTTCCCAGAACCAGAACTTGCAGTGTTCCCTCCCCAGACCAACCAATTCCCTATTTGTGTGCCTCAAAACATTTATCTTTCAGTCTAAGTCCATTCCTTCCAAGGACCTTATCTATGCAGGAAGGAAGAGTCTGGTTCCAGTTTGTGAAGAATATCATGTATAAACCTCTTTAAGTTTGGCCTGAATTTGGGAGAATTTTTATAATTTCTATTCTTGCTATAACTTCTCAGTTTAAAGAAACCCTTTTGAAAAATCCAATTGATACCAAATAGTTGATTGGTTTTGGGGTTCATAAGCAATAATACTAGAAGTCATATATATCTCTTCACAATTAGCCCTAGAACCTAGGGGAGCAGTGATGTTTATTGCTTTGGGGCACGCAATCATTCTGGGAGAATGGTAATTAGGAGAGTGAGATGACATGGGGTGCTACAAATAAATGATTTACTACTTGGATACAAAGGGTTACCACAGTACTGCCAGTTACAAAGACAGTTTTCCTCATTTCATTAGTAATGATCATTTCAGATGTGATTTTATATATAACATATACATACACATATACATATATGGGTATATGTGAGATATATATGTATACATACACACACATATGTATGTCAGATGGACATCAGACAATTCATACCAAACAAGACCGTCTGACGAGATCATAAATGGCATCCAAAAGGGAACCATAGCTTTGGGGCACATTTTTAGCTTAGAACTGCAGAGACCACGACACATCAAGAAGCCAACCACACAGGAAGCAGCTCTGTGCCGGTTACAAAAAGGCAGATTTCCACTTCATACAGTGGCATTTTGGCATTAAACAGAAAGGCAGCTTGCTGCTACCGCCATGTCCCCGTTTACAAAATGGGCATCTGCCCGTAGAATGAGGTCCCTATCTTGAAGGAAATCAAAAACCTTAGCAAGGAAAGTCTAAAGATGGCGGGGCGGACAGGTGGATAGAAACTTGGACTATGCCAGGTCTGAATTCTAGTTCCCATAAGCAAGTCACTTAAGAGAGTGAACAAATAGAATAGAACAAATAGTGCACAATAATTTTTTTTATCCAGCTGTTATTTTTGAAGTTGGCAAGACCAGGTCAGGCCTGATTTTTTAATACAGAAAAATTATATCCTACCTCTACTCTGGATTAATTTAAAAAATAAAAATTCCACAATTTTAGGCAAGCCAAAGAAATTTCAGGTTTATGTAGGGCTGGTCACCCAGAAATGATCTTTCTTTGTTCCTAAAAATGAGATGGCCTTTCATTTTTGTGTGCCTGAAAAAAAATTCACTTCTCAGCCTTGGTTTAATACAATGCCAGTGTCAAATTCCAAAACTAAATTAGAGAGATGACTTTTTCTCTTTTTGTTTAAAGGGACATATTTTTATTTTGTTGTGGTGGTTGTTGCTTTTCTTCACTAATAATAAACACATAGCTATTTCTATAGTAGCAGGAGAGTAGGGGTTGTTTAGACAATCAAAGGAGAAAAAATCATCTCTCTAATTTAGTCAAATCAGGATCTTTTAGATGATTTAAGTAAGCTTTTTAGTTGTTTGTTCATAATCTAACTTCCCACCATATCCCCATTAATTCAATTGATATAATAGTTATATATTGGTTCCAACTGGCTGCAAGGAGAAACAGAGAGACGGTAGAAGGAATAATATTTTTATAATGCCGACTATGAGCCAGGTTAAGTGTTTTTTACATATATTGTCTCATTGGATCTGATTTGATCTGAGAGTAGATCTTACATACACATATACTATATACCTACCTATTTGTTTATATATAATACATGCATGTATTTGTGTATATACGTACACATATATGTACAATGGAAATATAACTATAGGTAGAAATGACAGAGAGAGATAGAGAATATAGAATGGAATAATATATAATAGAATATAGACATAGATCTACAATGGAGATATAACTATAGATATAAATGACAAAGAAAGATATAGAACAGAAAATGGAATAATATATAATAGAATATAGACATATATAGAGGTAGATTTGGGGGTTTTAAATTGTGATTTCACAAATAGAAATTTAATTCCATTTCATTCAATTCAATACATATTTATTAAGTGATACAAATCATTAAAACAGTGACTGATTACATTTTACTGAGATTCCTTCCCCTGATGTGTATGAGCAACTCATTTGTACTTTCTGGTCTTGGAGAGTCACTAGGATACCAAGAGGGCCAATTAAACGACTCAGAAGAACTTGCTCAAGTCCTCCTGACTCCGGAGATAGACCTTTGGACCAGGTTGTGCTAGTGTACCACACCGTCCCCCTAATGAGGCAGTCATCAGTACCACCTTAGCATCATGTCCTGTTCTATTTCTCAGCCAACAGGCCCATGGTGGTTTCTGAGATTCCTTGCACACTCAGGAAGAGAGGGAAATCCTATTGCCAATGACCATATGGACAAGAGCTTCCTTCTGGTGGTGGGGTAGGAGAGCGGAGAGGTATTATTGAATATTCTCAGTCTAAATATCAAGGTTGGTGCTTGCACTTCTGGCCAAACTGCTAGGCCCAAGTAGACTTGCCCTAAAATCTGATGTATTACCTGACTCCTAATTCTCCATTCTTTTATGAGTTAGTAGACTCTCTTTGGCCTCCAGGCTCAGATTTGTTACATGCAAAGCTATAGATCATAAGTCTAAAATCTAGAAAAATATTCAATTCTTGTCCAGCTCTCTCATTTTACTTCAAGGACCTAGCACTACTCTTGCCTTACAGCACTACTCTTGCCTTACAGCACTACATAAAGAGATGTTGAGCCCAGATTTGCAGACAGGTGAAGAAGGTAAGGTAGGAAAATGAAATGTGAAATTGTCTTAAATTGTGAAATCAAAGACATTAACTTTAAAGTGGACTTTTCTTGCCTTTGGAGCCTCAACTAAAAGTCCTGGCCCCCAGATTCACCTACTTTCTCTTTGTTTTCTACTACTGAAGTTTTTCAGAATCTTCTGTGACTGGGATCATGACAAAACAGGGGATGCTACCGATCGGGGTGGCTTGCTCTCCAGGCTGGAGCAGCTGATGGGCCCATTGCTGAGCAACAACAGGTGATGATGGCGGCCTGTGGAGCCCTAGTTGCAAGCTCAAGAGCAATTGTTCCACATTGGCCAAGAGCCAGGGGGTGAAGGTCGTTCCATGGGCCGACAGCTGCGGCTCCTTGGCAATGGACGCAGCGGAGCTGGTGCCAAAAGCAGGCCTACGGGATGACAGGATAGAGCTGGGCCAGCTGTTTGTGCAAAGGCAAGGAAGTGACAGCACCTGAACCATCTATTGGGGCTGCAATTAGGGACGGGGACAGGTCCGACCCAGCACGGGCTGGGTCAAATGAGAGGAAGGGAGCCTAAAGAGCAGCGACATGTAGCTACAGCAGGTTGATCGGTTACACCAGAATAGCAATTAGCAAAAGGACACAGTTAAGTAACATTTAAACATAGATAATTGTGGTCCGATACCATGTCAACTGTCCACATAACTGCCATTCATTAAATGAATAAGCTCTGGGTATCTTTAACTCTGGTTCCTTCAGTGTTTAATTAAGTTTGTGGGCAAATATAAATATCTCAAAGGAAATTGAATAACCCAGTGATCAGCAAAAACCTGTAAAGAATAAACAATGTTAAATAGACTGACTATAATCTGGGGATCAAAACAAAAACAAAAAATATTGTGACGGAATGCTATCCTTGGTAAACTGAGGGGAATAGAGAAATGCCTGAGAAGATGCTGGTCCTCAGAGTCTGCAGGTAAAGGTGGGAGGTAATCCGCTCTCTTATGTAGGGAAATGTTGGAGCCAGGTCTCATGCGGCTCCTGAGAGCTCCATTATTCAGTTTTCAATGTGAACCCAGCAGCAGGGCTGGGTTTATTGATTGTCTAGGCTAGAGAAAAAGATGGATAAAATGTAAATAGTGAAGATTAAACTTAAGAACACTGTCCTGTGCACACTCGCTACTATCCCAAGCTGGTTGTCAAATATCAACCAGTATACTTTTGTCCATATTCAGTCCCCAAAAGTAGATTGCTCTAACACTCCGAAGTATAGTTATTTAATGGACTCTAAACCATAGTAGCAAACATTTCATTTAAGCATTAGTAATAAATAGCCTATGGATTTACTGAGAGAATTATTCATACTTTCTGATGAATAATTCTTGGTCAGGAAAGGGCCCCAAGAGAGACCCATCAGAACTAGCCAAAAAAAGTGATTTTTTTTTTTTAAAGAAATAAGGGTCATTAGAATCAGTAAAGATTAATCAGGAAAGCAATTGAAATAAAAATATAATTTGTAAAGAGATCCCAAATAACTTTGAAACTCTTAAGAATAAAGATCTTAATGAAACACTAGACTATGTCCGAATAGATAGCATCCAAATTCTGTGTGAAAACAGAAGTTTGAAGCTTGCTTCTTCCATTTCCTAGCTGAGGGATCTGGAACAAGCTCCTTAGCCATGTGTTCTGCTTCAGTTTTCCCAGCTCTAAAAAAGGGCAATTACAGCATTACCTTCTAAGACCGTTGGGGGGATCTAATAAGGTAATATACGTAAAGTATTTTGCAAACCTTAATACATTAATAATAATAATACATTAAAATAATAATAAATAAATTACAATTCTTACTAGTATCTACTCACTCTCTGAGTTGAAACCACTATCCAGTGATTTCAACTAGAATGAACAGAGAATTTCCTCAAAGGCTTTACCTTCTGGTTGGAGAACACTCCGTGAAACTCAGAGAGAGTAAGTCAAATATCTAGGAAGTGGCAGAATTTGAACCCAGACTCTGACTCCAAATCTATTTCCCTTTTCACTATGACCCCCTGAGGTCAGTGGTTACCTGTGGTCAGACACCCCATAAAATTCAGAGGTCAGTAGTGACCTCACATCTTCTGGACTCCAAGCCTAGCACCCTATCTACCACATAAACACATCAAAGCTCCTACTCTGTGCTGGATAATGTTAATCTCTGTTGTGCTACCTCTTCTGAGGTATTATTAATTTCCTTGATAGATTAATATAAGTGTATCTCCATAAATGGAGAGTCTCCCATCAGGATGCTAGCTCCAGTGGACTTCATAATTCAATTATCCCCTCTTTGAAAGGCAATTTTCTAACTTTCTCAGAGTTCTGGCCATCAATGTCCTAAAAGACAGCACAACATCTAACCAATCAGGTGGTAGGGTTACCATGGAACCCCATCAAAGCCTTTATAGCTTGGAGCCTTTTTCATTCACTCACTCATTCATGCTTTTATTCATTCACACTTTTATTTGTTCAGTAAGCATATTAAATATCTACTACACAGTGTACATCCTGATATATGTGACATTTAAGAAGTTCCAGAGATATAGCTTCTGGGTCATTTTGTTAATCATTTTATTAATAATGCTAGCATGTTATCGATAAAAGGAATGGTCATTGGGCCATCTCTCTGGTGGCAGTGATGACTCTTCATTGTGGGCTCAGGTTTATATGCCTCTGGAAAAGTGGACGTTCCTAAAGATGGCAATCAATTCTGATTGGGTAACAAGGAGAAGATGAATATTATAATATTATCAGGCAGGCTTATTAAACAACATGGAGCTAGGGAATGTGGCTTTGCTCGTGTCATTAGTCCCAAATCGCCCCCAACCTTGGGGAAATCTGGACAAAGCATCTATAGCCACACCCAAGCCAGAGCAATGCATGGTGGGCTGGATTTCATCTCGAATAGCTTGTGAGGGGGCTGGGATGGCAGTACCCAGGTGGAAGAGAATGTTAGTCATTATATGCTATCTTCAGAGTTTGAGCCTTGAAATGAGGATCTGAGAAAAAGGGGGAGAACTCTGGATCTCCCCAGATCATTGGTTATTGAGAAAGACAAAGATGAACCAACATAGTTTGTTCTGGAAGAATTTCCATTTTATTGAGCATTCACCAATGCAGAGAAGATTCAATACAAAATATGTATAAATATATGAATACAAAATATGTATAAATATATGAATGGGGGAGCATTTATTAAGAGTTTACTAGATTTTAAGAGCAGCAGGAGGTAAGGAAGAGGGGAGCAAAAGGGAATCCTGTGTTGGGAAATGGGTACTTCCTTTTAATAGAATTAACCCAAACATTTCTTTTATTAAACAATCTTTCCCATGCATTTCTTTTCCACAACCTGCGATATCCTTCAATCTACTTCCATTGAGACAATGAATTTCATTTTTAGATCTGAATATACCCCTTTTATATGTCTGTATCTAGAATCAAAAGTATTCTTAAATGAAGATGTTCCTTGGGTTATTTCCTGCTCTGACCACAAAATAGAGCCTTAAACAGGACCTTGATGAGACATTCAATGAAATCTACCTCTGCTTCCTTAAGGGATATACAGGACAACATTATGTATTTCACAGGGACCTTGGTGTCCCTCTAAAAATACTTTCTACTTGTCCAAATGTTACCCTAAGTCCCCTCAAAGACATATTTTGTGAGTCCTCGTGTAGTATTAACCTTCCTTTTCTCCGACTGTGTATGTGTTGAGGGTGAGGTGGATATTAGAGAGGAAAGGAGGCAAGTTCTAAAGTCAGAAGTTCAAGATTCCACATGCATCATTGATATGTTGCTTGCCTTTTCAATGGATAGAGGAGGAACTGGAGGGAGGGAGAAAATTTGGAACTGATTTTTATTTATTTAAGCTTATCCAGGAGTGGACAAAGATAGGATAGGTTAGAGAAAGTCCGCTTTGGAGGAGGAACCATGGGAAGAGAGCCATGGCACTAATTGCCTTCTCATGAGCTGAGAACCATTCTGGAAAAGAATTTGGAATCCTGAGAAAGGTTCCTAATGGTTCTTACTCTCTGACCCAGCAATCCCCACCTGGGTTTAGGTCCCAAAACAAAGAAAATTCATAATCTAACAATATAGACAGCTGCCTCCCTGTTTGTAAAAGCAAAGTAGTGACAGATTATATATCCCATGGTGGGACATGCTGAAGAACATAAATAAATATTAATTATACACAGAGAAGTGGTCTCAAGTGGGGTGTGTGTACCCCAGGAATGCCCAAGACCTTTCTTGGGGAGAACATTAGAACTGTGAGCCACTGGTCAGCGGCCTTGTACCTCCTGCCCCTCCTGCCTTTAGCGGGAGCTTCGCAGGCTGCCTTCCTTACCTCTTCTGTCCCCCCAGCAGTACAACAAGCACACTTCAGGTCTCTTTATTGCCTGCCCGGGTTTTCTTTTCCTCCATCCCCAAGAGAACACTGCACAGACCCAGGAAATAGGCAGGAGGGCAGCAGCTGCAGCAGCCAGAGAGCTTGGGGACCAGCAATCCAAGTGCAGAGCTTTCTTCCCAGCAGCCTCTTCCCAAGGCTCCTTCTTCCCCCTGGACAAATTGGAAGGCCAAGAAGAAAGCCTTCCACTAGCAGGAAACAATGGCCTACTCAGGAATCTTTCCACCCTTGGAATGGTCCTGCCCTTGGACCACCCTATCCCTTCCTCTGCCTTCATCTCAGTCCATCCCCAGGCTACTGACATCAGGGGCGATGGAAGTATATCGGCAGCCTTTCCACAGAAGAATTTGTTTGATTGGTGGATGTCCTCCTGCCATTGGGAGATCACTTCAACTATGACAGCTCTTGAAACCAAGTTTGAAAATAAATTGGTCTTAGGACCAGACCTGTGTATACTTGAATCACAAAGTCCTAGACCAAGATTTTCTAAATGAAGCATAATCAAATTGTTCTCAAAGATTTTTTTAGCAAGAGCAAAATGATTTTATACCATTAATAAGTAAAATAAAAATTATTTAAAAGATTTATTTCATCTTTTAAAAATTTAAATTGTGTTTTTATAATGCATACTTGTATATTAGAACCTAATTTATCTAATGTATCTAATTATAAATAAATGCACATGAATTGGCAGTATGCTTTCCACTATTTTTTACTTGTAGGGTTGTGTGATTGGAAGTTTAGAGATCACCGACATGATAGACATGGAATCAGAATTCAGAGCAACCTGGGAAGAACTAGACTCCTGTAGAGTGAAAAAAATAACAAAAAAGAACAATATATGCAATTATGACAACAACGTGAATAAAGAAAACATTCAAAGGCAACAAAACCCAGGTGAAACACAATGGATGAGGCTGGTCCCAAATTACTGAAATTAGAGCAAACATCCTTTTTTCCTGTTAACTGCAAAAATGGAAAATTACATGTACTGTGAGATACAACCATGATATTAGATTTTGTGTAACTTTTTTTTTAATTGGAAGGTACTTTATGGACTGGGGTAGGGAAGAAAAGGCCCCAGAAAAAGAGGCTGGGGAAAGCAATTTACTCAGCAGGATGCTAACATGCCCAAATAAAGTGGGTTTTGTTCTTTCAGTTAGATTGGAGGTGGTTTTGGGGAGAGGGGAAGGGAGACTTCCAGTATGAAAATTCCTTCATTGATGTCAATGTGCATCTCATCAAGCCTAAAGGAATTGCCAAAGGCCCTGAGATTCAGAGACTCTGTGGAGATGTGTCAAGAGCAGAACTTGCCAATGTCTCTTATTTATGTTTTTAAAGAAGGAGCAACAGATCCTGAATCCAATTCCCTGAGTTTGGATTCCAACTCTTCCCTGTGACTCTGGGCAAGCCCTTCTATCTGTTACTACTTCCCTGGCTATAAAATCAGGAGGTCAGGCTGCAGGGATGGCATCAAAGGCCCTGGGGTCCTCGAAATCAGACATCCCATGAGCTCCAGATCCTTAGCCCAAGGCCCAAGGCTGTTTCCCCATTCTATCTATGTCTTCAGTAATACTCAGATGGGTATCTAGTCCCCCTTCCTTAGGGCATGGAGTGATCCTGCTGGCCATCTCCTAAAACTTTACAATTTTTCTCTTTCATTTGGTCTTCACTACAACCTTTTTCCTTTGTATCCCCAGCCCATAGCACAGAGTGAGGGTTTAATAAATGCTTGTTGATTGATTTATTGACATTTATTCAATTCAAATTAATGCTCTGCTATTTAGAGCTTAAATCATTCCTTTTGGATCTTAATTTCAATATCAATATCCATGCATGTATACATATATGTGTGTGTATATATATGCATGCATGTATGTATGTATAGGTACACACACATATGTATACACACATATGCATATATACTACTCAGTCACAGAATGGAGGCTCAAACCAAGAGCTAATCAGCTAGCTGCTCTTCCTAAGTTATCATACTTATTCCCACTACATCCCCTCCAGTTGCTGTTTCTAAAATGACCATAACTAAGATTACAATAATCCCTCTCTATATCAGTGATTCCAACCATGTAATGCTTACATCATTTAGGAGCAGACTGATATATTAGAACACCTTTAAATGAGCTTTTCAGGAACAAAGACTCCCGAGATCTCTGGTGGCAAGTCTCAAGCAGAACAAGGCTCCTATCCACAGATGAAAAGATAGACCGTTCATCTCTTCCCATTGTTGAAAATGCCCAATAATCTTTTGTCTACTCCTGATATCAGTGTCATTCATATAGTATTTTATTATTTTTACAAAGTCCAACCTAGTTTTTTAATTGTTTACCCTGCTCCTCAGTGACCCTTGAGAAATGGGGGCTGTGACCTTGTAGGGTCTGGTTGTGGGTTTCAGATAAGGGAAATCCTTTCCCTCAAGTAGCCAAGAAAGGGAGAGTGTGCATGTCCATCTTTCCTGCTGGAAAGTCAGGGCTGCTGGAGATGACGCGGTTCCCCTCTGTCACCGTGGCGATGTTTTCCATCACTGTGCATCCCTCTTGATGCTACTCCAACTCCATGTTGGACATGGAGCAACCGTACAGTGGCTGAAAGGAGGCTTGGTTCCAAGGAGGTGTTGTGAAGGGGACGGCCAGGAATGGAGTTGCAAAGAGAAATGCCCTGAACACTAACAACAGGATTAGGATGCAGATGTCACAGCCCTTGTATAGCTCTCAAAAAGAAAAGGCATCAGGCAGATCTCTTTGGGGATCACATGTGTGATCTACATCATATTTCAATTTCCTGCTCCAAAGGCCTTTCCAGAGATAAATTGGAGGCCTGCAGGCAACTCCATCGCATTTTGGCTTTTTCAAGAAAAGTTACTCCTTCCTGAAGAAGCCAAAAAAAAAAAAAAAAAAAAAAAAAAAAAGCTTTAAATCAAGATGAGGAGGAGAGCTATAATTTTAAACCTCATCCACGGTGTGATGTCTGCCAGGTCTATCTATTATTTAATTAGTTTGAAGCATTTCTAATTGTTCCCGTAAACATTTTAAAACTTGAGACTTGAGCATCTGATTAAATCTATCATCTTTGCCCTGTCAAGATTATATACTAAATAATAGTTCAGCAAAATTTGTCAGGATTCAGCCCAGTTTTTAACTTTATAGACAGGAAAATATAATCCTCCATCACTCTTAGCCATCACAGGCCAACCACAATAGCCAACCACAATAACCAAACTTAGTCCTTCCATACTGAGGTCAGCCATCTCCCAGCGTGCTAGCCCAAGGCTTTATCATTGAATAGACTAATGGGTCTGCTTGCCAGACTGTTCTCAGAGCTGACTTTGGTGACAGATCAAGGGAATCGTTTCTGTAATGATCTAGCCTTCTAGCAAATGGGGCAGGGTCATATTGTAACCTAGATAACTATTTCCCCCATCCTCAGTCTCATTTTTTTTTCTAAGATCAAAGTGGGCTAGATAGCCAAGTGTCCATTTCATAATGATTTTATTCCTTTCATAACTTTCTGTTGTTTGGTAGAGTCTTTGAAAGTTACCCAATCTCCTTTCCAAGGACTTTTTCTTTGTTAAAATAGGTTTTTTATTTTCAAAATATATTCAAAGATAGTTTTCAACATTTATCCTTGCAAAATCTTGTGTTCTATTTTTTCCTCCTTCCTTTCCCCCCGACCCTTCCCCTAGACAGCAAGTAATCCAATATATGTTAAACATATGCAATACTTCTATACATACTTCCACAATTATTTTACTGCCCAAGAAAAATCAGATCAAAAAGGGAAAAAATGAGAAAGCAAAACAAAAAGCAAGCAACCAAGAACAAAAAAGGGGAAAATAGTATGTTGGGATCCACATTCAATCCCCATAGCCCTCTCTCTGGATGCAGATGGCTCTCTCCAACAAATCTATTGGAATTAGCCTGAATCACCTCACTGCTGAAAAGAGCCACATCTGTCAGAGTTGATCATCCCACAATCTTGTTACTGTGTACAATGTTTTCTTGGTTCTGCTCACTACACTTAAGTTCATCTAAGTCTCCCTGATCTTTCTGAAACAGCCTGCTCATCATCTCTTATAATAGTATTCCATAACATTCATATACCATAATCATTCAGCCATTCCCCAACTGGGGGGATCCCCTCAGCTTCCAGTTTCTTGCCATTACAAAAAGGGCACATGTGGGTTCCTTTCCCTTCTTTAATATCTCTTTGGGATACAGACCCAGTAAAGACACTGCTGGGTCAAAGGGTGTGCAGTTTGAAAGCTCCAAGCATTTTTTCTGAAATTAGCCAGGGGAACCCTCCTATTGTGGCTGGAAATACTCAAATACACACACATATATACACATGCATGCACATATACATACATACTGCATGGCCATATGTACTTACACACAGAGCTAGTTCTACATCCCTAGATATGCCTATCACCCAGTCTATACCAGAAGCCTTTCCAGAGCTTGAATTCACTGGCATCGACATACTCCGTGGAAGAGATAGCATGATGTAATTCATTAGAATAATTTTATCTTGCAGGCACAACTAGCTATCTGCCAATGTTGCCATTATCTTAACAAAAAAAGGGGAAGTGCCTCATCTCTTACTCACTCTAGCAAAGTCAGGAAATGACTGTCAATAAGGTGAATTCTGGGTTCAGAAGCTGAGGTTTGAAGAAGGAAGGGGGCAGGGTCTTGGAAGAAAAGAACATCCATGAGCCTTTGCAGAGGTGAATGCACAAGTTTTGGAAGCCAGGGGGGCTTTGAGAGAATGGGACTGGCTGAAGCAGTGGGGCATCCTGAAGGACAGACAGGAAGCAGCATGTAACAGCAAAGTCAAACCTCTTGGAAGGTAAGCCCAGGAGTGGCAGGGACTCCCAGACCTCCAGTTCTGCTCTCTGCCCCATCCCCCAAACTATCACCCCCGGGGAAGCAAGTCTAGAGGAGAGATGTTTGACTTTGTAACTGCTCTTGCAGGGGCTGCAGACACAGCTAATGAAAACCAAAGGGAAAAATGTTGACCCCCAAAGTCCTGTCCCTGTCAAATGGTTCACTAGCAGAAACAGAAATATTTTCATCAGTAAAGACAACACCGAAGATGAATTACCGTCTGCTTTGCTGTGGCACCCTAGGGAGCAGAGGGCCGTTTTCATCAGAGCAGGAGCTCCTTGAGAGCAGGCCCCGACTTTTCCATGTACACCTTCAGCGTTAGTATAGCACTCTGCATGCACACAGTAAGTGCTTAATAAAGGTTCTTTCATTCATTCACTCCCAAAGTAGGTCTAGCTCTTCCCTCCCAGCTTCTGCTAGACAGACCCATCCCCTCTCCTGTGCAAACATGGAGATGATGGCTGCCCTGCCTATGGCAAATATTCAAGAGAACACATATGAAAGGGCTTTGTGAACCTAACGCTCTATAAAATGGAAAGAGAAAGAGCTAATTGTGTTCCAGGAGGTCATATACCTCTGCCACAACCACACCCGGGCCCAACCGCCTTGCTCCTGTGCCTTGCACTTGCCACTACTCGGGTCCCCTCCCTGAGGTGTGCCCTCCGCCCACATAAGATGCCCTTCCACTCCCACCTCTGAAACTCCCTCCTTCCTTCAGGCCCCGGGCCTTCAGCTCCAAACTCCAGATTTCTTTTGGACCCAATCAAAAATGAGTTCTCTGGCCTCCTGAGTTTTTATTCTTTTCCAAACCACCATTAGGGTAGAAGACAAGTCTGGGCACGTGGCTTTGAATAATTAAAACATTGTAACTAGTGGTAGTTGAGGGCCTGCCGAGTTGTACACATTGGCACCTATGAAGCACTGTGTGCCAGGCACTGTGGTCCTGGGACTTCCCCAGAAATTATAAAACTGGGCGTCTCTGGCGCAGCCAGGATGGGCCCGGAATCCACTCTGTTTCATGCCCGAGAAGCTGTGCCCACGGGGAGGCCCCTTCCACACCAGGCCCCCCTTCCACACCAGGCCGGCCCCTTCCACACCAGGCCCCTTCCACACCAGGCCGGCCCCTTCCACACCAGGCCCCTTCCACACCAGGCCCCTTCCACACCAGGCCCCCCTTCCACACCAGGCCCCTTCCACATCAGGTCCCTTCCACACCAGGCCCCTTCCACACCAGGCCGGCCCCTTCCACACCAGGCCCCTTCCACACCAGGTCCCTTCCACACCAGGCCCCTTCCACACGTTCCCGCACCCTGGCCCAGGAGCTCTGAACTGGAGGCTTGATTCGTGCTCCAGAGCTGGGTCGGGGGGCCTGCCTGGACCAGAGGTCTAGGCTTCCTAGGCAGGCACAGTGCTCCCCTCGGAGGTGCCGGGTCCCCCAGGGTGCAGCTGGCTTCAGCAAAGGGGATACCCTCTCAAGAAGAAGCCTAGCCAGGAGTGTGTCATGGGAAGGGGGCCCTGGCTCCCCAAACCTCTCCACCCCCAGCATCCCAAAACTCCAGACCGACCAGCTCTATGTGAGGGGGACGTTTCCCAACCTTTCCCTCACTCCAACCTAAAAGCCACCGTTCCCAGCTCCGTGTGCCTCAGTTTCCCCCCTCTCTTCTTCCATTCAGGGGTTCTAGAGAAGCATCAAAGAATGCACATCTTCACAAGGACAGTCCTGAATTCTAATCCAGCCTCGGGTCCTGTGCCCCCCCTTCTCTTAACTGATATGAATGCAGAACAGTTCTAAAATGGACTGCATGACCTCTGACCTTAAGTCTCTCTCCCCTCCCCTCCTTCCCCCCCCACAAAGTGATCGGGTCTGGGCCACTTCCCGGTCTGGACCTTCTCCCCCGGCCTCAGTTTCCCCTGCAGTCCCAGGAGGAGGACCCCTCACTGAACTACGGCCTGCCGCCACGGGGCGGGCCGAGGCGGACCAGGGCCTCTCCGGGATAGGCCGAGGCCCCCAGGCCGACCGCTCCCCTCGGCCCATTCACCTCCCACCGCGGCGGGCCCCGCCCTGCCGCCCGCCCGCGCGCCGCCCCTGCCGCGCGCCCGCTCCTGCCCGCCCCGCCCCCCGCTCGCGCTCCCGGGCGCGCGGTGGCCGCAGCGTGCGTGCGTGCGTGCCCGCCCGCCCAGTCAGGCTGCCTCAGCCACCGCCCCCTCCCGAGCGCGCGCGTACCCCCACGCGCGTTCCCCCTTGAGCGCGCGCGCCCTTCCCCGCTGCCGTCACGAGCCGTTACTGCACGACAACGGCCGGCCCGCCTCGCACCGGCCCCCTCCGCTCCCGCCCTCCCTTCCCCGCCAATCAGCTCGCGTCATTTGGGTCTCGGCCAATAGCGAGCCCGTTAGGAGAAAGAGGCGGCCGAGGCGGGAGGTGCCTGCGGGAGCCACGCTCGCTCAGCGCTGGCGGGGGCGGGGCCCTCTGCTGCCGGAGCGGGGCGGAGCCCTCCGCTTTCTCCCGGCTCGGTGAGGTGTGTGAATGTCTTTTCTCCCGTGATGGGCCCCGCTGGGACGTGAGACCTCGGAGCAGGGCGCTCGCGCAGGGCAGTGGGCAGGCCAAGGTCTGGGGCTAGGCCGAGGGCAGAGGAAGAAGGCCGGGCGCGAGAGCGAAAACGAGGCGCGGGGAGGGGGGCTGAGGAAGGGGGGGGTGCGCGACGGCGGCCAATCGGCTGACGGGAGGCGGGGCTTGGGCGGTGGCCTCGCGAGCACAGGGGGCGGGGGAGGGGCGGGAGGGCTCTGCGCGCGGCCCCGCCCCGCGCCGGCCCCGCCCCCGCTCGGCCCCGCCGGCTCCCCGCGCCCCCGCCGCCGCCGCCGCCGCCGCCGCTGTCAATCAGGCGCGAGTCCGCGGGGCCCGGGCGGAGAGAGGATCTGCTACGCCACAGCCCCGCGGCGGCCCTGCGCCCAAAGCCGGGCCGGGCGGGCCGGAGCCGCCGCAGCCTCGGGAGCCGCCGCCTCCTCCTCCTCCTCCTCCTCCTCCTCCTCCTCGTCCGCCGCCTCCGCCTCCTCCTCCTCCTCCTCCTCCTCTCCTCCTCCTCCTCCTCCTCCTCCTCCCGCGGGCGGGCGCCCGGCCCGGCCCGCCCGGCCCTCCCTGCCCCGCCCCGCCCGGCCCCGGCCCCCGCCCGCCTGCCCGCCCTCGGGCCGCGCCGTGAATGCGGGATGAGCGGTACGTTGGGGCCGGGCGGGCCGGGCGGGCCGGGCCGGCCGGGATGCTCCAGGGGGAGGAGGCGGAGGAGGGGCCGGGGGCGGCGGCGGCCCGCGCGGGGCGGGCCGCCCGGGTTTTGTCTCCGCCGCGGAGCCCGGCTGCCGCCGCCTTCTGGGTGTTGCTCTGGAGCCGAGGGGTCGGGTTTCCAACCACGTTCCGAGCACTCGGCCCTCCTCCCCGCCGGCCGGGCCCGCCTGCCCGCCGCTACGCCGCCGCCCGCCCGGGGAGGGAGGGGGCGAGGGACCCCCAGCCCCGCGATGAGCCCCCGCGGGTCGGCGGGGGGGCCCAGGCGGGGACCCAGCCCCCGGAGGAACCCCGCTAGGCCGGCGGGGGGCAGAGGCAGACACCCCACCCCATGGTGAACCCCAAGAACGGCGGGAGGCCCAGGGAGGGACCTCTCGGGAGGGACTCCACGGACTGCGGGGGGCAGAGTAAGGGACCCCCCCCTCAAGATGAACCCCAATAACTGCATGGAGTGGGAGCGAGGGAGGGGTGCCACGGGAGAGCCCCCCATTAATCAGATGGTGTGGGGGCTCTTGCAGATCAGAAGAAGGAGGAGGAGGACGAGGTCCCCCCTGCAGCAGCAGTGGCTGGGGCTGCCGCCGGGGCTGCCATGGCCCCCGAAGGAGGAAAGACTTCGGAGACGGAGAACAACAATAAAAAAGCCAAAACTGCAGGTTCCCAGGTAAAGCTCCCCCCCAAGTTCGTGGGGAAGGAGGGGCTGGTGAGGCCATAGACAGCTTCTTCCTGGGGCTGTGGGCGGTGGGGGCCATCAAGGGTCTGCCTGCTGAACAGGGGAAGCTTTGGGCCCTGGGGGAGTGGCATAGAAATCATGTCTGGAAGCCCTGGAGGGACATTAACAATCTACCCCCCCCCCCCAGTTTTGTTTTGTTTTTTTCAAGTCTACTCTGGCCTGGAAAAACTTTAGAGCTATTGACCCTTTTATTTAAAACTTGGGTCCCAGAAGGTCCCACTTCCTCATTCAGGCTTCTTGGGGCTCTGTTTTGTTTTGTTTTTGGTTCGAAGCACTCTTTGATTTCTGCCATTTCCTGGGTAAGTTTTAATATTTAGAACTGTCAAAAAATAATTCCCCCTTCGTGGCTTCTACTAAAGGTGCCCCTTTTTTCCCCATCCCCTCTGTGGGCAGGACTCTCAGCCTTCTCCTCTGGCTCTCCTGGCAGCCACTTGCAGCAAAATTGGGACTCCGGGTGAAAATCAAGCCTCTGGGCAACAGCAGATCATCATTGACCCAAGCCAGGGGCTGGTGCAGCTTCAGAACCAGCCCCAGCAGTTGGAGCTGGTGACCACGCAACTCGCAGGAAATGCTTGGCAACTTGTTACCGCTACACCTCCCTCCACGAAGGAAAATAACGTTTCCCAGGCAGCCTCGGGCTCGGCCAGCTCCTCGAGCAGCGCCAACGAGAGCAGCTCCCCCACCAAGGCCAAGCCCAGCCAGCCCTCCACCTCGGGGCAGTTTCAAGTCATCCAGGTACAGAACCCTGGCGGGAACGTTCAGTACCAAGTGATACCGCAGCTGCAGGCTGTGGAGGGTCAGCAGATCCAGATCAACCCCAGCAACACTGCATCTCTGCAGGATTTGCAGGGTCAAATCCAGCTAATTCCTGCAGGTAATAATCAAGCGATCCTCACAGCTGCTAATAGGACAGCTTCTGGGAATATTCTTGCTCAAAACCTGGCAAATCAAACGGTACCAGTCCAAATTCGGCCCGGGGTCTCTATCCCCTTGCAGTTACAGACAATTCCAGGTGCTCAGGCTCAAGTTGTGACAACTTTACCTATCAACATCGGAGGAGTGACTTTAGCTTTGCCTGTGATCAACAATGTGGCTGCTGGAGGAGGCTCTGGACAGATTGGCCAGTCTGCTGCCGATGGTGGGGCGGCCAATGGAAATCAGTTAGTGTCCACCCCCACCCCGACTCCCCCTACCACCACCGCCTCTGCTGGCAGCACTATGCCCGAGTCACCCTCCTCCTCCACCGCCTGCACGTCCACCACCGCCACGACTCTGACTAGCAGTGACCCGTTGGTGAGCTCGGTGGACTCGGGCCAGTACGTGAGTGCCGGAGCCGCTGCTGGCGCTTCAGAAAGGGTCCTGGAAGAATCTCAGACCCCCGCCCCGGAAGCCGAAGCCCAGAACTCTGGTCAGCTCCAGGCCAACGGCCTTCAGAATGCGCCTCAGCAGGAGCAGGCCGGCTCCCTCCAGCAGGTGCAGATTGTGGGCCAGCCCATTTTACAACAGATCCAGATCCAGCAGCCCCAGCAGCAGATTATTCAGGCCATCCCACCCCAGTCATTTCAGCTCCAGTCAGGACAGACTCTGCAGACCATCCAGCAGCAGCCTTTGCAGAATGTCCAGCTTCAGGCTGTAAGTCCAACTCAGGTGCTCATCAGAGCACCCACCTTAACCCCGTCAGGGCAGATCAGTTGGCAAACTGTGCAGGTTCAGAATATTCAGAGCCTCCCCAATTTGCAAGTGCAGAATGCTGGGTTACCCCAACAACTCACCATCACCCCAGTGTCTTCAAGTGGGGGCACAGCTCTTGCCCAGATTGCCCCGGTGGCTGTGGCCGGGGCCCCAATCACGTTGAACACTGCCCAGCTTGCATCCGTGCCTAACCTTCAGACGGTGAGCGTGGCCAACCTGGGGGCTGCAGGTGTCCAGGTGCAGGGAGTTCCAGTGACAATCACTAGTGTGGCCGGTAAGTCACAGACCACGTCCTCTTCAGGCGTTTTAGGCCCTTGTCATAATTGCAAAGGTAATTGTGCTAACTCTTCAGTTTGACCTCTGCTACTTTGAGGGGAGCAGAGGAGAAGGAAGATCCTAAGGGCAAAGAAACTTGAAAACTCGGCTCACTCCTTCAGCTTTGTCTGTAGTGGCCATTGTGCCCATCTCAGGTTCAGGATTTGCCCCTCAAATTCAGTTTACAGCACAGGGACTAGAAAGTGATGGGTCTTGGCACCTCGGGGCCAAAGGTTGAGTTCTGGAGCCATTTGTGAAATTGTACTAGCTCCCCCTGCCCCCCCAAGCTGATTTTCATTGTTGAGCAATCTCAGGACAGAGCTGAGCCTCCACTCACAGAGGACTCTTGCCCTCGAGAGTGCAGATGGAGAATGACTGAGTCAAGCACTGGCGTCCATTGTGTGTTTGGGGGTTTGAGGGCCACTCTGCTCTCAGGTCACAGGACATTTTTAAAAATTGGACGTGATGGCTCATGTTGCATTGTTTTGTTGCCTGTGCTTCGGTGTCTCCTTGCCCTGGGTTGGCTTTTGAAACCAACAACAAATGGCAGCAGGTGGGAGAGGCGACCAAATTTAGCTGCAGATTTTTTGACCAACTTATATGGTGATTGTTCTGCCAAAACGGAGATTTGAAAAGAACTTTGAAGTGTCCCCATTGCAATGGTAGGACAGGGCCGGCCCAGAGATTCAGATTCTGTCCTGGCAGAGGCCTTTGCTTGGGCAGCTCGGTGAGTTGATGCCCTCAGAGTAAGCCCCCGGTTTGCTTGTCAGTGTTTCAATGTGGCAGAAGGGCAGGTGAGAATCACAGTGCATAGAAGACTTCTCCGGTGTTTAATGGCTAGAGAGAAGTTACTGTGAATTTGGAGGCATTTTGTTTAAAAATGAAGTTTGTAACTTTTCAGAGCTTTAAAGCCATTCAAACTCTTGCTACTGGCACTAGTCGAGGCCCTCTGGGCAAATTTGCTTTCTTAACACGTTGGTTTTATCATTAGTTTTGCTTTGCATGTAAGTGTGTTTGGAAAGTTCTGTTCAGTATTTTAAACAAGACCTACAATTGCCTCATTAGTACAAATTAATAATATAACCTAAGAATTGATTTTCTTAGGGAACATAAACTCGAACCTAACTAGTGAATTCTGGATTAATTGTTATTTATTTCATCGTTTTAGTTAAGGAGTCCCACTTTGATAAATCCTTGAAATTAGCATTGTCTTGCTTAGTTTAATAACCTTTCTTGAACAAAAGTGGACTAAAATGATGTGGATGCAATTCTCTTCTGGTTGACAACTCAAAAGAGACCTTTGCTGTTTGAATTCCTTGATTTTGTCACCCATTTCCTAGACATAGTCTGAAAGAGTACAAAGTCCAGCAATATTGAATGAGTTTGAGAATTTTAAATCAACTTTTGCAACTCAGTGCTGGCTGGATTTGAAATTTTTACTTAATAATCTGCTTTTCTTTTTTTTTTTTTTTCTTCAGTCAAGTGTGATAACACACAAAACTCTACAAACCTTTCAGCCACATAGAAGTTGTGATTGTTGAATGGGTTCCCTCTGGCACAAGTCCTGTTTAAGGGTTTATGGGAGAGTGTTTCCTCTTCCAACCCAAAAGTTCATCTTTGAGGATCCACTTATCGTCCGCGCTCATCTTGTAGTAGTTGATGAGTTGTTCCACATCTCAGGGGCTTATGTAGGGCTTGCTCTGTTATCAGACAGATCTTCACTGTCTGCTCCAGAAGTAGGCCTCCTGGGCAAACCCAGAGCGAGAGACACTTCAGGAGGCTTAGAGAAAGAAAGCCCTTGGGGATCCCAGAGTCCTGCTCGGTCCTGTCCCAAGTCACCAGCAATGAGATCAGGCCTGGACCAGGCAGGTACCACACGGTCGTGTCTCTGAATCATTGTCAGCCGCCATGCTTAAAATGAACTCCTGCTTTCCTCCCTTCTGTTTCTCCTGGGCAGGGGTGGTTGCTGGCTGACTTAGAAATGGCAGTGTACGTTCCTTCATATGGTTCTGTCAAAGGGCCTGAGGATTTATCTGTGAGCTCCTACTCCAGGGTTTGGGGGGGTAGGATTTTTTTTTTTGAGAGTTTTAAATGCAATGTTGGCAGCCAGCGATATTTGCACTTTTACTAAAATTTGCTAGGATGCTCTTCAGTCCTTGTTTTACTATATGGAAGCCTTTGCAGTATTCACCATGTCACTCTTGTGCTTCCTGACCCTTGTGGTCAGCGGCGGGATGTTTCTGCATCAGAACCCTCAGCTCCCTGGCCCTGACCCCTCCTAGTCCCTGCCCACGACTCCCTCTCCCCTTTTACAGTAGACATGGTCTTCTGTGGAGCGTCTTTGGGATTCTTCCTTCAAAACCACCTTGACATGAAGTGCTCTGTGTGTCTGTCCATTTATCCACCTACATAGGTTTATTTATACTGATTTCCACCATTAAAATGTAAGCTGCTTGTGAGCAGGCACTGTTGCGGGTTTTGTGTTGGTATCCTCTGTGTCCAGCCCAGTGCTTGGTTCCCAGTAGATCCCAACTAAATACATGTTGCTTGATTGGTCCTCCAAGTTACTATTGGGCCAGGTCCATTTCCTTGGGAGGGAGGGAGTGCGGGATGCCTTGTCATCTTTGACTCCCTTTTTGAATTCTATTTTATGTTAGTAACCTGAGGTAGGTGGGGCTGCACTTCAGGTCCTTGTGGAGTAGCTCAGTCAAATAGCCCTTTGGGGTAAGGGACTCCCATTGTTCAGCACCCAGACTGAAGGGAGCAGTGATACAGGTGAAAAGGGCCAGCCTCGTCATTATTCCCCATCAGAGCTACGCTCTTCTGCCTTTCAGCTTCCTTCATGTTCTGAAGTGATGTTGATGACCTTCACTTCACCATGAAGCTATAAGGAAAGGACTGTAGGGTGCAAGAATAGGAAGTCAGCTCCCAGGGCTACTGGCCTTCCTGTGGATCATAGAAATAAAAAATGACTTCTATATTGGACTTTGCAGCTACAAAATAGTTCTGGTTTTTTTTTTTTTTTCATTTGATTATATGAATGAGATTTCAGTGTAATAGGAAAAGGCCAAAATCAGCAAGACTTTTGTCAACCATAAGCTTTATTTATTTTTCTAAATGTTTTGAGATTTATAACCAATTGTTGGAACAAAATTGTCAGTGATACTTTTAAGATAAAGAAAGAAAGGTTTATTAAGCTTTTTAATCCTTGCCCAAAGCTACATCAAGTGCTGAGGATACAAAGAGATATTAAGCTATGTCAAATGTAAAAATTATTTGCCCAGTTAATCAAATATACGCATATAATACCTGTTATATGACAGACATTTTGCTAGGCACTGGATATACGGGGACAAAAATGAAACAGAACTTACAATCTTTTGTCAAAGTACACCAGTGTTTTTTGAGATAAACCAAAACATCTCAATATTTTGTTTTGTTTCAGTTTCATTTTCATGTATATCCTGTTATGAATCTCCCTACCCCAGGTATCGCTTCTTTACAAAGAATTAGAGAAAAAAGAAGTCCCTCAGGTCACCGACACATCCTCAGAATCTGACCACATGTGTAGTGTTCCCCACCCATAATCGCTCTCACCTCTTAAGGATCAAGCTTGATCAGTGAGATTGTTCCCCATTCAGTATCGGGAAGTTTGGTATTCTTTTCACTTCCATTGTTACCGTGATGAGTAGAACATAGGAGGTACTTAATTTTTATTGACTGATTTTGTATCAGTTCACATTAAATTTTCCTATTCTTCTCTAGATTCTAAATAGTCCTCATTTCTTGGGGTACAGTAATGTTTCATTACCTTCATGTGCCACACTTTATTTAGCCATTCCCCAGTTGATAGGAATTTTGTTAGTTCCACTTTATTCTCTTGTTATTGCAAAAAGTATTACTATAAAAATGTTGTCAGCTCCTTAAAGGTATGTCTAGCAGTGAGATCTCTAGGTCAAAAAAATATGGAGATGGTAGTCCTTTTCTTAGCATAAATCCAAAATAGGAGCTTATGTTCCATTAAGGGGGAAAGATATACATGAGTATTAGGAGGGGGCAGCAAAGGCCTCAGAGAGGAGGCAGCTTTATAGAAAGCTAGGGATTGTGTGAAGTGGGATGGGGGGAGGGGAATCCCAGGTCTCAGGCTAGCTACAGCTTGTACCAAGTCAAGGGGATGGCGGAGGGGTCGTGGAAGATCATGTTTGAGTCACAAGAAAGCAGCCAGTTTCGCTTGAACATAGAGGATGTGAAGTAAACAGAGAGGCCATGTCCAAAAGCCCGTGAAGGCGGGTTGGAGCTGCGTGCAGGAGGGCTTTGTGCGCCAAGAAGAGGAGCCCGCTTTTGTTCCAGGAGTGCTTTGGAGCCATGGAGGGCTCTGATCTTGGATGAGATCTTTGCTGTGGAAAAGCTCTTTGGTCCAGATTTTGGAGGGTGGATGGGGAGGGAAGAGCCTGAAGGCCAGAGGAGCCAGTTAGGGAGCATCGAGAAAATGGGAGATCCAGGTTTGAATGGGGGTGGTTGGAGGGAGAGGGCAAGGAAAGGGCCCAACATGAGTGATTTGGTAGAAAGAGTGACCCTGGGCAACTGAATGGGTGAATGGGTGGTAGGAGGAGAAGGAAGAGACTGGGGCCATACAGAAGGAAGAGACAGGAAATACAGGGTGACCCTCAGTCTTGGACCTAGCTCCTCCCTCATACCTTCCCTGGTATGGTGATGGCAGAAGGGAGAGAAAGGAGGGAAATGACCATCGGAGGAGCTGGCCCCTCAGTCTTAGTCGGCAGGAGCCTCATCCACCTGTGGAGTTTGCCTCTCCCCCCACCTATAGCTGTCAGTTGGCAGTGGGCTAGACTAGAGTGAGGGGGACCCAAAAGCCTCAAGCCCGTCACTTTGTGTCCATCCAAGCAAATGAGGAGGGGCAGAGGGGGTAGAGGAGAACCTCCTTCTGGTGGCCCAGGTGGGTGCTATGGGGCGCAGAGAGGCTGGTCAGGATACCAGGGTCACATTGTCCTGGGCCCTGCAGGTCCTATCCCTAGGCCTGGATGACTCCAGAAGAGAGACTTTGGGCAGCCCTGCCTCAATTTAAACCCAGTTCACGTCTGGGGCAAGACATGACCCCATGATGTCCTCGGCCTCTCGAGCCTGGTGACCCATAAGCCCAACTTCTACACGGATCCGAGAACAGAAGGTGACTTCCCTCCCCAGCCCCACGCTGATGTGATTGAATTTGATTCTTGGGGCAACCTCGGAGGGAGCGCTGGGCCTGGAGTCGGGATGGCTCGAGTTCCCAGCCACCCTCTGACACTTCCTGGCTCCGGAACCTGGGCAAACCACTGCACTCTGCCTGCCTCAGTTTCCTTCTCTGTAACTGGGGATACAAAGAGAACCTGCCTCACAGTATTTTCGGAGGATTGAGTAAGATAATAAATAAATAAGAAAAGTACTTAGCACACAATAAGCACTATATAAATCCTAGCTATTACTGTTATCTTCTTTTTCATCATATTTGGTAATTGAGTACATCCTTCTATTTCCCCATTCCAGCATACATCATTATTGGGATTCTGAGGTATAACAAGAAAAACAACAACAACAACAACAACAACAAACTAGTGAACATTTATTATGTATCTACTGTATATAAGATAATTCTAAGAATTAAAACTTTTTTTTGGTTTATGATTTGTTTTTGTTTTGTTTTGTTTTAATAAACCTTGAATTTCCTATGGAATAAATAGTGTAGACATTTTAACAACATCAGTTTTCCTTTAGCCCATATTAGAGATGGGAAGAGTTGTAGCCCAGAGTTGGGGGCTCTTGGCTAAAAGGGAGGAGGATCCAGTCATTCCCTGTCTATACAATACCTTCTGTGACCAAAGGATTTTATGGAGGAAGTCAAAAGAGAATGTAAACTTCTGTAACTGCAGATACTTAGAAACATGGAATTTTATGGCTTAAATTTGTCTATTGTTCAAGTCAGGAGCAAGTTGTCAATTTTTTAAAAACTGTGTTTCTATTATAGCAGCTTACCATTTTTGATGACATGCTCAAACACTGGAATTTTATTTTCCAAATTTTTTAGCCAATGTTTTCTACCAAAAGTGACCACATTTGAACTTGAAGGATCTTAGACATATAATCTCTTCTAACCCGGAGACTAGATGGATAAAGGGACCCAGACACAAAGAGCTTAGATCCTATTTTTTAGGCAAGCAAAGGCACCATGAGAACTCAGCATACTTGAGTCCCAGGAACATAAATTTGATTTTCACACAGGGAACACTGAGGCTTGTAAATTAAACATTGGTGAATCTTCAAGAACTTTTTTCTGCTTTCTTTTTCCTCTCTAGGGAATTTGAAGCATGAATCTGGGGACCTGTAGCATCAGAGCTCAGATATAGAAGCAGCAGCTAGCTCTTCCTTATAGGGAAAACAAGTACCTGAGGGATCCATTCAAATTAACATCCAATCTGAAAACCTTGCCTTAACCACTACATTTAGCAGCTATATTGCCATATCCAACCCCTTTGGACAAGTTTTTACCCAGAGCTGTGTTAATATGTTGGGATTCCCTCACTTATACATTTGGATTTTCTTATTTGGAAGTTTGATTAAATGAGGCATATTCCATCTGAACATTCACACAACTCTGTGTGTGTGTGTGTGTGTGTGTGTGTGTGTGTGTGTGTTGGAGTCATTTTCTTCTCATAGTACGTTCATTTTCCCTCTTCATCATGAAGAATTTCTCTAAGATCTCACTAGTCATTTTTTAGAAGAATGAATGAGATAGAACCTTCTTGCACCCATGCAAGGGAAATTTTGGGTAACAAAGTTTCTCAAAGGATGTTTGTTATAAGGGGATCTCAACAAGCACCCTGAGGCCTTGGAGAATTATTGAGTTGATCAAATGTACCTAATGGTTTAACAAAACTAGTCAGAAAACTTATTTTGACGTTTTTTACTTTGCCTCAGAATACTGACAAATAATAACCTTAAAATACTGGCATAATTTCTACTTTTGTAAAAGGAATCTTTTGCTTTAAATCTTTCATGGCACCTCTGTACAGTGTAATTGGAGAAGGCAGATCTAGTTAATCTTATTAATCCGACCAAACTGGCTGTAGCTGAGTCCTGTCTGATGCCGTGTGGCCTACTTGCCGTTTGCTCTGGGGGACGCACCATCTCCTGTCAGGGCACACAGAGATCCCCAGGTTCAGACCAGTCTCTCCTCGTGGCCCCCTGCAGAGCACAGCCCCATACTGCCTTCTCTCCTGTCCCTTTATGCTTAGGGCTCTCCCTCCCTCCTGAAATCGCTTCTGTACTCCCTTAAGTTTTCTGGTCCCAAGTCAGCCTTTTCACCAACCTATGGGCATCAACTTGGCTCTCACAAGAAGTAGTGCTTTAAATACTTTGGTGTATATGGGAACTTTCTTTTTATCAATAACCTCCTTTATGTTCATGCTAGCAGCAGAGGATCTGGGCCAAAGAATTTTGGACATTTTAGTCCCCTTATTTGCATTCCTCCAAATTACTTTCCAGACTCGTTGGACCGAGTCATAGCTCTATCGACAATGTACTAGTATAGTACTTTGCCGTAATGATTATTCCCCTCTTCTGACATCTTTGACAGTTTTCTGGGTGTGAGATGGAACCTCAAGGTTATTTTGATTTGCATGTTTCAGTGTATTGAAATATACTTTTATAGATGATTGTTTTTTTTTATTTTATGTTAATTATGAATTGCAGTTCTTCTTTGGGAACTGTTTGTTTATATCCTTTATAAGATGTGTTTGTGTATACCTCTGTGTGTGTGTGTGTGTGTGTGTGTGTGTGTGTAGGGCAGATTCCTTATTTATCTGAGAAAAAAATACATACACACACATATTCACACATTCTTACTAGGTACTAGTTGACTAGTTGACTATCCAGGATACTAGAGCCTTACCTGAGAAATTTGAGATAAAGATTTTATTTCCATTTAACTGCTTCCTCTTTATTCTGGATACGTTAATTTTATTTTTCAACTTCAAATACCAAGAAGTTTCTTTTATAATTGCCTTTATCCCTTTCTTAGTGAAAAATTCATCTTTTTTGTAATTTTTAATAATTTTTTATTTTCAAAATACATGTAAAGGTAGTTTTCAACATTCACCCTTGCAAAACCTTGTATTTCAAATTCTTCTCCCTTCCTTCTTCCCACCCCTCTTCCCCCAGATGGCAAGTAATCCAATGTAGGTTAAATATGTGCAATTTTCTAAACATATTTCCATATTTATCATGCTGTATAAGAAAAATCAGCTCAAAAAGGAGAAAAAAAATGAGAGAGAGAAAAGCAAGCAAACAACAAAAATATAAAATACTATATTCGATCCACATTCAATCCCCATAGTTCTCTCTGGATGTGATTGGCCTTTCCCACCCCAAATCTGTTGGAGTTGTCTTGAATCACCTCACTATTGAAAAGAGCCATGTCCATCAGAATTGACCATTGTATAATCTTGCTGTTGTCGTGTACAATGATCTCCTGGTTCTGCTCATTTCACTCAGCATCAGTTCATGTAAGTCCCTCCAGATTTTTCTGAAATCATCCTGCTGGTCATTTCTTACAGAACAATAATATTCCATAACATTCATAAACCACAATTTATTCAGCCATTTCCCAACTGATGGGCAGCCTCTCAGTTTCCAGTTCCTTGCCACTATAAAAAGGGATGGTACAAACAAAAAAATACATCTTCTTGTAACTGTGAAAAGTATAGCATCTCTTTTTTTAATGATACGATCTTTAATATTCAGATCACATCCATTTTAGATTTTTCTGTGTGGAATGCAGTATAAGATGTTGGTCTAAGCCCAATTTCTGCCAGACCAGTTTCCTTCTTTCATTATTTCCTTTGATAGTCTAAATCTTATGTTTCTTTTGATGAAATATGTTGCCAATTTGTCACATTCTTCACGCTTTCAGCATTTAACCTAGCACAAAAACTTTCATTTTGCCTTGACATTACTAACATTTCCATTATTTTACTGTAGCCCAATGGCAGACACTTCATGTTCTCCCAACTATTTGAGTTAGTCTTTATTTCTCTAAGGAGCACTTAGTAATTTAATCGACACAAGCATTCAATGTGATCTCTTAATGACCAAATCTGATGATTGTCTTTGAGTCTTAATGCTTTTTTACCTCCCAGCTGCACTTTGTCCTCTCTCTAGGTTTTATGACACTATTCTGTCTTCATCTGCTTTCTATCAGCCCTGGTCTCTTATAATGGGTCATTATTGATATTCCACCCCCAAATGTGAGCTCTTCTCTGTCTGTACTCTTTCTTGGTGGCCTTTTCAACTTTTCATGGGTTTTTTTATGCAGACAAGTCCTATTTATTTATTTATATTTCTATATTTCTATTATTTATTTATTTATGCAGACAAGATCCATTTATCCATCTTCTTTCTCCTGAGCTTGAGTCTCACACTTCAGATTAGATGTCCCACAGATGTCAGACTCAGCATGTCCAAAGTAGAACTCTGAGCGCCCCCCCCCCTTGCAAAATCTAACCATTTATCAAAGACAGCAGCTGTTCTTCTTCTTAGATGATTGTGAGGGGATCATATCCTTTTCCATTATCACATGCACCTTTAACATGCTTTCTGGATCCCATAGTAGATGGTCTCTAAGATCATGTTCAGTCTCAAATGCTATAATCTTCAAATTTGGACAGTTATTTTAAAATTTGAGGGGAATTTCTGTGATACTGGATCTGTGCCAGACCTCAACTTGAATAAGAAGTCAGGATAGTTCTTGCGTTCAACATTAGATCAGTGACCTTCTCGGATGTTTGAGATTTGTTTTTGCTGAATTGTACTTTCAGCAATGAACTTTATTGTGACATCGTATTTTTGCAAATCTGAGTTTTTACTAGATGCTGTGATAAAAGCAAGATCTGCATGAGAATCATCAAGGAACAGAAAATGAGGGTGGCAGTGTCCAATCTTATACTCCAGATTTGGTCGTTAAGAGATCACACCGAATGCTTGTGTCAATTCAATTGCTAAGTGCTCCTTAGAGATGTGTCCAACAGTTGTACATATCTCATTGTAAGGGGTTATGACTTAAGAATGAAATGAAATTTTTTTTCTTTCAACTTGCATACATGTTTACATTGTTTTTCAAATGATTATTAAGTTATCTGACCCTAACTATTTTAATAAGGGCAACTGTTAGGTATTTCTTTACGGTGCGGTGAAAAAATTACTAAGTCACAAAGGGCCTTTGGAATGGAGAAATTTTAAGAGTCTCTGGAGTAGACACATCCTTGCTCATTTTACTTTTTCTTTTCTTTTTTTTTTTTTTTTGAGATTGGGTATCTCTCTCTTAGTCATACTGGTAATACAGTAACCCTCCTAGTCGAGTCCATCCCTGGTCTTCCCATAAACTGTGGCCTGTTTCATTTGTGACCTGGACCAGCCTGGGGAGGAAAGGAAGGATGGATGGAAGCATTTATCTGGTGTCTACCAGTTTCTAAGCACTGTGTTAAGCACTACTCATTCTGCAAGAGTGGTACTTTTGTAATGCCCATTTTACAGTTGAAGAAACTGAGGCAGACTGATAAACTAGCCTAATGTCACCTATCTGGTGTCTGAGACCCTCAGCTCTTCCAGACTCCAAGCCCAATGTTCTGTGACCTCTGGGTATTGTGCACCCCAGACCTCTCCATAAGGTGCCAGCTTGATTGCAGATCTCTAGAACCCCTGAATTCCAGGAAAGCATCAGCCTTCAGCTCCCAGAAGCAGGAATTACTGTGTGTCTCACCCTTCTCTCATCCCACCTCTCATATAAGTCACTTGAAATCTGACTTCTGTCCTGGCTGGCCCACTGAAACAACTCTGGAGGAATCCTTGGGGCTGTTTCAGGGGGTCTCAGCCTTTTGTCAGAAGTTCCCTGACCATTTCTAGGGATCCTCCTCTCCTTCTCATTCCCCTTCCTTCCTGATTATAGATTCTGAATTCAAGTATTTCCCTTTTCTGCTCTTCCCATTTATTCCTCTTATTCTCCTCAGGCCTTAGTTATGACTTGTGTTTTCATGATTATCAAACCCTATACCTTCCCCCTCCCCCAACCTCTTTTGAGACTTCATCCACCTGACTGGATCTTCCTACTTTGATGTCCGATTGGCATCTCAAACCCAGCACATCCCAATTTGGGTGGATTACCTTCCCTCCGTAAGGGGGGAAGATCAATGGGGAGCTCCTCTCCTGTGGAGGGAGCTTTCTTCTTCCCCTGCTAAGGTCCCTCACCATTCTTTCCCCTCTGTTTGGAGAGTTCGCTCTCCCACCCCCCATCCTGAGGCCTCACTGTGCAGCCACTGAGCTGAGGGTCTCTTCCTTCAGTCAGAAAGTGGGGGGCCGGGGACAAGCCCATCCTGGGCATACATCTGTCCTGGGCATATATCCGTCCTGGTCATGCATCTGCCCTGGGCACACATCTGTCCTGGGCAGGCATCCATCCTGCAGGCATTCATCTGTCCTGGGCACACATTTGTCCTGGGCACACAAGGGTTGCAGGATGCCAGATGGCACACAGGTGAGTTCCTGAAGGGGAGCATCATGGCTGCCGAGCTAGATTGCTGGTGAGGCACATTGTTTGGGTGCTGGCAGCTCGACGCAGTGCAAATAATACCAACCATGGAATTAGGAAAGGCAGCAAACCTGCTGAGCAAGAACTTGGGTTGTTGTGGGGGAAAGACTTTATAAATCTTAAAGCACAATACAAAAGTCAGCTATAGGGAGAAGAGGCAGCCTGGAGTCAGGAAGACCTGGATTCTAGTCCTGCTGGATAACTAGGTGACACTAATTAATTCGCTTTAGGCCCCAGAGAACTCAGACTCTCGGTTGCAGAGATCTGGGATCCCCAGTGATTTTATATCCAAATAATAGTAACAGAATCAGGAATACACAGAAAAAGATGAGAAACACATAAAAGTAAATAAGATTTCTTGCTATTTTTGAAGGAAAAAATAAACTTGAATATACTAACTAGCCATTCGTGATTTTATTCAGCTTATCAGTGCTAGTTAAGTTCATCTTTTTTTTTTTTTTTTTCCCCCTTGTGGACTTCCTGTTTCACAGCAGTAGGATTTAGCCACTATCAAAAAAGCTATTATAATCTTAGGAGCATTAATGGGATCCAGATATAGGAAGTAATACTCCTATTATATTCTGTGTTAATCAGATTTTATCCAGAATATTGTGTTCCATTCTCATTGCCCCATTTTAAGAAGGGCATTTTGTGTGATCTCAAAAAAATCTCAGCCTTGATTTCTTTATCTGTAAAATATGGGACCAGTTTGTTGGGAGCTAGAAGCTTGGGAACCACATGCTGCTCTTGTCAGTTCTTTATGTATCTTTTTAGGCAAAAATAAGAAGTGAATTCAGTACTCTTGGGTTGCCTCATCATTAGCAGCCTAATGGGTTACATACTACAAACACTAGCTGACCATGGAGGTGAGTAGAACACGTACTCTGTGTTTCACTGTAGTATGTGGGGGAAATTTATATCTCTCAACTCTTACATCAATAAAATAAAGAGCAGATCAATTAATTGGGCATGTAGTTTTAAAAAAAGGGGGGGAAATTAAAAATACCAGGTTGAAAAATCCTGAAAACCAAAAATGAGATTAAGAAAATTGAAAATAAGAAAACTGTTGAGCCAGTAAATAAAGCTAGGAGCTTGTTTTACAAAAACAAACAAATAAGATAGATAAACCATTGGTTGATTTGATTTAAAAAGAATAAAACTACATATTCTGTATCAGAACTGAAAAAGGTGAATTTCCCCATCAATGAAAAGGAAATTAAAGCAATTATTAGGATCTATTTTGTCCAATTATATGCCAGTAAATCTGACAATTAAGTGAAATTGACAGATATTTACAAAAATATAAATTGCCTAGGTTAACAGAAGAGGAAATATAATATTTTAGAAAAAGACATTGAACAAGTCATTATTGAGCTCCCAAAGAAAAAATCTCCAGGATCAAGACAGATTCACAAGTTAGTTCTACCAAGCATTTTAAAAATAATTAATTATAATATTGTTTGGAAAAATAGATGGAGTCCTACCAGACTATTTTTATGACCCAAATATGGCAAAGAGATAAAATTATAAACCAGTTTCCCTAACAAATGCTTATGTAAAAATTTTAAATAGAACACTCATAAGTTGATTACGACAACATGACTAATTAGAATTTTTTTGCTACTTACTAGCATTTTATTTTATTTTCCAGTTACATGTAAAGATAGTTTTCAACATTCAATTTTCTAAGATTTTGAATTCTATATTTTTCTCCCTCTTCCCCTCCTCAATTACAAGCAATCTGATATAGATTATACACATACAATCATATTATTCATGTTTTCACGTTAGTTATATTGTGAAAGAAGAATCAGAATAAAAGGGAAAAAATACGAGAAAGAAAAGAAAAAGAATAAAGTGAAAATAGCTTGCTTTGAGCTACATTCAGACTCCATAGTTCTTTCTGTGGATGTGGATAGACTTCATGAGTCTTTTGGGATTGCCTTGGATCATTGCATTGCTGAGAAGAACCACATCTCTCTTAGTTTATCATTGTACATTGTTGCTGTCACTGTGTGAGATGTTCTGGTTTTGCTTATTTCAGTCATCTTCAGGTCATGTAAGTCTTCCCAGGTTTTCCTGAAATCTGCCTTCACATCATTTCTTATAGCACAGTAATATTCTATTACATTTATATACCAGGACTTGTTCAGCTATTCCCTAATTGATGGACATTCCCTTAATTTCCAGTTCTTTGCCATCATAAAAAGAGCTGCTATAAATATTTTTGTAACTTTTTTTTTGCCTTTTTTATGATCTCTTTAGGATGCAATTTAGTAGTACCATTGCTGGATCCTTGTCTTTGAGGCATAGTTCCAAATTGCTCTCCAGAATGGTTGCATCAGTTTACAACTCTACCAACAGTGCACATTGGTGGAACTGTGAATGGATCGAATCATTCTGGAGAGCAATTTGGAACTGTGCTCAAAAAGTTATCAGACTGCATATCCTTTGATCCAGCAGCGTTTCTACTGGGCTTATATCCCAAAGAGATCTTAAAGGAGGGAAAGGGACCCACCTGTACAAAAATGTTGGTGGCAGCCCTTTTTGTAGTGGCAAGAAACTGGAACCTGAGTGGATGTCCATGAATTGGAGAATGGCTGAATAAGTGATGAATGTTATGGAATATTATTGTTCTGTAAGAAACCAGCAGGATTATTTCAGACAGGTCTGGAGAGACTTACATGAACTGATGCTGAGTGAAGTGAGCAGAACCAAGAGATCATTATATACGGCAACAACAAGACTTTTGATGGACATGGCTCTCTTTGACAATGAGATCATTCACACCAGTTCCAGTAGGCTTGTGATGGAGAGAGCCATCTACACCCAGAAGGAGAACTGTGGGAACTGAGTGTGGTCCACAACATAGCATTCTCACTCTTTTTGTTGTTTGCTTGCATTTTATTTTGCTTCATTTTCTCTTGTGTGGCACAATAATTGTATAAATATGTATGCATATATTGTATTTAACCTATATTTCTACCATGTTTAGCATATATTGGACTACTTGCCATCTAGGAGAGGGCATGAGGGAAGGGAGGGAAAATTGGAATACAAGATTTTGCAAAGGCTAATGTTGAAGAATTATACACACGTATGTTTTAAAAAACAAAAAGCTTTAATTTAAAAAAAGATATAAAGCAGTTTACAAACCAGGGGAAAAAACTCTACTAACAATGCATTAATATTCCAATTTCCCCTCATTTCCCACATCTCCAACATTTTAATTTTCCTATTCTGTCACATTAGCTAATCTGATAGGGTGAGGTGTTACCTCAGAGCTGTTTTAATTTGCCTTTCTCTAATTAATAGTGATTTAGAACATTTTTATATGACTATAGATAGTTTGATTTTCTTATCTGAAAACTGCCTGTTAATATCCTTTGACCATTTGCCCTTTGGAAAATGACTTATATATGTTTAAATTTGACTCAAGTCTCTATATATTTGAGAAATGAAGCCTTAATCAGAAACACTGACCGTAAAAAATGTTGCCCAACTATCTGCATTTTTTTTAATCTTGGGTGCATTGGTTTTAAATTTAATGTAATTAGAATTATCCATTTTGCATTTTCTAATGTATTCTATCTCTTGTTTGGTCATAAATTCTTCCCTTCTCTAGCAATCTGAGAAATGAACTATTCCTTGCACTCCTAATTTGCTTATGATATTATCCTTTATGTCTAAATCAGGTACCCATTTTGACTTTATCTTGATAAAAGGTGTGAGATGTTGATCTGTGCCTAGTTTGATCCTTATTTTTTCTAGTATTCCCAGACGTTTTTGTCAAATAGTGAGTTCTTATCCCAAAAGTTGAAGTCTTTGAGTTTAAAAAACACTAAGTTACTTTTATCATTGACTACTTTGTCTTGTGTACTAATTCTTTTCCACTGTTCTACTCCATTTGTTTTCCAGTACCACTTAGTTTTAATGATTGCTGCTTTGTAATATAGTTTGAGATCTAGTACAGGTAGGCCACTTTCCTTTGCATTTTTTAAAAAATTAATTCCCTTTATAATCTTGACCTTTTGTTCTTTCACATGAATTTTGTTACCATGTTTTTCTGTATCAAGAAAATATTTTTGGTAGTTCAATTGACATGAAACTGAATAAATTGATTTAGGTAGAATTGTAATTTTTATTATATTTGTTCTGCCCATCCATGAACAATTGCTCTTTTTCCAGTTGTTTAAAAAAGTGTTTTGTAATTGTGTTCATATAATTTTTTTGAGGGGGGAGAAACATGAGAAAGGAAAAAAAAAACAAGCAAACAAACAACAAAGGTGAAAATTATATGTTTGATGCTTAGCCTCCATAGTTCTCTCTCTGGGATGTGAGAGCCACTTTCCATCACAAGTCTATTGGAATTGCCTTGAATCACCTCATTGTTGAAAAGAGCTAAGCCCACCACAATTGATCATCCCATAATCTTGTTGTTGCTATATACAATGATCTCTTGGTTCTGCTCATTTAACTTAGCATTAGTTATGTAAGTATTTCTAGGTTTTTCTGAAATTTGCCTGCTCATTATGTCTTTTAGAATAATAATATTCCATTACATTCATATATCATAACTTATGCAGCTATTTCCCCAACTAATGGGTGACTACTCAATTTCCAGTTTGTTGTCACTACAAAAAGGACTGATATAAACCATTTTTTGCACTTATGGGTCCTTTCCTGTCTTTGATGCTCTCTTTGGGATACAGGATTAGAAGAGACACTGCTGGAACCAAGGACATGTTAGTTTGATAGCCCATTTGACATAGTTCCAAATTGTTTCCAGAATGGTTGGATAATTTCACAACTCTGCCAATAATGCATCAGTGTCTGAGTTTTCTCACATTCCCTCCAACATTTATCATTATCTTTTCCTGTCATCTTAGCCAATCTGGGAGGTGTGAAGTGGTACCTTGTAGTTGTCTTAATTTGCATTTCTCTAATAAATAGTGATTTAGAACATTTTTATATAACTAGAAATGACTTTAATTTTTTTGTTGGGAAGTTGTCTATTTATATCCTTTGACCATTTATCAATTGGGGAATGGCTTGTATTCTTATAAATTCGAGTCAGTTCTTTATATATTTTTTAAATGAGGCCTTTACCAGAAACACTAGATGTAAAATAATTTTTCCCAGCTTTCTACTTCCTTTCTAATCATGAGTGCATTTGTTTGTACAAAAACTTTTTAATTTAATATAATCAAAATTTCCCATTTGCATTTCACAGTGTTATCTAGTTCTTCTTTGGCAATAAATGACTCCCTTCTCCACAGATCGGAGAGGTAGGCCATCCTTTGATTTCCTTGTTCGCTTATAGTATTGCCCTTTATGTCTAAATCATCAAATCATTTCAATCTTATCTCAATATAAGGTGTTAAGAGTTTGGTCAATGCCTAGTTTCTGCCATACTATTTTTCAGCATTTTTTGTCAAATAGTGAGTTCTTATCTCAGAAGCTAGAATCTTTGGGTTTATCAAACACTAATTACTCTAATCACTGACTATTATGTCTTGTGAACCTGACTTATTCCACTGATCCACAACTCTATTTCTTAGCTCATACCAAATGATTTTAATAACTGATACTTTATGATATAGTTTTAGGTCTGGTACAGATAGGCCACCTTCCTCATATTTTTTCCCATTAATTCCCTTGAAATTTTTGGCCTTTTGTACTTCCAGATGAATTTTGTTATTATTCTTTCTAGTTCTACAAAGAAATTTCTTGGCAGTGTGATTGGTATGGTACTGGATAAGTAAATTAATTTAAGTAGAGTTGTCATTTTTATATTTATATTAATTCAGCTTTCCCAGGGGCACTTGATATTCTGCCATTTGTTTAGATCTAACTTTTATGTCAAAAGTATTTTGTAATTGTGTTCATATAATTCCTGGTTTTGTCTTGGCAGTAAACTCCCAAATATTTACATTATTTGCAGTTATTTCAAATGGGATTTCTCTTCTATCTCTTGCTGCTGGACTTTGTTGGTAACATAGAAATGCTGATTAATTATGTGGCTTCATTTTTTATTCTTTACCTTTGCTAAAGTAGTTAATTGTTCGTAATAGTTTTTTTAGTTGATTAGCTAAATATACTATCATATATCATTTACAAAGAGTGATAATTTTGTTTCCTCATTACCTACTTTAATTTCTTCAATTTCTTTTTCTTCTCTTACTACTAAAGCTAACATTTCTAGTTCAGTATTGAGGTTTTCCCCCATAAAATCATGTTTTATTTATTAGTTCAATAGTTTTCTTATTTTCAGTTTTATTCATCTCTCCTTTGATTTTCAAAATTTCTAACCTGGTATTTAATTGAGGATTTTAAATTTGTTCCTTTTGTGGCTTTTTTAGTTGCATGCCCTCGTCATTAATTTGTTCTCTTTTTTATTCACGTAAGCATTTAAACATATAATAATTTCCTCTACCACTGCTGTGGCTACATAATCTGCGGACGAACCTTAGTTCCTCTGACTGGCTACTGGTTGCTACTTCAGGCTCATTTGTTTCTATTTCAACTCAACCATGCTTTTCGTTGAGGCATTTGTGATGATGTCAGTGCGATTTGGCCTCATAATCACGGCATCTCCAGTTGTAATCACTGGATTACAAATTTTGTTGTGTTGGTTCATTATTGTCCTTTTGATTTAACTATAATGTTTCTATGCCTTATTACATGGTCAGTTTTGGGGTAGGTAGGTACCATGTACTGCTGAGAAAAAGGTATTTTTTTTTCTGTCCCCATCTGTCATTTTTAGATTTTATAAAATTCTCTTCACTTCTTCAACTATTTCTTTTTTATTTTATGGTTAGATTTATTTAGTTCTGAGAAGGGGAGTTTGAAGGTCCCCCCACTAGTATAGTTTCACTGCCTGTTTCTATAATTCATTTAACTTTACTTCTTTTATATTTAAAAATTGAATTTTCTGTTCAGCTGATCAGTGGTGGATCAGTGGAAATGATTAGGTACATAGGAATCAGTAGCAAATGAGTGTAGTAATTTAGTGTTTGATAACCCCAAGGACTCCAGTTTCTGGAACAAGAACTCACTATTTGACAAAAATGGAAAACTGGAAAATAGTTAGAAAGAAACTGGATATAAGCTTATGCCGTATACTATGATAAAAATCGAAATGGGTACATGATTTAGATATCAAGGGTGATCTCATAAACAAATTAGGAGAGCATGGAATAGTTTGTTAAATCTATGGAAAAGGGAAAATTTGTGACTAAATAAGAGTGAAAGGGGGGATAATTAAGTGGATATTTATGATTGTTGTGTTTAAAAGGTTTGCCCAAGCAACCATCATTAGAAGGAAAGCAGAAAGCTGGAAATAATTTTTACTGCAAATGTCTCTCATAAAGAGCTCATTTTTTCAAAATATAGAGAACTGAGTCAAATGTATAAATGTACAAATCATTCCTCAATTGATAAATGGTCAGATGAATGAACAGGCAGTTTTCAGATTAAGAAATCAAAGCTATATGAAAAAATGCTCCAAATTATTGAGCATTGAGAAATGCAAATTAAAACAATTCTAAGATATCTCCTCACATCTTTCAGATTGACTAATATGACAAAAAAGAAAAATGGTAAATATTGGAGGGCAAATCAGAAAATTGGAATATTAATAATGTACCGTTGGTGGAGTTGTGAATTAATCCAACCATTCTGGAGAGCAATTTGGAATTATGCAGGGCTATAAAATTCTGCTTACACTTTGATCCAACAATTCTACTATTAAATCGTATCCCAAAGAGATCATAAAAAAAGGAGAAAGGACCCACATTACAAAAATATTTATAGCAGTTTGTTATAGTGGCAAAGAGTTGGAAATTATGAAATGGATGGATAGACTGTGGTGGATGAATATAATGGAATATTATTGTGCTGCAAAAATGAGAGAGGGGTATATTTCAGAAAAAAAAAAAACTTGAAAAAGACTTACATGAACTGATGCAAAGTCAAGTGAGCAGAACTAGGAAAACATTGTACACAATAATAGGCAACATAGTGTGACTTAGCTCTTCTCAGTTCCAAAGAACTTAGATAAAAAATGCTATTCACCTCAGAGAAAGAACTTAAGAAGTATAAATGCAGATTGAAGGCATACTATGTATACTTTACTTTTTATGTCTTTTTTTCTTTGTTCTGTTTCTTCCTTGACAACCTGAATAAAATGGAAATATTTTCCATTTTATACATATATATGTGATCTATATATCAATTTGCTAACTATATTAAAGAGGGAAAGGGTGAAAGGAAGAAAATTTGAAACTCAATTTTGTAAAAATAAATATTAAATTTTTCTTTACATGTAATTAGAAAAAATAAAATACTATTAAAATAATATATATATATAGGCAATCCTTGGCTATTTCTTTGTGATATCATGATCTGTTCCATTATTTTGAAATTTTGGTCTTGAGATCTTGAAAATTGGTACCTGAAGGCCTAAGTTGTGATAATGAATAGTTATTACACAAAGGATAGTGATTAGAAAGTATGCTTCTTCAGAAGACTAAAGAATGTGAAATGTGATTAAATTGTAACATGGAATTTTGGTTAGATAAAAGGAATACGTTGGCATTGCAAGTAATTAAGGAAGCAGTGATATAAGGTATTGAAGGAAGCTGTGCATTTGTCTCTGGGAACCTTTAAAAATAAGATTTTAAATTTTTTAAAGGGTTTATTTTGGACACCTATCTACTCTGGTGCCCGAGAAATCCATGAAAAGTTAATATATGCTTTTTTTTTTTTTGATAATTACAGACTTACTGTAGTCAATGAAGTGTTCGTTGTACTATAACATCTTGCATAAATGAATTCTTCAAGTATGATCTCACAGTCTGGGAACCTTTACAGTGGCCACTTATAACACTGTTCTTATGGTTCTCCTTTTAAGTGTGCCCAAGGTTCTTCACATGGAAGTCATGATTTTTTCTTATATTTGTAGGTGTGTTTGTATGTATGTATGTATGGGTGTGTATATATATAGACACACACAATATATGTGTGTGTGTGTGTCATATACATTATATATGAATGTATATGTGTGTATTATATGTTATATATATATGAATGTGTGTGTATAAATTGCACTTCAATCATTTAAGCTATTGGAACTTAAAACCACACTAAAATTTTTGGATGGGCATTTGTAATATTCTTCTCTAAAATGTAATGTTCTTTGGGAGCAGGTTTCTTGGGGGGCTTCTGGAGGCAGCCTTCTTTCAATTCACTAATCACAAGTACATCCAGGGATTAAAGTCCAAATCCTTTATTGTCTCCTTCAAAGGCTTATCTCTTTTCTTGGGGCCCGGTTAGCTTTCTTAGAGGCCTATCTCTTCCTTGGTTCTGAGAGCTCCTACCGCTAGTCCTTTGCCTCTACCAGCTTCAGCCTCCAGCCAGCACCAAGGTGGAAGATGGAATGAATCTGCCTTAGCCTCAGAAAGCTTCCAGTGGGCTTGTCCCTCTGGCCCCAAGAGCTTCTCCCTTATATGCCCCACACTGAGTATACACTAATCATTATATCACTAGGAAACCATTATTTGTTGTAGGATTAAATCAATGCTAAACCAGATTTAACCACTGTCTCCTCAATCCCACTTGTAAGAATTCCCTCAATTTCTTATTCTTTTCCACCACAAAAATTGAGTTTCTTTTTAATTTTAATATACAGCGTACTATTTTCTGCATTAAAAATGTTATCTTGAGAAGAGGTCCATAGATTTCACTAGGCTGCCAAAGGAATCCATGACAACATGGTTAAAATCCCCGCCCAGATTTCATGCCATTTCTGGTCCTTGCAGCCTAATAAACCACAGTCTATTGAATATAGAATTTAATAGAGTTGTATAGACCTGTATGTGTAGACAGTATATCTCATACTCTTCTTTGAAGATAGTTTTCTTCTCGTTTCTTGGTACTTAGCAAAGTGACTGACACATAGTAAGCACTAAATGCTTATCAAAGTGTTCATATACATATTGTGATCTCAAATACATGGATAACATTTCAATTTTTTAACCAGGTTGTCATCATTTGGAAGAAATGATCGTATTTCATGGACTTAATTATCTTATGTCTGTAATAAACTACTTGGTAGGGAGGAGGGGGGTTGTGGGAAGTGGCGGGGGAAGAGGAGGAGGTAGAGGTGTTATGGGTTAAACTAATAAAGGAATACTCATTTTATCCCTGAACAGCTGGAAAATGCTGTGAAATCCCTAAATTCGTTCAAATAGCTATTCCATTTTATTTTGACCACTCCTTAAATGGGGACTATTGAACAGTGTCATGTTTTACGATTAAATATTGTCCCTGCCCTGCAGTGTTGTGTGTGCCTACCTTGACATCCTCCCCACCTCCCTCAGGAAAGCCCTTTGTTCTGCCTGTTAGGGGGGGCCCCAGGAGCACCTTCCACCCATCCCTGTGACCTCCTGCCCTTCTTTTGTTCTCCCCCAAGAAAGAGACAGAGACAAAAATTGCAACAACGGAGTGCTTTCATTTCCTTTGCTCGTCATAGATCTTGTCATTTGAAGTGATGGATAGGAACTTTCCTAGAGGAAGGGTTACATGCTCTTCCTGCCTTGTTTTGTGCCTCGCCTCCCCCAGCCCCCCACATCATCCCTCCTTTCCCAAGGATGCTGGTCACTGTCAGAAAACTCGGCAGCCCTCACGCTTTGTAAATTGTACCCTGAACTTTTGCAAATCAGAAGTGATCAATAAGCACGAACTAATAAAACTAAAATAGGTGCTAAAATAGCTTCTGCCATGTTGTGTGTGAAGAACACTGGGGAAGCAGTTTTGGCAGGGCTGCTGCGGCAGGGGGCCAGGCCAGGCCGGGAGGCCGTGGGGAGCCCAGGGCAGGCCGCAGGGACCAGCGCCTCAGGCAGCCTGCAGCCACCGCCTGCCCCGGGGATGCTCTGGCTCTCAGCCGGGAGACTCTGGGGACTTGGCCTGGCCTCCAGAGCCAAGCATAGACTCGCTTGTAGTTTCGAGCCCTGGGTCTCGGGCCAGGCCATCAGCCTCCTTGTCCCAATGGCTCCTCGTGGGGCTCATGTCTCCTGTCCCCGGGCTTCAGGCTTCCTCGCACGTTCCATCACGTGGTGTCTTTGTAGAGTACAGGGTGAGAGGGTTTTTGGCATCAGTTACATGAAATAGGGAGGGAGGGGAGAGAGAACACTTGGGGGGGGAAGCATGTATGAAATGCCCACCTCACAGTTAGCTACGATTATTCTATGACACCCCCGCCACAATCTGGGGCTGGCAGTGCTTGTACTATCCCCATTTTCCAGTTGAAGCAACTGAGATGAAGGGTAAGTGACTTGCATGGTCACATGACAAGTATCTTTCTGATCTTGGATTTGAATCCAGGACTTCCTTATTCCCGTGGCATTTGATTGCTTCCTTTGGAAATACTTACAAGTTTTGTACTTTACTAGTAATTATAGAATTCAGTCTTATAATAAATTACATTATTTTTTAAAAGGCTGACAATAGCTAAATTTTAGACCTAGAAACTTGTCTTCTAACATTTTTCCATCTCTTAAATGCACACTATCTGTTCTACCTTGGAGTCCTTCTCTTCAAGTGTCAGCTCAGATGTCACCTTCTGTAAAGCCTTCTCTGATGCCCTAGCAGTTAATGTTCCTCTAGTTACCTGGTGTTTATTTCTCAATGCCCACCTAGTTTTGCTGCGTAAAATATAAGCTCTTTGAGGGCAAGGATTATGTTGTTGTTGTTGTTTGTCTTGTCTAATACCAGCACCTACCTTGTGCTTAATAAATGTTTTTCCCCATAGGCAATGTTTGTTAAATCAAACTCAACTGAAGCTGCCTGCCTTGATCTAATTTTTTTTTTACCTAAATTTTAATCTATCTAAACTCCTTTCCAAGTTTTCTAAACCAGTTGGTGGTCTATTTTGTGTAACTACTATATACAAAAGAATTATTGAGGACATGTTCTCACTTGTCCCAGTTGGCCATTTTTTGATCTTTTTCCTCTTCTCAGAATACATTTGATATGTGGCTGCCCCAGCCATTCTGTTTACACCCAGCGTTCTTCCATATCGCAAAGATCCTACATTCACCCGAGTCGGTTTCACCAGAAACTAGAAAAACTCCTTTGTCCCAGAATGTATCTACTCATTGTCTTCTCTTTGTTCTATTAGAAGTAATCATCAATGATTGTTGTTTACTGCTCTGCAACCATAGGGAGGAAGGAGATTTATTGACAGGATGAGGAGAGAGAGAGGGGTCCCATGTAGTGTTAGGGCAACTAACCCACACTCTATGGAGGAAAAGCTTTGGTCCCTTGAATTCTGGCTAGAGCTGTCTCCCCTACCTGTAGATAGTCAGATCTATCACTGCTCTGGTGCAGTGTAGTACAGGAAAGGTAAAAGGTAAAAGAATGGAGGAATAATCGTGTTTATGAAGAAAGATACTAGAAGGAAAGGAGAAATGGGAGAGAGAATTTGGATAACAGTGTCCAGAAAGTCGAAATAGTTTTGTAATCAGGATACAACATAGACCTTTTGGACAAGGTGGAAAATTGTGGACGATGGGTTGGAGAAACAGATTTCTGGCCTGGCATAGAGGCAAGATAGAGTAGGCAATGAGGTGAGAAGTCATTTGTCTCAGCTGGGTTGGTGCTCTCTTTGTGCCTGAAGCAGAACAGCTTGTAACTTCTTGACTTTCCCTAATAGTAACTTCATCCTGCAAAAGATATAGGAACCAACAAGAGGATATTCAGCTCCGAATCAGCTCTACCTCTGATTCTCATTAATAAGAAAAAAATTGGTTGCTAGGGGACAGGAGGGATAGAAATGGTGGGAACGAGTTGGTTTCTATTACAGACTTGAATATTTTTCTATAGTAAATGACCACATACTACCAGAATTTGATAGAGGAGAAGAAAACTGATATGCACCCTAGACTGAAAAAAGCACATTTCTAAGGTCTAATAGCAGTGGTCTAAACTTCTAATAGGAGAATGATAGCTAATATTTATGTAGTTATTATATAAATATCATCTCATTTTACATTTGCAACAACCCAAGGAAGTAAATACTATTTATCCACATTTTATAGATGAAGAAACTGAGCCAGACAGAAATGAGGTGACTTGCCCAGGATCCCATAGCAATAAGTGACTGAGACTGCTTTTGAACTCAGGTCTTCTGACTCTGACTCCATCTCTTTATCTATTTTACATTTGGTTGACTAAAGTCTACTCTGGAGCAATGGGAATTTCTCAGGAATGAAATTCTGAAGGTAGAAGAGGAAATCATTCCAATAAGGAAAAAAAACAAGAGCTGTCTGAAGAGATTTTAAGTAATAATGGGCAGAGAATGTAAGAGTGGGTGGAGGCAGATGTTGGAGAGTCTTGCAGGACCTGTACTGCAGCCCCTGGGTCTCACCTAAAAGAAATAGAGGTTGGCACGCCAAACTGCACTTGGTGTTGACTGTCTGAACCCGGTGGTCCTTCATCTTGTTCAACTGTGTGCAGCACGGTTTTCTGCTGGGTCTGCCCCAGAGTTGGGCCTCCAGGTTCTGTTCATCAGGCTCAGGATTTTAGCCATTCTACTGAATGAGTTCATTGGGCTTCTACAGTCTCTGAGGGATTTGCTTCATGGTTCCCACTCACAAAAAGCTAGTGGTTAAGCAAGCCAGAATCTGAATGTATTTGGATCCATCTTCTCAGTGTTCGGATACTTTTGTCTAGTCGTTGAAGCCCATTGAGTTACCTGGGAAACTGGAGGTGGTCATCCCACGGTAGCTTAGTGCACTCTGTGCCAGAGGAGCAGGGAATGATGGGCGTGGCGAGTGCTGGATGTGGGGAAGCTTAGAATAATGTTTCCCAAATGGTTTCCTCTGTTCTATGAATGAGTTCCCTAGCAGTCTTCAAAGCAGTTAGATAGTTCAGTGAATAGAGCCCTACACCTGGAATCAGAAAGACCTGAATTAAATATGGCATCAGACACCAGCTGTGTGACCCTAAGCAAATCACTTCCCCCTGTTTGTCTTAACCTTTTGGAGAAAGAAGTGTCAATTGACTGCAGTAGGCTTGCTAATCAATCGCCATAGAGAGTATGATCCGTGGAGTCACAGAGAGTCAGACATAACGGAACAAGAAAACATCCTTGCCAACAATGTTTTTCATACCAAAATGTGTTAAATATGATGTGTTAGGTATTTTCTCAACACGACGACTTTCAGCATGAAAATAAATTTAATTTCCTTTCCCTCTAATTTTCCCAATCTTTGATGGATATAGGAGTTTTTAAAAAGTGAGCTTCAATAAGGATTCTTCTCATACTTCTGAATATTCAGTCTTGGTGTCTACAAGATGTCCTTCTTCACTCCTTTCCCCTCCTGCCCCCACCCACAAATATCGAATCAAAATTGATGAGTTTCCACTGTCAATGTCAAGTATTCTCCCTGAAGAATGATCCCCAACCAAAGCTTCTTCATTTTCTGAAAGACTACTAAAATTAACTAAGTTAACAATTTAATTTTATTAGTAACTTTGATCTCTTTCTAAAGAAATTTGAAAGCTTCTTAATGACATTAAAAAAAAACACCCTTATCACCACCACAATTTTACAGAGTGGATTACTTCTGCAGTGGCTAATTTTATACTTCATACTCTTTCCTTTAGTAATCTCATCTATTCTCCACAAATTCGAGCTTTATCTCTACAAAGATGACTGCAAAATTTATAATATCCCATAGCAGACTTTCCCTTAATCCAACATCTAGTCATCACACTCCTGTTCACCTGGAAATTCCATCACAACTTAGGCTTCGCATCCCCCCAAACAGAAGCCATTCTTCCCAATCTTGACCCTTCCCCCATTCACCCAGGTTCCACCATTGACTCTTGCCTCTCCTTACCCATATAGACGAGTCTTGTTCTAAAGCCTTGCACGTGATAGATGCTTAATAAGTGTTTATTGAATTGTTATCCTTCCATAATATCTTTTGAGTCTCTTTCCTTTCTCCCCCATACTGGGCCAATACCCTAGTTTAGGCCTCTGTCACCTCTTCTGTAATGGCTTTCTAATTGACTTTTCTACTTCCAAGAACTTTTCTCTTTAAATCATTTTTCTCTGAAATATTCAAATGAAGTCATCATCTCATCAGGGTAGATATTCCCTCTAACCACACGTGTTCATTTGATACAGAAAATTGGAGCATGGACCAAAAAAACGGTGGCATCGGAATTGATTACAATTTCATATAGGATAGGAGTGTAAACTAAGAGCCATAGCAAAGCCAGAGAGCCTGCCACCTTAACAGATAAAATTTGACTTGCAAGTCAAAGAAACTCGGCCATCAAGAAAACTAGCAGTTTAGGCTATAAAGTCATTTATGAATGTATGAATGGTGTGGTGTCATAAAACAGGGGGAAGTGATGGAGGGCAGAACCAGCATAAAGAAAGCTTGACAAAGTGGACTCATCCCAAGGTCATTGAAAGATGAAATGGGGAACACAAAGTCAGACCAAAAAGGGACAAGAGGAGCAGTGGTCTGTTTAAAAGAGCCCAAAGAACTGACATCTTTGGAAATGATCCATCTACTTTAAGGGAGTCAGTTAAATCAGTTTCATAAAATCACAGTCCTAGAATTGTCAGGAACTCGCAAGGTTGCCCAAGCTCTGCAGCACTCTGGAACAGAGGGTTCATGGGGAAACTTTGGCACTGCTGTACTGTCAGGACAGTTTTCCTTACAATGAGCCAGATTTTACCTCCACCCTTCCCACACACAACCTCCAGTTTCTTCAAGTCATTGATTGTAGTTCTTTCTTCTGGAGTCAAAGCTCAAAATTTGCATCTTTTTCCAATGACAGCCCTCAAGAAATTTGAAAAGATCTTGTCCCCCAGGAGTCAGACCAGACATTGCTAGTTCTTTCACATAGTCCATGGTTTTAAGTTTCCTGGTGATGCCCTCAATATGCTTAAAATGTAGCATCTGTAACTGCACAGTATTACAGATGGGGTTAGGAAATTGAGAGAAAAAGATGTTTGTGGACTTGGTAAGTCATTTGAACTCCTTTTTTTCTCTCAGTTTCCTCATCTGTGAAATGGAAATAATAACACCACCTACTTCCCAGAGTTGTAAGGATCAAAAAAATATTCCAGGTGAAATCTAACCAAGGCAAAGTGGCATGAATTGCCATCTTCCTTCCTCTGTGACCCTCTTCTTTCTCTAAGCAGCTTTTTCTGGGCAGACTCATTTATTTGATTGCCATCATACCCTCCTGACTTACAGGGAACTTGTAGCCCACTCAGACCTCCAGATCTTTCCACTGGCTGCTGTCTCTTATCACATTTTCCACATCCACTGTTTTGCTGTTTTTGTATTTGGAGTTTTTTACTTAAAAAAAAACTGAAATTAAGTTATTATCATGAGACTTGTTATTACCAACAGTTTTCTAACATTCAAGTCTTATGTAAGATTTCTTAATATAATTTATTAAGTTTTCTACAGTTTGTACTACTATTAATTTGTACTTTCCTACATGCCAGTAGGCATGTTCAGAGCTTTCATTTCAGTAGTGCCTGCTCAGGATTTTGTTTATGCCCCAAACAGAAGATTGAAGAGAGCTAGAGACAGTAATCTGATTTTTAAACTGGAACAGTGATTTTTTTTTGGGGGGGGCAGGACCATTGGGGTTAAGTGACTTGCCCAGGGTCACACAGCTAGGCCATGTTAAGCGTCTGAAGTTAGATTTGAACTCAGGTCCTCCTGACTTCAGGGCTGGTGCTCTGCCCACTGCGCCTCCTAGCTGCCCCATTGGGAAAATAATCTGAAAGACAGTTGGTGTTTATATATTAGTCTTTAGACTAATTATCTCATCTGAGAATGCCAGATGCTATGAAAACTGAAAGATGAGCCAGGCTGGAAGAGAGAACAGACATTCAGGATGATGTAGTCTGCATTCAAAGCAGTTTTGACAAGGGCAGTTTTTGTATATTGGACTGACTCTGAGGAGAAGAATTTCAATAGGGAAAATATAAAACCTTCCCCTAGACTAAAAAAATCAGTGTCACAAAGAGGTGAGGTTAATGAGCCATTAACTCATTATGATTCAATAGTGCCATGTGGCAACCAGAGAAGTAAATGATTTCTTTATGATTTCCTTGGAATACAAACCCATTAGAGACACTGCTGGGTCAAATGGTATGCAAGGTTTGATAACACTTTGGGCATAATTACAAATTGCTCTTCAGAATGGTTGGATCAGTTCACAACTCCACCAACAGTGTATTGGTATCCTAGTTTTCCCACATCTTCCTCAACATTGATCATTATCTTTTCCTGTCATCTTACCCAATCTGAGAGGTACAGAGGTTTTTTTTTTTTTAATTTGTATTTCCATAATCGCTAATGATGTAAAGCCATTATTCATAATATAAATGGCTTTAATTTCATCATCCGAAAATTGTATTCTTATAATCTTGACACAGTTCTTTATATATTTTATAAATGAGACCTTTATCAGAAATACTGGCTGTCTCTTTAAAACCATCAGCAAGCATCATATGTAACGGGGATAAACTAGAACCATTCCAAATAAAATCAGGGATGAAATAGCATTGCCCACTGTCCCCATTGCTATTCAATATTGTATTAGAATTGCTAGTCTTGGCAATAAGAGAAGAAAAAGGGATTAAAGGAATTAGAGTAGGTTAATGAGAAAACAAAATTATCACTCTTTGCAGATGATATGTTGGTATACATAGAGAACCCTAGAGAATCAACTAAAAAACTACTAGAGACAATCCATAACTTTAGCAGTATGGCAGGATACAAAATAAATCCATATAAATCATCAGCATTTTTATAAATTACCAACAAAGTCCAACAGCAAGAGATACAAAGAGAAATTCCATTTAACTTTATGTCAATAATGTATAATTCCCTATACATTGAAAAAAATGCTAATGAAGATGCCCTAGCTGTGTCAGTCCTAAAACTATATTATAAAGTGATCATCAAAACCATTTGTACTGGCTAAGAAACAGAGTAGTTGATCAGTCAATAGATTAGGTTCACAGGGAAAAAAAGTCAATAATTATAATAATCTAGTCTTTCACAAACCCAAAGACCTCCAGATTTTGGGATAAGAACTCACTATGTGACAAAAACTGCTGGGAAAATTGGAAACTAGTGTGGCAGAAACTAGGCATTGACCCAAATCTAACAGCATATACCAAGATAAGGTTGAATTGTGTTCGTGATTTAGACATAAAGAGTGATATTATAAGCAAATTAGAAGAACACAGGATAGTTCTGTGGAAAAGGAAAGAATTTGTGGCCAAAGAAGAACTCCAATTCATTATTGAATACAAAATAGATAATTTTGATTATATTAAGTTAAAAAGTTTTGTACAAACAAAACTAATGCAAACAAGATTAGAAGGGAACTGGGAAAACATTTTTACATTCAAAGGTTGTGATGATAAAGGCCTCATTTCTAAAATACATAAGAGAATTGACTCAAACTTATAACAATTCAAGCCATTCTCCAATTAACAAATTGTCAAAGGATATAACAATTTACAGATGAAGAAATTAAAGCCATTTCTAATCATATGAAAAAATGCTCTAACTCACTATTTTTTTTGTTTTTTGTTTTGTTTTGTTTTGTTTTGTTTTCTTTTTTTAAATTTTATTTTATTTAATAATAACTTTGTATTGACAGAATCCATGCCAGGATAATTTTTTTACAACATTATCCCTTGCACTCGCTTATGTTTCGTTTTTTCCCCTCTCTCCCTCCACCCCCCCCCAAGATGGCAAGCAGTCCTATATATGTCTAACTCACTATTGATCAGAGAAATGCAAAATACAACAGACAGTTCTGAGATACCACTATACATCTCTCAGATTGGCTAAAATGACAGGAAAACATGTGGGAAACTGACATTGATGCATTGTTGGTGGAGTTGTGAAAGATCCAATCATTCTGGAGAACACTTGGAAATTATGCCCCAAAAGTTATCAAACTGTGCATACCCTTTGATCCAGCAGTGTTACTACTGGGCTTATATCCCAAAGAGATCTTAAAGGAGGGAAAGGGACCCACGTGTGCAAAAATGTTTGTGGCAGCCCTGTTTGTATTGGCCAGAAACTGGAAACTGAGTGCATGCCCATCAGTTGGGGAATGCCTGAATGAGTTATGGTATATGGTATATGGAATATTATTGTTCTGTAAGAAACGACCAGCAGGATGATTTCAGAGAGGCCTAGAGGCCTCAGCATGAACTGATGCTGAGTGTGAATAGAACCAATAGAATACTTTATATGGCAACAAGAAGATGATAAATTCTGATGGACCTGGCTCTTTTCAACAATGAGAGGATTCAACGCAGTTCCAATGGTCTTGTGATGAAGAGAGCCATCCAGAGAGAGGACTGTGGGAGCTGAGTGTACACCACAACATAGCATTCTCACTCTTTTTGTTGTTGTTTTCTTTCTCATTTTTTCCTTTTTGATCTGATTTTTCTAGTGCAGCACAATAATTGTGGAAATATTTATAAGAGAATTGCACATGTTTTAACTTATATTGGATTATCTTCCATCTGGGGGAGGGGGTGGGGAGAAGGAGGAGAAAGTTGGAACACAAGGTTTTGCAAGGGTCAGTGTTGAAAATTTATCTATGCATATGTTTTGAAAATAAAAAGCTTTAATAAAAAAATTTGTGTTTAGCTATTTTAATACAGATCTCTGTTGTCATAGAAAAAAAAAGAAGAAGAAAAAAGAAATCCTGGCTGTAAAGATTTTTTTCCCAGCTTTGTACTAGGGAAGTTAATATAATCAGGTTTCATTAGAGGATCATCACTTCCACAAACGAAGAGGTGATCATGGCTTTGCCATCTGCCCTGGTCATACCATATTGGAGTATGGTGTTGCGTTTGGATTGCCACAGGGTGACAAATTAGGGAATATTACTGTGAGAAAAATCAGAACAGTGGAGGAGCTTATGTCTGAGCAAGATACTGGAAATAACTGGAGTTGTTTAGTCTGGAAAAGGAGGCTCCAGGGACTATGATGTGATGACAGGCTGTCTTATCAGGAGAAATCAGCTTATACTGTTTGGTCCCAGAACCAGAAGCAGGTGGGAGTTGCAAAGGGATAAGTGTAGGCTTGGCGATCTGGAAGAACTTTCTAAAAATTAGAACCTCCCTAAAGAGAATTGGAGCACTCAGGAGTCCATGAACTTCCCTTTATTGAGAGATTTCAAGTAGAAGTTGGATTACCCTTGGTTGTATATTTTATTGTGGACATCTCTTTCAACTTTGTTCTATTCTAGCTAGCTGTCTTTACTAGTCCTAAAATTCAGGGATTATCACATAATCTATCTGTGAGGATCAGAACAGATAACATTTGTAAAGTATTTAACCCAGTGTCTGACACACAGTAGGCACTATGTAAATATTAGCTATTCTTGTTAGAAATTGTTCTTCTCTGTTTGCTCTCTTCTCTCTATTTCATTTCATAGAAGACTTGCCATGTGTTCCTGAAATCATCTCCTCATTTTCGGCAGCACAATATTTCTTCAAAGGGCACACAGATTCTGTGTATAATTCTAAATCAGTTCCCTGAATGATTATAGTCTTTCATAAGTAATCCACTAACAGAGTGCATCAGTGGGCCTCGTCCAATTCCCTATCACTTTCCTTTTTTTTTCATCTTTGCCATTCCAATAAATATGAGATACAGTCTCAGAATCACTTAAATTTACATTCTCCTAATTACATAGCAATAATTTCATCTGGTTATAAATAGCCTGTATTCTTCCTTTGAAAACTGCCTTTTCATATCTTTAGATTATTTATCAATTGGGAAATGGCTCTTTTTTATAAATATGAATCCATTATTTTTATGTTTTGGAGATGAGATCTTTATCAGATAAACTTGCCTCAAAGATTTTTTCCAAGTTAATTGTTTTCCTTTTAATCTTAGCTTGATTAGATATGTTTGTGCAAAACTTTCTTAATTTTATATAATCCAAATCGTCCATTTCATCGACTGCTTTTTGTTCGGTCATGGATTTTTCTTCTAATCCATAGATTTGAAGGAAACTTTTTCCCAAGTTTCTCTAATTTGTTTATAATGTGACCTTTTACCTCTAGATCATGGATCCATTTCATCTATGCTGCCATCTAGTTTTCCCAGCAGTTTCTGTCAAAGAGTGAGTCTTGATCACCGTATCTGCTACTCATGGGTTACTCTCTGTTTGATAACCAAGGGCAGATGGAGTGAGAATCACTTTGTAGCATGGTTCTGGCCCTGCTGGATCCTCTTGGTGGATTCCCAGGAGCCCCAGTCTCTTCACAGCTTGGCCCTCCCTTGTCCTCTGTTCCTTTGGTTTTGTTTGGTCAGAGCTCCCCTCGGTTTGCCCTTGGAGGTCCAGCTTCTGCTTTGGGCTTCCTGATTCCCTGCCCTTGCCCCATCTTCAAGGGTTAGTTTGCTTTCATAGCCCTGGAAGACTCATAGAGTTGAAGGCCTCCGAGACTAGGAGCTCGTGGATCTGCGCCAACCCTCACGGACACGCACCCGCATTGTTGGCTTTAAGGTGCCAGCTGGGCCCCTGTCCCTCCCCCCCCCACCCCAGCCGAGGGTCGGGGTCACCTACTGAGCTGCAGGGATTTATTGGGATCAGCTCTAGAGGGAGGACTCAGACAGCCGAGGGAGAAAGGAACCATGGAAGGGCTTCTTAATTTTATGTAATCCAAGTTGTCCATTTCATCTACTGTTTTTTGTTTGGTCATGAATTTTTCTTCTAATCCATAGATTTGACAGGAAACTTTTTTTGTTTGAGGAATGTCCGACCCTAAAAGCCGGCGAAATCCTTAGCTAAGGCCGCCCCAGCCAGGATGAGGCGAAAGCTCTGGACCACAGCCTCTCACTGCTTGCGTTCTTTAAGGGGGTCATATTGAGTGTCCCTTGGCAGGAGGCAGCACAAGGGTGAAAGTTCCCCACCCCTGCCCTAGGGGGTCACCAAGCAGAGGAGATCTGACCTGCCCGGGGCTCCCCAGAATTCCTCTGGCACCTCCAGCACCAGTTTCACATTCTTTCCTAGCCTCCATCCTCCTCCATTTCTGGCTGCAGTTGGGGAACCCCAATGGTCTCCTGTTCCCTTCAGACAGAGTCCTCCTCTTTGTAGTCTCCCCCCGAGCACCTTGACTTGGTTTCCTGGCCTGCAGCCTGTACCAGGCTCACCCTCTCACTCGGGGCCTCTCGCCTGGGTGGCCCTGGTGCCAGGGATGCCCTTGATCCTCCCTCTGCCTCCTGACCCCCAGCCGGCCTCCGTCCAAATCCAGAGCCAGGCAGCAATGCCAGGAGTGCGCGCTGGGAGTTGGGGAGGTCGAGGCCGGGGAGCTACAAAGTGCTCACGTCCAGCAAGCCTAAGAAGTGCTGGCTCCGCTGCTCGCACTACTCGGCAGCCATTAGAGTGATGGTGCTATGTGTGGGCCAACTGATGGCTGTGGCAGCTTGTGGTCATGGGCATGTGCTGCCACATGGAAGGCCGGCCGGGTCACGGGGAATGATCCAGCTCGTGCCCCACTCCCCGTCGTCCCAGCCTCGGTCCCTGGGCTGACCCACAGAGGTGCGGCCCTGCCCTGGGAGCTGCCTCTGAGACACCGAGGCTTCTCCTTCTGGGCAAAAACAAAAGGAAATTTGGCTGTGAGAAGCCTTGGGCCGATTCACGAGCCCTTGGCCGCCTCGCCGCCAGCCTGGGCTCCCTTTCTCCCGCCTCCTCCTTTCTGAGACTCAGCGTGCTAGAGCTGGACGGGCACCCGCTCCACAACCTGGCATTTGGGTGGTCACGGGGGGCCTGCTTGCTGGAGCCTCAGTTTCCCCATCTGTAAGGGGTGTTGGGCCTGTGCCCCTGGGCTGGTGCTGATGAGCGTCCTTTCTCCACAGGTCAGCAGCAAGGCCAGGACGGAGTGAAAGTGCAGCAGGCGACCATCGCCCCGGTGACGGTGGCCGTGGGGGGCCTGGCCAACGCCACCTTAGGGGCCGTCAGCCCCGACCAGATCACTCAGCTGCAGCAGGCCCAGCAGACGTCGGAGCAGGAGGTCCAGCCGGGCAAGAGGCTGCGGAGGATGGCCTGCTCCTGCCCCAACTGCCGCGAGGGAGAAGGGAGGTGAGTGGGGAGCAGGGATGGGGGTCCTTGACCCAGAACCCCATGGGTCTGTGGGAAGCCTCCTCCAGGGCCAGGAGCGGGGACTCAGGAAATGGGAACCAAGGTTCTCCTCCAGCAGGAAGCCTGAGAATGATGGCAGGGACCTCCGGGACTGCTGGGAGACCTTCTTGCCCAGCAGGGGCTCCTGGCAGACCCTTGAAGACTTCCTTTGGTTCTGAAGGCAGGGATGATTGGCTCGGTTTGGCGTCTGGGCAGCATTCACAGGGTTTACTTCCCCATGTGGCCTGGGCCCCTCGATTGCAGGTGCTGAAGTCTTTGGGGTTCCCTTAGGGTTGGCGTGGCAGGGAACCCCCTCGTGCCGTGGGGCTCACGTTTGTCCTTATTCTCGCCAGAGGCACGAATGAGCCAGGAAAAAAGAAGCAGCACATCTGCCACATCGAAGGGTGCGGGAAAGTGTACGGCAAGACCTCCCACCTGCGGGCCCACCTGCGCTGGCACACCGGGGAGAGGCCCTTCGTGTGCAACTGGATCTTCTGCGGCAAGAGGTTCACCAGGAGCGACGAGCTGCAGAGGCATCGAAGGACCCACACAGGTAGGGCCCCTGGGAGCGGCTCCCTCCTCCTCCCCCTCGGGGGCTTCCCGCGGGGCCACTGCGCACACAGCGTGTGTGTGTGTGGGGGGGTAAAATTGTTTGTGAGATGTTTAACATCAGCAGCTTTCCATCCATTTTTATGCTGGTTTCTGCAGAAAATGCGACCCTTTCATGTATTTGCCTTTCCTCCACATATTTGTTTCTCCGAACGTTGAGTTCACAGGGGCTCCTGGTACAGGTTTCAGACAGAAAGGTGAGACTTTGAATTCCACTCTTCCACTTGACCTCATGCAGAGGTTGATGTTTTCAGTGCGATTTAATGCAGCCTCCGCTGCCCGGGGCCCTGAGAGCTGGGACCCCTTTCCTGGTCTTCCCAGGGAGCTTGGGGTGGGGCAGGTGGCTTAGAAGAGATAGAGAAGGCAAGAGAAGGAAAGGGTCGGGAGGGAGGGTGGCTCCAGAGCCAACTTTGGAAGGGCAGGATGGACCGGTGATGGCTCCGGGCCGGCGCGCTCTTAGCTCATGTTCCCTGGTGAACATGGGGCTATGTGAGGGGGCCAGGGGTTGAGAAAGCCGGTACCCAGGAGCAGGAAGATGGGATCTGAGAAATTCAGCGGGGGCACCCACCCTCGTGGCAACCTGGGAACCAAGCCTATGGCCCTGACCCGAGGAAAGGGGGGGAGAAGGCGGCTGGCGGCCATGTGCCCCTGGCCAAAGGAGGGCACTGCCAGCTGCCCACGTCCTCCTCCTGGGGCCTCCCCCAGACACCCTCCGGCGCCCTTCTGCCTTTGTGAACTTTGAGGTAACAGTTGCTAGAGGGTCTAATTAGGGAAGATGAGTTTAAATCATGTCTTCGAGGAGTCTGGACCACTTGCGCTCAAGCAGCTCTCTTTAATGACTGAGGACCCATTTCATCCTCAGTAAAGTGCAGGGAATAGTTTGCCTCCTGGGGCCGTGGTGGGCATCCTGTGAGATCACACATGCAAAGCCCCCTTTGGGAGCCGTGAGCACCTTTCGGGCCCGGTACGCCGGGGCTGAGAACTTCCGCTCACCTTCGTGGCCTCCAGCCGGACACCAGATTCTTCCATCAGGGTGGGGGGTGGGGAGTGGGAGGTTCTGGTTGGTTCAGGCCTCGGCGGGCCTAAGCCAGCCTCCCACTTCATCCTCCTTCCAATGAGATCAGTCACTTGACTGCTCTGCTCACAAACCTGCTGTGGCTCCCTGTGACTCACTGATTGTCACTTAGGGCTGAGGGTGAGTTGTGCTGCTTTCCCAAACCTGGCGCCTCCAATACCGGGCGTGGCCTTGAGCCCTTCTCCCCAAGAACCCCAAAAGGGATGAAAGGAGGAGAGCAGGGATGATAAAGCTAGTGAAACATCATTTGAATTGTAAAGAGCCTTTGGCAGCACATCGGGGCTATCTGATAAACAAGCACAGCAGGTGGCTTTTCTACAGTAGTTTTCTTTCTTTCTTTCAATTTCACTTCGATCAAATATTATTTTCCCGGTTACAGCTGAAGGTGGTTTTCAGCATGATTTTGGTAACATTTTGAGTTCTAAATTTTTTTCTCCCTCCCTCATCTCCCCCTGCCCAAGACAGCAAGAGGTCTGATATAGGTTAGACATGTGCGGTCATTTTAACATGTTTGCATGAGTCATGCTGGGAAAGAAAAATCAGAACAAAGGGGAAAACCGTGAGAAAGAAAAAAAGGATGAAACTAGTATGTTTCAATCCAGTTCAGTCCCATAGTTCTCTCTTTGGATGCGGATGGCACTTTCTATCCCAAGCCACGTCCCTCAGAGTTGACCCTCCTATAATCTTGCTGTTGCCGTGTCCGATGATCTCCTGGCCCTGCTCACTTCCCTCAGCCTCAGTTCCTGTAAATCTCTCCAGGCCTCTCTGAAGTCGTCACTTCTTACAGAACAATAAGATTTCATGACATTCAGCCAGTCCCCTTCCCATGGGCAGCCACTCGGTCTCTGGTTCCCTGCCCCCACACATTGCAGTCTCACAGTTTTATGAACACGAGCTTCTCCCTTCAGAAGGATCTTACCTCAGAGGCCTCGGCTGTCCGGGCGGGGGCTCCTCTGCAGCGCAAGCGCTCACAAGGCCTTTGGTGGCCTGCGTAGTGCGGCCCACCCTGTGTGGGTGCTTCCCCCCCTCGGCTCCTCTGCCGAGCAGGCCCCCCGCCCTCTCTCTGTCTGACTCTCTGCTCTTCTTCCAGTTCAGACCTTGGCTGGTCCTGGAGAAGAGGCCTCTCCGTGGCCTTGGAGCCCGAGTCTGTGCCCTTTGGGGCGTGGACCCCGTCCTATCTATGACCCCTTGGCTCACTCATGAGTGTGAGATAGTGGTGTCTGTGTGGACATTTTTGTCCCCTGCCCCCAAGCCTCTGCGCCCCTGCTGTTCTCTTCCCCCGGGGCCTCCCCTGAAGGTGCTCGCACTTTGTTGCTGCCTCAGACACTTGCAAGAAGCTGTCCGGCTTTCTTCCAAACTGGTTTTAATGCGGAGGGCAGATTTCTCCTTAGTTTCACTGGGTCCCAGCTAGTTTTGGAAATGGTGAATCCGTCTCTCTGGGGCCTCTGCGTGTGTTGTGCCAGGAGGCGCGGGTGAGGCTCAAAGCCAGGCAGGGAGCACCGCTTGGTCCTGACAACTGCACGTTTCTCTCCTTCCGTAATGGAACAAAATCCCCGTTCTCCCACCTTTCCCTGCCAAGCAGCAGCCATCAGTAAGCACCCTGTGATGGGTGTTGGGGAGGGGAGGAGTCTCTGTCCTCTAGAAGGGGAAATGGGTCGTCCTGGATGTGCCTTCTCTGCCTCCCACTGACTCTGTCTCCACTGAAGTTGTTGGGGGAGCTCCTGGTGAGCAGAGCTTGTGGCCCCAACACTCGGCACGGTGCCCGGGGCGTCATCAGCACCCAACGGATACGGCTGGTGGGTGAGAGAGGGAGGCAGGGAGGCCGTCCAGGAATCTTGCTGTTTTCTAGGCAGGAAGTAATGAGGCCCAGAGCGGGGCTGGGGGCCCCAGGAGTAGAGAGAGGCCAGCAGACGTGAGGGGGCGGTCAGCAGGAGGGGGGAGAACAGATGGCTTGTGGGTGTGGTCTGGGATGGCAGAGGCGGGTCAGCCTCGGGGGAATGGGCTCAAGGCCCACTTCTGAAACCAGGCAGCTGTGCACGCCTCGCCTGAGATGACAGGGGCTTCCCCAGTGAAATAGGCAGGACTAAGTAGTCTCCCCTGGCTCAGGAAGCCCCAACCTTCTGGGTTCTCACTCTAGGACTACTTCCTGTGACCTGTGACCTGCTTGTGATAGTTGAGCCTGCAAATCCATTTGAAACATTGAGCCAGAATTGTCCAAAGAGTCTCTTGTGATCTCACAGGTGCGGGCACTGGAAAGGGGCCCGTCGGAAAGTCGATGGCTTCCGAGGCTGCCCGGCCGGTGATGGGGCTGTCCCGCCTGAGGCAGTGTTTGCCATCCTTGGCCAATGCCTTTTTCTTTCCGTGTTTCGTGTCATCGGGTTTTTATTATTTCATTGTCCACGATAGAGCCGGTTTTGGTTTTTCCTAATATGTTGTGAATAAACTTTTTCCTGAAAAAGATTGTCCAGAAAAAAATTCCCGTAATGAGGATGAATATTTTAATTATACATGGTAATTTTCTTATTGAAGGATTACACTCAGTGTTATTAATTGTAGACCAGCATCTGCTAGAATGGGCAGATTATGGAGTCATCCACCAACAAACTCAGTTTGAAATTGGACGTAATTGGCTGGTTTAAGTTCCCACGGACAGTTGGGCAGATGATCCCATTCAGGAACAGGTGAGGGAAGCCGGCACTTAGGGCTCACTGTGCCCAGAGGACTCATAGGCCTGCTGGGCCTGGGCAGCTTCCTTTGTGGCCTCCGTGACGCCATCCTGACTGCCAGCTTCCCCAGGTCCCTGGAGCTTATGACTAAGATGAGGGGGGCTGCAGAGGAGGAGAGGGGAAGGGCCCGTGGGCTGCGGGGTCTGTGAGGGTCCTGGAGAGAGAGACCTGGCCCAGTGGGTAAGAGTGGACCTGGAGCTGGGGGAACTGGTTCCATCTTCTGTGAGTCCCTTCAGGTCTCCGGGGCCCAGGCAGTGCCCTGAAGAGGGGGCTGAGCTGCCTGCCCAAAGTAGGTCCAGTGCTTCCCACCATGAAATCACAAGTCCCGTCGGAATGCGAACCTTGAAACGCTGCCTCGACCCTGGGCCGAGCTTCCTGGGATGTTGTTGTACTGGGTCCTCCCTCCTGCTCAATTAATTATGTCTGGAAAACATTCTCAGTGTATCCCAGAATTAGAAGTAATCTGAGGAATCACGTGACCCAGGGAGGGTCCAGATGGCGAGGAGAAGCCAAGCTTCTTGGGGCTTCATGCAGATTCCTGGGCTGAGGAGCTGTCCCCCTCCAAACCCAGACCTATTTGCATCCCATGAGAGGAAGAGAATCCCAAGGCATTTCTCATAAATGAGGGCTCTGCTGCAGAGAAGCCTGAAGTTGGGGTACAGTTGCCCCTGGTAGGAGGGGGGGTCAGTTGGGAGCAGGCCGAGGCTGGTGGGTCATAGGACTTCTTCCTTGGGGCTGCCAGAAACACAGCTCCTTTGGCATAGAGTGGGACGCCCAAGGTCAGTCCTGTTTTACGGGGAACCCTGGACTCAGGACATTGTGCCAACCCCTTTTTAAGCAAGGAGCTAACATTTATTTATTTTCCTTCCTTTCCATTCCCCCACTGCCCAAGAGAAAGGAACAAGGCCCTGTTCTCGCATTGATCATTTCCTAATGTCATGTCCTGCTGTATCTCCGGAGGCCCCACCTCTGCCAGGAAATGGGGGTCAGACTTCCCCACTGGCCCCCCATAGTCATGGCTGGGGGCCACTCAGGTCAGGGGGCACATTGTCTTTAGAGCATGATGGGGGGCCAGAGAGGGGAGACTCCCCTAGAACCAGGAGCCTCTCCTCCATAATCTTGGGGTCTGCATGTTGATTGAAATTTAGGGAACTGTTCCCTGTCTTTTACTGCCTTTAATTTGCTGTGTTAAAAATGTCCTAATGACCTTTGGATCTGGTTCAAACTGCTCTGGAGTAGGCTGGAGAGCTCTGAATTTGGCTTTGGCTGCCTCCATTCTGCTCCAAGTCCCGCAAATCTGCCCGGATCTGCCCATCCCCAGTGACTGATTCTTTAGCAGCGTAAAGGCGGTCAGCATTTCTAACCAGGAGCTCAGTTCTGTGAAGCGATTGCCTTGCTCCAGGTCACACCGACTGGGAGCGGAAAGGGGGACTGGGGCTGCAGCTGACGCCCCAAACGTGGAGCCCTTCCTCTGCCCGGCTCTCGGCTTTGGCCTCCCCAAACGGTGGCTGCCACGGCCAGGGCCTCTGCTAAGAGCTGGGGCCACTTAGGTTCACAGCCCTCTCCTCCATTTCCCAGGTCACTTTTGTGCTTTGCAATGTGGCATTTAGGACATTAGCAGGTTTGTTTGTTTTTTTTTACCACTGCCAGTTACCACAGTCAGGTTCTGGCTTTTGCAACCTCTTTTCTTACTATCTGATTGGGCTTGTTTTTTAAATGAAAAAGAAACCTATCAGAAAAATAATGCGTGTTCTTATTTGGAATAATTCTGGAGGCCTTTAAATAACTGATTTAAAACATTTTCCAAGATTAATGATATAGCAGAGTAGATGAACATGTAGAAAAAGTCACTGCTGAACAACAAGTTTATGTGATGATCAACTGGGATGGACGTGGCTGTCTTCAACAAGCAGGTGATTCAGGCCATTTCCAGCAGACTTGGAATAGAAAGTACCGCCTGCATCAGAGGGAGAACTGTGGCTTCTGAATGTGGATCACAGGATAGTGTTTTGACCTTTTTGTTGTTGTTTACCTGCTTGCTTTTTTCTTCCTCGTTTTTTTTTCCCTTTTGACCTGATTTTTCTTGTGCAACATAATTGTGGAAATATATATAGAAGAATTGCACGTGTTTAACATGTATTGGATTATTTGCCGTTTAGGGAAGTGGGGCGGGGAAGAGAGGGGAAAAAAATTGGAACACAAGCTTTTGCAGGAGTAAATGTTAAACCATCTTGGCATCTATTTTGAAAATAAAAGGCTATTATTTAAAAAGTCATTGTTGAAATTCATTAGTTTAAGAAGAATTTAAGAAACTGAAGTAACTCTAAGCTCAAGGATGATCTCAGCCCCTTGCTGGCTGCATTACCCTGGGCAAACCATTTGATCTCTATCTGCCTCAGTTTCCTCATCCATAAAATGAAAATAATAATAGCATCTCCCTCCCGTGTTTCTGGAAAGATCAAATGAGATATTTGTAAAGTACTTAGCACAGTGCCTGGCACATAGTAGGCACTTATTTATAAATGTGTGTTCCTCCCTCTGTAGCCTAAATTCCTGAATAGTGAAAACGATAATATTATTTTCAAAATTTAGGAATTATTTTTTACTTTAGATACTCTACTCCATTGGATAATATGTTCACATATGAATTTATGTCATATGATACCAGCACTGCCAATCTGTCATTTAAAAAGAGAGATGGAAGTGACCCTGCAAATTGATGTCAGTGCTTGGCTGAGCCCAGCCCTCCCAGGGAGGCTCCATTATACCACTCTTCCCATTCAAGGGAAGTACCTGGTGCCTCATTGGGAAAATTGGTCCCTTGTCCAGCTGGAAGTCAGGGAAGGGCAGTAAATGTCCTTATACTCGGGAATGTGATGGCCTCAAGCAAACCAATTTTTACTGTTAACCAGAAAAGAGCAGGTTCAGAGCAGGGAGATTAAGTAAGATGGATTTGATGATCATTTCCATTTGTCTGCTTTTTATTTAGGTGAAAAGAGATTTGAGTGCCCAGAGTGTTCTAAGAGATTTATGCGGAGCGACCATCTCTCCAAACATGTCAAAACTCATCAGAATAAGAAAGGCGGCGGCACAGCCCTTGCCATTGTGACCTCTGGGGAACTGGATGCCTCTGTGACCGAGGTGCTTGGCTCCCCAAGAATTGTGACAGTTGCATCCATTTCACAAGATTCAAACCCAGCAACTCCCAATGTTTCAACCAACATGGAGGAGTTCTGAAAGAGAATTTACAGAGACGTCGAGGGCTGCACTTCAGTTTACACACCTTTCAAGATATGGAAATGGGCCGGGAAAGTGGATTACAGAGTAGAAAATCATGTTTTCATGCTTGGCTTCTTTAAAAAAAAACAAACAAACAAAAAAAACAACCAACCAAGTTTTAGGGTCAGCACGGGAAGTGTATGCAGGTGCATCGAGACAATTTTGAAAAATACAAAATTCAAATTGATATTCTGGAAAAACATTTCCACCATACTGTACTTTTTAGTTATTTGGAACTATTATCACGTAAATTTTTTAAATGAAACTTTCCCCTTTTAACATTGTATGTTAATATGTTTATAAAGACAGACCTCAAATAGTTTGTAGGCTGGACCTTAACTGGACTTGTTTTCCTTTGGGTGTACTTTGTTATAAATTCAATCAGTAATGTTTTACATACATTTCCTTTCCTTTGTGGCACTGAAAAAGACAGGGATATTGCTGTATTTCCTTAGTTTGATTCCTGTAAGCAAATTGAAAATATTTTTGGCCGTCTTTTCTCAGCTTAGAAATTCCTCAATAACTGAATTAGGTGAGTGCTGTCAAAGTATTCTGAGGAACATCTCAGATAATTATGACCACTACATTATAGTAGTGTGGACTCAGACAATCAGGGAACTCCAATTAATTTCTCCATTTGGAGACACAAGAGGAATTTAAGACCGATCTTAGATTAAACTTTAGAAAAATATTAAAAAGGTTTCACAAAACTCATAATGTCTTTAAGAAAATAAAATGTGGCAATTTAGATATAAAGGTTTAGAGTTAGAATTCATGGGTTTCTAACCCTGGTTTTGATCACAAAATTGATTTTAATGTTTCTATTGGAAGTTGGTTAAATAGAGTTGTTACCTGAGTGGTGTAATTCATTCTGTAGTTTCATATTCTGTAAATATAAGTTATATTGATGTTGTGCAGAATTCTTTATACTTTTACTCGGTAGCCAAAGAAAAGTATGGATCATCCCTTTTTTAAAGGCCAGCAGAAAATCTATTAGTTACGTTGTAACTTTCTTTTACCTCTTCTGAAAATTGGCCAGCTACATTTAATTTCAAGCAATGGGTTAATAATCTCATAAGGAATTTACTATTTACGCTTCTTTGTATTATGTTAATAACTAAACCTTCATAAAGCAACCTGAAGAAATATGCTAAACTCAAAACAATTAAATAATTATTACTTTAAGGAAAAAGTAAAGTTCATCACATCTTTTCTGTAAGTCTGCCACCGCTGATCAGGAAAGATGGCCAAAAGTTTCATGTGAAGAATTTTGGATTGTAGCAACCATAGTTTAACCATTGGTTCTTGACTTTTTTTTTTAATATTTGCACAGAAAAATAATTAATGAAACTGATCGTTTTATATAGGGTAACTTTTTTCCCTGAATAATTTATTTAAAATTGGAATTTCAGGGACTGTTTAATATATAGGTAACTGTTGTCTTGTGCATTTTTCTCTTTCGGAAAAAAAAAATGTACTTCTCATGTGAGTTCTCTTCCAAACTTGGTCGTAATTCATGTGTTTTTGAAGAAGGAAAAATACTGTCCTGATCATTGTTTACACTGTGTCCACTTGAGGCCAGCCCTTTGTAGCGTTCTATAAAGCTGAAGGTCTTTTGTGCTTTCAGTTTGCATAAAAAGCTTTGAGATTAAAGGAAAAAAAACAATTTTACACTGTGCTTATAAATTTCAAGTTTCTTAAAGCTTTTGTAGACTTGTAACAAAGTCTTTAAATTTTAGTTGGATTTTGTACATTGTTTTGTATATTTTATTTAATGTACTCTTTACCAATCGATGTATCTGGCTTTATAGCCTCCAGAGCAGATAGATGTTTTGTTTAGTACATTTAGTACAAGTGAACACTTGCTATCGTGCTCATTGTTTGTTTGGTTATATAGGAACTGAAACATCAAATACATTTATTTTATCTGTCCTTATGCTACACAATCAGTGCTATAAATTTCTTTATGCAAAAAAACCGTTGTTAATGTTTTAATCATGTTTCCTTGTAGTCACATGTTTTCATTAAAAGAAGGGCATTCTGCAGCATATTCCGTAGCCCACTGCTTATGCATATCTATGGATGGGTGTTGATAGAAATGGAAGTTATTTTTTTAATCAGCAATGAGGCCTATTATAAATTTATCCAACTGAATCTGGATGGCTTTATAGCATAGACAGTACATTAACATGTGTTAGCAGGTGCACATTTCACCCCTGGCATTAGCCACATTCTGACAGTCTGTTCTGCAGATCATCCAAAGTCCACTTTTCTGTCATAGAAGGATCGTAAATTTCATTGTCCTTTATTTGACTCAGTGGGATAGAGCTGGTGTGAGCAATAGGGCACAGCTGTGTGGAGGGTCCTGTTTAATGGCATTTCACCATTCATTCCCTTTGCCACCATTACAAAACTTTGTTTTTATTGTAATTATCAGCGCAAAGCTACGTATTTATCATGGTAGAACTCCAGTGTTAGAATAGTTTTTTCTTACAATATGCTTTCTTTGCTTAGGTTTGTGTATATGTGTTGCCGATTACATTAGAATTTGATGTTAAGTCATTATTTATCACACTCATGAGAGCAGTAATAAAAGTGTGTAATCTAGGAGAAAAAGTTAATTTGTCAAACTTAGGGTAAGCATGATGTTTAGGTCCTATTTTTCAATTTTATAACTGTTTTATTGCAACAATATTTGTATTTAAGTCTTCATTTTAATGCCTTGTGGGTTTTTTTATGCATGTCACTAAATTGTCATCCCACAAAAATTGATGTGCAGCATAGGGTATTAAATCTATATAATGATTTTGAAACAGAAATAGTTGATGGTAAAATGTAAATGTTTTGCAAAAATTCCTTATAAAAAGTTTTGTAGTAACATTTCACTTGTAAATTTTTTTCTAGGAAAAAAAAAGATTTTTAAAAAAGGAAACCAAGCAGGAAAAGAGCACTGTTTCCCACAGATTAGGATTTTGAACAATCTGCTAGCTAAGCCCAGGGGCTTTCGTTGACATTTTTACGGAGCTCATTTGTATAAAATTTGGTTTTTGTGGATTTGGAAATAAAATCATGTACAAGTTGTTGCCTGCAAAAATAATTTGCAAGTAACCTATTAAAAATTCCCTTGAGTTTAAAATGTTTCTTCATTTAATTATGTATAACATGAAGCAGTAATAAATTGTTTGAATGATCACCCTGCTCATCACGATGAACGCTGGATGGCAAATGTTTCTCATTGAAAAAAGGATTGGCGGCTCTGCAGTTTCACATAATTAAGCCCTACTTGCATGTCACTATTTCTCAGCAAATATCACTGACCCTACAGGAGAAATTTACCAGTTCACACTCAGTATGAATTTGTAACTGGTGCTCTTGCTTCATTTGAAATAATCAGACTGAGAGAAATGTATTTTTCTTCAAGTTAGGGGAAAAAAAATCTGTTAAAGGCAAATGTCAAAAGTTGTGAAAGAATTCAGAAAGTAAAAAGGGCATCTGAATCGGTCAATGTACACCGTGCAACAAATTGCAGAGCTGTAGTTTTCGTTTCCAGAGCAAATCGTCTAAGAATCAGATGCGTGATCTTTCACAGAAATGAAAGCTCCAGTCAAAATAAAGATTATGTATTTAGTGAAGGAGCAAGCCAGTATGTGCACTTTTGTTACGGAATTTGTAATTCAGGAAATAAGCTAATACACACTACCTAAAATCTTGGTTAGGTAGAATTTTGCAACTCCCTTGTTAGAATGACCTACTAAGATGTAACACAGTATGCTAGAAAGGATGAGAGAGCACACTTCAATCCACCTGTATGACGTCAGCATTCCTTGATGTCTCATGGAGGTGGGGGTGGGAAGGACAGGTTTGACAGAGTATTATGTGGAAGCTGGGACTCCCAGGAAGCCTCCCTCACCCCGAACACCCAGTTCCATTTCCTCTGATTTTTGCTGCCCTTACACATTGGGTGTTCATGATATAATCAAGCCGAATAAAGAATTATCCACAAGGCCTTCAAAGCATGTGTCTTCAGGTGTTTGCTTGTAAAAAAAGCCCCTGGTGTTGATGTGAACGGGCAGCATCCAGGCGACTTATAGGCCACGGCGTCTGGCAATGGATGCTGCTGCTTCTTGCGGCATCCTTGCTGCCGGAGTGCACTAGGCCCATCCACCAACCCCTCAAGCTGCCTGCTCTTCCCAGCTCCCTTTTTAATACTTTATTTAAAGAATTCCATCAAAATTCTTTTAAAACACACTCCTAAGGCTTGCTGTCATATGTTTCCGAGGTGATACACTGGGGACAAAAATGGATGTGCAGAAATAAATACGACATGTAAAAGAACTGTAAAATAGGATTTAATATTCTTTAAAGTTTTCCTTCAACCTCCAGGATCTCATCAAATCTGCGTATGAAAAGTGCTATTTTGATGCATAGGCCAGTGAAGATTTCAGTACTCCATTTTTGCATATGATTCAATATAATAGAAATAGTAAATTTAATTTATCTGGCGTTCATTAACTGGAAGTCGACCAACACATCTGTGTACCTACAGTGAAATAATCTCTGATGTTTATAATAACCTTGAGGCAGATGTTCAAAATGAAAGAAAATAAATTGTTTAATATCATTTTTACAATAAGCGTACTTTAATTATTTGAAGTTTGTTCATTAATGTGTGGAGTAATTCATTTTAAACAAATATTAGATTCCTACTGTATACAAGACATTGCCAGACACTGGGGGATCCTCGGTAAAGCATCCCTGCGTCAAATTGTTTCTATTCCACTAGGACCATACAAAATGTCTCTGGGGTAAAGTGTAGTAGAGAGGTTCTATGACAGGGGACCTTTTTGAGTCCCTTCTCAGAACTGTGTTTTTAAATAATTGAAAGAAATGCTAAGTTTCAGTTGGAGAAGGACTCAACTAGAGTCTGTGAATTTGGCTTTTAAAAAGTAGTTTTTAATGGTAATTAAATATAATTTTTACCTCTGTAACATACAGTTTATTGTATGCATTTAAAAATTATTTTGACAGACCCATACACTTCATCTGATCATTGACGAAGAGGTCCGTGACAAAGGTTAAGGGCCCCGATTCAGATATTAGTGAAAATAACAGTATGAATTTTTTCCCATCCACCTTCATGAACTGTGGTGATCTTCTTCTTTTATAATAAGTAGAATAGTTCTCTCTGGGAGAGATTTTCTTGGAGGCAGCTTTAGTATCAGTTTGGATCAATAATTACCCCAAATGTAGCCAGGTGATAAAAGTTCAGATCTTTTATTATCTCCATTGGAGCCTGGTTAGCTTAGAGGTCTATCTCTCTGCTTGGTTCCAAGAGCTCTTGCAGTTTTGTCCTTTGCTTCTGCCTCTGCTTTCTTCAGCCTTCAATCCAGCTCCAAGTTGAATCTGCCTTGCCTCCGAGAGAGGGCTTCTGGCTCTCAATCTCCCAAAGTGCTCTGTGTCTGCACCAGAGTGCTCCTCTCCAATCCAGCTGAACTCTCTTCTGCCACCAGCCAGCCAAGTGGAAAATATTCTGGTATAGGTCTCTCTTCACTGGCCTTATATCTGACTCTTCTAAGAGAATGGGATTATGGGTTTTCTCCCATAGTGCTCTCTGGCCCTAAGAGCTTTAAGGGAGGTGTGAATTCAGATATCTCATACTAAACCCTGAAATTTCCCAAACGTGTGAACTCCAATGAGTAAAGGTGCAAACACAAGCATTGTATCAATTAGCTCTACTTAGTACCCTGTTCCAGGTTCTGGCCCAAAACATCCTCTTGCAAGATCATATCAACAATCTATCAACTCTAATGAGTTAGCAGTTTGTAAAGATTCCAACAATCAACCCCCTGAAATCTATTCCCCCTGGAGGTTAGGGGTTGGAGGTAATGGAGCTCCAGACTAAGACCTCTTGTATAATACAAGATAGTTTTAGGAAGAAGGGAGCATGTTTGATTGGCAGCATAGGCAAGAAGAAGCATGTGAGCCCGATCTTGAAAAGAAAGTCTGAGGAAAAACATGGATAAATGGCCAAGGGTAGGAAATGGAATTGTTTTGGGAAACTGTTCCTTCACTTCAGCTAGAATATAGAGATTAGGAAGAAGAATGCAAATTAAGGCTACAAAGAAATTTGGAGAAGGTGGCTGGGCCTGGAAGCGGGAAGTCCTGAGTTCTAATCCTGTAGCTGTGTAACCCTGGGCTGCACATTTAACCTCTGGCTCAGTTTCTTCATCCATAAAATGGAAATAATACCCTACCTTCTCAATATTGTTAGGATTTAAATGAGATTTGGATTTTTTTAAGGCACTTAGCAAAGTGACTAAATACTAAATAGGTAATAAATGCTTATTCCCTTTCCCCCAGTCCCAATTATAGAGGACTTTAAATGCCAGTTTGAGTTTGTGGAGATCCTATGGCAACTGGGTGTCACTGACTGGAAGTCATTTCAGCATAAAAGCGATGTGATGAAATCCCTGCCTGTGTCTTAAAAGATACTCCTTTGAGGGAGGCAGGACACAGACAAAGAGATCTATTGGGGCTGTGGTCATAGTCCAGAAAATCGAATGATATTGTACATATATCCTTATTATATCACATAATTGAATGACATAGTAACTGTAGGGGGCAAGGCCAAGAGAAGGGAACAGACTCAACAAGATGACAACTGATGTGATGCTGAGGAAGAGGAAAGATTCCGAATTACAAACTGAACTTCCCAGATAAAATCAGGAAGTTGGGAGGAAGTGAAGGAATTGAAGGGGAAAGATATTAAAAAAAGAAATCGGATCACGAGACACAGTGGTCAGTGACTATAGTCATCTAGTGTTTGATAAAGCCAAAAACCCCAGCTTCTGGGATAAGATCTTACTATTTGACAACAATTGCTGGGAAAATTGGAAAATAGTATGGTAGAAAAAAGGCATTGGCCAACACCTAATACCCTATACCAAGAAGATAAAGAGTAATACTATCAGCAAAATAGAAGAACAGAGGATAGTCCATCTCTCAAATCTATGGAGAAAGAAGGAATTTGTAGCCAGAGAAGAACAAGAGTACATTATTAATTGCAAACAAAACCAATGCAGACAACATTAGAAGGAAAGCAGAGAACTAGTGAGAAAATTTTACATCCAAGGATTCTGATAAAGGCCCCATTTCTAAAATATATAGAGAATTGATTCAAATTTATAAAAATGCAAGGCATTCTCTAATTGATGAATGGTCAAAGGATATAAACATAATTTTCAGATGAAATTAAAGCCATTTTTAGTCATATGGGAAAATGCACAAAATCACTATTGATTAGAGAAATGCAAATTCAGACTACTCTAAGGTACCACTACACACCTCTCATATTGGCTAAAATAATAATGATAAATGTTGGAGGGAATGTGAGAAAACTGGGACACTAATACATTGTTGGTGGAGTTGTGAAACGATCCAACCATTCTGGAAAGCAATTTGGAACTATGTTCAAACAGTTATCAAACTGTGCATACCCTTTGATCCAGCAGTGTTTCTACTGGGCTAATATGCTAAAGAGATCTTAAAGGAGGGAAAGGGACCCACAAGTGCAAAAACATTTGTGGCAGCCCTTTTTGGAGTGGCCAGAAACTGGAAACTGAGTGGATGCCCATAAATTAGAGAATGGCTGAATAAATTGTGGTATTTGAATGTTATGGAATATTATTGTTCTGTAAGAAGAGATCAGCAAGATGGTTTCAAAGAGGCCTGGAGAGACTTGAACTGATGCTGAGTGAAGTGAATAGAATCGAGGGAACATTGTACATGGCAACCACAACATTATGTGATGATCAACTTTGATGGACCAACAATCAGGTGATTCAGGCCAGTACCAATAGATTTGTGATAGTGGGAGCGATCTACAGAAACAAGACTGGGAACTGAATGTGAATCACAAGACAGTATTTTCACCTTTTGTGGTGATGTTTGCTTGCTTTGTTTTTTTCTCATTTTTCTTTTTTGATCTTATTTTTCTTGTGCAGCATGATAATTGTGGAAATATGTACAGAAAATTGCACATGTTTAACATATATTGGATTACTTGCTGTCAGGGGAGGAGATGGGGGAAAGGAGGGAGAAAAAAATTGGAATAGTGAATGTTGAAAATTATCTTTGCATATATTTTGAAAATAAAAAGCAATTATTAAAAAAACAGAAAGGAATTAGATTTGCAGATAGAAACACACTCCAAAAAGACAGGCAGATGAGATGTGAGAGTAGCATCTGCAAAAAGCTGATCATTAAACCCTTGGGCACAGGTGAGATCTCCTGAAGAGAGGGGTAGTTAAAACAGTCTTGGGCACACCTATATTAAAGGGGCAGCAAATAATCAATGAGCAGGCAAAAAGAGAAGTGGCCTTAAATATAGAAGGAACCAGGAAGGAGCTTGGAAAGGAAAAATCTCAGAGAGGGTAGTTGAGGATGTCCCATGCTATAAAGATCTAGAAGAAGTGAGAAGAGGAAATTGGATTTAGCTATTGAGAAACCACTATTAACCTTGGAAATAACAGTTTCTGTTGAACATCAGAGGCAAAAGATAGAATGTTAAGGACTGAGTCAGAGAGGGCAGACAATTCTTTTGAGGAGTTTAATACAAAAGGCAGGAAGGGAAGTAGGGAGTAGACTTTTTAAAGGGGAATAACGGAAAGTATCAAATTATTCTGCCTAGTTATATGCCAATATAACAATCAATAAAATGAAATTTGTGAATACTTACAAAATATAAAATACCCAGATTACCAGGAGAAATGGATTACTTAAATATCAAGAGAGAATTGGAAGTAAACACGCTATATAGGAATTATCTAGAATAAAAACTCCAGATCCAGATAGATTTGCAAGTGAATTATATCAAACATTCAAAAAAAATTAGTTCCAATGTTACATAAAACTTAGCAAAAATAGGAAAAGAAAGGATTCTTTTGAAATACTAAACCAAGGAGAGACAAAGCAGAGAAAGAAAACTATAGACCAATGTCCCTAATGAACACTGATTCAAAAACCTTAAATACTGACATTCCATTTCTCAACTCCAAGCATTTTCTCTAGCTTTCTCCCATGCCAGGAATGCTATTTTCTTCTCATCTCCATCTACTGGTTTCCTTTAAGTTCCAAATAAAATCCCATATGTTATTGGAAGCCTTTCTTGTTATTTTTTAATTTATCCTATATATGAGCTTATTTATGCATATTTGCTTATCTCTCCAATTAGATTGTGAACATTTTCCTCCCGTATTCCTACTTCTTAGCACAGTGCTTGGCAGAGAGTAGGTACTTAATAAATGTTTACTTGATTGACTGAAAATTGATTACAAAAACTAATTTGGGTTTCTACCAAGAATGCAGGATTGACCCAATATTAAGAAAATAAAAACATAATAAACCATGTAAATGACAAATAATAAAAATACATATTATATCATTAAATGCTGAAAATACTTTTGCATACGGCCCAATGCCTATTTCTGTTCAAGAAAGGAAACAAAAATTTATTAAGTACTTGCTCTATTTTGTCCTTAAAAATGCTGTAAATCATAGGAATAAATGGACTTTTTTGATAAGTACTTTCCAGTAAATCCAACAATGAATATAATCTGTAATGGAGAACTTTTCCAGTAAGGTGTTGGTGAAACAGCAATCCTTGACACTGCTTTTTAATGATGCTAAAAATGCTATTGATGGCAATGAGATATGAAAAGAAATCAAAGAAATAAACATAAGCAAAGAGGAATGATTATTTATTAAGTACGTACTACTTTCCAGGTACAGTGCTAAATGCAAGAGAAAAGAAAAAGGAATCACTACTCTGGCAAACAAGTTGTGGACACCGTAATAATTTGGAGATCATGAACAAAAGAACAAAAGCAGCAAGAGTAATGGATATTGGGAAAGGGACTTCCTCTAGAAGGTGGGATTTTAGTGATACCTGAAGGAAGCAGGAGAGCAAAATGATGATCTCCCTGGTATGGGAAACAGAGAAAATGCTTAGAATTAGAACAATGAGCTGCCCAGTATCACTGGATAGAGGACTATGTGGAGGTGAATAAAGCGTAAAGAATGGAGACAGGGTAGGAGTGGGGATGAGCCATCTTATAAAGGATCTTTTTCTTTTGATACTAGAGTCTTTGGGGAATTGCCCTGCTCTTTCTGTGGAAGTTACCAAGTCACTTAAAAGAGGGAGGATCCACTAAAATGGCATTGAAGCTCCAGAAGACCTCCCTTCCTGGGCAAAGCATCAGAGACCATTTGTGGAGCTCTGGACAGCATAGGGGCAGAAAAGCATGAACTTACATTTGTTGAATTAATGAATAGTCAAGAGTTACAATGCTCTCAAATGTAGTGGGTAGAGACTCATCAGGAAGATATGGGTTTGAGTCCAGGTCCTCTGACCTTCTCTGCTATACCAGACACTAGTGGGGATCTCCCTCTCTGCCCCCTCCACCTAATTCAAAACAAAGCAAAGAATGCTTCATTTATTTCAGGATTTTTCTCATTATGGTCCCTTCCAGTTCTTACATGTCATGCTGTTTTCAGAAATTCTGGATTCATTTTGTAACTCTGTCACTTATAAATCACACTTGGGAGAAGTCTCTGAGATGGTTCCATTTTGTGAGAGCCCTGTTCTGACTCTGGACTCACTCAATGTCTGTGTGCAAGAAACAGGATAGACCTGGACCTTTCTTTAGTTCTCTTGTCAGCTGAGGGCTAAATTTTATGCCATCCCTATGTGTGACATTGCCTGATTTGTTATGTTTTTAATTTTCAAGAACAGATAGGACTTTGAAGAACAGAAAGGAGTATACTTTATCAGCAGCTGGTGTGGGGAAATCCAGAATTTCAGGGATTATCCAAGCCTACAATGAAAAAAAAAAAGTCACAACTAAATTACATTTGGAAACAAAAACAAAAAATAACACCATCAAGAAGAGACAAATCACTGCAGTAATTAATTCAGTCAGATCAATCTTCTGAAAATAAGCAAAGACTTTCAAAGAGATCCGACAGTTGAAAGAGAGATAACTTTCTCTCTACCAAGGCATGGAATTCCTGAAGTTGGAAGAAGAAAGAGAATACCAGTAAAAAAAATAAACAACGGCCAATGATTATTCTTATGGAAAGTCGATCGTCAAGTAACTCAAAAGTTTCATCTAACATCCATCAAATTAGTAGTACAGTTGACAAAAATGGAAAATGAAAATGTTACAGGGGCTGTGGGAAAATAGGATAATGAATACATCCTTACTGGTGGAGCTTTGAACTGGTCCAGCTATGTTGGAGAACAGTTTAGAAATATGATCCCAAAGGCAATAAACAGCAAAAACTACTTTTTAATCTAGTAATACCATTATTAGGATACCCCAGAAAGATGAAACAGAGTTTAAAAAATCTAAATATTTCTATTTATAGCAAACTATTTGTAGTAACTCTCACATGAAACATCTTATTGTGAAAACTAAGAGCATACCTATCAGAGGGAGAGCAGATGAATCAATTATAGAATATAAATGAATGGTCTGTTTCAATGAGCAGCCTCTATTCTAGAGGGTCACTGATAAAGCATTCCACCAACCTTCTAAGACAGAAGGACTCAGCATGCAATGAGATAGGTTTTGTTTTGTTTGTTGAGGCAATTGGGGTTAAGTGACTTGCACAGGGTCACATGGCTAGGAAATGTTAAGTGTCTGAGGCCAGATTTGAACGCAGGTCCTCCTGACTTCAGAGCTGGTGCTCTGTCCACTGCACCATCTAGCTGTCCTGAGGTCATATGTTTTTGAAAATGACCAATGCAGAATATTTTTTTTGCTTGACTATGCATATTTGTTACAAGGGGCTTGAATTTCTTTGTGGGCACGGGACTCTGAGGGCAAGACAATAAAATTCTGCTAATAGAAAAAACTTAATTAAAAAAGAAAATTAATGATGATGGGAAAGATAATAAATACAAAGACAAAAGTACTAAAGGTTTTTAACTGGTCATTTTTACAGATGAACTCACTTTTTCATTTCAAAACCATTTAAAAAGGAATTCAGGCAACCTTAAATGTGGATGTCTTTATGAAACCATAAAAATAGCCTCCATCATCATTACCAAAATGTTTTGGAATTATATTTGTTTTGGTTTGTCTTTTATTTCCAATGGACCTGGAAGTCTTATCCCCGATGAGGTATTGATTAACTCTTAATAAATATATTGATATGAGGAGAAGCTGACTTGTCCAAAGATGACAGAAATGCCTAAATGAACACAAGAGATACCAACAGACCACCTTGCATTTTGCAACATGTCACAAAAGGCTGAGAATTTTATCTAAGCAATGGAGATCAATATGCTTTGGTGGTCTGGGAAGAGACCTGGTTGAAAATGTAGGGATAAAAAGTGGAATATTTATTAAAATAAATTTATTACCTAAATAAAGTAAATGTATTAAAGACATGCTTAATCTCCACTCTGGCATCCAGGCTTTCCTTCCTTCAGTAGGAGAGCCCTCACACAGGCATCTAAAGTCTTTTTCCCTTGACTGAGCTCCTGGTGACAACTGAAGGTCAGTGCCAGCTCCCTTGGTGCCAACTTGACATTGGCAAGGGAAGGCAGCCAGAAAGCAGTGAGCCATAATGAAGGTGACATCATTCATCTGAGATGGCTGCATAAAAAGGCCCTGCACTCTTGGACCACTTAAGAAACCAGAAGGACCCAATGGAAGTGATTGTTTTCAAAGGCTGATGAGCCATTTCCTGTCCCAGTGATTCTTTTCAACCAAACAAAGGGAATAATGAATCCACTGTCATCTTGTCTATACTGGGAAATCTTCGGTGTTTCAGAACTCAGGGAGCCACAATTTGGGGGCAAGAGTACAGTTCTATTAAAGGTGCAGCTGCACAAACGAGGCTGTAATTAACAGCAGTGACAAACATTCTTTGTTAAGTGCACATTTGGCACTGGGGACACAAAAAACCAAGGAAGCACTTGTCTTCAAGAACCTTGCTTTCTACTGGGAGGTAGAGGTACAGCACAAAATGTACACATAAATATATAAACCAAAAGTAATAAGAAAGCAGTTTCAAAAGAGATAGAGAAACAGAGATGCAGGGGGAAAGGGAGGGGAAGTAAAGAGAGATAGAGAAAGAGAGACAGACTAGACAGAGAGAGGTGGAAGAGGAAGAAAGGAAAGGGAAAGAGAAAATATCAGTAAAGGCCTAATGTAAGACAGAGTGGTTCTTGGAAGGAAAAATAGGGATTCTGTGAAAGTGAGATAAAGAAGGAGATCATAACAAAGCAGACAACCTGTGCAAAGATGTAGAGGTAGAAGATTGAATTAAATGAGGAGAATAGTATACTGGCCAGTTTGAATGGAATACAGTGAACATGAAAGGAGAAACTAAGAAATAAGACTGAAAGGAGGCAGAGGCAAGATGGTGGAGTGAAGGCAGGGATTCCCTGAGCGCTCCCTCAAACCACTCCACATTCCTTTAAATAATGACTTTAAACAGGTTTTAGAGTGTTAGAATACACAAAAAGACAAAGTGGAACTTCACATTCCTACAAGGATCTCTGAAAACAGTTTGGAATAGTATAGTCCCCAAACTGGAAATGGGATCCTACTTTAACAAAGAGTTAAAAACTGAGCAATAATCTGGGAAAATGAGCAGAGAAAAAGATTCTGACCATAGAGTTACTATGGTGACAAGGAGAATCAAAACAGAAACTCAGAAGGAGATAAAATCGAAGTTCCTACATACAAAACCGCTCAGAAAAAAAAATTAATCTCAGGGCATGGAAGAGCTCAAAAAGAATTTTGAAAATCAAATACGAGAGATAGAGGAAAAAATAGGAAAAGAAGTGAGAATAGTACAAAAGGAAATACAAAAAGCTAATGAGGAGAATAATTCCTTAAAAAGCAAAACTGTCCAAATGGGAAAGTAGCTATAAAAAACCCACTGAGGAAAACAATTCCTTGAAATTTAGAATTGACAGCCAAGAATAAATTATTCTGCTAAAATGAGCATTTTCTTTCAGGGAAGAAGATGGACATTCAATGAAACAGGTAAGTTCCATTTATTTCTGATGAAAAGACCAGAGCTAAACAAAAAAAAAAAATTGATCTCCAAAGATAGAACTTAAGAGAAGCATAAAAAGGTAAAGAGAAAAGAACTCTTGAAAATTGTATTTCTGTTATAAGCATACATAGAAAGTGCATGTATGATCTGATTTTAGTGTTATAATAAAAAAATGAAACTAGAGGTCAAAAGGGGATTGTACTGGAAAAAGGGGAAAATGGAGGTAAAATGAGGGAAAATATATCTCAGGAAGAGGCAAAGAAAACTTATTAAAATTGAGGGAAAGAAGGGAAAGTGCTGAGCATTGTGTGAATCTTACTCATCAGATTTGGCTCAAAAAAAAAATTAGACATATTTGGTTTCACTGAGAAACTTCTCTTACCTTATAGAAAAGTGGGAGGGGAAAGGGGAAAGGAAAAGGGTAGGCTAAATAGAAGGGAAAACAGAAACAATAGGAGAAAGGTATAAGAAAGGGAGAGGGTCTCTAAAGGGGAGGACTGCTTGAGGCAAATAGTGCTCATAAGTAAAATATTGGGGAGGAAGGAAAGGGGAAAAAGAAAGAGAAAAGTATAATTTGGGGTTAATAAAATGGCAAGAAATACAGAGTTAGTAGTTTTAACCATAAATGTGAATGGAATGACCTTTCCCATAAAGCATAAGTGGATAGCAGACTGGATTAAAAGCCAGAATCCTACCATATATTGTTTAAAAGAAACATATTTAAAGCAGAGTAATACATACAGAGTAAAGGTAAAAGCCAGGAGCAGAATCTATTATGCTTCAGGTGAAGTAAAAAAAAAAAAAAAAAAAAAAAGCAGGGATAGCCATCCTGATCTCAGATCAAACAAAAGCAAAAATTGATCTAATTAAAAGAGATAAGGAAGAAAACTATATCTTGCTAAAAAGTATCATAGATAATGAAGTAATATCAATACTAAACATATATGCACCAAGTGGTATAGCATCTAAATTCCTAGAGGAGAAGTTAAGAGAACTGCAAGAAGAAATAAGACAGCAAAACTATATTAGTTAGGGATCTCAACCTTTACCTCTCAGAACTAGATAAATCAAACCACAAAATAAATAAGAAAGAAGTTAAAAATGTAAATAGAATACTAGAAAAGTTAGGTAAGATAGATCTTTGGAGAAAATTGAATGGAAACAGAAAGGATACACTTTCTTCTCAGCAGTTCATGAAACCTATACAAAAATTGACCCTATATTAGGACATAAAGACCTCAAAATCAAATGCAGAAAGGCAGAAATAGTAAATTCATTTTTTTCAGATCATGATGCAATAAAAATTACTTTCAATAAAAGGCCAGGGGAAAATACACCAAAAAAAAATTGGAAACTAAACAATCTCATCCTAAAGAATGAATGGGTGAAACAGCAATTAATAATTTCATGCAAGAGAATGACAGTAATGAGACAACATACCAAAATTTGTGGGATGCAGCCAAAGTGGTAATAAGGGGAAATTGGATATCTCTACATGCTTACTTGCGTAAAGTAGATTAAAAAAAAGATCAATGAATTGGGCTTGCAACTAAAAAAGCTAAATAAATAACAAATTAAAAAACCCTATCAAATACCAAACTTGAGATTCTAAAAAGAAGAGATCAATAAAATTGAAAGTAAAAAACTACTGAATTAATAAATAAAACTAAGAGTTGGTTTTATGAAAAAAACCAACAAAATAGATAAACCTTTAGTTAATTTGATTAGGAAAAAGGAAAGAAGAAAATCAAACTTAGTCTCAAAAAATGAAAAAGGAGAACTTCCACCAATAAAGATGAAATTAGAGCAATAATTAGGAGTTATTTTGCCCAATTTTGTCAATAAATTTGATAACCAAGAAAAATGGAGGAATACCTACAAAAATGTAGATTGCCCAGATTAACAGAAGAGGAAATAAATTATTTAAATAATCCCATTTTAGAAAAAGAAATAGAACAAGCTATTAATCAACTCCCTAAAAAAAAAAAATCTCCAGGACCAGATGGATTTACATGTGAATTCTTCCAAACATTTAAAGAACAATTAACTCCAATACTATATAAACTATTTGAAAAAATTAGGAAATGAAGAATTTCCTTTTATGACACAGACATGTCCAGGTAGAACAAAAACAGAGAAAGAAATTTATAGACCAATCTCCCTAACATTGATGCAAAAATCTTACTAAAATATTAGCAAAGAGATTACAGAAAACCATGCCCCAGATAATACACCATGACCAAATAGGATTTTTAACAGGAATGCAGGGCTAGTTCAATATTAGCAAAATTATTAGCATAATTGACTTTATCAATAACCAAATTAACAAAAACCATATGATTATTGGTTATAAATGCAGAAAAAGCATTTGATAAAATCCAGCATCCATTCCTATTAAAAGCACTAGAGAATATAGGAATAAATTGAGTTTTCCTTAATATAGTCAGTAGCATCTATTTAAAACCATCAGCAAGCATCATATGTAATGAGGATAAACTGAAACCATTCCAGTTAGATCAGGGGTGAAACAAGATTGCCCTCTATCACCATTACTATTCAATAATGTATTAGAAAAGCTAACTTTGGCAATAAAAGAAAAAGAGATTAAAGGAATTAGAGTTGGTAATGAGGAAACCAAATTATCATTCTTTGCAGATGATATGATGGTATATTTAGACAATTTTCGAGAATCAACTAAAAATTTATTAGAAATAATACACAACTTTAGCAAAGTTTCAGGATACAAAATAAATCCACATAAATCATCAGCATTTTTATACATTACTAACAAAATCCAACAGCAAGAGATACAAAGAAAAATTCCATTTAAATAACTGTCAATAGTATAAAATATTTGGGAATTTATCTGCCAAGGGAAAGTCAGGAACTATGTGAGCAAAACTACAAAACACTTTCCACACAAAATCAGATCTAAACAACTGGAAAAATACCAAGTGTTCTTGGATAGGTCAAGCAAATATAATAAAGATGACAATACTCCCTAAACTAACATTTATTTAATGCTATACCCATCAAACTCCCAAGAAACTATTTTACTTACCTAGAAATAATAACAGCAAAATTTATCTGGAAGAACAAAAGGTCAAGAATTTCAAGGGAATTAATGAAAAAAAAAAAAGCAAATGAAGGTGGCCTAGATGTACCAGATCTAAAACTACATTATAAAGTAGCATTCATCAAAACCATTTAGTACTGGCTAAGAAACAGAGCAGTTGATCAGTGGAATAGGTTAAGTTCACAGAACAAAATAATCAATAGCTATAGCATCTAGTGTTTGACAAACCCAAAGACCTCAGCTTTGGGGAGAAGAATTCACTATTTGACAAAAACAACTGGAAAAATTGGAAACTAGTCAGTTTAGCAGAAACTAGGCATTGACCCACACATAACACTATATACCAAATTAAGGTTGAAATGGGTTCATGATCTAGACAAAAAGAATGATATTATAAACAAATTAGAAGAACATAGGATAGTTTACCTCTCAGATCTATGGAGGAGAAAGGAATTTGTGACCAAAAAAGAGCTAGAGCTCATTATTGATCACAAAATAGATAATTTTGATTATATTAAGTTAAAAAGTTTTTGTACAAAAAAACTAATGCAGACAATATTAGAAGGGAAGCAATAAACTGGGAAAACATTTTTACATTCAAAACTTCTGATAAAGGCCTCATTTCTAAAATATGTAACGATTGACTCAACTTTATAAGAATTCAAGCCATTCTCCAACTGATCAATGGTCAAAAGATATGAACAGACAATTTTCAGATGAAAAAATTGAAAATATTTATAGTCATATGAAAAGGTGCTCCAAATCACTATTGATCAGAGAAATGCAAATTAAGACAAGTCTGAGATACAAGACACCTGTCAGATTGGCTAAAATGACAAGAAAAGATAATGACCAATGTTGGATGTGGGGAAAACTGGGACACTGATATATTATTTGTGGAACTGTGAACAGATCCAACCATTCTGGAGAGCAAACTGGAACTTTGCTCAAAAATCTATCAAACTGTGTATCCCCTTTGATCTAGCAGTGATTCTACTGGGCTTATATCCCAAAGAGATCTTTAAGAAAGGAAAAAGACCCACATGTGCAAAAATGTTTGTGGCAGCCCTTTTTGTAGTGGCAAGAAATTGGAAACTGAGTAGCTACCCATCAGCTGGAGAATGGCTGAATAAATTATGATATATGAATGTTATGGAATATTATTGTTCTGTAAGAAATGACCAGCAGGATGAATACAGAGAGGCTTGGAGAGACTTACATGAACTGATGCTAAGTGAAATGAGCAGAACCAGGAGATCATTATACACTTCAACAACGATATTGTATGAGGATGTATTCTGATGGAAGTGGATTTCTTTGACAAAGAGACCTAACTGAGTTTCAATTGATAAATGATGGACAGAAGCAGCTACACCCAAAGAAAGAACACTGGGAAATGAATGTGAACTATTTGCATTTTTGTTTTTTTTCCCGGGGTTATTTTTACCTTCTGAATCCAATTCTCCCTGTGCAACAGGAGAACTGTTCGGTTCTGCAAACATATATTGTATCTAGGATATACTGCAACATATCTAACATATATAGGACTGCTTGCCATCTGGGGAGGGGGTGGAGGGAGGGAGGGGAAAAATCAGAACAGAAGTGAGTGCAAGGGATAATGTTGTAAAAAAAAATTACCCTGGCATGGATTCTGTCAATATAAAGTTATTATAAAATAAAATAAAATATTAAAAAAAAAGATTTCTTTGGGATACATGTCCAATAGAATCATTGCTGGATCAAAGGGGATGCACAGTTTGATAGGATTTTGAGCAAAGTTCCAGTTTACTCTCCAGAATGGTTGGATCTGTTCACAATTCTATCAGTGTCCCAGTTTTCCTGAGTCCCATCCAACATTGATCATTATCTTTTCTTGTCATTTAGCCAATCTGGCAGGTATCTGGTGGTATCTCAAAGTTGTCTTAATTTGCATTTCTCTGATCAATAGTGATTTGGAGCATTTTTTCATAGGACTAGAAATAATTTTAATTTCTTCATCTGAAAATCTCTGTTCATATCCTTTGACCATTTATCAATTGGGGAATAGCTTGCATTCTTATAAATTTGAGTCCATTATATATTTTGGAAATGAGTTCTTTATCAGGATCCTTGGTTGTAAAAATAGTTTTCTGCTTCCCTTCTAATCTTGTCTACTTTGGTTTTGTTTGTATAAAACCTTTTAAATGTAATATAATCAAAATTATTCATTTTTAATTTCATAATGTACTCTAGTTTTTCTTTGGCTATAAATTCCTTCCTTCGCCATAAATCTGAGAGGTAGACTATCCTCTGTTCTTTTAATTTGCTTATAACATGTCTGAATCATGAACCCATTTTGACCTTATCTTGGTACAGGATGTTAGGTGTGGGTCAATGCCTATTTCCTGACATACTAATTTCCAATTTTCCCAGCAATTTTTGTCAAATAGTGAGTTTATCCCAGAAGCTGGGATCTTTGGGCTTATCTAATACTAGATTACTACAGTCATTGACTTGTGAACCTAACCTCTTCCAATGATCGATTACTCACTTCTTAGCCAGTACCAAATGTTTTTGATGACTACTGCTTTATAATAGAGTTTTAGGTCTGCTACAGCTTCATTTGCATCTTTTTTCATTAATTCCCTTGAAATTCTTGACCTTTTGTTCTGGATGAACTTTATTTTCTTTTAGCTTTGTAAAATAATTTCTTGGGAATTTGGTATGGCACTGAATGAGTAGATTAATTTAGGTAGAATTGACATTTTTATTATATTATCTTGGCCTATCCATGAGCACTTGATATCCTTTCAATTGATTATATCTGACTTTATTTTCTGTGGAAATTATTTTGTAATTGTGTTCATATAGTTCTTGATTTTGTCTTGGCAAATAGACTCCCAAATATTTTATGTACAATTATTTTAAAATTTCTCTTTGTATTTCTTGATACTGAATTTTGTTGGTAACATGTAGAAATGATTTCTGTGGATTTATTGTGCATCCTGCAACTTTACTAAAATTGTGTGAATTGTTTTTTTAGTTTTTTTTAGTTGATTCTCTAGGATTCTCTAAGTATACCACCATATCATCTGCAAAGTGATTATTTGGTTTCTTCATTACCTATTCTAATTCCTTTAATTTTATTAGCTAGCTAACATTTCTAAGACAATATTGAATAATAATGGTGATAGTGGGCAACATTGTTTCATGCCTGATCTTATTGGGAATGGTTCTAGTATCAGATCAAATAGGAAAAAAGGGAGAAAGAAAACAAAATGCAAGCAAACAACAAAGAGTGAAAATGCTATGTTATGATTCACACTCAGTTCCCACAGTTCTCTCTCTGGGTGCAGAGAGCAGTCTTCATAAGACCTTTGGAACTGGCCTGAATCATTTCACTGTTGAAGGAAGCCACGCCCATAAGAATTCTAAAATCTGTTAGTCCTATAATCTGATTGCTGTTATTCAAAATGATCTCCTGGTTCTGCTTATGTCACTTAGCATCAGTTCAGTTCCTGTAATTCACTCCAGGCTTCTCTGAAATCATCCTGCTGATTGGTATCTTATAGAACACTAATATTCTCTAACATTCATATATCATAAGTTATTCAGCCATTCTCCACTGAAAAGCATCCCCTCAGTTTTCAGTTTCTTGCCACTACAAAAAGTGTTGCCACAAATATTTTTGCACATGTGGGTTACTTTCCCTCCTTTATAATGCCTTTGCCATACAAGCCCAGTAGAAATACTGCTGGGTCAAAGAGTATGCACAATTTGATAGCCCTTTGGGAATAGTTCCAAATTGCTCTTCAGAATAGTTGGAATGTTCACAATTCCAGCTACAATGTATTAGTGTCCCAGTTTTCCTACATCTTTTCCAACACTCGTCACTATCTTTTCCTGTCATCTTAGCCAATCTGAGAGGTGTGTAATGATACCTCACAATTGTCTTACTTTGCATTTCTCTGATCAATAGTGATTTAGAGCACTTTTTCATTGCATATATATATATATTGACATTACTTCATTATCTATTTTGCCTATTAGCAAAATATAGTTTCCTTCCATGTCTCTTTTAATTGGATCTAATTGCTTGATCTGAGATCAAGATTGCCACCCTTGGTTTTTGTTTGTTTGTTCGTTCTATTTTGTTTTCACTTTAGCTGAAGCATAACAAATTCTACTCCAGCCTTTTACCTTTACTCTGTATGTATCACTCTACTTTAAATGTTTCTTGTAAACAACATATTGCAGTATTCTGGCTTTTAATCCAGTCTGCTACCTACTTCCATTTTATGGGAGAGTTCATTCCATTCACATTCACAATTTAAATTACTCTGTATTGCTTGCCATCTTATTTTCCCAAATCATACTTTTCTCTTTCCTTTCCTCTTTTCCCTCCTCACCAGTGTTTCATTTCTGACTACCACCTCCCTCAAACAGCCCTCCCCTCTTTCTTATCCCTTTACCCTTCTACTTATGTTCTCCCTTCTATTAGTCTCCCCTTTTCCTTTCCCTTTTCCTCTTCTATTTCCATATAGGATGAGACAAGTTTCTCTATGAAATTACATATCTGATGTTCTCTCTTTGAGACAAATCCAATGAGATGAAGGTTTATACAATGCTCATTCCCCTCCCTTCTTTCCCTCTGTTGTAATAGATCTTTTTTGTCTCTTTGTGAGATGTAATTTATCCTGTTTTATCTCCCCTTTCCTCCTCTTCCAGTACAACATCTTTTCCACCCTTAGTTTCTTTTTTATATCATCACAATAAAGTCAAATTATACCTATATCCTCTAAGTATACTTCTAACAAAGATACAGGTCTCAAGAGTTAAATATATCATATAGGAAAATGATATGTTTAACTCTTGAGACCGGTATCTTTACATATCATCTTCCTATATAGGGATGTATATTTTTTCAACTTTTAAATGAAACAGTTTTTTCTTTCTTTCCTTTTTTTTTAAATTTTTCTCTTGTGTTCTGTATTTGAAGATCAAATTTTCTGTTCAGTTCTGATCTTTGGAAATTCACCTATTTCATTGAATATCCATCTTTTCCCCTGAAAGATAACAATTTTACTGGATAATTGATTCTTGGCTGCAGTCCAAGGTCTTTTGCCCTTTGGAAGGTCATATCCCAGGCCTTCAATCCTTTTAAATGGAAGCTGCTAGGTCCTGGGTAATCCTGATTGTGGTTCCTCGATATTTGAATTGTTTGTTTATGCTGCTTGCTATATTTTCTCCTGCTCTGATAATTCTGAAATTTAGCTACAATATTCCTTGAAGTTTTCATTTTGGGGATCTTTTTCAGGAGGTGATCAATGAATTCTTTCAATGGCTATTTTACCCTCTGGTTCTAGAACATCAGGACAGTTTTCTTTGATAATTTCTTGAAAGTTATCTAGACTCTCTTTTTCATCATGGTTTTCAGGGAGTCCAATCATTTCTTAAGATTGTCTCTTCTGCATCTGTTTCCAGGCTGGTTGTTTTTCCAATGAGATATTTTACATTTTCTTCTATTTTTCTTGTTTTCTTTGACTAATTCTCGATATCTCATTGAATTTTTCACTTCCATTTGTTTAATTACTGAATTATTTTTCTCAGTTAGCTTTTTTATCTCATTTTGCATTTGGCCAGTAGAATTTTTAACTGAGATGTTTTGTTAGATTTCTTTTTCATTTCAAGAATTTTGTTTTTTGAGTAGTTTTCTTTTTCCATTTTGCTAAATCTATTTTTAAGGAGTTTTCCTCAGATAATTTTTGTTTCCTTTTCCAAACTCTCCTGCAAAGTTCTCATTTGTCCCCTTTTCTTCTCTCTTTTAAGATCCTTTTTGAATTCTTCCAAGAGATGGAGAACAACTCATATCACCTTTTGGGGCTTCATCTAGAGACATTTTACTTTTAATGTCCTCAGGGTTTGAAGTCTATTCTTTGTCTCCATAAAAGCTATCTATGATCAGAGCTCTTTTTTGCTTTTTTTACTCATTTTAAAAGGTTGATATCTGCTCTTAGGGCAAAGGGGACATTGTTCCAAGCTTCCTCTACAGGCAACAGCAACTTCACACTGCCCTGGAGCAGGTGCTGCTGGCTTCCTTCCTGTGCTGGGTGAGCATGGCCAAAACCTGCATTATTCTGGAATTCAGGGGCTCTCTATTTGCCTTTTGTAGTTGCAATGGATGTCTCACAGTCTGCTGATCCACTGGCTTCTGAACCAGGATAGACTGGCCAACACTGATATATTTTGACTAAGAACTTCCTGGTAGATTCCCCCAGCATGGAGGCTGCTTTGCCCTGAGTCACTGAGCTGTCTCTGCACTCAGTCACTTTCCCTCACCTTGCCCAATTGAAAAAAGGTTTTTACTGAAGTTCTTCCAAAGTATTTTCTACTAGAAATTTGTTACATTCCAAATATTTGTGGGTTTTGTTATTACCAAACAAGTTCAGAGGCTTGATCTGGTGTTAATCTGAGGGAAGCTAGAAAGAGCTCAGAAAAAGATCTGTCTCCTTACCACCATCTTGACTTCTTCCCCCTCTCCCCCTCCATGAAAGATTTTTAAATACATGGGTGACAGTGGGCATTTCTATTGCTTTTCCTTTCTCTAATCTTTACCCATTGCTCTGAGCTCTGTCTTGAGCCCCTGGTTATCCCTATCCTCCCTATCCCCTATCCTTCTCCTTTTCTTTGCTCCCCCCCACTTCCTTACCCTTCTCTCCCCTTTCCTCTACTTCTTTCTCTCCTCCTCACTTCCCTTTCCTCTTCTTTCTTCCCTTTGCCTCCTCTTTTCTCTCCTTTCCTTCCACC